>NC_072013.1:32915565-33571065 GCF_027791375.1 Indicator indicator
GGGAACACCACTGGGATTGTCAATCCGTGGAGATTTCCAGCAAGCCAAAAAGCTGTGTGATGTCTCACCCTGCCCATGGCCTTTGGGAATGAAGGAAAAGCCATTGTTTTAGGGAAAACACTGGGAAAAACTGGATGCTTTTAAATGCCCAAGAGATAAACCACTGCAGGTTAGACACTGGGAGGATGGGTGGTCTGGGAACTTGGCTAGATAGAGAAATAAGGATGGTCAAAAATTGAGGAATAAGTGTGTCCAATGAATAGGGGTGCTGAAATATTGGGCAATAAGGATGGCCAAATATTGAGGAATAAAGATACCCAAATACCAGGGTAAAAGAGTAGCTGAGTATCACCTTCCTGCCACAGCCTGAGTTTTCATCCAGATTCAAAATACCATCACTGCCAGCTCACATCTGTCCCCCAGCAAGCCCTCTCTGTGCTCTCCACACCCACACAAGCTCATAGAGAGGCTTCCTGGTGACACACAAGGACAGACAGGCTCCTTGCTACCTGGTTGTGATGCCCCATGGAAAGGAAAAGGTCTCAGATGTCACATTTGAGTGTGACACACCAGTAAGTATGGCTAAAGGCATGCATCCTGTCACGCCATCCCCATCACCACCCTTTTCAGCTCTGCACTGCAGCACAGCACCAAAAATGAAACTGATTTAAGGCTTGAGGGTAGGTTTTTTTAAGTTGTTTTTTCTTTTTTTTTTTGGAGGGAGGGGGTTGTTTGTTTGGTTTTTTAACTGAATGAACAGTTAAAGCACGCCCAGGAAGAGTGAAAACTCCCTTAGCAGAGCAGGAACTCAGTGAGCCTCTGCCCTGCCAGTCCTTGGGTGGGATGGAAACGAAACCCTCGTAGTAAAGGATGTGGTTGCCCTTTAAGCTGCAGTCAGGCTTTAGCCTACCTAGATTTAAGAAAACCCAACCAAGTTAAGAATTGTGTTTCACAGAATCATAGAATCAGATTTTTTTTGTTGTTGGAAAAGACCTTTAAGATTATCGAGTCCAAGTACCAACCTAGCACCACCATGACCATTAAACCATGTCCCAGTTTGTAAGAAACTGGCCTGAGAGGAGAACATGCTGCTTTGGAAATACCTTAAAAGCTACTGGTGCTCCCCCTCAAAACCCTAGGGTTTCTCAGAAATGCTCCATTAGTTGCCTCCTGCAAAACAGTACCCATCTAGTACTTGGACTAGATGATCTCCAGAGGTTCCTTCCAACTCCCACCATGCTGGGATTCTGAGATTTGTATTTCAGCAATGACTATGCTGTCTGTGGTATCCCTGATGGGACTGAAAGGTGGAGATATCACCTTTGAAATCCATTAGATAGACCAAAGTACCTCCAGTTCACAGTAAATACAGGGGGAAAAAGGAAGAGGGAATTAGGCAGAGAAATGCTGAGGATGGACAGAGGGACAGATCATGCTTTGCCCCCAGGGTGCTGCAGGTGTTTCTGGTGGCAGAGCTTGGGGGAGCCCATCTGATCATCACTCACCAGTGCAGACCTCCTAAGATGCCTGGTGTCCCCATGGCAGAGCTCTCACCTTCCTTCCCACCTCCCACAGTGGCCCTTCCTCCCATAAGTCAGACACCTGGATTTCTCCCCATCAGGTCCAGGAAACCCTTGCAAAAACAGCTGCTGAGCCTCAGGACATTACAATCCTGCAGGTTTTTCTCTGCCCTACATGGAGTCAGGTCAGGTTGGAGGTCCAGGGCACTATCTGCAGCCCTGGGTGATGCACCTTCTAACATTGGTTTATAACCTTGTGTAGATATCCTGGAAAATACTTGAGGATATTATTTTGCATTTAATCCTCCCAATGCTGATCAATATCTCAAGTCTTTTCAGAGGCACTTAGTGACAGAACAAGGGGCAATGGGCACAAACTGGAACCCAAGAGGCTCCATCTGAACAGGAGATAGAATTTCTCTGCAGTGAGGGTGTCGTAGCCCTGGAGCAGGCTGCCCAGAAAGGTTGTGGAGTCTCCTTCTATGCAGAGATTCCAAACCCACCTGGACACTGTGATCCCAGGCAATGTGCTGTGGGTGACCCTGCTTTAGCAAGGGTTTAGACTGGATGATCTCCAGAGATCCCTTCCAACCCCCACCATGCTGGATTTCTGTGATTTCTACTGCCGCTGTGATTGCAGGAGCAGCTAGGAGCAACCCAGTCCCATCATAAACCAATGGAGCAGCAATATCCTGGTAGAATAACAAATGAATTGACCAAATAAAAAATTCTTTTTGAGACCTTGATCATCTTCTATGATCTTTTGAGTACCAAAATGCACCCCATGAAAGTGGTTTCCTCCTGATGGCATGGTAGCAGACTGGGTCATCCCTTACTCCATGGGGCAGGAGTTCTGCTGTGAAGGAGACTCTAGGTCTGAGAAACATGCACCACTGTCCCAGAAAAAGAGCACAAACCCTCCAAAAAAAGCTTTTTTTTCCCTCCAGGGAGTGACCTCTAAGAAAACAAAATTGCTCTATCTAGAAGCATCATCACACCTATGATTTCTTGAGCCCTTTGTTTCTGGATTCCTTGCCAAAACCAATTCAAATCAACTCTGAAATAAATTCTTTGTACACACTCTGCCCCTTGTCTCAGTGAAAAGAGATGGGTAAAGCTGCTGAGGAAGGAATGAGCTCCTGCTCCACGAAAAGGAGTTCAGCAGCTGCTCATACAGCTCTGAACTTCTGACCATTGATTAAGGAAAGCAGCCAAGAGCTATTATTTCATGTTAATTAACAGATCCACCCTTAGGGTTCAGTTTCTTACCAGATGTTTAGGGGAAGGTGAAAAATGAGATTTCAAATGGAAGACAAGAAGGGATCGTATCAGCCAGAATCACATCTGCAGAAAGATTTTTTGTTGTTGTTACTTGGCTGTGCCTGCCCCACTCCTGAAGGTATAATCCCCACCTCCTAAATCCACGGCCACCATGATTTCTCAACTGCCTGCCCATCAGCATTGGGGTACAGCCACCCAGAAGGACACAGGCCAAGTGACTGAGTTGCCCTAATTTAACTAACAAGTCTCATATTTAAAGGACAACATCCCTGAGACACTAAGGAAACAGGAGGGTGTGGATTCTGCAGGAACTCCTGCCATAGTGCCAAGCTACTGGGCTCATCCTAAAATCACAGAATCACAGAATCATTGTAATTGCAAAAGACTTTTAAGGTCATCAAATTCAATCATTAATGCAGCACTGCCAGGTCACCATCAAACCACATCCCTCAAACCTCTCCAGGAATGGGGACTCCACCACCACCCTGGGTAGCCTGTTCCAAAGCTTCACAAACATTTTTCTCAAAGAAATTTTTCCTCCCTTGTGCAATTTGAGGCCATTTCTTCTTGTCCCATCACTTGTTCTTTGGGAAAGTTACCGACCCCCACCTCCCTCCAGCCTCCTTTCAGGGAGTTGTAGACAGCCAGGTCTCCCTTCAGCCTCCTTTTCTGCAGGCTCAACAGCCCCAGTTCCCTCAGCTGCTCCTCACCAGATCTGTTCTCCACACCCTTCACCAGCTTCATTGCCCTTTCTCTGGACATGCTGCAGCACCTCAATGTCCTTGGATTGAGGGGCCCAAAACTGAACCCAGTATTTGAGACATGGCCTCACCAGTGCTGAGTACAGAGGGACAATCCCTGTCCTGGTCCTGCTGGCCACACTATTGCTGATCCAGGCCAGGGTGCTGGTGGCCTTCTTGGCCACCTGGGCACACACTGGCTCATCCTCAGTTGGCCATCAACCAGCACCCTCAGGTCCTTCTCTGCTGGGCAGGTTCCAGCCACTCTGCTCCAAGCCTGGAGTGTTCATGGGGTTGTTGTGACTCAAGTGCAGGACCCAGCACCTGGCCTTGTTGAACCTCAGCCCACTGGCCTTGGCCCACTGATCCAGCCTGTCCAGGTCCCTCTGTAGAGCCTCCCTAGCCTCAAGCAGATTAACATTCCCTCCCAGCTTGGTGTCATCTGCAAACTGACTGTGGGTGCCTTTGATCCCCTCATCCAGATCACTGATAAAGATATTAAAGGGAACTGGCCCCAGCACTGAGCCCTGGGGAACACCACTGCTGTCTGGCTGCCTCCTAGATTTATCTCCATTCCCCACCACATTTGGGGCCAGCCAGCCAGTTTTTACACATTGAAGTGCCCACCCATCCAAGCCCTGAGCAGCCAGTTTCTCCAGGAGGAAGCTGTGGGACCTGGTGTCCAAGGCTTTCCTACAAAGCATTTCTCAGCCCGGACAGAACAAACCCAAACCTGTTTCTTTCACTGGCAGTGCAAGAACCTTCTCACCCGAACAACATCTGCAGCACTTGAAGGCTGCAGAACTCATCCTGATGAGAACCCAGCCTCTTGATGATTTCACCCAAACCAAACCTTTATTGAGAGGTTTATTTTAAGTACTACTCACACAAAGCCCAACAACCCTTCCTAACCCTTGGGAATCACCCAGCAACTCACAGCAGCAAAGAAATAACCCTGTTAGCCATCCCATTAGCTTAACCCCCCCACAGGAATTACCTGCCACTGCTTTAATTAGGTACAAAAGAATTAATTAATTAGTGATAAGCACCTGAACCACATTACTCATAAGGCTCTATTTCAAGCTTCAAATACAGCAAACAGGTCACAGCCTTCTTCTGGTGAAGCAAAGCCCCAGTGCTAGTGCTGCTGCTGCTACTCCCTGGTGTTTCTCTTCCCACCAAAGCAGCAAAAGTGGGAGAGGAGATTTTTTTCCCCTTCTTTTCATCTTTTCCAGGGTTTTTTTCACAGCAGCCAAACCTGGTGCTTTGAGAACTGCTACTGCAGAGCATGGAAATGGGAGAAGGGAATTCCTCTGGGAGATTTGGCTTGGGGTAAAAACATGCATCTGGGACCCCTCTGCTGCGAGGCCAGGCTGAGCTTTGAGGTTTTTCAACCTGGAGAAGAGAAGGCTCTGGGAAGACCTTCTGGTGGCCCTTGAGTGCTTAAAGGTGTTGATAAGAATCATAGAATTGTTTCAGTTGGAAAAGACCCCCAAAGTCACCAAGTCCAACCTTCAACCCAGCACCACCATGACCACTAAACCATGTCCCAGAGTGCCATGTCCACACATTTCTTGAACACCGCCAGGGACGGTGACTCCAGCACCTCCCTGGGCAGTCTGATCACTCTTGCAGGAAAGAAATTCTTCCTAATATCTAAACTAAACCTTCCCTGGCACAATTTCAGGCCATTTCCTCTTGTCCTATTACCTGGTATTAGGGAGAAGAGACCAATCACCACCAGGTTCCAACCTTCTTTCAGGTAGCTGTAAGGAGCAACGAGGTCTCCTCTCAGCCTCATTTACCCCAGGCTGAACAACCCCAGTTCCCTCAGTTGCTCACCAGACCCTTCAGCTTCATTGCCTTTCTCTAGACCCATTCCAGTGCCTCAATGTTCTTCTTGTAGTGAGGGTCCCAAAACTGAACCCAATATCACATCTGAACACAGATGAGGACATAGTTTTTTTACAGGACTTGTGACAGGACACGGGGTGATGGATTTAAACTAAAAGAGGGAGATTCAGACTAGAGAGAAGGAAGAAATCTTTGATGCTGAGCGTGGTGAGACCCTGCCCCAGGTTGCCCAGAGAGGTGGTAGATGCCCCATCCCTAGAACCATTCCAGGTGAGGTTGTTTGGGCTCTGAGAAACCTGCTCTAGATGTAGATGTCTCTGCTAACTGCAGGGGGCTTGGAGTGGATGACCTTTAAAGGTCCCTTCCAACCCAAACCATTCTGTGATTCTATGATCTGGCAGCTCCAGGTACCCTATGAAGGTTTGGCTACAAAGCTGTTGTAGTGAGGCTACAGCATCACTAAGATGAGTAAAGCTGGTGGCCAAGCTGCAGGTGAGGGAACACAACTAACCGTGGGTGATTTTAGGAGGTTTCTGGGAATTCTGTATTTTCATAATCAAGAACTTTGAAAAGTAAGTTGTGGTGGCTTGTGCTGGCCTAGGCATTTTGTGGCCTGAAGTTGCCCTGCTGGCAAACTTGGGGTTACTGTGGGGAGCTGATTGTCTGGGGCAGGGATAAGAGCAGGGCTATGGGCAGAGGTACAGGCAGGAATGCAGGCAGAGATGCAAGCAGGGATACAGGCAGGCATAGAGGCAAGGATGTGAGCAGGGCTGCAGGCAGGGATACAGGCAGGGGATAAGAGCAGGGCTCCAGATCCCTGGCAGTGCTGCAAACCAGGTTAGCTGGGGCTGGCTGGGGAGAAGTAGGTTGCTCCTCTGTCCTGGGTCTGTGAGCTGACCCATATTATCTCAATTAAATTTAACTTCTGCAGCCTGCTGCTGCCTCTATTATTTTTTTCCCCTGCTTTTTGGTCTAAATTAGGACCTGGTTACAGAGGCAGTGAGTACGCCTGGGTCCTTCCCAATGAGGAGAGGAGGCCATGGCCACAATGGCAGAACTGGGACATAGGAAGAAATTCTTTACGGTGAGGATGGTGGGGCACTGCAACAGGTTGCCCAGGTTGGATGAGGCCTTGAGCAACCTGGTCTAGTGGAAGGTGTCCTTGCCCATGGCAGGGGGGTTTGAACTAGGTGATTTTGAAGGTCCCTTCCAACCCAAACCATTCTGTGATTCCATGAACCTCTGAATGGTGAGGGATCAAGAGGCATCAGCACCCTGGCCACAGGCTCAGCAGCTTTTCTTTGCTCACATCCTTACCCACCTGCACTTCTCCTGACCATAGCACTCCTGCAAAACAGCAAATTTTGCTTCTTTGTGCCCTCAGAACCATTGCCATGCTTGCCAAGCCCATTTCCATCCTCACCCACTTCTTCATCATGCTCATTGCCCACAAAGCTCCACAGACATCATTTGGGTTTTCCCATGATACCCAAAATCCCTGAACCAGGTTGGTTTCTCCTTTCAGCCACGCTTCCTGCTGAGTCAATGGCCCTGTTTTTTCCCACCCCACGTTATTCTGGTTGGATCTGGAATTGACACACTCTCTGCAAACACCAATATTACTCAGACAGGAGGAAAAAGCCACCCTAGAGCTGCCAGCCTTGGTGGTGGTGTAAGTTTACCCTCCCCATATCAAGCTTCAAGAAAAAAAAGAAAAAGAAAAATATTGGAAGCCAAAGAAATTGTGCAAAGCTCAGAATAAGATCATAGAATAACAGACTTATGGAATGGTTTGGGTTGGAAGGGACCTTAAAAACCATCTAGTTCCACCCACACTGCCATGGGCAGGGACACTTTCCATTAGACCAGGTTGCTCAAAGCCCCATGCAGCCTGGCTTTTTTAACATCTCCAGGGAGTGGGCATCCACAACCTCCCTGAGCAACCTGTTCCAGTGTCTCACCACCCTGAAGATGTGTGACCCATGCTGGCTCACCCTCTCAGGCGTCTGCTGTGCTGACAATCGGTCCACAGCACGTCCACATGCCATGAGACCCACGTGCTTCATTTATCCCACTCCCTATGCCCATTCCTGGAGCTTTATCCTTCTCCCACATGAGCTGGATCTGTTGAACATTCCCTCATTGCTCTGCTTCCCAAGAGAAGGCTCCTTTCCCTGCCTACCTGGGAAGCTGTGCTGTTCCTTTATGTTTTTCCTGGCATGAGTGATGAAAATCAATGAAGGCAGCTGCTGCTTTTTGTTTTTTGGTGGTGGTGGATGTGTGTTGGGGGTAGTTTTGGCTTTGATTCCAGGTAGGATGGAGAAGCAGCATCAATCCACAGCCAACTTTTTCTGGAATCCCTCAGATAGGGTGTAGCTTTAGGATTAAAAGAAAAATCAATCAGTGCCTCCCTTATTTGCTGCTCACACCTCCCCACAAACCTGGGCTGCTGCATTCATATCATCTTTCTATTCCTTGCTGTCATGGAGGGAGGAGGCAGGTCCCTACCACCACCAGCGTTAACTGGAGAGTGAGGGAAGCACTGGACATGAATCCAAGGCACCCCCAAGGCGAGGTTGTGAGGCTGAGCAGCAATTTGATGAAATCAGCTGATAAATAATGCAGCGGCTTTGGACAGCAGCCACGCTGCCAGCGCCGCAAAAACACCAGCGCCTAGGAAAAACACAAGGGATGAGGAGCCATCAGGGCGCCGTGACTTGCATCACCCAGCCCAAAAACCCTCTGCAGGGCTGTCCTGGGGACACAGCACAGCTCTGGCCCCGTGGCAAAGACAACAGAGGGATGGTTCTTCAGAAGGTCCTACACAAACCCATGGGCCAGGTCTGATGGGTTGTGGCGGAGGGAACTGGAAACTGCCCGGTGGGAAAGGACCCGGGGATGTTGGTTGACAGCCAGCTGAAGGGAAGCCAGCATGTGCCCAGGTGGCCAAGAAGGCCATCAGCATCCTGGCTTGGATCAGGAACAGTATGGCCAGCAGTACCAGGGCAGTGATTGTCCCTCTGTACTCAACACTGGTGAGGCCACACCTTGAATACTTGGTTCACTTTTGGGGCCCCTTGCTCCAAGGACGTCATTGAGGTGCTGGAGTGGGTCCAAAGAAGGGCAATGAATCAGGGTAATGGGTCTAGAGGAGAGCTGAGACAACTGGGGTTGTTTAGCCTGGAAAAGGGAGGCTGAGGGGAGACCTTCTGACTCTCTACAACTCCCTGAATGGAGGTTGGAGTGAGGTGGGTGTTGGTCTCTTCTCCCAAGTAACAAGAGGAAATGGCCTCAAGTTGCACCAGAGGAGGTTCATGTTGGACATGAGGAACAACTTCTTCCCCAAAAGGGTTGTGAAGCCCTGGAACAGGCTGCCCAGGGCAGTGGTGAGAGACTTTCTATGACTCCCCCAGACCTTTCACCCATCCAAGGTGAGAGACTTCTGCTTGGGCACTTTCCAATGTGAGCAGAACTGCTCCAGCTGCACCATGGTCCTGTAGACTAATTAGAAGTCTCCATAGGTTTACAGGTTGTGGGTGGCAGATGCCCCCTGAAAGGATCCCAAACCACTGCAGACTCAGTGAGGGAGTAGGAAGTCCCCAAGAAGGCACATAGAGATGTGGAGAAGATCTGGCCCCATGGAGACCTGGCCACATTTCTCTGTGACACCCTGGGGACACCTAAACCCATATGAACTCAGATGGTGCCTGTGGGGACAACACTGATCTACCTGCCTCTGGCATTGGCCCTGTTTTGAACAAGAGGAGGGACCAGAGTCCTCCATCCTAAATGAGTTAATGACCATGCTGGTTCATTACTGAAATCCCTGTTTACTCACTGCAAAACCCCTAAGGGATCCAGAAAACAACACGAAAGTGAAGGGGTGGTGGCACAAATCCTCAGGCAGTTCTTCCCATGGCCACCAGCTCTTGGGATTGACACATCCCAGCCTGGAGAAAGCCAAAACCACAGCTGGAGACTTCTTCCATAACACACCTCCACAGCAAAGGCAACCAACACCCAGAACTTGATCTGAAAACCAGTCAGCCTACTCCTTTCTCTCCAGTTGGACCAGACTGCCACGGAGAGGTAACCATCAGCCCACGCTCCTCATCCAGCTGCTGCCAAAATGGGTCAAATTCAAGAACCAAAACAAGCAGAAGGAGCCCTTGGAGCCAATGCAACCACAATGCCAGTGAGCTAAAACTGCATGATGTGCTGATGGAACATCCTCCAGAGCAGGTAAGAAAGCCAAAACACAACTGTGAGGATGGAACCAAACCTCCTTGTATGTGGAGGGCCATGGCCACTCACCGTGCTTCCAGGATGCAAATCAGGTGTTTCCTGCACACCCGTTGGGACCTTGGGAAGAAGGATGCAGCCCACAAAGGATCTGGTGTCCTGCAGAAGCTCAGGGCTCACAAGAGCCTTGCTGGAGGGTGGAGGGGAAGCACCAGCCCGAGACACTTCCCATGAGCAGCTGTGGTCAGAGCAGCAAACAGCACAGCTTAACCTTATGGAGATCACAAGAGGTCTGGTTTGGTCAGATAGGAAGAAAGAGGAGGAAATGTCATGAGGTTTACAATCAAGCAACTCAAGATGAGGTTCATTCTCCTCCAGAGTGACTAACCAGCTTTGAGCAGCTCCTGGTATGTTCAGGCCACACTTCAGGGCTTCCCAAGGCTGCAAAGAGGAAACACCCATGGGAAACTCCCTCCTTACAGGTACTACCAGCACTAGGGCTGCTCCTGTCCCCATAATGCCTTAGAAAAATGGGCACTGAGAAGTTCTCCTGATGCTATGGTCCTCAGGAAGCTCAGAACAAGGTATTAGTGTCCCTCCAACATGATCCTATCAAGAGACAAAAGGCAGGAAGGATCTGGCAGGACAGTTTGAGAGCAGCAGTGCAGTGAGGAACAGTGCCCATGGATTCCATGAGTGCAAAGGGACCTTCAGAGACATTTAATCTTCTCTCAAGCCATAAACCTCAATGTGGCCCATACCTAAAGAGCCATTAACACCACATTGTCCTGAGAAGATATCTGCACACACTAATCCCATTCAGAATGGTGTCTGAAGATGTTAAACTAAAAGCAGCAGTAGGGAAGAAGGTAGTCCTTCAGCTTATCTCCTGCCCCACAGTGTCCCCTGCTTACATGGCCCTGCACAAGGCAGACAGCCCCAACCCCATGGAGGAGGAACACATTGAAATGGAGAATAAACTCTTGCAAGGTTATTTCTGCCTTGAAATGGCTCACGTGTCACCTTCTCCAGCAAGGAGAGCAAGCTGAAGCCCTGGCCTTCCACCCTGACACGGTTAACAATCACCATCCTGCTCTTCTCAACCCCCATGGGGGATGGATAACTCACCATGGAGGGTCTGAGCCAACCCAGTGCAGCCCCACAGCAAGTCTGAGGCTGTAGCAGCTGTACCACAGCTCCTCACTTTGGGTTCAACCCTCTGGAGAACCCAGACTCACCTACACTGTCGAGGGACAAGCCCAGCGCCCAAATCTCATCTCATGGCTGCTCCTCACCCCAAACTGGGGTAAAATAGCAAAGCCCTAATGATGGCAGGGAGAGATGCTGGCACCATCCTGGTGACAGTGGGATCATGAAGGCAGGTTTCTGGCACCCCATGCCATTCCAAATTCATTCTCTGACTTCCAACATCATCCTTATTCTGCTCTCCTACCTTCACTGCATCTACTCCAAAACAAAACCAAAGACACTGGAACTAGAAAGGAACTCAGCCAATACTGAGCATCTCACATCTGCTGATGACTGTTGCTTTCTTACCCAAAAAACTCCCAAAAGCCCAACTCCTCCAAACCCATGGTTAGCACAATGTGCTCAGTCTGCAGGATTTTCTTCCCCAAAAGGAACAGGCTGCCCATGGTAGTGGTGGAGTCACCATCTCTGGAGGGATTTCAAAGCTGTGTAGAGGTGGTGCTGAGGGACATGCTTTAGTGGTGACCTGGCAGTGCTGGGTTAATGGTTGGACTTGATGCTCTTAAAGGTCTCTTCCAGCCAAAATGATTCTATTACTGTATGAATCATGGCTAAGGTGACCAAAGCATTCTTTCAGCATCCCCATTAAGGGGATTGCACTGCAGGCTGATGACTCTTGAATGCCTGGATGTGCCATCCCAGGGGAAGCTGCAACAGGTTCATGCTCCTGGGCTTCATCCAGCTTCATCTTGCTGGAACACAGCTCAGATGGGAGCAGGCAAGAGAAAACATGGCTTCTGCACATCCACATGGATGCTGGTGTTTGCATGGGGACACCCTGCCTGTCCCCAGGCCTCCAGGCTGGGGGAATTGCAATATCTCTTGTCCCACCATGACCACTGCTATTGCTTGGCTGTCAGCTGTGGAGTCCCCAGCCCCTGGAGGGGCTGGGGACTCCACAGCTGACAGCCAAGCGATCAAGCCCAAGCCCACTGGTGAGCCCCATTCCAGTTCCCTCACCATGGTGGTTTCAGAGCCTCGGGATGTGCAGGGATGGGACACAGTGATGCTGCAGGGACCGATCTGGCCACAGCTCAACTATAATTAGGTCACAAACCCACCCAAAGCCTCTCATTATTTTTCCCCAAGGTGCCAGGCAAGGGAGTGCTGAGCTGCTGCTGCATGAGCAGGAGGAGAAAGGGGCTTTCTCAGCCCTGAGTTACTCTGAGCATCTTCCATAAGTAGGTCTGTGTCTCTGCACAGAAATGCTGGTGGTGGCACAGGGCACCGATGTCCCCACAGTCGCCGCTGCAGCTGATGGCTCTGCCTGTGGAGATGGGGCACAGGCAGCTGCCAGGCTTCAGGGCTGGGGTCTGTGGACACAGCAGAGTTTGTAGTGTGAATATCCCATGCTGTGCCAGGGTTTTTTCCCCTTTGGAGGGATCTCTCCTGATCCAGGAAGGAGCATGAATGCTCGATGAGCTCTAAGGCTTGCTCAAGGTTGTTCCATCTCCCCCATGCTGGTTCCTCTTACCAACCCAGCTGCCCAGCCAAGATCTTCCCAGCCAGGGAGCATCACAGGAGGGACAGAGCCACCTTTCCTTCCCAAAGCCCTCAGAGAAGCAAGTGAGGGTGGGATGATAAACCAAGACATTGGCTTATATAGAGGAGCTTACCCACCACAGCAGCACCTCCACCCCACACTGGCTACACCACTTTGGGGTTCACATCATCCCCCCTAAGAATAACCAACCCCTCCATGCATCTCAGCAGGCTTTTGGATGCTACACAAGAGCATCACCCACCACTGGAGACCTCCCCACAATGCTGGTACCCACAAACCACCACTCAGCAACACATGGACCTGCCCTTGGCTAAACTAATTAGCCCAAGTTCCAATGATGATGACAGGAAACAAGGGATGAGAATTGCTGTGTGAAAAGCCAGGGAAGGAGGAGATAAGGATGGAGGATGAAAATTAATTGTGTTTGGTAAGATAAGAAGGTCCTGGTGCAGCAGCTGCTGCTGCCCAGGAATTGTGGAGGGTTTTCCAGCTCTGTGGGAATAACAAGCAGGTGACATTATGAAGGTTTGGCAAGAAGCCATTTCATGGTTGGGTTTTTTTTGCCCACTGAACCTGTGAAAAATTGGGTTTGGGGTTTGAAGGCTATCATACCTCTACTCTGCCCTAGGGAAGCCACAGCTAGAATACTGGGTCCAGTTCTGGGCTCCTCAGTTTAAGAGAGACAGAGAACTACTGGAGAGAGTCCAGTGGAGGCTACAAAGATGCTGAGGAGCCTGGAGCATCTCTGTGAGGAGGAAAGGCTGAGAGACCTGGGGCTGTTGAGCCTGGAGGAGAGCAGCCTGAGAGGGGATCTGAACAATGCTCAGCAAGAGCTAAAGGGTAGGGGGCAAAAGGATGGGGATAGACTCTTTCTAGTGGTGTCCAGTGACAGGACAAAGGGTTGGAACCCAGGAGGCTCCGTCTGAACATGAGGAAAAATGCCTTTGCCATGAAGGTGGCAGAGTCGTAGAGCAGGCTGCTCAGAGAGGTTGTGGAATCTCTGGAGAGATTCCAAACCCACCTGGACATTGTGATCCAGAGCAAGCTGCTGTGGAAGCCCCTGCTAAAGCAGGGGGGTTGGGCTGGATGATCTTCAGAGGTCCCTTCCTACTGCCACCAGTCTGGGATTCTGTGAAATGCAGGAGATGCATGACTTTAGACTTCAGCCTCAGCTGAGCTCCATCCTCACAGCTACCTGCAAGTCCTTTGATTCACTTACACTGCTCTGATGGAGACGTCGCTAACTAATCACTGACCTGACCCAAAGCCGAGACCCGACAGACACCATTTCAGCCACAGCAGCTGGGCTTTGGAGCAAGCCCTACTTCTCCAGAGAGCCAAATCCATGTCATCCCTGGAACTTGAGCTCAGAGCTGCCTCGAAACAGGGCGAGTGCCAAAGAGCTCATGCCAGGCTTGTGCGGAAAGCTGGGAGAGCCAATATCAGGAGAGCCAACATTGGGAGAACCAATGCCAGGAAAGTCACAGCCAGGAGAACCAATGCCAGGAGAGCCAACACCAAGAGAGCCAGCACTGGAAGAACCAACCCCAGGAGAACCAGCACCTAGAGAGCCAACACCAGGAGGGCCAATGGCAGGAGAACCAACACTGGGAGAGCCAACAGCTCCAGGACAGCCAGCCCACCTTCCCCCACAGCCATTCACACACCCCACAGCAGCAGAAGCAGGACCTCCCCCTACCTTGAACTTCTCCCCATGAGTTTGAGGGAGTAAAGTTGCTCCTGCACTTGAAAGTGATCAGTTTTGGGGGTGTTTGCATGGTGCAAGAAGGAAAAAATACACCTAAGGGAGGATTGAAGCCCCACTGGAAAGTGGACAGGGAATAAAATTGGGCAAGGACAAAAATCCCTTTCCCAATGACCCATGGAGAGTCTCCCACTGCCCTTCATCCCATCTTTCCTCCCAGCAGCTGCCAGCTGCTGTGACCCCATGAAGCAAGAAACCAGAGAGGGTGTGTGATGGTTTGAACAGAGAGAAAAGCATCTGAGAAGCAAGAAAAATTGGGAACCCACCCTAATCCCTTTGATTATTCCTTGTGTTTGCATGCCTGGATGTGAACACACATGGATATATCCCTCCTCCCACATCCTGCTCCAGGCACAAGAATGGAGCAGGATTGGAAAGGGTTGGAGAAAACACACTGAGAACAGAGAGAGCTCACGCCCAAAATGATGCTTTTCCTAGAGTGAACCCCTTATCCCCACCCAAAATGGGGCAACAGGCTGGTGGCAGTCCCTGGTGGCAGCACGTGTCACGCGTGTGCCGGACTCGAGCATCCCAGCGTTGATGAGTGGGATGGAGAGGCAGGGCCACCCCCCTGGGCAGTGCTTTGTGGGGGCACAAGGGAGGTCCATGGGGCTCTGATGCCAGCTTGGCAGCCCTAATTACTATGGTAACAGTCTGCGCCGGCGCCTGGCTGCCCTCCTTCGGTGACTCACTGGGTTTCCAAAGGAGAAGCGGTGCCTTGGCCGCCACAATTCGGAGGCCAAAGCACTGGCATAGGGCAGCAAAGCAGCAGGCTGCCTCAGCATATAATAATAACAACAACAACAATAATAACAACAGCAATAATGATAATGATAATAATAATAATGACAACAGCAATAATAATAATAATGCAGCTTTGTCACCAGCTCACAGCCATCTACCCTTGGGACTCTATTTAGACTCTTAATTCCCTGCTCCTGGTCTCTGTAACCCCCATGCCATCAAGCAGCCCCGTGCCAGGGCTAACTGTGCCACGGTACAGCCACTCATCTGAGTCCACATGCAAAACCTGCCCCAGGGGGCCACCACCAGCTCACAATTGGAAAGAGAAAATACACTGAGCATCCTTAACACCAGGATGTGGATCGCTGGGAGCAAAGCTGGCAGCTCCCAGGGAATTTGGGAGAGAGGATGGGTATGTGCAAGCCCTGTGCTAGTGGTGGTGGGACCTACAGGTCCCTCCAAGCTGGGGGTACTCCATTTTGGAAGTGAGGCTGGCTCCAGTCATCACCCAGGTAATGCTGAAGCTGCCAAACTCGTGTCACAGGTGAGCAGCCAGCAGCACACAGTCAAGCAGCACACAGTCAAGCAGCACACAGTCAAGCAGCACAGTCAAGCAGCAGACCCTGCTTCCTCCTGCAAGACTGAAAAAAAGCCCCCAAAAGCACCAAAACTGGTGTCAAGGGAGCAGCATGGCCAATGCCCAGCCTTGTGGGTCCAACATGGGAGCTGGGGAAGGCTGGAGCTGAGCCATGTGCCCCCAGACTCTGTGGCACAGGTTGAGAAAAGCCCCATGATAACCCCAGGAGCATCCTCCTAGAGAAAGGCTTTACCTCGGGGCTTTCCTGGCAATAATTAATTGAGTCATATTTCAATCCAGCCAGCAGCCATATGTTGGGAAAGAGGATTAAAATCCAGGGAAATCCAGTTATAAGGAAAAAATCTTCTGTCCCTGGCCCCAGCCTGCTGCCAAGGTACGTGCCACTGCCACCCGTATGGCTCTACCCACGAGCATGGGCTTGCTGTGGGATCTGGCTATCTAATATTTGGGGGGAAACAAGGAAATAAAGAAGATATTTGATCCCTAGTAGGTAGAGCAGTGGTTGACCATCCATGCTCTGAGTTGCTAACCTTTGGAGTAGCAAGCTTCAAGTTAATTAGTAACTCATTAGCAATTTGTGGGGATCGCTGTGCTCCAAGGTTCTCCTTAAATATAAATCCATTTTCCACCTGGAAGGCAAAAGTTTTGGGCTAGATCTCCCCACCTTGTGCCAGGGCAAGCAAGCCCTGAGCTGGGTGGGTTTGCCCCAGCACATCTTCCCAGTGATTTCCCCAGCCTTACTTTATCCCACAAACCATTGCTGGGAAAAATGAGGATTTTGATGGGAGTGATCATGGGGAGAGAACAGCCACAGTGGGGATGGAGGGGGGGTGCCTGCATGGCCATGACTCCCCAAATCAAGCCCAGCTGGGGCCATATGCATCCCAGCTGAGGTTCCTGTGAAGATTTAGGGCTGGGAATGTCTCCCAGGGAGGAAAATTCTAAGAGGAAAAAGAACACTATGGGTCATTCATCCACGGAAAAAACCTTTCCTGTGATGGCAAATCCGTTGATTAACTGAGGATCAGACCCTCTGAATCAAACCTTTGTTGGGGAGACCGAACTCTTGGTGCCAGGCACCTTCTCCTTGAAGGATGGGACCCCAGCGATGGGCATCGTAGCTTCCATTGTCACTCAAGACCCTCTCATGGGGTGAGGACTGGTACCCGGGAGGTGGGGCGGTGGATTTTCGGCTGATTTGGGAGCGGTTTGGGTGTCTACGGGGCTGGGAACCGCCCTGCCCAGCTCCACCGTGCTCCCGTGCTGCCAATCTCAGTCGTTTCAGTGTTCCCAGTGCCCCCCCAGCCCAGCCCCAGTTCCCCCCGCCCTGTTCCCGGTGGTACCTGGAGGTGCTGCTCTGAGTCCCCCGCGGGGCGAGCTGCGGCGGGACAGATGGAACGATGGACGGACGGAGGGATGGACGCAGGGATGGAGAGATGGATGAAGGGATGGAGGCAGAAGGAGGGTGGTCAGCAGCAGCCCCGAGCGGCGAGTCCCCACCCAGCTTTGTCTGCGCTCATCCCTCTGCCTACAGGAAGCGGCTCGGCCCCGACTTCCTCCTCCTCCTCCTCCTCCTGCATTTGCTGCTCCTCTCTCTCTCTCCTCTCCTTTTCCTCTCCTTCTCCCACCCCATCCCGCTCCACCCCATCCCATCCCACCCTATCCTACCCCATCCCCGTGTTTTACAGCTCGTTCTTCTCCAGACTTCCCCTGCCTCGGTCCCTCTCCTTGTCTCTGTCCATTTCTGCTGCCATTCCTTCCTGCTCCTTGTCCCTGTTCCCCCACCCTCTAACCCCGCACCCCGTGCATGCCACATACCAACCCCACAACCCTCACACCCACCCTCTCTACCCCCATCCTGCACACCACCCCCCCCACATCATCACACCACCTGCACCCACAATGCCCCTGCATGCCAAAACCCCCTCAGATCCCAACGCACCCTCACACCCCCTTGCACCCCAAAACCCCATCACACCCCCTGCACCCATCACAGCCCCTGCACCTAACCACCTCTGCACCCCAAAACTCCCTTGTACCTCATCACACACCCTGCACCCTAAACACTCCCCCCACACCCTTCATCCCCCAATCACACACCCTGCATTCCATACACCCACCCCTGCACCCACAGCTCCCCTGCACCCATCTCACCCCTCACAGCTCCAAACACTCCATGCCTGCATCTCCTCTCCTGCCCCACCCCGAGCACCTTCAAGACCCCCAGCTCTCACCTCTGCTCTGCTGTGGGGCTTCCTGACTGACACAGCCATTCCAGCACCCCCAGCCCCTTGCTTGCCACCCTCAAACTCTTCCCAGCCCAAAAGTCCCCCCGGCCACTGGGCACACACACAGCACTCAATATTTGATATTTTCTTTTCCACTGATGTGCCAGCTTTTAGGAATTCAGATGGAAGATTCCAGAGTCTTGGCAAGTGCTGGCTGGGTGTTTTTAAAAGGTGGCTTTTTTCCTTTCCTCCATCTGCATCCCCAAAACATCCATGCAAGCCATGCCCATGCCCACAGCAGCATCATTTTGTGCCATGAGTGGGCAATGGTCACTGGTTGCCATCACCTGAGTTCCACCCCCCCACTCCCCTTGTTTCCGCAGCAACACTCTGTGATTTCCTTCCTGCAGGAGGACACCCTGGCACCCACAGAACCCAGGTGACATGGCACCCATCCCAGGCAGCACCCAGCATAGGGCTGGGCCTGGCAGTGACCGCCCACCCCCGACTCCATAGCCTTGGAGCTACTGACCCCAGACAGGAGCCAGAGGCTGTGCAATGCTGCATGAAGTGTTGCAGCCAATGGTGATCCCAGAATCTGAGCATAGTAGGGGTTGGAAGGGACCTCTGGAGATCTTCTAGTCCAACTCCCCCTGCTAAAGCAGGGGCACCCAGAGCAGGTTGCCCAGGATCACAATGTCCAGCTGGGTTTGGAATCTCTCCAGAGGAGACTCCACAACCTCTCTGGGCAGCCTGCTCCAGGGCTCCAGCACCCTCACAGCAGAGAATTTTTTCCTCCTGTTCAGACAGAACCTCCTGGGCTCCAGTTAGTGCCCATTGCCCCTTGTCCTGTCACTGAACACCACTGCCAAGAGTCTGTCCCCATCCTTCTGCCCCCCACCCTTTAGCTCTTGCTGAGCATTGAGAAGATCCCCTCTCAGGCTGCTGCTCTTCTCCAGGCCAAACACCCTCAGATCCTCACAGAGATGCTCCAGGCCCCTCAGCATCTTCATAGCCTCCACTGGACTCTGTCTTTCTTGAACTGGGGAGGCCATTGGCTTTCCTGGCCACAAAAGCACATTGCTGGCTCATGGTGAACTTCTTTTCCACCAGCACTCCCAGGACCTTTTCCAGAGAGCTGCTTTCCAGCAGGTCACCCCTCACCTGTGCTGGTGCAGAGGATTATTCCTCCCCAGGTGCAGGACCCTACACTTGCCCTTGTTGAACTTCATGAGGTTCCCCTCTGCCCAGCTCTCCACCCTGTGCAGGTCTCACTGAATGACAGCACAGCCTGCGGGGCTGTCAGACACTGCTCCCAGTGTTGTATCATCAGCAAATTGGCTGAGGGTCCACTCCATCCCTCCATCCATGTCACTGATGAAACTGCTGATGATTTCAGGGTGCAGAAGATCCCCAACCTCAAGAAACACTGGCACATGGGGTGTTAGTAATTATCACCAGTTAGTCATTGGTGCCTAATTGGGTGATGTTGAAGGGTTTGTGGATTGGGAGGGCTGACAAAAGCAGGATGCTCATCGAGGCACCTGCTTGCAGACAACCACCAGTGCTTCACAGCAGGAGCAAGACCCACCTGGTTTGATCCAGCAGCAAAATTTAACACAAAAATAAGGACAATTCTGAGCCTCTTCACTTCTTTAAGGGCATGTTGCAGCTGGCTTCTTGAAAGTGCCATTTGTGTGTTGCCACCCTACAAATCCCAAGTCTTGAACCTCTCAGGCTGCCATGAAGTGGTGGCAGGAGATGCAAAATCTGGAAGTGGAGTGAGTGGAGATGAAGAGCTTTGAGTGCAGCCTTTTTCTTCTGAGAGCTTCAATTCATGTGGAGCAGCAGAAGGAGCATCCCAGGGTAAAGGCCAGCGTGGGTGCAAGGCTGCCTGGGGACATGCTGGGATGGGAACCGGAGGACCTTTTACCCCCCTGGAGACCTCTCCTGTGGTGAGATGAGGGAGCAGTGGAGTCATCAAATGCCTTCAAAGGGAGGAAGGTTCATTTAGAAGCTTTGCTGGAGGTACAATCCTTTGCTAAGTAGCCCATGGGGAGGGGATAACCTATTCTCTTTCCCCTGGGGTGAAAAACCATTCAACATCTGCGCTTAAGAAATTTCAGGCTTTCAGAGGTCAAGGATGAAATCTGGAGGCTAAACTTAGTCACCAAAGCTTGTGGCCAGCACCTGCCTTGCTGAGGACAAAGGCTGGTTTTAGATAACTTCTTGCCCATCCCTCTCCCAGGGTATTTGGAGGAGGGATGGATGGCTAAGTGGGTCCCAGGGATGCCCCAGGATCCTGGGAGGTGGTGGCAACCCCAGTGGTCCCATGTTAGTGTGGCATGTGGGCACAGCCAGGCCTGCAGGATGGTGGCAGAAAGAATGAGAGAAACTGCTCAGAAAGTTTTACTGATGCTGCTTCTCCATGGGAAGTGCTCTTCATCTTCATAGACCTGGGCATGTTTGGGGCTGGAAGGGACCTTTAAAGGTCATAGAATCATTTTGGTTGGAAAAGTCCTTTAGGATCATGAAGTCCAACCACTATCTAATTCTACCAAGTCTGGTGCTAAACCATGTTCCTCAACATCACATCTCTTCAGGGCTGGAGATTCAACCACATCCCTGGGCAGACTGTTCTACTAGTCTTTGAGAATCCTTTCAGTGAACAAGTTTCTTCCAATGTGCAACCTAAACCTTCTCTGGTGCAACTTGAGGCCATTTCCTCTTTTCCTAGGGAGTCATCTATTCCAACCCCACTGCAGTCAGCAGGGACATCTGCAAGTAGAGCAGGTTGCTCATAGCCCCAAACAATCTGACCTGGAATGGTTCCAGGGATGGGGCATCTGTCACCGCTCTGGGCCAGTGTCTCACCACCCTCAGTGTTAAAATTCTCTTCCTTCTCTCTAGTCTGAATCTTCTTCATTTAGTTTAACTCCATCACCCCCTATCCTGTCACAACAGGCCCTGCTCATAAGTCTGTCCCCAGCTTTCTGATCAGCCCCTTCAAGTATGGAAAGGCCACCAGGAGGTCTCCCCAGAGCCATCTCTTCTCCAGACTGAACAACCCCAACTCTCTCAGCCTGGCCTCACAGCACAGGGCTTCCATCACTGCTGTTGCCTCTTCTGGACCCACTCCAACAGGTCTATGTCTCTCCTGTGCTGAGGACTCCAGAGCTGGACAGGAGCTTAATCTGACAACTCCTGTAGGTCCCTCCACATCTCTTCCCCATGTGGGAGTGCTGGAACTGGATCCCACTTCTGTAGAAACCACCAAAACCCAGGATCCCATCCGTATTATTCCCTCATCCCTTCATCCCAGGGGAGCACTTCAAAGAGCCAAATCAATGCAAACAACTGTCACTTTATTGTCCCTTCCAGCTGTACCCCAAAAGGCACTCCACAAACTTCATGGGTACAAAAAATCATTTGTGCTGTGGGGTAGGGGGGGGTTTGGTGGGTTAGGGGTGGGTTTTTCTTTGTGGGGGGTTGGGTAGCATTTCCCTTTGTGTTGTCCTTTGGCAGCACAAGTGAGTGGCTCTCCCATCCCAAGGATGGGAAGATCCTTTCACAGAAAGGATTATTTGGTTCATGCAGGGACAGACAGCTCATTATTGCCAGGAGAGAGGCACCAAGGGCACTGCCACCCCCCCATCTCTGTCCCTCCCATCCATGAACACTTGTGGAATAAATGGCACCTCTGTGGCCATCTCCCCTTCCCACCTCCCAGCCCCACTGGTCCACCCAGTATCATTCCTGCTTGCCCAGGAGCCCCATCACGGCCTCTAGCATCACTCCAACCCTATCTGGAGGACTTTTGGTTAAGGGTATGGCTGCAGGGTAATGGTGGGAGTAAGGGGAAAGGAGGGGAGGAAGAAATGGGGATGGTCTGGTCCAGCTGCCCCCCTCACCCTCCCTCAGTGCCTTCTGAATAGTGTTGATTGTTTCTTTACACAGGGTTTTTTCACCCTTTTGCTCCCTCTAAACCCATTTTGTCAGAGTAGTGGGTGAAGGTCCCATGAAGGACACCCCAGGACTCCCTAGCTGGGTGCTGCAGCCCTGCTGTGCCTGGCACCAGGGGGAAAAAAGGAGGCCAGAGATGAATCTGGGGGAATTTTCCTGCCTGTAGCAGCCCACGGAATTCCATCAAACCCTCACTGCTGGTGCCCTGCCCAAGGATGGGAGTCTGCAGTAGGGATACTGCTAGCAAACCCAACCTGGGGGGTGTGTGGCGTCCACAAGAAAGGTTTTGGGGTATTTTCTGGAGTTCCCTCAAAACCAGAATGGTGCACAGAGCCCCAGGTCCTCCAGGAACATCCCACCGGCTGTCCTGGGTAGTTTTGAGAAGACAAAGAGGCTTTTGGGGCCACCACCCTGTCAGCATTGGGCTAGCCACTGTACTTTCCCATATTATCCAACATCACCAGGTGAGATTACACACAGGAGGGGGGACATGCCATGCTGGTGCCATGGTCCTCCAGCACCTGATACTCCAGCTCTCACACTGTTACACCCAAGAACACTGAGGTGGGATTTTTTTTGCACCATCCTTTTCTTTTGGTACCAGTATCAGTTCCCTCCCCAACATTTCTTACAAAAATAAGATTGTGCTTGTTTATAAAATAAGAATTCCTTTTTTTTTTTTTTTCTTTTTTTGGCTTAAGAAAAAGTTTCCAGTTTAAAAAAAAAAAAAAAAAGGTAGTGTATCAAAATATGGCAAACCTTTGGCTGTCAACTGCTTGACTCTGGTTAAAAAATCTCAACTAGAAAGGCATTGTGCTGTGAATGTCACCTGCTGGAATGCTTCACCTTCAGCTACTGAAGGTCAACATCACACCTGGTCCCTTGAACACACTCAGAATTCCAGAGTGGGTTGGTCAGGGACTGAAGGGACCTCTGGAAATCATCTCATCCAACCCCCCTGCTGAAGCAGGGTCATCCATGGCAGGTTGCCCAGGATCACAATGTCCAGGTGGGTTTGGAATCTCTCCAGAGAAGACCTCTCTGGGCAGCCTGCTCCAGTGCTCCAGGACCCAGAAGTCACCCTGGAGTGCCCCAAGCAGAAACTGGGGTTTTCCTAGCACATCACAATCAATCTTTAGCAGAACTGTTCAAACTATACAACATAGAGATGGATGAGAAGCTTTGGTGAAACCCAGCAGAGGTCACACTGGGAAGAGCCACACTCACAGCATGGTTGTGTATGAAACCTTCTCCAAAGTCTTTCTCACCTTGGTGCTTAGACAAAACCAGGTTTGGTTTTAGGGTTCCTTGAAGAAGAAAGGCAGATTCTTTGTATGAAAGGGATTTTAGAGCAGAAGTAAGATGTGAATGGGTCTATAAGATCCAAGACATATATAAACATACATACCTTGATATATTTATATATGTAACCTCTATATACTCAAAGTTTGGGATGTGTTATTGCAATATCCTTACAGGTGACCTCCCAAGTGACCTCCTAGATGATCTCATGTTCTCGTCCCTTCTTTGCCTTTGTTTCTCTTGGGTGGTTGTTTATTTTTTTGTTGTTGGTTTGGGGGTTTTCTTGTTGTTTTAGGCTTGGGTTTTGTTTTGTCTTCCCTCTAAAATAGAAGGAAAGAAAACCCAAGCTGCAAAACAGCTCTGAGAGCTCCCAGCCACCTTGCTGGGACCACTCTGGCCTCACCTCCGGCACACGGTTCTGAAAGAACAACTGGGTTGATGTTCTGCTGCTGGTTGTGCCTTTCCTCCATGGGACATCACCCATGGCTAGAGATTCCCAACTGGTTATTGCTGAATCCTCCCTCCCCATACTGGCCTTTAGTGTATTTACATTTCTTTGGCTTGACTTGGAACACAACAGTCTGGCACTTTTTCGGTTGCCACCAAGCTACTGGTGGAGCCGCTGGTAGTGTGGAGGATGGGGGCAAGGAGGAGAAGAGGCCACCTTGCCATGAGGCAATGAGAAAACACCAGTTGGCTTCTGCTACCTCAAATGAGTTGGGCTTCTCCCAGCCGAAATAAGACAATTTGGCACAAACTCCAAAGGGTGGACCGCTGGTGGGACTCCACCATGCCTGGAGGTCTCCATCCCACAATCCTCCAAGTGCAATGGTTTCCACAGCCTTGGTTGGCAGGGAGCTGTGTGGGGTGGGGGGAAAGGCAGTGATGATAGCCCCCAGTGCAGGGCAAGGAGCCTCAGCCTCCCCACCATGGGTGGGCAGCCAGTCCTGGCCCCGCAGTGCTCAGACGACAAACTCAGGGACTTCATCATGGGTGAGATCCAACGAGAAGTATTTGCTGGTTCTTTTGACGGGGAAGGTCTCCTGGATGTTGATGCACTGCTGGGCCAAGCAGCCATTGCAGTAGAGCCCTTCCTCCTCCAGCCCATGGGCACAACCAAAGGTGTAGCTCTGGGCCGTATCCTGGCAGAGGTTGGCCAGCTGTAAGAAGTCCTTCTGGTAGAGCCGAATGTCATCCAGGCTCAGGCTGTGCCGGTCTGTCGAGGTCTTCGGCTTCCTGCATGTCGTCTGCGCAAAGCAGAGAGGAGGATCAGGACTTGCTGGGGAGCCAAAGAGGTAAAGGAAACCCAAAACCCCAGTGCCAGCAGGACTCTGGGTCTCACCAAGGCTTTGGGCCTCACCAGGGCTTTGGGTCTCCACCAGCACCACATACCTGGGGTAAGGAGTCAGTACTCTGCCCTCGCAGCTTCACCACTGTCTCCGAGGAGCTGGAGGTGGAGGAGCTGATGTCTTTCACGATAAGCCCTGCATGGAGCAGAGAGGAAGAGGAGGGTGTGAAGGCTATTTCAAGGCTTCTCAGCTCACTTAGGATCCATGCCTGCTACTCTTGGGGTTTGCCATTGTTTTGGGGTGAAAGGAAACCTCAGCTTGAGAGGGTGCCTTCAGCTCAACAGCTCCATTGCAACCAGCTTTACCTCCAAAGCAACCTGAATTTGACCCAAAATGGCATCATCAGACAGCATGGCACCCCAGAGACCTCCCAGTAGCTCCCAGTATGGAGCTGGAAATGCAGGTGACTCTGGGTGCCAGTAGAGCTCTGGAGAAGCCAGGCTCACATACGTGATAACAGCATCCATGCTCATGGGAATAAGCAAAGGGTTGTGATGACAATGAGAGCTGGGGACAGCAATTGAGAACATCACCAAGATTATGTCCATCACCCATGGGCAGCTCCTACCACCATCTCCTGGTGATATCCAAATAACACTGCATGCTTGGGCACACAGGGTGGCTACATGGAGCAGGTAACCTTGTTTTAGCAAGAGGGTTGGACTAGATGATTTCCAGAGGTCCCTTCCAACTGCCACCATGCTGAGATTATGTGATCAATCCTGCTCCAAGTAAAACCTTCACCTTTCCTGGGCAACTCCTTCTTTTCACAGCTTCACCAAACTGATCCCATCTTTCCTTCAACTCACAGCTTTTCCCAGCATCCCAGATGGTCACCTTGGGCTGATTTCACTCTGCTGAACACCACAGGTATGACCTGCATTGGGGAACGCCTTACCTGAGTGCCCGTTGAACTTGCGTGACAGCAGCATGTCCTCCGTGATGTAGACGCACATGTCAGGGCTCACCTCCATCTCACCAGCCTGTTCCAGCTCCCGGGGGTCATCCACCAGCATCTCGATTTCTGCAGGCAAGGAGGAGGTGGGATGAGTCCCTGGTGGGCACCTTCAGAACACTCTCCAACCCCCGTGACCTTGTGGGACCCAAAGCCCATTCTCAGCTGGTGTCTCACCATCGTCCTGAGAGTCCTCCTCTAGCCGGTCCTTCCCACCACTCTCCACCCCAGAGGTGTGGGAGCTGCCGTGGCTGGTCATGGAGCTGCAAGTCTTCAGCTTGCGGTGGACACCAGAGCCTGAGAAGCCATCTTCCGGTCCTACCTCTCTGGGTTTGGGGTCGGTCTCGATGCCTGAGGTGTGGGAGCTGCTGTGGCTGGCGGTGGAGTGCCGGGAGAGGCGCTTGTGCCGGATGCTGCCGGTGCTGCTGCCGCTGGCCCGCGACCGCTTCTCCAGCTGCTCCATGTCCAGGTCCAGGGTGTCGCTGATGTACGACTCGCGGTACTGCTTCTTCTCTGCAAGGCCAGCAACAACCTGCACCCCAGCCCCTCAGGGTGCCATGGCCACCACCCCAAACCAAGGGGCACCCAGAAGCATTGCCACCCAAGCCCTGTAAGGTGACACATCAGAAGCCAGCCCTGACCTGGTGCCCTTTAGGGCTGGTGAGGAGGGGAGCCTCAAACTTGCTGTGCTCTGTGCTGTGCCATCCCTCCAAAGGAGGAGGAGGATGAAGAGGAAGAAGATGATGGAGGAGGAAGAAGGGGAGGAGGAAGAACAGGAGGTGGAAGAATAAAGATAAGGAAGAAGAGGAGGAAGAACAGGAGGTGGAAGAATAAAGATAAGGAAGAAGAGGAGGAAGAAGAGGAGGAAGAAGAGGAGGAAGAGGAGGAGGATGAGGAGGAGGATGAGGAGGACGATGAGGAGGAGGATGAGGAGGAAGATGAGGAGGAGGAATATAAGAAGAAGAAGAGGCAGGAGGAGTATGAAAAAGAAGAGGAAAAAAGAGAAGGAGAATGGTGATGAGAAGCAGAGAAGGATGAAGAGGAGGAGGGAAAAGAAGAAGATAAGAAGAAATATCTTCTGCATGCATGAGGCTTTTTAGAGATTGGATATGAGACACAGTGCACTGGGAGCACTCCTCTGAGGCACTGGGAAGAACTGGACCATCAGGGACCAGAGTGGGGCTTGTGCCCAGCCCTAAGCAGCTGTGAGGGGCCTCTTGGCACCAACCCAGCCAGCACGGGGTATGCAGGTCAAGCAGGGCCAGGGTGCACCAACACATGGTCAGTGGGGACATGAGGACAGCCACCGACACACTCCCAAGCCACAGGGCAGGAGCAAGCACCAGGTGCTTGCAGAGGCAGAAAAGGTGGGAGGGAGCTCAGCACTGGGGGGATTTGTGTCCTGGGCTGGGAGCAGAGGGACACCTACCCTCGGGGGGAGAGGGACACCTACCCTCGTTCTCCTCCAGCTTGCGGACCTGGCGCAGGATGGGCTGCAGGTTCATGTAGAGCCGGTGGCTGCTGCTGAGCAGCTGCAGGAGGTGGCGGGAGCGCAGCGGGCAGCCTGTGTAGTAGATGAGTTTCCTGGCTGAGGGCAGCCCATCTGGTAGGATCTCAAACTTCTTGCCCTGTGTGGCAGAGGAGGGACATCAGCTGAGAGAGAAAAATACCCTAATTCTCACCCAGTCCTGCAGCAGCCCACTCATTGAACCCACAGCTGGCAACCACCTGGCTGGAGGTCTATGCAGCACCAGCCCATGCCCAAATCACAGAGTCACTGAATGGCTTGGGTTAGAAGGGACCTTTAAAGGTCATCTGATCAATCACCCTTGCAGTCAGCAGGGACATCTGTAACTGGAGCAGATTGCTCACAGCCCCAAACAACCTGACCTGCAATGGTTCCAGGGATGGGGCATCTACCACTTCTCTGGGCAACCTGGGACAGGGTCTCATCATTCTCAATGCAAAAAACTTCTTCCTTCTCTCCAGTCTGAATCTCCCTCTTTTAGTTTAAACCATTACCCCTTGTCCTGTCACAACAGGCCCTGATCAAAAGTCTGCCCCCAGCTTTCTGGTAAGTCCCTTTAAGCACCGACAGGCCACATGGAGCCTTCTCTTCTCCAGGCTCAACAACCCCAATTCCATCAGCCTGGCCCTATAGCAGAGGACTTCCAGGCCTCCCATAATTGCTGTGGCCTCCTCTGTCCCTGCTCCAACAATGTCTGTGTCTTTCCTGTGTTGAGGATTCCAGAGCTGATCCCAGCACTGCAGGTAAGGTCTCAGCAGAGCAGAGGGGCAGAATCTCCTCCCTCTACCTGCTGCCTACACTGCTGGGGATCAGCTCAGGACAGGGCTGGCTCTGGGCTGTGAGCACACAGTGCTGGCTCATGTCCAGCCTTTCATCCACCAGCACCCCCAAGTCCTTCTCCTCAGCACTGCTATCCATTCTTTCATCCCCAGCCCATGCTGACCCTGAGGTCTGCCTTGCCCCAGGTGCAGGACTTTGAGCCCAGGAGCAACATGGGTAGAGATGCTCTGCCTAGGGATGGTGGCACTCACCACGAACACCAGCTTCCCCACGTTAGTCCAGGGGAAGTCATAGAGCAGCTGCTTTTCTTCATCCATGTTCTGCAAAAGGAGAAAGGGACAAGCCCAGCTGAAGACACTAGCAGAGGGCAGGGAGCTGAATCCTCCCCCTGGTTCAGCTACCTACCTGGAAGATCTGGATGCCTCGTGTGGTCAGCCCCAGCGTCAGCGAGGCTTCCACCTCCCTTTTGTCCTACAGGAGAAAAAATTACATGGTTTTGAAGCACACAGTTTGCAGCATGAAGTGGATAAACCTGACCTCCAGACCAGGGATCCTCCTGTAATCACCTCATCTCCCATGAACCAGCAACAGCCACTTGTGGTAGTTGCCATCTTAATCATTTAGGTCAGAAAAGATCCTTAAGATCATCAAGTCCAACTGGTTGATTAGTGATGCACACAACTCCAGATCACATCCACTGATGTGGATGTTTCATTTTCAGTCACCCTTCACCCCTTCACTGGCCAGCAACTGGAATCAGAGAATCATGGTCCCCAAATTGGAAAATTATGGACTTGAGGGGTGGACAACTTGCTAGAGAAGGAATTGGCTGGATATCCACAGCGAGTTGTAATCAACAGCTCAATGTCCAAATGCAGACCAGTGACAAGTGGTGTCCCTCAGGGATCAGTACTGGGATCAGTGCTGTTCGTTGTCTTTGTCAGCAACATGGACAGTGAGATTGAGTGAACCCTCAGAAAGTGAGGGGATGACACCAAGCTGTGTGGTCTGCTGGAGGGAAGGGAGGCCATCCAGAATGACTTGGACTGGCTTCAGAGGTGAGCCCAAGCCAACCTCATGCAGTTCAACAAGGCCAAGTGCAAGGTCCTACACCTGTGTCGGGGCAATCCCAAGTGCAAATACAGGCTGGGCAAGGAGTGGCTAGAGAGCAGTCTTGAGAAGAAGGACTTGGGGGTGTCAGTTGATGAGAAACTCAGCATGAGCTGGCAATGGTCACTTGCAGCCTGGAAAGCCAACTGTGTCCTGGGCTGCGTCAAAAGAAGTGTGAGAGAGAGGAGGAGAGAGGTGATCCTGCCCCTCTGCTCTGCTCTTGTGAGACCACACCTGGAGTACTGCATCCAGTTCTGGTGCCCCCAGCACAAGAGAGACATGTTCAATGCTCAAGTAGGTCCAGAAGAGGGCCACAAAGATGATCAGAGGGCTGGAGCACCTCCCCTGTGGACACAGGCTGAGAGAGTTGGGGCTGTTCAGCCTTCAGAGGAGAAGGCTCTGGGGGGAGCTTATAGCAGCCTTCTGGTACCTGAAGGAAGCCTACAAGCGTGGTGAGACACTGGAACAGGTTTCCCAGGGAGCTTGTGAATGTCCCCTCCCTGGAAGTGTTCAAGGCCAGGTTGGACAAGGCCTTGAGCCACCTGGTCTAGTGGAAGGTGTCCCTGCCCACAGCAGGGGTGCTGGAACTAGGCAGTCTTTAAGGTCTCTTCCAACCTAAACCATGCTATGATTCTATGATCTCCCTGTCTCCAGGAGCAAAGCCCTGCCCTCAAGACTGCTCTCTTCCAGACAAATCAAACAGAGCTTTTCCCAAAATGCCTTCAAATTGCTTGGCAGTTGCTCCATCCAATAAAACCCATCCCTGACTCCCATGCCCAGCCTGAGCTGGTGGCCAAGGCTCACCTTGTACAACCTGTAGTAGTGCACAGCCACATCATCCAGCCGGACAGCCTCCTTGATGTACTTGAGATGGGCTTCAGAGGCTGTCAGGGCAAACTGATCCTTGTGCATGTTTGGGACATGCTTCAGGATGTAGTCCTTGCCCCTCTTAGCAACAACCTGTTTGGAGGAGAAGAGAAGCTCATCCAAGGCTGCTGCTCCGTGCTCACCCATGGCTGGCCACTGGCCCCGATGCTCCTGGGCAGCCACGACTTTCAGAGAAAAGGGAACCTGGAGCAATAAGCTCCATTTTGGAGCTGGAGCCTGTCCAACGATGGGCAGTGAAGCTGGTGAAGGATCTAGAGTGCAAGTCTTCTGAGAAGCAGATCTGCCATGCCATATGCAACCTCTCCCTACTCCACTCCTGTGCAAAGTCTTTGGGATGGCATTAGCCCAGCACACAGCTCTGCCTGCTGGTCAGAAGCGACCTGGGGATGGGTGTCACTCCATGTCCTTCCTCATTTTCCCTCCAGGATATCCCAAGAGCTGCCAATGGCCACTGCCAGCACCGAGAACACCAGCTCCCAAAGGGCTACAAAGCCCCAGGGGCTGCACATGATTATGCGGTGATGCCCTGATGGCACGTGGCAGGCAGGGAAGCCCCCAAGAAAATCCCTGCCACACACAGAGAAATCCCCAGCAGTGGTATGAGCTAATCCACTAGCCCAGACCCTCCCTGCCTGCAGCTATTTGCAGCCCACAGTTGTCAAAGGTTATTAATAACTGGAACTAAACTGGGGATGAAGAGGCAGCAGGAATGGCGGCCACCCAGGAAGCCTCCAAGCAACCCAACATCAACAGCCTCATGGGGGTTCACTTGAGTTTAGAGCAGATGACCTCACCAGACCATGCTTACCCAGGCAGGGAAATAAGCTTCAGGCTCAAAGTACTTCCCACAGTGCTTGTTGCGTTTGAAGTCCCCCAGGTCAGCTTGCAGGGCGAAGGCAGTGAGGAGGAAGTAAGCCTCCTCGCGCAGCACACACTGTGAGTGCAGCACCTGCTTCCGAAGGTGCCAGTAGTAGTAGTAACGTGCAGTCCGGTCACTACAGGGAGCAGAGGAGAACACTGAGCAGAAGGAATCAGCAGGACACCCAACGAATCACAGAATGACAGAATGGGTTTGGGTTGGAAGGGAACTTAAAGGTTGTCTAGTTCCAACTGCCCTGACACAGGCAGGGACACCTTCCACTAGAACAAGTTGCTCAGGGCCTCATCAAATCTGGCCTTGAACACCTCCAGGGAGGGAACATTCACAACCTACCCCAGCAACTGTTCCAGTGTCTCACCACCCTCACTGTAAAGAATTTCTTCCTAGTAGTCTAAATCTGCCCTTCTCCAGCTTCAATCCATTCCCTATCATCCTATCACTACAAGCCCTTGTGAAAAGTCCCTCCCCAGCTTTCCTGTAGTCCCCTTCAGGTACTGGAAGGTTGCTCTAGGTCTCCCTGAAGCCTTCTCTTCTCCAGGCTGAACAGCCCCAGCTCTCTCAGCCTGCCCCCATAGGGAGGTGCTCCAGCCCTCTGATCATCTTCATGACCTCCTCTGGACCCACTCCAGCAGTCTGGTATCTTTCTTGTGCTGGGGGCTCCACAACTGGATGCAGTACTCCAGGTGTGATCTCACAAGAGCAGAGCAGAGCAGAGGAGCAGGATCACCTCTCTCCTTCTGCTGGTCACACTTCTTTTGATGCAGCCCAGGACACAGTTGGCCTTCCAGGCTGCAAGCGACCATTGCCAGGTCATGCTGAGTTTCTCATCAACTGATACCCCCAAGTCCTCAGGGCTGCTCCCAAGCAATTCCTCACTAAGCCTGAATTTGTGCTTAGGATTGCCACATCTATCACCAAGACCTATGAGAGACAACTCACAGAGTCATAGAATGTGGTTGGAAGAGATGTTTAAGATCATGGAGTCCAACCATGAATCTCCAGCACCTTCCCACCCAGGTAGGAAGCTCTTATGGAGCAAGCAGGGCTGGGTGCCAACTGGTTTTCTCCCTTTTCCTCAGTTCCCTGAAGCTGGAGCTCCCATTAAGTGGTGCAAAACTGCAGTCACTTCACTGTGCTGAAATTTCCTCCCACAGCCACAACCCCCCTTAAAAGTATCCTCGTGATGCCACCATGTTCCCATGTACCCAAAAGCTTTAAAATCCTCTTTTCCCCAGAAACAAAACCTGCACCTGTGCCAAGGATTAAGCTGTGACAAACCACCTAAATATGACGTCCTCAGCTCCCCCAGGAAGGTTTCGTCATTGTTGGTTGGGAGCAGTGTTCCCACCTGCTCCTGGCACCCAACCACAAACAGCTCCAACAGATGAAAAAAGCTTTGGGGCTGCATCCTACAGCAGCTTGCAGCACCCCAGAGCATCCCAAGGATGTGCACCCTTCCAGCCAGGGGCACCTTGGGGTGCTCCCCCAGTAAAGTGCTCACCCCAGGTGGGTGCCCACTGTAGTGGGGAGGGGTGGGTGCATCCTTACCTGATCAACCTGCCGTTCTCCACATAGTACTGCACTCGGAAGTGGATGATCATCGGGGGCCCGAACTGGTCAATCCCCTGGAAGGGAGGAGATATTCAGGGCTTCTGTGGAGACCATGGCATTGAACCTTGGTCCCTTGTCTTGGATTGCCCAGGGCCAAGTCCATCTGGGCCACTCCCTTGCCCCTCACTAGGTGAAGACCACAAGGAAGAGTTCACTCACTAAGTGGTCCCATTTTTCCCCCAATATTGTGAAATGGGAATGGGATTTAGATTTAAGGAAGGAGATGGCTGGGTTAGAGACCCCCAGGGGTCTGCAGCCATTCACCACCACTGTCCTTCTCCCACCTCTCCCCAGGCTGCCACCTACCATCCCTATTTTGGGTCTCAACTCAGCACCAGCACTGGAGCCTTCAGAAAAACCTCCATGGCACATTGCATTGGAATCACTGAAAGGTGCTTTGGGGGGAAAAAAACCCAAACACTTGACTTTATAGGATCTTACAATCACAGAATGGTTTGGGTCAGAAGGGACCTTCAAGATCATCTAGTTCCAACTCTCCTGCCAAGGGCAGGGACACCTTCCACTAGACCAGGTTGCTCAAAGCTCCATCCTGCGTGGCTTTAAATACTTCCAGGGATGGGGCATGCACAGCCTCCCTTGAGCAATCTGTTCCACTGCCTCACCACACTCACTGTAAATAATTTCTTCCTTACATCCAATCTAAATCTCCCCTCTTTCAGTTTGAAATCATCACCACCTGTCCTACCACCACATCATCCTGTCATTGGGGTTCCATCCGTTTTGCTCACCCCCCACCCTGTCCCACACTCTGCAACAGCCCCGTGCCCCCTCCCAACCCCTCGCTGTGTTCCCATGTCCTGGAAGTGACCTGCGGTGGGGACAGAGGTGGCCTTACTGCCGTCAGCTCTCCATGCAAGACCTCACCGCTGACCTTGCTGGCCTCCTTCTTCCACTCCTTGGGGCAGTACTTGTAGAGTTTCTGGGCCAGGTCCATGTACACGTGCTCATTGTCTGGGTGGGACAGAGGTGGCATCAGCACCCCCCCACCATGTCCCCTGAATCCTTCCAAGCCTCCCCCAACCTGTTGGTGTGTTGTGGGTCCGTAACTTCCTCATCTCCTAATGGGAGGCCACCAAAGGGCTGGGTAAATTTGCACCCACCCTTGGGCAAATATACACCCCCACCTTGGTGGCATCATGCCTCGCTTAGCCATGATGGCATCAGGTTGGCCCACTTGTGACATCAGCCCTTGACTTACTCTGGATGACGCTGAGCCCAAAGAGGTGACAGTCCTTCAGCCTCAGGAGGTCACACACCTGCACCAGTAACTCGTGGCACAGTATCTTCACCTGCAAAAACCACACACATGTGGTCTTGGATGTGTCTATGACCATCCAAGCCAAACAGGTGGCACTAAACCCCACATCGGGTCCCTGAGCACAACCAGAGGGGAACAGGCTGGGTTTTGAGCTCATTTTTCCTGTGGGACCACCATGGAAGTGCCTAAAAGCAGGGTCAGTACTGGTTTTGGGGGCAGAAAGCAGAATATTGGTGGGTGGTGAATTAACACCATCAAAAGTGGGGGAATTTCACATTCAATTCTACATTCAAATCCGAGCCAACCCCCTCCCGGTTATCCGCTGGGGTACACAAGGCTGAACCATCATCCACAATGGATATGAGGAGGGAGGATGGGAGGAGGATGGAAGAAGGACAGAAGGAGGATAGAAGGAGGAAGGACCAGAGCTTGCAAATACAGCAGGGTGTGATGAAAAAGTTGGTGCTCAGAGGAGTGTCCCTGACTCCCTCACCCCACCACACCGCCTTACATTGATGATGATGTTGAGGGAGTCATCATTGGGGAGGAAGATGCAAACGCTGCGGCGGTCCTGCATGACTCTGTTGTTGTGGAACGGCAGTTTGTTCATTGTGGTCCAGGCTTGGGGCTCAGGGTGGGCAGTGGGCACCTCACCGGTGGGCCGGGGTGGCCACAGTCCCCGCAGGTGCCATCCCTGTGGGCAAACGAAAGGTTCATAGATTCAGAATGGTTTGGGTTAGAAGAGACCTTGGAGATCATCTAGTTCCAATCCCCCGCCATGGGCAGGGGCACCTTCCACTATCCCAGCTTGCTCAAGGCCTCATCCAATCTGGCCTTGAACATCTCCAGGGTTGGGGCATCTGCGACATCCCTGAACCACTCATCACCGGAAGCTTGGTGTCCCCAGATCCCCCTCACCCCACATCCCAGCCCTGGCACCGTGGTCAGGGCAGCTGAGGATTGCAGCAGAGCCCAAAAACCCTGACCCTGCAGTTTTATCTTTGTGGCTTGGGGTTGGGAAAAAAACTCAGGAAAGGTTTTTCCTGTGTATTAGTGTGAAAGCTGAAATCCCCCCCATCGACAATATCCAGGCTAGCTCAGTCTGGAAGCCAATGAAAGCTGTACTTACAAGCAAATCTACAATCTATGAGGGAATGCAATGAATATGTACAAATATACACTATTCACAACATTTACAATAATTAAAGAAAATAAAAAGTATCTGCTGGGAACAAGCTGTGATGGAGTGGGAGGTTTTGCTGACAGCAGCAAAAAGGTGAGGGGCCAGTGCAGGGTCCCATGGTAGGACCTTCCAGCATCATTTCCCCTCCACCTCTGGTTCCTTATGGGAGTTAAGTAAAACAATCCAAGGTGTAACAGGGATTGGCAGGTGGGAATTGCTGCCTCTTGCTATTTCCCATCCTCTAGAATCATAGAATTGTTTGGGTTGGAAAAGACACAGAATCACAGAATGGTAGGTGTTGGAAGGGACCTCTGGAGATCATCGAGTCCAACCCTCCTGTCAAGGCAGGTTCACCTAGAGAAAAATCACACAGAAACACGTCCAGGTGGGTTTTGAATGGAGATCTCCAGAGATGGAAACTCCACCACCTCTATGGGCAGCCTGTTCCAATGATCCATCACCCTTAAAATACAGAAGTTTCTCCTCATGTTTAGATGGACCTCCTTATGTTCAAATTTGTGCCCATTACCCCTTGTCCTGTCACTGGACACCACTGAAAAAAGGCTGGTCCCATCCTTCTGACACCCACCTTTTGAGTATTGATCAGCATTTATGAGATCCCAACCTCAATCTGCTCTTTTCCAGACTAAAAAGCTCAAATTCTCTCATTCTTTCCTCAGAAGAGAGATGTTCCTGTCCCCTCATCTCCTTTCTAGCCCTTTGTACCCTACCCAGCAACTCCCTGTCCTTCCTGAACCAGACAGCCCAGCAATGGACACAATACTCCAGGTATGGCCTCACCAGGGCAGAGTGGATAGGGACAAGAACCTCCCTCGACCTCCCTCAACCTCTAAGATCAAGTCCAACCAATAACCCAACGCCACCATGACCATCAAACTGTGTCCTGAAGTGCCAAATGTGCAATGTCTAGATCCATACCAGGGTTGAGCTCCTAGCACTATCTCCAGACAATTCTCATTTTTAAAGGTCAATATTCCCTAAGCACTTTTTACTCCATGACCATCCCTAGGGACACAAACGCATGCCACACACCAGTATCTTTAAACTCTAAACCAGGTCACCCCTTTTCCAAATCCACAGATTTATTCTGTCACTGAGGACAGTGTAGTGTCTCCCTCTTCACCAAATATTTGCTTTGGTCTACATGAAACTGCCTTTGGCTCCCAAAAGGGTTTCACTTCACAGAATCATAGAATGCTCTGGGTTGGTTGGAAGGGACCTCCAAAGGTCATCTAGTCCAACCCTGACACAGATTTGTATGGCAGGGGAAAAAAATGCACCCAGAGGTGACACTGTGTTAGGCAGCTACTGATGTTCTGCAGAAGCTGGGGAATCCAGAGGTGATGCTCCCTCACCTCACTGCTCCAGGCTGACACCGCTGAGGACCTGTGCAGATGTGCAGCCCAGCCATGCACTGTATCCAAGCACCACAGTGATGCACTGTGGCTATGCATTGCATCCATGCATTATTGCCATGCATGACAGCTCTGCATGGCACCTGTGCAGCACAGAATCGTAGAATCATTGGGTTGGGTTGGAAGGGACCTTCAAGATCTAGTTCCAACCCCACTGCCATCAGCTTGAGCACTTTTCCACTCAACCGGTTGCTCAAGGCCTCATCTAACCTGGCCCTGAACACCTTCCAGGGAGGGGGCATCAGCAAACTCCCTGGGAACCTGTTCCAGGGTCTCACCACCCTCACCATGGTGTGGTGTGACATTTTACAATGGTGTGTGGTGACAGAATGAGGAGCAATGGGTTGAAGCTGGAAGAGGAGAGATTTAGACTGGATATTAGGAAGAAATTCTTTATAGTGAGAGTGGCGACACACTGGAACAGGTTGCCCAGGGAGGTTGTGGATGCCCCCTGCCTGGAAGTGTTCAAGGCCAGCGTGGATGAGGCCTTGAGCAACCTGGTCGAGTGGAAGGTGTCCCTGTCCATGGCAGGGGGATTGGAATGAGATGATCCTTAATGTCCCTTCCAAACTAAACCATTCTATGACCTGTGCATCATGGCTATGCTCTGTGGCCATGCACTGCATCCATGTATCACAGCTGTACATCATGGCCATGCACTGCATCCATGGATTGCATCCACATATCACAGCCATGCACTGCATCCATGTATCACAGCTGTGCATCATGGCCATGCACTGCATCCATGGATTGCATCCACATATCACAGCCATGCATTGCATCCATGTATCACAGCTGTGCATCATGGCCATGCACTGCATCCATGGATTGCATCCACATATCACAGCCATGCATTGCACCCATGCATCATGGCCATGCATTGTACCCAGGTATGGCATCCAGACATCGTGGCCATGCACCATTGCCACTGCACTTGTACACTGCATCCATACCTTGCAGCCATGCACCATAGCTGTGCCCAGACAGGACTGATCCCAACCAGAAGCCATTGGAGCAGAAGCCAGGTTGGTTTCAAGGTTCATTACAAATCACAGTAGTGAACAAAATGGGGCTGAAGGCATTTGGCAACGTCCCAACCCCGGCTGGGTGCCCAGCAGCTCTCATGCACCCATGTGGGGCTGGGCATGAAGAGACTTGTGTCAGCTGTGGCAGGGAGGGTGCAAAGCAGTCATGTCCTGGGGCACCTTCCAGCACCCTCCACACCCTGCTCCCACCCAAAGTTCTCCTGCAGCCTCATTGAGATGCACCACAACATCTTCCCACCACAGCCCCATAGGCTACAGCCGGCTCAGAATTGTAGAATCTTAGGATCACAGATGGTTTGGGCTGGAATAGACCTCTGAAGTCATCTAGTCCAAAACCCCCTGAAGTCAGCAGGGACATCTGCAACCAGAGCAGGTTGCTCAGAGCCCCAAACAACTTTACCTGCAGTGGTTTCAGGGATGGGGCAGATACCACCTCTCTGGGCAACCTGGAACAGGGTCTCACCACTCACAGTGCAAAAAATTTCTTCCTTCTCTCCAGTCTGAATCTCCATCTTTTAGTTTAAACCATCACCCCTTGTCCTGTCACTAAAAGGCCAGCAGAAGGTCTCCCTGAAGCCTTCTCTTCTCCAGGCTGAACAACTCCAACTCTCTCATCCTGACCTCACAGCAGAGGGCTTCCAGCCCTCTAACCATTGCTGTGGCCTCCTCTGGCCGCACTCCAACACCTCATGTCCAGCTTCTCACTTACCAGCACCCCAAGTCCTTTTCCTCAGGGCCCTCTCCATCCTTTCACCCCCAGTCCATGTTGATACTGGCGTTTGCCCTGACCCAGGTGCTGGATCTTGCACTTGGCTTTGTTGAACCTCATGATGTTCCCACAGGCTCAGCTCTCAAGCCTTTCCAGGCCTTCTGGATGGATCCTGTTCCTCAGGGGTGTAGACCACACCACTCAGCATCTGAAAACTTTCTGATGTGCCTCAATGACTGTCTAGGACATTCATGAAGATATTAACAGCACTGGTTCCAGTATGGACCCCTGAGGGATGCTAATTGTCACCCACCTCCATCTGGACATCTAGCCATTGACCTCTACCCTCTGGATGCAATCATCCAACCAATTCCTCATCCACCAAACAGCCCACCATCAAATCCAGAACTACAGCCACAAACACAAACCACCCCTGATTTCTTTTCCCATCACCATCACCAGGAGGTTATTCTCCACCACCAGCTCCACACACTCAAGAGCACTCCTATCACGGGAACAAGCCTGGAGCAGCCAGTTGGGAACAGGCTCCTACTCCACTACACCTGCTGTACCAAGCCTCCTTCAGGAGGATCTCCAAGGAAAACAACTTCTTAAGAACACTTGGAAATGAACCCAAATCTTCAAGGTGCTGGCAAAGCTCCTGATGTCACAGCTCATCACCTTGCTGCCTCCAAACCACCTTTAAAACCCAGGCAGGGGTGGGGCATTGGGCCTCACCATGAAGCTTGGGTGTCCTTCAGGAGAGCTTCCCCATGGCTCTTGGCATCCCATGGCTGTTTGTCCCCATATCACTCAATGTATTTTCTCCTCCTCCTGCAGCCTAAATTGGCCCCTGAGCATCAGAGATTAAAACACATGAGCTGGCATTGTGTGGTTTGGTGAACAGCACTGTGAAGCCAAAGAAAACATCTCCTCCAGCTCTGCAGAACTCTACCTCTGAGAGCAACCACAACACTGGAGACAAAAAATACCATGTATTTTGGTGTATATAGAAAAAATGCTCCAGTTTTGGCTGCTGAATACAAACACCTCATCAGACAACTCCATAGGGCACCAAAGGGCTGGACACAGGGCACCACAGAGGTGGACAACAGCTTTGTGGGACCTCCCTCAGCTCCAGGAGTTCCCTCCGGGGCTCTTGCAGCTGGAGCCACAGCAGATTTAGCAAACAGGCACAAAAAACCCTTTTCCAGGGTGATTGGCCTCCAGCAGCCCCAGCCAGACGCAGGCAAATTCTTTCCAAGCATCTGCTGCTCATTCCTACAATGTCAGCTTTGATTCGCCGGGACCCTGTGGCGGTGCCCTCACCACCATGAGGCGTGGATATGCCTGGATCTGAGTTGGAAAGAGCCTGGATTGCTGAGAAAACCCACCCCGGAATGCTGTGCTAGGGTAGGAGGTGACGCAGGTCACCTCACAACTCAAGTGGGAATGTCCTCCTCAGGCAGTTTTGTGGGGGGTTTTCCATCTGGACAGCTATAGAAAACACTGGGAATGTGAACTCCAGCATGAATCAGCCTCAGTAGCACTGGGAGATCCATGTATTCCAGCTGTGTTTTCCCTGCTCTAGGAAAAAGAGCACTCAAACTCCATGGGATATGCTGCAAAATGCCTTGTTAACTACTTTGCTCTGGTCAGACTCTATCTGGTATACTGCATCCAGTTCTGGCACCCCCAGCATAAGAGTGTTGGAGTGGGTCCAGAGGAGGCCACCAAGATGATCAGAGGGCTGCAGCAACTCCCCTATGGGCACAGGCTTTGAGAGTCAGAGCTGTTCTGCCTGGAGAAGAGAAGGCTCTGGGGAGACCTTAGAGCAGACTTCCAGTACCTGCAGGGGGCTACAAGGAAGCTGGGGAGGGACTTGTAGTGACAGGGAAGCTGGAGAAGGGCTTGTAGTGACAGGATGAGGGGCAACGGATTGAAGCTGGAAGAGGGGAGATTTAGACTGGGTGTTAGGAAGAAATTCTTTACAGTGAGGATGGTGAGACACTGGAACAGGTTGCCCAGGGAGGTTGTGGATGCTCCTTCCCTGGAGGTGTTCAAGGCCAGGTTGGATGAGGCTTTGAGCAACCTGGTCCAGTGGAAGGTGTCCCTGCCCATGTCAGGGCAGTTGGAACGGGCAATCTTTAAGGTTCCTTCCAACCCAACCCATTCTATAAATCTATGAATTTATGAATCATAGAATGTTAGGAGTTGGAAGGGACCTCTAGAGAAGATCCCTTCCAAAGCAAACCATTCTATGATTTTAGGATTCCATCACTACGTGGAGAAAAGTCCTCAGTCCTCCTGGTTTCCAGCCCAGGCTGTGGGAATACCATGTCCCTGCCTCATACCAACACTATGGGATAAAGCCCAGTAAAGAAAACATCAAGCAGCCAAAGCTGCCCACTTGGAAACACAGCTGGAGCCGGCGCTGCTGACTAGGCAGGGATTTATCCAGCACTGGGGCATGCAGACGTGGCCCAGGGCAGGCAGAGCCCAGGTCTGGTTCAGATGGAGGTGCTGGAGCAGCCTGCCAGGCTCTTACAGGGAATTTGGATGCAATACCAGGTTTAACATCAATTAAACTTGCTGGCTGAGGTGTGGTTTTCTTCCAAAGATGCATGTGGAGCAAGGCTGGTTTGCATGGGCAGTGCTTCTTCAGCCCTTCATGTAATTAATCACCTTTAAAAGTGGTCGAGGCTCCATACCCATGGTGTTGGGTCAGGTTTGTATCCCCACAGTAGCCACCAGACCATCACCATGCTGACCACTCAACCCAGCCATGATCTTCAGCTCCCACTCAGGTCCCCCCATTTATCCATAGAGTCATTGAATGGGTTGTGTTGGAAGGAACCTTTAAAGATCATCTAGTCCACCTCCCCTGCAGTCAGCAGGGACATCTGCAATTAAAACAGGTTGCTTACAGCCCCAAACCACCTGACCTTCAATGGTTCCAGGGATAGGGCATCTACCACCTCTCTGGGAAGTCTGGGACAGGGTCTCACCACCCTCAGCATCAAAAATTTCTTCCTTCTCCCTAGTTTGAATCTCCCTCCGCTACTTCAAACCCATCACTCCTGGTCCTACCACAACAAGCCCTCCTCAAAAGTCTGTCTCTGGCTTTTTCCTCAGCCTCTTTAAGCACTGAAAGGCCACCAGAAATGTCTCCCTGGAACCTTCTCTTCTCCAGGCTGAACAACTCAGACTCTCCCAGCATGGCCTTACAGCAGAGGGCTTCCAGGCCTCTAACCATTGCTGTGGCCTCCTCTGGCCCTGGTCCAACAAATCCATGTCTCTTCTGTGCTGATGACTCCTGTGCCGCAGGTGGAGTCTCAGCAGAGCAGAGCAGAGGGGCAGAATCCCCACCCTTGACCTGTTTGCAACTCCCAAACTCATCCCCTCATTGCCAAAACATCATTTCTTTAATAATTCTGCCATATCAGACCTCTAACACATCTCCAGGCTTTTGTTCCAGCTCTCCAAGCCACAGCAGGAAGCAGGGAAGGGGTTCAGCACAGGACCCACACGTAGGCACTGTCCGTCTTGCAGCGAGAGGCTCCAGCATGAGATGGGAAGATGAATTCACAGGGCAGGAATTTCTTGTTTTTGAAGAGTTTAAGAGTTGGGTTTACCCCACATCACAGGCTGCAGGTATGCATGAGCTGTTCTTACAAGTTTTCAGGTCCTCACTTAATGCACCTTCTACCTACCCAAACCCCAGATTAATTCCTGCTTGCGGTTACCCTGTAATTAAAACCGTCTCCAATTCTTCATGAACTCAACAGTTTCCTCCTAATGAAGAGAGGCAGATGAAAGGGACCTTCACTGGGAAAAAGGACTCCGTTATAAATATTACATTACTTCATCCACCACAAAACCTATTTAGATGCTGGAAACTCAGCCTGGGCAGCCAGGGGCCAGCCCCACCAGCAGCCCCTGAGCGCTGGAGGTGTCCAAAAAAGCTCTACAAGGAAGGTCACCCCAGGAGCTCTCTTGTCTTCCACCTCTGCAACACTTCTCCTCTCACTCCTCCTCCTTCCTTCCTTGGCTTTGGCTGTTGCAGTGGGATGACAGCAATGGGTGGAGTACATGCTGGGGACACCCAGGGATGGACAAGCCAAGAGCATCATCCCAAAAATGGGATCCCAGAGTGCTGCAGCCAGTGCTGGTGACAAGTGCCACAGGACATTACATCAGGGCATGGGGAAACATGGGTCATGCCTCAGGAGCTCAGGAAACCTCTCCTCCCATCCATCCTCCTGCCAGCTGAATCCAGCCTGGAAGCTTCAGAGCAGAGCCATCCCAGGCCTTTTCATTCCCCTTTCCTTCTGCACACTAAAACATAAATAAAGCATCCCGGGCTCCACCGAGGCTCACACAGAAATGGATTTTGCTGGCACAGGCTCCAGTGAGAGAGGGAGGGACGGCGCCTGCGCTTCCTCTTCCCTCTGCTGCTGCTCAACCAGCCCCTTCTATCTTATTTCCTTCCGGAAAACTTCGCCCCAAGTCTTTGGGATTGGAGTGATATCTGCTAAGAGCATTCCAATTGCATCAAGGTTGGGGTGGGGTAGGGATCAGGACACCCCAGCTTCCCAGTCCAGATCTGGATTCTGCCCCCTCCTCTGCATTCCCGAGGGTTTTATGAATCATTCCCCAGTATCATCAGCAACAAGTCCAAGCTCAGGCACCACTCTTAAGGATGCACACGGATACAAAGCCTTTGCTCCCCACTCTGTGGGCAGGCTGCAGCCCACACTAGCCTCTGTAAATCCCTTGGGATTTGGCCTGGCTGTGGGATCCCTGAACCACAAAGCATCCATAAAGGGCCAGCGTCACAATCCTGCATCCCCATGGCGCAGCCAGCACAGCCCCAGATTCCAAACCATAGACCTGCCTCTTGAATAAACCCCTCCAAGATGCTCCAGCCCTGGGTGAATCCTTCCTTCCCAGGGGGCGAGCAATTTTTAGCAAGCCACATTCCTACTGCCCCACTTTTGGGCACAGTCCTCTGTGTAGGACATCATCCAAGCCCATCCTCACTCTGGAGAACATGGAGAGGACAAAAAAAGGGATGCAAAAACAGCCGAGAGCCCAAACAGCTCCATTTTATGCCAAACAGCACATAACGATATCTGGAATATCCCAAGTCCTCTCCACCCCTGCAGCACCCTTGTCTCCAGCTCTGACAAACCAAAGTCAAACCAAGTAACTCTCTTTTTTTTTTTTTTTTAATCCTGGAGATTAAAATGAAATTAAATCCGGGGGATTTGTCTTCCCCCGGCAGCGCTGCTCTCTGGTTCTTCATCTGGGAGAGCTCCTCAACCACACCACAACCTCCCTTACCCAGCAGCAACGGGGAGAAGCTTTTATTTGGCTTGAAAAATAACCAAACCCTGCTTTTTAGAGACGATAAACCTAAAAATAAAAGAGATAAAACTCCATGAAGGAGCAGGCGGGTATTTTACCCACTGCCATCGCCGTGTCCTCCATCTGGAGCCCAAAGGCTGCTTCTGTTGTGTTGGTTTTTTTTGGTTGTTTTTTTTTTTTTTTAGCAGGAGGGAGCTGACATCATCTGAATTTGAAATTCACATTTATTTTTACATCTGGTCTGAATTAATCTTTTTTTTTTTTTTTCCAGCGTCCTGCCTTTCATGTAATGGAATAATTGCTAACAGACTCTGGGTTTAAAGAGCCTGACTAAAACCCAGTTTCAAAAAAGCAAACCCGTTACCAAACGATAGTAAAAAAAAAAAACCCAGTACCTACAACCAAACCCCAGTATGCCTGTGGGACTGGGAGCTTGAGACCAAACAATGTTGCTTTCAAGCAAAAAGGGCTCAAATTAATGCCAGTTCTATCCCAAGAATCAGTGAGCTCCATGGAAAAACACCGACACAAACCAGGCTGTGCAGCAAAGCTCCCCATGCTCAGCTCCATCAGAAGCATCTCCAGAAAAACTCCAGCTTTGTAGAAAGAAAAAACATCCTCATGGACAAAAATGCATCAGTGTGAGCTAAAAAAAGCTGAGGAGGGACCATAAAATGACAGGAAAGGTGGTGGGAGGCTGGTGGGATGGGCACTGCCTCACTCCCACATGCCAGTCAAAGGACACGGGAACACCAAGCATGGGCCTGGGAAAGCTCAGCTCCATCCTGGGACAGATCAGCCCCCATCGGCATGGTGGCAGTTAGAGCCCAGCTGAAGAGCTCCATGAGTTTATCCTTCCCACTTCCAGAACCTCTTGGGGATTTGCATTCCCAGTGGGAAACATGGAAAAGACTGTAAGTGGTGCTACCAGGTACCAGCTGGCACCTTGAGCCATGGCACCACTATGACTGTCCATGGGTGCCCATGGACAATGGGGTCCCACAGGTGACTGTAACCCAGAAACAGGAGCGTCTATGGATGAGAAGACCCATGGGTGAGGGGATCAACAGATGAAAGGGATCTATGGATGAGGGCTCCCATGGGCAAGCACAATCCACAGCCAAAAGGATCGTGGGCTAGGGGACAAACAGATGATGGCACTCATGGAGGAGGGATCCTATAGGCAAGTGCAGCCCGTGGGCAAGGTGACCCATGGGTGAATGGCACCCATGGAAAAAAGCTCTCACAGACAAAAAGGACCCATGGGTGAGTGTGACCCATAGGTAAGAGGACTTACTGCTGAGTGTGACCCAGGGCCATGGTGTCCATGGGTCTTTGAAGGGACACATGGGACACTGTGACTCAGAGGCAAGGAGATCCATGGGTACCACCCAATGGCAAGTGTGACCCAAGGGGATCCATGGGTGACTGTGACACAGGGGCAAGGGGTCCCTTGCTGGTGAGCAGAGCAGCACGGGTGAGCAGAGCAGCAGGTGAGTGTCACCCACAAGCAAGAGGTCCCATGAGTGAGGGGATCCATGGTCAAGTGTAGCCTGCAAGCAAGGGGTCCCATGGACAAGGGCACTTGTGGGCAAGTGTGACCCACAAGCAAGGGGTCTCACAGGGAAGGGGACCCGTGGATGAGTGGTGGCCCATGAGCAAAGGGTCTCATGGGCAAATGAGGAGACGAGAGCAAGCGTGGATGTGGGTTAAGGGACACAAGGGTGAGTGTGATCCAGGGGTGAAGGGAATTCATGGGTGAGTACGGCCCACAACAAAGGAATCCTACAGGCAAGGAGACGCATGGACAAGTGTGACCCAGAGGTGAGTGGGCCCATGGGGATGGGGACCCATGGGTGAATGTAGCCCATGAGGGAGGGGTCCCATGGGTGAGGGGACACACAGGCAAATGTGACCTAGGGGCAAGGGAATCCATAGGCAAGGGTGACCCAGGGGAGAGGGGATCTGTGGGCAAGTGTGACCCAAGAGTGAGGAGTCCCATGGGTTAGTGTGACCCACAGGTGAGTGGTCCCATGGGCAAGGGAACCCTTGGGTGAATGTGACCCATGAGGATGGGGTCCCATGGGCAAGGGGACTCATAGGCAAGCATGACCCAGGGGCGAGGGGACTTGTGGGCAAGTGTGACCCTGAGACAAGGAGATCTACAAGCAAATGTGACTCAGGGGTAAGGAGATTCATGGGCAAGTGGGATCCAGGGACAAGAAGACCCACAGGAGAATGTTACCCTTGAGCAAGAGGTCCCAGAGATCCCAGAGGTGAGGGGACCAAGGGTCAAGGGGATCCACCGGAGAGAGTGACTCAGGGGCAAGGGGTCCCACGGGCGAGGAGATCTGTGGGTGAGCAGTGACCCACAAGCAAAGGGTCCCACGGGCAAGGGGACTTGCGGACGAGTGTCACCCACGAGCAAGGGGATCTGTGGGTGATTGTGAGCTGGGATGGAGGGGTCCCACGGGCGAGTATGACCCCGGGGTGAGAAGTCCCACGGGTGAGTGTGACCCTGCGTCTCACCCAGCCCGCGGGCGAGGGGCAGGCGGGTCCGTGGCCGTGGCCAGTAAGGGAGGAGGGTCCGGCGGTCAGAGTAGCCTGGCCTCTTCCCTGTCCCCGTCCCCGTCCCCGTCCCCGTCCCCGTCCCCGCGGGCGGGCGGGCGGAGGAAATGACTCGCATTCCTGCAGCTCCCACTTCTCCGGCACAAACTCATCTCCCCCCCACCCCCCCGGCTCCTGGGCTCCAACCTCCCAAAAGCGCAACAAGCAGCCAAGCCGGGCCCAGCCCCCGCGAGCCGAGCCGAGCCGAGCCGAGCCGAACCAGGCTAAACCAAACACCCAGAACGCACCTACCTGCGGCTCCGGGGACCGTGCTGCCTGCCGAGCCGAGCCGTGCTAAACCGAGCCGAGACGTCTGAGCTGAGCCGAGCCGAGCTTAGCGGAGCCGTGCCCAGCCCAGCTCAGCTCAGCTCAGCCCACCCCAGCTCGCCGCCCCCGCCCCTTCCCGGGCCGTACCGCACCGCCCCGAGCGGCACCGGCACCGCCTCCCGGCTCAGCCTGGGCCCCGGGACAGCCCGGGGAGGGGGACGGCGGCAGAAGCCGCCCGAGGGACTCCGCAGAGAATCCAGCACAGATTCCCAGGGAGGGAATCCGGGGATTTGGCCCGGGGGGGTGCGGGAAATAGGATACCCGCCTGTCCCGGTCCTAGGATTGGTTGTGGTCCCAGTCCCAGTCCCGGTCCCCTTCCCGATCCTAGTCCAAATCCCAGTCCCAGTCCTGGTCCCAGTCCTATTCCTGGTTGCAATCCCAGTCCCAGCCCAGATGACAGCACCAGAACTAGTCCTGTTACCCATCCCAGTCCTTATTCCAGTATGGGTCCTAGTCCCAATCCCAGTCCAAGTTCTAGTCCCAGACCCAACCCCAGTCCCTTCCCCAGTACGGGTCCTAGTCCCAATCCCAGGACAGATCCTGATCCCATCCTGGTTCTGGGGGTGTTCTCCTGAGGAAACACAAATTTAGCCTGGGAGGAACCCAAGCATCCCCTGGAAAGGGCACATGGGTACCATCCCTGGCAGGCCTGGGAATCTCCCATGAAAGGATCTGAACCTCCTCACCCAAATATCTCCAGGGGGAGGAGCTGAGCATCCACCTTGGCATCTTCCAGGGAAGGGACACACATGTCGCCCTCTGAGCACCCCGGAAGAACAGCCTGGTGTCCCCAGCCCTGGAATGGGAAGCCAGCACTTAGGAACTGTGTTGCCATTGAAAGCCCCACTGATGTCCTGGCAGCTGGATCAGAGGCGAGTTGGCCTCCTCGGTGTGAGGCCTGCACTCACGTCACGCAGCGAGTGCACACGCACGTCTCTCCCCGTGGGTGACCCGGGAGTGGGAATAGCAGCAGCAGCAGCAACAGCCCCATAAATTAGCAGCAAAGCATCCTGGAGCTGCTTCTTCTTCAGAAGTGCCATCTGCTGAGGTTGTTTTTGGTGTAGTTATTTTTTCCTCACTTTTGAGCATCTACAGGCGGTTTTGGGGATGACCTGGGAGGCCAGCTCTGCCCCCACAGTCTCCACGAAGAGACTACGTTTGTTCCCAGAACTAAATAAAGAGCAGCTCTGCTCATTCCTGAAGTGTGGTTGCAGCTCAGCAGATCATGCTGGGTAATTATATGATGCCAGTGTGTGCTACTGATGGTGGGAATACAACACTCTGCTCTTCTCGTGGAAAAAAAACAGCCTGGCTTTCAGCAGAGCCATGGCTGGAAAGCCCTTTGGCTTCTGTCACGCTTTTATCTATGCCATGTGAAACCCAGAGAGCGTTTCTACCCAGCAGTTCACTCCTGCTTGTGGAATTATTTTGGTTGGAAAAGAGCTTTAAGATCATCAAGTCCGACTGGCAACCTAAGACCACCATGACCATCGAAACGTCACAGACTCATAGAGTGGTTTGGATTGCAAGGGACCTTCAAGATCATCTAGCTCCAATACCCCCTGGGCAGGGACACCCCCCTCTAGACCAGGTTGCTCAAGGGCCCATTCAACTTGGCCTTGAGCACCTCTAGGAGGAAGTATCCACAACCTCCCTGGCCAACCTGTTCCAGTGTCTCACTACCCCCAATGTGAAGAATTTCCTCCATGTGCTGAGCCTCCACAAATCTGCCCATGCCAAATGCCACCAAACAGAGGGCACAGGTGGGATCATGGCTACCACCACCCCATCCAGAAATAGCTTGTTTTACCCCCATATTCACTCTGGAAACACCCCACATGCTTCTTTACTTTGAGGTTGATAGAACACCAGACCAGGCTGCCCAGAGAGGTTGTGGAGTCTCCTTCTCTGGAGTCATTCAAGACCCACATGGATGTGATCCTGTGCAACTTCATCTGGGTGACCTTGCTCTCGCAGGAGGGTTGGACTAGATGATCTCCAGAGGTCCCTTCCAACCCCCACCAGTCTGTGATTGATTCTGTGATAGCCAAGGTGGGGGCAGGCTTGTGGCAGAGCTGCCTTTCAGCTCTGTTAGTCCAACTCCTAAAACATTTTAGGGGTTGGGGAGGATGAAAACAGGGCATGGCCCCATCACTTTGTGTGATGCTGAGGAGGATGAGGAGGATGAAGGGGTCCTGCATGGCTCCATCACTCCCAGACCACCCCCCCTGCTCCCCTCCCCAGTGTAATGCAGAACTCCAGTAAGGCAGCGCCTGCCTTGCCGCAGAGGCTAAATAAAACATCAGGAAGAGCTCTGGAATACCAGCGAGGAGATACATAATCATGGACTGGGATGGCACAGCTGCTAATGCTGGGGAAGAGTCACAGAGCAACTCCATGTCTCCAGACGAGGAGAAACTCCATGTGTCTGTTGATACTCTCCTGGCTGGGGGAGAATCTCTGTGAAAATTCACCAGGCATGAACCACTCTAGGCTGGCACAGAGAGAGCTTGAAAATATGAGCCTTAGCCAGTGTCTGGTGTCTGCCTCTCCTCTGGTGAAAAGAGGACTCTGGTGACATTTCTCTTGAACAATTCTGGAAGGAACGTAGTGATTCTCCCTCTCTGCTCTTGTAAGACCCCACTTGGAATACTGTGGAGGCCATTAAGATGATCAGAGGGCTGGAGCACATCCACTATGGAGACAGGCTGAGGGAGTTGGGGCTGCTCAGCTCAGAGAAGAGATGGCTCCAGGGAGACCTACAGCATCCTTCCAGTACATGAAGGGGACTACAGGAAAGCCAGGGAGGGACTTTTTACAAGGGCTTGTAGTGACAGGATGAGAGCGAATGGATGGAAGCTCAAGGAGGGAAGATTTAAACTGGATATTAGGAAGAAATTCTTTACAGTGAGGGTGGTGAGACACTGGAACAGGTTGCCCAGGGAGGTTGTGGATGACCTCTCCCTGAAGGTTTTCAAGGCCAGGTTGAACAAGGCCTTGAGCAACCTGATCTAGTGGAAGGTGTCCCTGCCCATGTCAGGGCAGTTGGAACTAGATGATCTTTAAGGTCCCTTCCAACCCAAACCATCCTATAATTAAAGTCCAAAAACCAAGGAAACACACATGGGAAAATGTCATAAATGAAAGTTTGGTGTTTTTTTTCTCTTAGACAATGTTTAAGTGAGCTAATTGTGTGGCTGGGCATATCTCAGGATGGTGGTTCTGACTGAAAACATTCACATCAAATCTACATATCTTTTTTCTTGCACTAAATGTGTTTATATTGAGAAGATGGGAAATGGCAGCTGCTCACTGTGATCCTGCTTTATCACCAGCTGAGTATCCTCCATCCCAGCTTTTCAGTACAGGCATTGTTACTGGTGGGAATGGTCCCACAAACACTTCAGTTCTCTTATCTCCTATGTAGTTTCCCTGTTGTTCTGCTAACAGGATGAAAAATTAGAAACAAAGCAACAGTAACAACTAAATCCACCCAGATCTCATCCCTTTCCCAAGGGCAGATGATCTTACAGGGATTGTATCCAAATCCCATGGAGCTGTGCCAACCCACAGGGTGATGCCACCAGTGCTCAGCATCTCCCTTGGTGATTTTTACAGTGTCCTGACAGGAACCTTCTCACTCTCTACAGCGTCCTGAAAGGAGCTTGGAGCAAGGTGGGGTTTGGTCTCTTCATCCAAGTAGGGTATGGTGGCATTGGGTTGATCATAGAATCATAGAATTGTTTTGGTTGGAAAAGATCTCCAAGATCATCAAGTCCGACTGCCAACACCACTATGGCAATTAAATCACGTCCCAAAGGGCCATGTCCACACATTTCTCAAACACCTCCAGGAATGGTGACTCCACCACCTCCCTGGGCAGCCTGTTCCAATGCCTGAACACTCTGTTGGCAAAGAAATTTTTCCTAATTTCTAGTCATTACCTCTCATCCTATCACCTGGTACTAGAGAGAAAAAACCGACCCCCACCTCACTACAACCTCCTTTCAGGTAGTTGGGCTTGATGATCACAGAGGTCTATTCCAACCTTAATGATTCTATGATTGCACAACAATTTACTCTGCACAGGACCCTCAGTGTCCACCTGTGTTGCTCAGCACCCTCATGGGGTGCATTTGGGGACAGGCATGTCACCATTCCTCAGTGATGCCTGGCACAACATCAGGGCTGCAGCTGACATGTGGAAATTCTTCCCTGGACCAGATAGGAAAACAAATATCAGCTACTGGGAGTGGACTGTGCTGGGGTTGGGGCCGATTTCTAAGTAAGATCTTCTTCCCTCCCCATCCAGGCTGAGGCAGACGTGTAGGAGCGACTGGGATGGAGGGATCCAAGCAGCATGCTGGGGAGCAGGTGCTTCCTCTGGCATTTTTGTGGGGCCTTCAGGAGAACACCATCTGATTTTTGGCCAGAAGCATGCCCTTTGCAGAGACATAATCAAGCCTCTGCTTTAATTTGGTTTTTGATTAAATTCTGGCTGCCTGTCAGGACCCATCCCCAGGGATTTTCTTCTCATGCTGCCCCACTTTCCTCTTTTCCTGAGTGAAACAGCCCCCCAGCTGACTCCCTCCATCCCAGTCCATCCCAGTCCATGGGCTAGGCAAGCCAGTTATTTGGCATGCAGGAGCCAGCTCTGAATGGTACTAAGCATCCCTAAGGACAGTGGGGAGCTTCCCAAGGGGTGGGCCAGTGACAGTCCAGCTCAGTATCCAAGTGATGGCTGGAAGTAGGAAGCCTACAAGGAACCTGGGGAGGGACTTTTTACATTTTTTACCATTCTCTGATTCTCTGATTCCATGATCTGTTGAACATGCTGGGGTGGCCAGGGGTGGCATGATGCCATCAGCTCCAGGGAAGGAATGTCAGCAACGCAGAACCACCCCCAGACCTGGGGGATGCTCACAGAGGAGGTGCTGCCAGCCAAAACATGCTGGGGATGGGCTGTTACCTTATTTAACTGGAATCCCAAATCTCCCTCTCCGCTTATCCACCTATCCTCTCCCTCTTTGCCTGGAAAGGCAGCAAGGATGGAGATCAAAAGGAGTTATGTAAGATCTAAGTCAAAGAGGGCTGGAAAAAGAGGGAAAATCCATACCTGTTGGCAACATCAAGAACAACTTAAGCGTGCGTCCCAATGGGGAGGCATATATCCCCTCCCTCCTTCCCCCTGCCCCCCCCCCCAAAAAAAAAATGCTTGCAGCTACTCTGGCAGTGCTGATACAGTGGATTCTGTAATCCATCTCACCGGATTTACAGCTGCCTCTAACCCAGGAGCCTCTGGAACACTGAGTTGCAGCAGCCAGATGCAATTCCAGCCTGTGAGATTCCTTGGGATGGCTGGATGGGAAGGAGGGATTGCCTCCCCCCTTCCAAACTCAAACCTGAGATGTGTTTGAGTACCAAATGATGGATAAATGTGGGGTGAGATGAGCAGAGACTTGCTGTGGAAGCTTTGCTGCAGCCCTCCCAGTGCAATGCACAGTCTGTACTCAACATTTCTGCAGCTCCTCCCTCCCCCTCCACCCCCCCCCAAAAAAAAATCCAGGGACTCTCCTCCCTTGCCCACTTCCTCATCCACTTTCTGGGGCCCTGAAGGGGACTTTGGGGGATCTGAGCCGGGGGGTTACTCCCAAATATTTCTCCCAGCCTGCCTGAGCTGCTGAAAAGCCCCTGGAAATTTGTCCCAAAGCAGGAACAGCAGCAGCCGGCGGGGAGGAAAGATCAGAGGAGTGGGGTGCTATTTATAGCCCCTCTGTGTGCCTGCTCGGCCGACTTCAGTCCTATCTGATGGAAGAGCAGATGCCTCAGGGCTCCTCCTGTCCTCCCAAACAGGAAAGAAACCCCAGTGAGGGCCCCCCAGGGAGGTCACAAGCAGCCCCAATGTTACAAGACATCAGAGAACCCACACCAGCATGATGGGCTGGAAGGAATCACCGAATCACAGACTGGTAGGAGTTGGAAGGGATCTCTGGAGATCACCTAATCCAGCCTCCCTGCTAAAGCAGAGCCACCCACAGAAGGTTGCCCAGGATCTCAAGGTCCAGGTGGGTTTGGAATCTCTCCAGAGAAGGAGACACCACAACCTCTCTGGGCAGCCTGCTCCAGGGCTCCAGCACCCTCTCAGCAAAGAATTTTCTGCTGTTTAGATGGAACCTGCTGAGCTCCAGTTTGTGCCCACCGCTCACTGTCCTGTCACTGGGCATCACCGAGAAGAGTCTGGTCCCTTCCTCTTGCCCATGCACACTTTAGCTCTTGCTCAGCATTGATCAGATCCTGGCTGCTCTTCTCCAGGCTAAACAGCCCCAGGTCTCTCAGCCTTTCCTCCTCACAGAGATGCTCCAAGCCCCTCAGCATCTTTGTAGCCTCCACTGGACTCTCACTAGTAGAGTTCCTAGAAGTGGAGATTGTCCAACACGCTTCTTCTGAAGGATCAGCTTGGGTTGGACCCTCATGCCCTGGGTTGACAGTTAGATGAGGCTCTCACCTTATGCTTTAAACCAACCACAACTCCAGTGCAGAAGGCTGCAAAAGGCCCCACTGCATGTGGCACCACAGGTTTGGCACCACCTCCATCCCCATCACCGTGCTCCAGAGATGTCCCACCACACTATGGAGATGCTTTTCTCTGTGCAGTGTGGTTTAAAACAAGCAGGTTGGCTGCAAAATCTGCACCTTTCAAATTCCAGCACCAGTTTCAAGCATGCTTTGAAAGGTGGATGATGCCACCCGAATCTCCAGGGGTGCAGACAGGCACCTCTTTGCCCATGGAAACAGGACTCTGGCCTCATGCTTCATAAACAGGCAAGATTGCAACAGGGAAAAGCCAGCCCAGGCCACCTGTCCCCCCACTGCCAGCCCCAGGGACAAAGCACCCGAGGCAGCGAGGAGCGTGGCTGTGGCCCAATGGATCTGTCACTCATCTGTCAATGATTTACTACCACTCTGAAGAGCTTTTTGTGCTGCTGGGCTTCCCAGCAGCCCCAGCCAAGGTCAATGCTCTGCTCAGTGTGGAGACACACAGATGCCAAGGGGGAGAAAGGCTGGGAGCCCATGGTGGGCATGAGGCCAGGCTAAAGCAGAGCCTGCTCACACCCTGCCAGCATGATCACAGAATCACAGAATGATGGGGGTTGGAAGGGACCCTTGAAGAATATTGAGTCCTACCCCACTGCCAGACCAGTCTATAGTTACCCAGGTCCTCCTTCTTACCCTTTTTGAAGACTGGAGTGACACTGGCTTTCCTCCAGTCCTCAGATACCTCTCCTATTCTCGAGGACTTTTCAATGATGGAGAGTGGTCCAGCAACGACTTCTACCAGCTCCCTCAGCATTCGTGGGTGCATCCCATCAGGAGCCATGTATTCGTGGACAAGCTCATCCTGGCCATATCTCCTTCCTTTCTTGGGGACCTCGGGTACATCCAGCCAATCCCACTCTTACACCTTGATAATTTATGGGGCTGGTGCAAACAGCCCTTGCCAGGGGTCTGTGTCATGGGAAGGAAAAGAGGTGCTTTGAAGGCAGCAGTTCTGACACCAGTGTCAATGACACAGTGGCCATCAAACCCTGGAACAATCCCAGCAAGGTGCTGGTGTGTTTGGGTTGGACTGCACCAGGCACCTGGCATCACAGCTTCCAGAGGTGCTGGTGCTGCAGGGCAGGATTTGGATCATTCCACTGTTTTTTGAAGCAGCAGCGGCAGCCTTTAAATGCCCAGCCAAATGGGAATTGATTTCTGAGCAATGGACTGAGCAGGTCTCCTCCAGGATCCATAACTTGGCTAATGATTATCTAATGGGCTCCCACAAATAGCTCGTTAATCCTTTTGTATTTAATTAATGGCAGGCAGGACCCTGTCTGCTGCAGTCGTGTTGCTTGGGTCTCCACATCCCTTTGCTTTGCCCACCTCTTTTTTTCTCTCTCCTTCCCACATCCCTTGCTCCATCCCACCCCCACTTTCACCCCAAGGACACCCTCCTCTGCTTCATCACACCCTGGGGACAAAAAAGCCATTTATGAGGCTGCAACCAGCGGTGGTCACCACCTCAGAAACAAACACAGGCTATTTGCAACCCAGGTTGTTTCCCAGAATATCTCACCACAGATGTATCAACATGAAGTGCACCAGCACCCATGGGGGAAGCTAAAGGGGGAACATCCTGTCTGGCCCTCCAGAATCACAATGTCCAGGTGGGTTTGGAATCTCTCCAAAGGAGCCTCCACAACCTCTCTGGGTTGCCTGCTCCAGGGCTCCAGCACCCTCAGTTTCTCCTCCTGTTCAGACTGAACCTCCGGGGTTCTAGTTTAAGCCCATTGCTCCATGTCCTGTCACTGGACACCATCTAAAAAGAGTCTGGCCCTATCCATTTGATCCCCAACCTTTAGATGTTGATCAGATCCCCTCCCAGGCTGCTCTTCTCCAGGCTAAACAGCCTTTCCTCCTCACAGAGATGCTCTGCTCCACTCAGCACCTCTGCAACCTCTTCTGGAATCTTTGCAGCCTCTGCTGGAATCTTTGCAGCCTCTGCTGGAACCTCTCCAGTAGCTCCATGTCTCTGTTAAACTGGGGACCCAGAACTCCAGATATGGCCTCACTAGGGCAGAGTAGAGGGGCAGGAGAACCTGCCTTGACCTGCTGGCCACGCTCTTAATTCACCCCAGGAGACAAGTGGCCTTCTTGGCCCCAAGCACAGGCTGCTGGCTCATGGTGAGCTGCTTGTCCACCAGTACACATAAAGCCCAGGGAAGTCGGCATTCCCCCAGTGCCTGCTGCTGCCACCTCCCTGCCAATGCCCACATCTACTTGGCAGGCAGCTCGTAACAGCTGAGCTCTCCAAACCCCCAGCTTTGAGGTTCCCCTCCTCCAACACTGCTTTGGGGTGCAAGAAAGGGGCTCACCACCCCAGCAGATGTGAGGAGTGTGGCTGGAATGAGACCCAGACTTTTCTTGGTGTGATGCCACCAGACCATCACCCAGCAGGAAGGGAGATGGTGCTGAGATCAGAGCAGCTTCTCCCAGCAGCCTTCCCTCCCTTCTGGGCAGCAGAGGAACGCTGTGTTTTGTTTTGGTTTGGTTTGAAGGGTGATTTTTCCGTGGAAACATTTCCCAGACACACCATTTCCCCGGGAAGCAGCAGCTGTGCCGTCTCCGTCAGCCGCCCAGTTCCCCCCACCCCCGCCGGCTCCCAGTTGATCACACAAAGAAAAGAACGTGGTTAAATGGTGAGTCAGGCACAGCAGGCACGGCCCCGTGCCGAAATGATCAGCCCCACATTTCCACCCGTCGTTATTCTGCCCTGAGGACCACGCATCCCATGGGAAGCAAGGCATGAAAAGGCAGGGCAGGGTTGAGGCAGAGCATCATGTCTCAGACCATCACCCAGCTTAAATGTGCTGGAAAATACAGCTCTGAAACGACACCATCACCCCTTTCACCTGGCATGTGCCCAGATGGGTTGGGGATGTTCCAGGGACCAGCTTCCTCGGGGAGGACTACATTGAAGCCTGAGGAGGCTGGATTTAGATAGGATATTAGAAATATCCTGTGGTGGTGAGACACTGGAACAGGTTGGGCAGGGAAGTTGTGGATGCTCCCCCTTTGGCAGTGTTTAAGGCCAGGCTGGGCAACCAGGTCTAGTGGAAGGTGTCCCTGTCCGTGGAAGATGTCCCTGTCCATGGCAGGAACTAGATGATCTTCAAGGTCCCTTCCAACCCAAATGGTTCTATGAATCTGTGGTTTCCATCCTGGATTCCTCTGGCATCAACTGAGGTGAGGGGGAAGCCCCAGGGTGAACATGGTGCCCAGGCCATCCACCACTGGGTGCTATGGGTGCCCTCACATCCCATGGATCATGGAATTGTAGAATCAGAGTAGTTTGGGTGGGAAGGGACCTTCAAAAACCATCCAGTCCACCCCCCTGCAGTCAGCAGGGACATCTGCAACTAGAGCAGGTTGCTCAGAGCCCTAAACACCCCCACCTGGAACGGTTTCAGGGATGAGGCTTCTACCACCTCTCAGGGCAACTTGGGCCAGTGTCCCACCACCCTCAGCATCAAAAGTCTGTTCCTTCTCTCCAGTCTGAATCTCCCTCTTTTAGTTCAAACCATCACCCCTTGTCCTGTCACAACAGAGCCTGCTCAGAAATCTGTCCCCAGCTTTCTGATCAGTCCCTTTAAGAACTGAAAGGCTACCAGAAGTGTGCTCAGTTTTCAGAGCACTGAGAACCTCCCTGGGTTCTTTCCTGATAACTCCTCCCCCTGTCACCCCTGGACTGGAAAAACGTGAAGAGCTCGATGGAAGCATAGGCTCTAGTTTCATTAAAGCAAACTTGGAAGGAATGAGCCAGCTCACCCCTCCTCGAGGCTACATCTGGGAGGTGGCACAGGGTGGCTGGAGGAACAAAGGCTTTGTGGACCCCAAAAATGCTCCAGCCTCTCGTTAGCCCCTCTACCCCTTTTCGGGGTGCCACCCCAACACTGGGTGCTGTGCCTAGCAGAGGGGATAGCTTGCATGACAGCACCCATGCCCTTGGTGCAACCCCCTGCCCTGATGCATACTCACATGTTCCTGATGCCCCCAAAATCCCCAGGAAGCTTTTGGGGTGCTGCACACTGCTAGGTTCCCACCACAGACCCATGGCAGGAGCCAGCAGAGTGCCTCTGTCTCAGCCTCCACTTTGCAAAGCCAGGGTGTTTATGAGCTGTAGGAGCACAATAAAGCAAAAGCATCTGTGGCTACTACCCCCTTTTATGTGACTTTTTTTCTCTGCCAACCCCTCCTCTAAATTTTTATGGTCCAGATATAAAGCCCTGGGAAATAGTGGTCCACAGCAGAGCTCTGACATCCATTAAAGCAGTGCCCTGAGTCTCATGCGTGCCAGGAGCTGGAGGTAGGGATGGAGGTTATGGTGGTTCCCACCATGCACAGAACCTCCACTTCCCAGGACACTTATTTCAGATTAACATTTTCTGTTTTTAAAAAAAAGAACAAACAAGCAAACAAACAAAACCAACCAACCAACCGAACAACAAGAAACAGACAAAATAAAACCACCACCAGCAACAACAATAACAAACCAAAACAAAACACCAAACCACACACACAAAAAACCCCAAAAACACAAACTCCCCAACAAAACACTAAAAATAAAGTGCCTGGAAGGTGGTGATGGGCAGCAGGGGAGAAATCCCAGGTGTTTCTCACCCGATTGTACCTCAGCACCTGTTTGCACAACCCTGCCCTCAGCCAACGTTTCTTTGCCCAAGGTCTTACCCAAATGAAGGTGAAGCATGCTGGGGGCTTCCTGGGAAAGGACTGGGAAAGAGGATTGGCAACAAAGCTGGTGAAGGGTGAAGAGAATGAGAATTATGAGGAGCAGCTGAGGAGCTGAGGAGCACCTGTGTAATTTGGTGTAGGTGATCCTGCTCTGGCAGGGGGGTTGGAATAGATGATCTTCCGAGGTCCCTTCCAGTCCCTGAAATTCTGTGATTCTGTGTGATTCTGTGATTCTGTGAACTGGAATTGTTTTGTCTGGGGACAAGGAGGCTGAGGGGGACCTCTCTGCTCTCTACAACTCCCTGAAAGGAGGTTGGAGCCCAAGGTGGGGTTGGTCTCTTCTCCCTAGTGCCAGGTGATAGAACAAGAGGGAATGGCCTGAAAGGTCTCTTCCAACCAAAACGATTCTGATTCAATTCTGTGATTCCACACTTAGGTGCATGCAAACTCCCACCCACCTTCAGCCCTTCACAGGGACAACCTGCCCCACTCCAGCCAGCACTACTGCCCATGATGGAGGAGCTGGGATGCCCTGGCCATGGAAGTGCAAAGCTACCCACTGACAACCAGACCCAGGGTTTGCAGACATCCCTTCATGTCTGTGCATGCAAAGTGCTGGATCACCCCAGTTTCCATGATTAGTTAGGCTACAGGGTGACCAAAAAAGATCCCTTCTGCCACAGACAACTGTGTGCTGAAGGGTCTGAGTGAATCAGAGGAAGGGGATTCACTGCTGGCTAAATGCAATGGCAGTAGTGGTGACTATCAGGGTGAGGTGGTGTCAGGGGTTCAGTTACCATGGTTGTGCTTGGGATCACCACTTTCTCCTGCAGAGCACCAAAATGAATGAACCCCATCAGAGAGAAGGGCCTGAGGGCTGTGTTTGCACAGGGGAGGGTAAAAGCTGGGTGCCATGGGCTAGGGACAAGGATGGCTGGAGATGAAGGAGGCATCTGTGCTACCTGCTCTGGGCTTTGGAGCAGAACAGGGGCTGTGGGTCAGTGAGATGGGGGCTATCGGGTGGGATCATCCTTTTAGCAGGAGCTGTTGTGACAGGACTAGGGATGATGGGTTAAAACTAATAGAGGAGAGATTTAGACTAGAGCGAAGGAAGAAATTTTTGTCCCTGAGGGTGGTGAGGCACTGGCCCATGTTGCTCAGAGAAGCTTCCAGACTCCACTGGTTCTATTAGAGCCCCCTCACCACCTTTCAGGTTTCAAGAAGAGCCTTTTCCTGCTGGTACCAGTGCAGAGGACTGGAGTGGAACCCTCTGGGTGCTGCACCTAGCTCAGAAGGGAGCAGCCCTCATCCATGGTGGGGCTTTTTACATCATGGACAAGAAGCTCTGTCCTTGGCTGAGGCTTTCTTAGCTCTTCAGGCGAATGGGATGCTGCTGCAGATGTGCATCAGCCCAACCAGTGATCCTAATAGGCCATAAACAAGACTGAAAATAATGCTGACTGTATTTTTTCCCAGGATAAATCCCCATTTTTTTCAGATATAATCAGGCCAGGTTCCAGATGAGACCTTTTCTATTTCTCCACCTCCAAGCTCAGCAAACAACCCTACCTGTGGAGCAGGCTCAGATGCTTTATCACATTCCTCTGTTTGTGTTTATGCCAGGGCTGGATCTTAAACTGTTGCATGAAAAGTACCAGGTTTGTCCTCCTTTGAGTTGGGCTCACACCCAGCCTAAGATGATACCACACCTCCCTCCTGCCCCTGTCCATCAGACACACTAATTACCTTCCTCAGTGATTGCTCAATGTTTTCCTGCCAGCACCCAAGCTTGAACTGCTCCTTCCCAACTCACACCAGCTTACTCCCTGCATGTGATGCAGATATGGTCATCCCAGCAACACTAGGAAAGGAAAACACATCTGCCCAGGCTGCCCAGAGAGGTTGTGCAGTCTCCTTCTCTGGAGAGATTCCAAACCCACTGGCACATTGGGATCCTGGGCAAGCTGCTGTGGGTGACCCTGCTTTAGCAGGGGGGTTGGACTGGATGATCTCCAGAGATCCCTTCCAGCCCCTGCGTTCTGTGATCTCTGGGAGCAGCATCCCATCCTGTCAGTGCCCTATCCTAGCATCGTGGGAAGCTTTCTTACAGTAGTGCCCAGGCCAGTTGGGTGGGGTGAGCATGGAGAAGACATTTAATTACACACCACGAGGTGTTTTTCCAGTTGTAAAGGGCCAGTTGCATTCACTGCAGCAGGTGCCATTAGTCTTCTTTGGCAACTAATTGGCAATTAATAATATCTTTGTATTATGCAAATGGGCTATGAATGTTCTGCAGATCGATTTGGGCCAGAAAAATGATGCAAGGGATGGAACTACTCTGCTGTGAGGCCAGGCTGAGAGAGTTGGGGTTGTTCAGCCTGGAGAAGCAAAGGCTCCAGGGAGACCCTCTCATGGCCTTTCAGTGCTTAATGGAGATGATCAGAAAGCTGGGGAGAGACTTTGGAGCAGGGCTTGTTGTGACAGGGCAAGGAGTGATGTGTTTGAAATGAAACAGGGGAGATTTAAAGTAGGAGAAGGAAGAAGTTCTTCATGATGAGGGTGGTGAGACCTTGGCCCAGATTACCCAGAGAGGTGGTAGATGCCCCATCCATGGAACCATTGCAAGTGAAGTTGTTTGGGGCTGTGAGCAACCTGCTCTAGCTGCAGATGTCCCTGCTGAATGCAGAGGAGTATGACTAGGTGACCTTTCAACCCAAACCATCCTGTGATTCTACCATTCTATGCCATGTTAATGCCCTTGCATTTGCTTCCAAATGCAGTCATGTTTTGCACCTTGGACTCTGTATATTTTTGCTACGAGCTACGAAAGCAGCGGTTTGGAGATGCAAAAGCAGAAAATCCTTCCTGCAGCAGCCAGCCCAACCCAGGGGATGGCTGGCACAGGACATTCTATGGCTGACCCAGTGCTGGGTGAGGGCTGTGAGGCAGGGCCGAGCCTGCTGCCACTGCCCAGCTGATGAAAGGCCACCAGGATGCCTCTGTCTGTCCACGCAGGCAGCTGAGACATGCTGAGCTGGACTTGTCACTGCTGGAAATGCTTTAGGTGGCAGAGCAGAGTAGGAAAGAGCATTAAAAATAGCCTCAAATACCAAGAGGAGCAGCAGCTTAGTGCTATCAAAAAGAGCTTGCAGCCAGCATCCAGCCAGCTTAGCTTTGCTTATGCTAATTGGGAAGAAGACGACTGCAAACAGCTCGAGGTGAGAAGATTGGGTGGTGAGGAGCAAGCTGGGACTTTCCGTGGGCAGGCGGCCAGCTCCATCCCTTTTATCTGCTCTGGGGAGCGTCTGATTCCTCAGGGCCAAGCTGCCCAGCCACCCCTCACCCCGTGGGTGCTGCGCCCAAGGGCAGGAGCGCCCTTGTGCCAGTGCTGGAGGTGAGCCACATCCACAGCCCTCGTTCCTTGGGTAGGGGTTAGCAGCCAGACTGGGTTGCCCCTGAGCATCTTACACCATCTGCAAGAGGCTGAGGGGAAGTTGGACAATCAACATATGGTCAATCTGGTGTCTTCCACTGGCTTTGGAGATGAAGCATATGGGAGTTTTGGGGAAGGGTAGGGAACACAGTGTCACTTATTGTGGTTTCTATTTCCACAGGCCTCAAAGGGGAGTATTTTGCAGAGCAGTTCTTTTCCCTCCATCTTCAATGCCACATTCTAGTGGGACCAGCTGTGGCACTGGAGTCTCCTGGCCTTGTAGTAAGAATAGGTTAAGGGAACTTCAATGGTCATCTAGTCCAACCCCTCTGCAGTCAGCAGGGACATCTGCAACTAGAGCAGGTTGCTCAGATCCCCAAGCAACCTGACCTGGAATGGTTCCAGGGATGGGGCATCTACCACCTCTGTGGGCAAGCTGGAACAGGGTCTCACCACCCTCATTTCCATGGTGGTAACAACCCCAGATCTGCAATGCTCAGCCGTTTGTATCCCTTGGGACACACAGCTGAGGTGCTCTTTCATTGCACGAGATACTTTCTTAATCTCAAAGTTGAGCTCCCACATTTTCTGTCCCCTTTAATTTTGGGGAGCAGATAGTTCCCATCAGCCCTACTATTGCTGCTGGCTGCCCAGGGCTTAAAGAAGCATCTTTTAGAAAGATAAGCTAGCTAAAGAAATTAAACCACCCCAAAGAAAAGAAGAGGCATGGCTGAGTGCAGTGGGAACACCTGCACTTTTGTCTCCCAGACTCTGGGCCTGGTTTTGTAATCAGATCTCCCAGCACACAAACTTACACAAAGAACATGGAAAACCAGCAAAAGCTTCATTTTCCCCCAGTTTGGGCAGTTCCAAGTGATAGGTTTGTAAAGGTGGAGACCAGGAAAATGTAAGTCACTGGTAATGTTGGCTGCACGATGCTGTCAAGTGCTCAAGAGATCTTTAACAGAGGGAGAAGCTATTTGGGAAAAAGCAAAGGTAATTTTTTCCCTGCCTCTGCCCAAATGTTTTGCCTTGCATGGAACAGACCCTCCTCAGATGAGCAGCTTGGTAAACACTTTTCATAGAACCACTAAGTTGGAAAAGACCTCTAAGATCATCAAGTCAAACCATCAACCCAACGCCTCCCAGTCTACACATGAAGTTCTTAAAAACAACATCACCTCTGTTCCTTTGATAAATGATTTGCATTCAAGGTAATTAAACTTTAATCAGCAAAGCCAAAGAAACTGAGATTTTTTTTTTCCACCCCAGATGAGATGGAGACAGCTCTGATTACCTATCAGATGTAACATGCCCCATTAAAACTGCCCTGGTCCTGCAGGTTCCTTATTCTAGCGTGGAACAAGATGAGGAAGAACGGAGGGTGGGGGAAGGGAAACAGCAGGAAAATTCATTCATTTTCCAAGTGAAATGACATTGGAAGGGCTTGGGGTTATTCTTTGGTCACGCGCGCGGGCGACTGCTTGTTGCTTCGCCGCAGCTGCAAACGCGCTGGGCCGGTAATAATGTCCGCCCCACCCTGGCTGGGAAGCGGTAGGGCATCAGCACTTACGGCGGGGAGCTGTGAGTTGTGACTAGCCATGCTGGCTGCCAGGGGCATGGTGGGAGCACCATGGGAAACGGCAATGAACAGGCAGGTCGACACGGCGACAAGGAGTGGTACGGGGACCGTGGTGTAGGAGGAACATGACCAATGACGAATGGGAATGACCAAATGGGAGTGAGGACACTGCAAACTTGGCACGTGCGATGCAGTGAAACATGAAAATGGGATGGAAATAACAGTGCCAGTGCCGATGCACAAGTGGAACGTGACAGTGCGGGGCGGAAAAGGAATATGAGAGGGTAAGGTAATGAGAATGACGAGTGGTTGTTGGAGATGCAAACTTCGCACATGGGGATGAAACAGGAATGTGAGGAACATGGAATGACCACATGAAGCATGACGCTGGACAATAACGGTAAAAGTGACAGGGGGGAGCAGGACAGGGACGTAGGGTCACGGGGCAATGCGCCGTCGGCGGAAACAGAAATTGAGCACTCCGACTGGTGGTGCCGCATGACCATGCAGCATGGGACTGCGGTGGCGACATGGGACATCCAGATGGAGGATGCCGATACGCATGGGAATCGCCCTGCCCTTCCGAGGCGGGCGACCGGGCACTGGACCCAAGCGGCTGCCCGTGCAATGAGCGCGCACCGGTTCGGCTCATGCCCACTCGAACTCACTATGCGACCTTGATGCCGCCGTTGGCCAACAACCGGCACGTAGCCCGCGGCACGGTCAACGGCACATAAGCCTTCGTGATCCTTAGCTCGAGCACGTCCTAGTCCCTGTCTCATATGTCCGTAGATCCGTGTCCATGTCCTGCTTGCCCATTCTCCATTACTACGTCCTATCCAAGGCCCCTGTCTTCCTTCCTATCTTCATGCCTATTCCCACCACTATCCCAGTTCCCGTCTCCATGCCCATACTTACCCCTACACCTGTTCCTTTTCCCATCCCCATCCCCATCATGGTTGATGATCTTAAAAGTCTTATCCAGTGCAAATGATTTTATGATCCCTTTCTCCATCCCCTTCCCCATGGAGCCCTCTCCTCCAGCAGCTGAAGTGACATTGCAGGGTTTTTTTGCAGCCAGTCCTATTTTCCTTCAGGTTTTTAGCCAAAGTTCTCTTTTTTTGGTGTGGGCAGGACAAGATGTGCAGGGCTCAGCCAGGCACCCACCCTGTCTGTAGGACCCAGCCCATGGGTGACAACCCCACTCAGCCACTTCCCCAGGGATAAAACCTTCTGAAAGCAGAGAAGAACATGGAAATGGAGAGAAACTAGCCTTAGGACAAGCTGTTGCAAAGCCACTGAGCTTTCCTTCTCTACCCTACAATCCTTAAGACATGTCCATCTCTGCCAAGAACTTGATGGGATGCCAAAATAACAGCCTGCACCCTTCCCAAGTCCTCAGCCAGCAACCCTGTGCTGGAACATGGGAGTGCTGAGATAGGCCAGGAAATACTGCCAGAAAACCAAGCCAAATGATGACCTTTTGGGGGTTCTTTGGAAGACAAAAGTGGGACTACAGGGAGGAAAAGGCTGGCAGAGATCCTGGGAGCCAATGGTTGGACTCAAGCAGCAAGGTGGAGGTTGGTATCTTCTCACATGCAACAAGTGACAGGACAAGAGGAAGTGGGCTCAAGTTGTGCCAGAGGAGGTTCAGGTTGGACATTAGGAGGAATCTCTTCACAGAAATGGTTTTCAGGCAGTGCAACAGGCTGCCCAGGGAGGTGGTGGGGTCACCATCCCTGAAGGTGTTTAAAAGATGTGTGGATATGGTACTTAGGGACATGGTTTAGTGGTAGAAGCTTAGCAGTAATGGTGGGATTGTGAGCTTTGGGCAAGTGGTTGGACTTCATGACCTCAAAGGTCTCTTCCAACCTCAGCAGTTCTATGATTCTATGATGATCTTAAACATCTTTTCCAACCAAAATGATTCTGTGTCTATCATCTCCAGTGTGGGTTACTCCTGTCCCCACCTCATGGACAAAGGACCAAGATCTGGTGGCCACAGGCCCCTCTGCAGAAAGCCAAGCCCAAGGGTGCTGCTTTGGTGGTGGTGGAGTGCTCATGCAGTGGAGGTCCCTGGATCATAGAATCACATCATCACAGAAAAGTGTGGGTTGCAGGGAACCTTTCAAGGTCATCTAGTCCACCCCTGCAGTCAGCTGGGACATCTGCAACTAAAGCAGGTTGCTCAGAGCCCTGGATGACTTGTCCTGGAATGGTTTCAGGGATGGAGCATCTACCACCTCTCTGGGCATCCTGGGACAGGGTCTCACTACCCTCAGCATGAAACATTTCTTCTGCCTGTGGAGTTTGAATATCCCTCTTTGAGGTGAGAGAGCTGGGGTTGTTCAGGCTGGAGGAGAAAAGGCTGGAGAAGAGAAGGCTCAAGGGAGACCTTCTGGTGGCCTTTTAGTATTTAAAGGGGCCAAGAAGAAAGCTGGGGACAGACTTTTGAACAGGACCTGTTGTGACAGGACAAGGGGTGATGATTTGAACTGGAAGAGGGAGATTTAGACTGGAGAGAAGGAAGAGATTTTTTGCACTGAGGGTAGTGAGACTTTGTCCCAAACTGCCCAGAGAGGTGCCCCCTCCCTGGAAAGATGAAGTTTTGCTTTGCTGGTTTGCTTTGAGAGAGTGGGGAGAGAGCTTGCTGCAAAGGGAAGGAAAGAGAGGAGAAGGAAATGAAAACTAATTAACTAATAAATGAGCTGGGTTGGCTCAGGGCAGCAGGAGAGCGATCCAGAGAGCTGACTCACTCTGACTCAGTCTGCAAAGAGTGGGTTGAAATCTGGCGTGGGCACAACTCCTGCCCCAGCCAAGCGGCCAGGCTGTGGGCACTGAACACAGACCTGCTGCAACCCAGGATCCCTGTGGGGACCTGCTTGGCACTGCCATCGCTTTCTCTGCAGCAGAGAAATCACTTTCTCCAGGGAAATGGAGCCATTTCACTGGTGGGAGCAAGCAGCTTAGATGGAGTCAGGGCTTTTGGCTGCAGGTCCTCATCTCCCTGTTTTCACCTTAAGACTGGCCAAGTGCAGGGAGGGTGGGAATTCCCCCTCCATGCAGCCAAAAAGCCACTGTGGCGTGGGAGAAGAAGAATGCTGCCACCAGGGCAGGGATCCCAAATCCCTGAAGCTTGTAAACATGTCCAGAGCCAGTGGGGATCACAGAATCATAGAATCACAGTGGTTTGAGTTGGAAGGGACAGTTAAAGGTCATCTAGTCCAACTCCCATGTTGTCAGCAGGAACATCTGCAACTACAGCAGGTTGCTCACAGCCCCAAACAATCTGACCTGGGATGGTTCCAGGGATGGGGCATCTACCACCTCTTTGGACAATCTGGAACAGGGTCTCACCACCCTCATTTCCATGGTGGTAACAACCCCAGATCTGCAATGCTCAGCCATTTATACCCCTTGGGACACAAAGCTGAGGTACTCTCTCATTGCACAAGATATTTTCTTTTGTCAAAGTTGAGCTTCCACGTTTTCTATTCCCTTTAATTTTGGGGAGCAGATAGTTCCCGTCAGCCCTACTATTGCTGCTGGCTGCCCAGGGCTGTTGGGAACAACCTTACCTGGAATGGTTCCAGGGATGGGCCATCTACCACCTCTCTGGGCAACCTCTCACCATCCTCAGTGTAAAAATTCTCTCTCTTCTCTTCAGTCTGAATCTCCAAACCATCACCCCTTGTTCTGTCACAACAGGTCCTGCTCAAAAGTCTGTCCTTAGATTTCTTTTAGGTCCCCTTTAAGTACAGGACCAAAGGGAGTGCTCTGAAGAGGTTATTTAGCCCTGGCCACCTTGCCAGGCAGGGACCCCAGTGGGATGGCAGTGTGGGTGCTGCCAGCCGTGCCACCTGGCGTGTCGGTGCATGCCGTCGGGGAGTTGCTGCCTCCCCCTCTGCTCCTGTGTGCCCTGGCTTTGCCTCGTTCCTGCCTGATGACTGGGTGTGATTGCTTCATCCCATAAGCTCTGGTCATGGGGTGAAGAGTCTCCTTGCCACCCTTTCCTTGCTCCACAGGGATGCTGTGCTACTGACAAGGGGACACAGCTGGGGAATGCATTATTTAGGTGCAAGAGTTGAAGGTTTAGACATGGTTGAGAGCATCATCCAAGGCTAAGGGGGCAACTCCTCTCTGCACCACATTTCTGAGGTGCTGTGCTGGACATTTGGGAAGAGATGGGGCTCCCAGGTGGGGACACAGATGTCATCTGGGACCCAGTTGAGCTGTCTGGGGTGGCTGGTTGAGGTGAGAGGAGTCCCACCCTCTGCACAGGCATGAAGAAAGAAAAAGAGAGAAAAAGTTCTGCAGCTGAGTTGTTTTTTTCCTATCCCTGAAGGCTTTGGCAGAAACTTATTTAATTTTTTTTCTTCTTCTTTTAATTTGTTCTCTCTCTCTTATTATTTTTTTTGGAAGAAATATTTTCAAGCGATGTGTTACTGAAGCCATTTGCCTCCTGACAACACCCAGGCTCCCTGCCAGCACATATTTCTGATAATTCATCCATTATTAAATGAAATCAAAGATAGGAGCTTAAAAAAACAACAAAAAAGAAAAATAAAGTAAGGCATGGGAGTGTTTGCATCTGAGAAAGGCTGTTTACAGCTGGGCTGGGAGTTTCTTTGGTTGCACAAGGATCTCCCCAAGGAAAACCCACCCAAAAATGCTTTGCCCTGCTCCTCAAACTGCTAACATCTCTGAGTGGCCATGCCAAAGCCTGGGGATAGAATCATGGACTATTAAAATCATAAAATCACAGAATCATAGAACCATGGAATCACAAAATCATAGAGTCATGGAATCACAGAATCATAAAATAATTGAATCACAGAATCATAGAATCATCAAGGTTAGAAAAGACCTCTCAGATCATCAAGTCCTACCATCAAGCCAACACCACCATGCCCACTAAACCATGTCCCAACGTGCCACATCTACACATTTCTCCAACACCTCCAAGGATGGTGACTCCACCACCTCCCTGGGCAGCCTATTCCAATGCTTTTCCTTCCTGGATATATGGGATTCCTTCCTTGCTGTGTGCTGTGCTGGTAGAAGCCCTAACTGGGGTGGGTACATCCCTTCCCTGCCAGCAGGCAGCCTGGGGAGAACCTGCAACTCATGGCCAGAGACAGCCCGACTGGATCAGCCGGTCCTCTCCAAACCAGAGCGAGAGGAAAATCTGATGGAGAGGGAGGGGCACAGCAATTACAGCCTTTTCACTTTAATAACCCTCACTGCTTCCCCGAGTCCATATTTACATCCTGCTCTGCTCAGAAGTAGTAATTAAAGTCTCTCTGCTCAGGTCTAAACAACAGCAGACCCTCCTGTCATTAAAAGTGGAACAGAAACCTCATTTTTGTGGCTGAGGAGCCTCAGCATTCCTACCATCTTGGTTTTATCAAGGGCGGGCAGTAGAATTTAGGGCCACACATTCATGCTCTGATAGAGCATCATAGAAGCAATTACAGAATTGTTTGGGTTGGAAAAGGCCTCCAGGATCATCAACCCAACAACCTAAGACCACCACGCCCTCTAAACCATGTCCTGAAGTGCTATGTCCATATATTTTATCAACACCTCCAGGGACGGTGACTCCACCACCTCCCTGGGCAGCCTGTTCCAATGCCTGACTGCTCCTGCAGGAAAGAAATTCTTCCTAATATCCAATCTAAACACTGATCTCCATGAGATGTTGGAGATGAAGAACCACTTGGAAAATGGCTCATGCCACTGGTCCCTTCTCATGTCACTTTTAGGATGTTTCCACCACCCATAAGGGAATGAAATGGGTCTTGGGGTCACCAGCTAACAGGCAGAGACACTGTGCTGGGAGTTTTGGAGCATCTCAGGACCTCCTTTCGCTCTAAAGAAGCTATCAAAAAAATTGGAGAAAATTAATTATTCACAAAGACTGCTAATTAAGCCAATTTCCTCTGCAAGGGCATGGAAGGAAATCAGCTGGAGAAGCTCTTAATTGTTTCCAAAAAGCTGTTCTACTAACATTCCTCCCAAGACGCTCTGCTTGCCAAGAGCAACCATGGTTCACTGGGACTGGAGGACTTTGCCAGTGTCAGGGTCAGCCGCCTTGCAGATGCTTCCAAAGAAGCAAAGATCAACAGCAAGCCTTGAAGTGCTCCTAAAACTCCGTGCCTAAACTGGGTCACACCAAGCACCCAGCACCATGCTGTTACCTTCTGCCCACAGAGTGAGTGAGACTCTGGAGGAGGATCCATGGGCCCCTGGATGAAACCAGTTCAGACGAAATAGCATCTCCCTCATGCAAGCTATTGCTAGATGGCCCAAGAGCTCAAGCAAGATCTCATCCCAGCCCAGGTTTAGCACAATGTGACACACTGGCAGCCACAAGGAGACAGGTGGGTGAAGTCTGCATCATGGTCATCCCTTGATGCCGCTATTGGATTGCCATGAGGTGCCCCACCGTTTGTCTTGGTGTGGTGGGAGTCTCCACAACCTCCCTGGGCAGTCTGGTCTAGGGCTGAAGAGAAGGGCTGAGAATCATCTGAAAGTTTGAGAAGATCTCTTTTCAGTCTGCTCTTCTCCAAGCTAAACAGCCTCAGGTCTCTCAGCCTTTCTCCTCACAGAGATGCTCCAGGCCCTCAGCATCATTGTAACCATGCACAGAAACCTCCAAAGCTGTCTGCAGCAATAGACCAGCAACCTGCACCTTTCTCAGGTTATGGCACATGCATGAGCTGGTAGCTTCAACCAGCAGCTGGGACCTGCCATCACTCCCACTCTGACCCTAAGGCAGAGCTGCATCCACTTCCCAGATCACTCTTGGGTGGGTGGATGTATGTGAGGAAGAGTGAGCGTTCCATGCTCTGTGCCAAGGAAACCAGCTTCCTCCCTGCTTCTGGTGTGCAGGGGGTGGGAGTGGAGTTGCCCAGGGAAAGCAACCTTCTGGGAGACCCCAGGGCTGGCAATCCTTCAGCAGCCCCCAGTCCCTCCACCCAGCTTCCCATGGCGAGGAGTGGTCCCTTTGCCTGCTGCCAAGCCTTGCCCTCCCACCCTCACTACCATTTCATTCTAGTTCCCCATTTCCAGGATCTTCCCTTCTTTTCCTGTAGGAGTTGATGGAGAAAACTACTCCAGGATCTCCGATGGTGGAGAACAAAAGGAGTTACTTTAAACCAACTGCATACATCTCTGAGGCAGCCTCACTTTTCCCAAGGAAATCATGGTTTTCTCAAGACAGCATCGTCCTCCACAAACATCCCCAGAACCAGCACCATTCCTGGCACAGCTCCTGTGCCAAAATGCTGTGATAAAGGAAAAGGTGGCCCTGAGGAGCACAGCTGTCAACGCTTGGCCAGCCATGTCCTCACTGGGAAAACACAAAGCCTGGTAACACCCTGAGATCTTCTGCTGAGTTTCCAGCAGCTGGAAAGCATTTGCAACGATTCACAAGCCACAGGTACCAACACTCGGCCAGGCACTTCTCAGCCAACACCACAGCCCCGTGTCTCAGCTGGGAGCCAGCTAAGATGGCCCCTCCAGAACCAGGTCACCATCTGCACCACCCTTCCTTCTGCTTCCGCAGCCCAACGCCATTAAAAACAGGCACTCGTTCTCCTACCTGATGCTGACAACATCTACCAGTCAAGTTCCTCCAGCAGCTCCATGGTGAAGTCAAGATTATCTCAGTAGAGCTGGAAGATAAAGCCGCCAAGAGAAAAGCTCAGTGCTCCTGCACAGGTGGGACACTTTAAGGTATGTTCCTCTTGCACAGCCTGGGGGAGCCCATCCCATGGGGCTCACCACGTCCTCCCAGGCTGCTGAGGCACCAGGATTCCTGGGAACTGTGCTCCACTTGGAGAGACCTACCCTTTTTTGACTGGTGTCCAACCCCAAAGCACATGTTCTTACCTGCTCGGTGGAAGATGGGGGAAGGCTCAAGCACCTTGCCGAGAAACACATGGATCTCAGCAAGGTGTGGATCTCACCCAGCTCCTCCTGCTCTTCATCCAAAGGATAGTTAGGAAAAAAAGGGGGGGGATACAGAGCTACAGCAAGCTGCAGAAAAGAGGTCGGTGGTGGGAAGGCTCCCTGCAGCTGGTGTCTACACAGCTCTGCTGGTTGGTTAGCAGTGGAGCTCTGATCAACAGGTATATTGATGTCAAGCTGGGACTTGTCTCCTCAGCAAGGAAAGGGAACAGCAGAGATTACTAAGCCATGCAGGAATGTGGTTTGTTTAATGTGAGCCATCAACGCAGCAGAGTAAAATAATGACAGATGTGCAATCACATTTCCTGAGTCCAAAACCAGGAGATGGAGAACTTAAACACCACTTTTCCCAAGATCAAGAAGGGGAGCCGTTTGGCTAAGGACTCATTTGGTTACTAATTTCCTCAGCATTAAATCAGCTGTTTCCCAAATCTCTTGACATACTTTGCTGAAGTGCTCTGAGGACATTGCTGCTCCACAGCTTGCTTTGATGTAAGGGTAAGCAGAGAGAGAGAAGACATTTTGGAAACATGGCTACACCAGCTGACCAAGCTGGCTGGGACCAGAGGTTCCTGAGCGTTGCTTAATTGGTTTAATTTAATGAAAGAGAGATAACCTTCACGTGGCTCTTTATCGCAGGAGCGGCGACTGCTGGAAGATAGAAATCAGGACCTGGGTTAAGCCAACACTTCCAGGGTGTGCTGGTGGGAACATGGAGCTTTTTTTCCAGGAGAAGCTTGGCAGTGGTAGAAAGTCAGAGTTTCATAGAATCGTAGAATGGTTTGGGTTGGAAGGGACACCAAAGATCATCTAGTTCCACCCCCCCCACTAGACCAGGTTGTTAAAGGTCTCCTCCATCCTGCCCTCAAACTCCTCCGGGAAGGGGGCATCCAGGACATCTCTGGGCAACATGTTCCAGTGTCTCACCACCCTGCCTGTAAAGAATTTCTTCCTAATATCCAGTCTAATATCCAGTTTGCTTTGGTTTTGTGTCTCCTGCAGAAGGCACAAGGCCAAGAGAAACCATACTTGAAGCCCATCAAGACTGGGAGAATAAATCCCTGCACAGCCTTGGTCTTCACCTGTGGCTGTTTCCCAAAGGTCATGAGGGCAGGGCCTGGAGGGGAGCAGCTCCATGCCCTCACCACGGATGGTGGGGAAGGCCTGGAAGAGGACTGTGTCATTGCTTGTTGGGTGTTTTCATTTGCCTCTTAAGATCAAAAGTGGGGAAAGCACCAAGCAAGCGGAGCTTGCTGCCGAGCTGCAGGTACTCTGCTCTGTCTCCCAGATGTAGAGAGTCACAGAATCAGGAATGCTCTGGGTTGGAATGGGCCTCAAAGATCATCGAGTTACAACCCCTGCCATGGGTTCAGAGTTCCATCCAACCTGGGTCTGGCCACTTCTAGGGATAGGGCATCCACCCATACCTAGAAGGAAGCCCAAGCATCAGCTCTCCAGGTCAGGATGATTCCAACAATCCAGAGAAGATGCCTGCCCAAAACATTCAAGGCATGGCTGCCATCACAGAATCCCAAACTGGGGAGGGTTGAAAGGGACCTCTGGAGATTTGCTAGTCCAATATCCCTGCTAAAGCAGTCACCCACAGCAGCTTGCTCAGGATCACAACATCCAGGTGGGTTGGGAATCTTTCCAGAGAAGGAGACTCCACAACCTCTCTGGACAGCCTGCTCCAGAGCTCCAGCACCCTCACACCAAAGAATTTTCTGCTCCTGTTTAGATGGAACCTCCTGGGTTCCAATTTGTGCCCATTGGCCCTTGTCCTGTTCCGGGGCATCACTGAAAAGAGTCTGGCCCCATCCTCTTGTGCCCAACCTTGCCCCTCTTGCTGAGCATGGATCAGGTCCCCTCTCAGGCTGCTCCTCCCCAGGCTCAACAGCCCCAGGTCCCTCAGCCTTTCCTTCTCACAGAGATGCTCCAGGCCCCTTGACATCTTCATAGCCTTCACTGGACTCTCTCCAATAGTTCCCTGTCTCTCTTGAACTGGGGAGCCCAGAACTGGACCCAGTCCTCCAGATGTGGTCCTTCATTTCCAGTTAATCAAACAAACAAGACTTCCTCTGCCAGAGACAACTAACAAGCAGCATCCCCTTGTCCATGACCATGTCCATGGCTTCCTCCCTGACGTTATGAGAGCACATGAAGCTGCTGCCTCCTGTGATGGGAAGGGCAGCTCAAAGGGCAGCTCCTTCTCCTAAATGGGCTTTAATTATTCTAGCTGCCTGCCAATAGCTATTTTGACACCCATGCTCCAATTAAGACTTGGTTTCACCCCAAATCATGCAGAACTCAGGCACAGCTTGTCCCTGGCTGGTGGTGTAGAGAAATGCCTGAGGTGGTGCTGGCAGAGCTCGAATGGATGGTCAGCCTGGGGTACTGCAGGAGAAATGGTCCCCAGGCCAGCACTGGGCTGCTGCTCACTGTCTGATGCAAAAGGGTAAATTCACAGAATCATTAAGGTAGGAAAATATCTCTAAGATCATCAAGTCCAACCATCAGCCCAACACCATCATGCCCACTAAATCATGCCTTGAAGTGCCAGGTCTACATGTTTTTTGAACAGGGATAATGAATTCACCACCTCCCTAGGCAGCCAGGATATAGGGGAAATATAGGATATAGGGGAAAAAAAATAGGATCTAGGGAAAAAATTGGAGCCTGTAGAAGTGTTTGTGAAGCAGGAGCACCATCAGAGGCAAAGCAACCTGCCAACCCTGCCTGCATAGAGCAGCTCGCCCCATGCCCAGGGCACAGATGGGTTCCTGGGTGTGCCTCCTAGCCCCGTGGCTTCCGTTGAGGGCTGCAATTTCATTGCCACTTACTCTGAAGAGTCACCTTGGGTGGGATGCAGACGTTGGCTGTTAGCCAAGCTGAATCACACCCTCCCAGCTGGTCCTCTCTGCACAGGGAGTCTAGACAGCTGGCTGATGTGGAGACATCTCCTCTCTGAGATACCTGCATGAGGTCTGGGCTGCTCCCCACATCAAAGGGTCCCTGAGCTACTAAAGTGAGGTTATAATTAAGCCACCCTGGGGCAAAAGGGAAAGAGTTTCTCCCAGGGCTGGCTGCTCTTCCTCCACGGCTCCATCACTCAGGGTGGTGTCGTCTGCCACCACCCTGAGAGGCTTTGGTAGCCATAGCTGGGGCTCCTGTCCCACAGCTCATGGAGGTCGTGCCTGCTTTGTGCTTCCTGGTCTGAAAATCAAGAGGCTGCTCTATTGTATGCTTTGCTCCCAGCTTCTTGGTCACTTGCAGACAAGGAGAAAAACCCAGTGCAAGGATGAGGACACAGATATGTCAGGAGTTCCTTAGATCCATTTTGCTGCCAAATTGACCCAAAAATCAAGGTATGGCCACAAACTCCTGAAAGAGTTGTCCCAAAAGGCAGAAGGAAGCCAAAGCTTAGTTGTAGATGTCTCTGCTGGCTGCAAGGGGATTGGACCTTGAAAGGCCTCTTCCAACCCCAACCATTCTGATTCCATGAAAGCACAGGGCTGGCTGCTCAGATAGTAATTAATCTCCTTGCAGGAAACCCCCCTGTTATGGACTGGTCCTTCCCGAGGAGACACACCAAAGTGCACCAGCCAGAGTGTTTCTGCAGAGCAAGCAAAGTCATCCGGCTGTCCCTGCGCAGCCCTGATGCCTTCACTGTAGTTTTCTTTTCCCACCACTTCGTTTACTCTCTGGATCTCCTTGGAACTGACTTTCTCCTTGGAACTGACTTTCCATTTTCCAGGAGAACAGTTTTTACTTTGATTCTTCTTTCTCTCAGGTGTTAAATTCAAAGCCTATGGTAGACATAACTTGGGTGCATGCTCATAGCTACACAAGGGCCTCATTTCCCAGCAGAGGCAACTGGAGAAGGCTTATTTTGGGAAGCATACTGGGATCAAAAAAGGAACATCCCTTTTAAAGGTAGAAGCCTTGCTTAGAGCTGAGTAAGCATTGAAGGTTAGGTGACATACAAGGAGCAAGCCAATGCAAAGTGACTTCTATGATTCATTGTCTCCAACCTGGTCTAGAAGTTGCTGCAGACTTTGACTCAGCTGGTTGGTGCCATTGAGATGAGAGGAACAATACGGACATAAAGACAATATAAGTTGCAATGGTGTGACCTTATGGACTGGTTTATATCAGGTGCTGCCCAGCTAGGCCCATCCATGGTTTGCTGTGTTCATCCTATGGGATATGGTTATAGAATCACAGAATGGTTTGGGTTGGAAGGAACCTTTAAATGTCATCTAGTCCAGTCAGAAAGAGCAGGTTGCTCAGAGTCCCAAACAACCTGACCTGGAGTGTTTCCATGCATGGGGTATCTACCATCTCTCTGGAAAGCCTGTTCCTATTCCAGTGGTACTGAAGGGCTTAGGCTGGAGCAGAAGAGATCAACATGACCCTTATGCAGGAGCATGAGGGGCTGAGGAGCAGCAGCATGGGGTGTCCAGGAGAACCACTGGTACGATGCTTTGCTCACAGAGCTGTTGCGCTTCCTCCCACGGCTTTTGCAGACCTGCTCCTCATATAGCAACAGTGGTTCGAGTGTGAGGCAAGAGAAATTACCCAACCTCGCTGCCCTGAGCAGTTCCAGGGCAAGAGGGAAGTGCAGGAACTTGTCAGTTGATTTGCAGATTATTTATTTGCTTATTAGATCCCATTTGGCTAATAGTGCCTCTGATGCTCCATCGTATGAGCTAATAAACATTCCCTGGAGACCCACCAGCATCTTGCTTGATGGCCACCTTGAAGGCATCCTTAATAAAATCAGTTTTGCCTTCCTAATAGACTCCTAGAAGTCAGCCAGCAGAGCAGGAGGTGTTTACCTAGCTGCCACCCTTTGATGACACAGGAGTGGAGGTAAGGAGGAGGAGGAGGAGGTTGGCCTGCTCCAATGCTATGCCACATGTCTTGTCACAGCCCCAACCCGCTGGGAACTCCTGTGGTGCTTGAGCATGGGCCAGCGTGGGTGTGCACACTGCGTGACTGTGGACACAGGTCCTTCAACAGTAGCTCCCTCTGCCAACAACTCTTGCATGGGATGAGGCAGCTGGGGACAGGGGGAAGGGGTTCTCAAGGCAAGCAGGTGATGGTGGGAGGGTGGGAGCCCTGCATACAAGGTCTCTACAGAGTTTTCCCAGGAAAAACATTTTTGTGTCTACTTGGTAAGGACGCTGCAATTTTGGATACCAATGGAGCATTCATTGACCTGGCTGCCCAGGAAAGCCTGCCCACAGAATCCCATCGTGGTAAGGGGTGGAAGGGGTGGAGATCACCTAGTTCAACCCCCCTGCTAAAGTAGGGTCACAGACAGCAGGTTGCCCAGGATCACAATGTCCAGGTGGGTTTAGAATCTCTCCAGAGGAGGAGACTCCACAGCACTCTCTTCCCATTCCAGCTTCTCCCTCCTTACACCACCACCAATCAGCTCTTCTCCAGGGCCCCAATGTCCCTTCCCAAACCCTACTCTTACCACCCCTCCAAGACCTGTGCTTTGTCTTGTCTTGCCCTGTGGAGGTTCTCACCCCTTTGGCATGACGAACATCTCCTCCTGACACAGCTCAAGCATTGCAAAAATGCATCCTGGCTGGCTGGGGCTGAGTTAGCAGCACGCCATGGGCAGGCATCCCAAATCCACCTCTTTTCCAGCCTGGGCCAATAGCCCTTTCCCACCATCCCTCACCCTTCCTCGCCTGCCTTTTCCTTGCTCCTCTCCCCCGCCTGCAGAACAAGAAGTCTTTGTCTGCTCCCCCTGTTTGGAGGATCATGAACAACTTGAACTTCCCCTGAGCAAGTTTTTCCCTGCCAGCAGGACTCTGTCCTGTGCTGGTGCCAGGTATTAACTAAGAGGATGACTCAACAAACCAGTTCAAACCAAGCAAGAACAACCCTTCACTTTTCTTCCAAGACTCTGGCTCAGCCCAGCACAGGCTGTTCTGGAGCATCAGAAAAGGTTAGTTAACTTGAAATATGACTTCTTAAACAGTTTCTTACACTTCCCCTCCTTTGGGCTGCAGCTGGTATGGGAAGATGATGGAGATGCAGTCAAGCAGGACATTCCAAGGTAGTTTTTTCCTATTTTTCCCCATTCTGTTTTTGAGGTTTCCTTCTGAGATCTTGGCATGTCTTTTACACAAGAGATGTCCTACATGGCATGTACTACCAGAAGTGGCATGTGCCATGAGGTGGAAATGGAGGCCTTCAGGAAGGATGAGCTCCATAGTTTGTGTTTGGCCAGATCAGCAGTGCCAAGTGTGGCAGACTGCTTCCAGCATGGGGAGGAAAATCAAGGTATTGTCTTCGCTGCCAAGAAACCACCCTATTGAGTTTCCTGGTGAGCTGGCCCGTGGCCAAACACAGGATATCTCCATGACAGGAGGCACATTGTGGCTGTGCTCACCACTAAATATCATAAAATCACAGAATGGTTTGGGTTGGCAGGGACCTTTAAAGGTCATCTAGTCCAAGCCCCCTGCAGTCATCAGGGACATCTGCAACTAGAGCAGGCTGCTCAGAGCCCCAGACCTGGAATGGTTCCAGCGATGGGGCATCTACCACCTCTCTGGCCAACATGGGACAGGGTCTCACCACTCTCAGTGTAAAAAAAAGTCTCCCTTCTCTCTAGTTTGAATTTCCTTCTTTCAGTTTAAACTATTCACCCCTTGTCCTTTCACAACACGCCCTGGCCAAAAGTCTGTCCATAGCTTTCTTCTCAGCCCTTTTAAGCACAGAAGGTCTCCCTGGAGCGTTGTCTTCCCCAGGCTGAGCAACCCTTTGGGGCACACCAAACGCTCAGCAAGAGGGATGGGTGGTGGGAAGTTGCCTCATGCCCCAGGCAGAAGAGTGGGACTGGGATGAGCCACTGGTTTGCAATGAGATGCAGCCTGGAAGCAGCAGAGCTGCTGAACCAAGTGAAGTTGGGGTGGGAGGGAAGGTTTCCCAGTGCAGAAATATTTCATTTAGATGTTTTTCTCCATGAAGCTTTCTGCTTCCAAACAACTGTCGCTTTCTGCTGGGCGCTGACCTCAGTGGGAAGAAAAATTGCAGCACAAAAGGGACAGTGAGCCTGATGCCAGAAGCAAAAACTCGGCTCTGGTCCCACCAGAAGCTCTGGGTGGGTCCAGACAAGGCGCTTTTCAGAGCTTTTTGTGAAAAATATTGAACCAAAACCCCCTCAAAAATCAGATTTGTTGGAGAGCTAAAGCACAGTTGGTTCAGATCCCCTGTGCCAGCACCACCCCAGTTTTCTGGTTTGGCTCCTATACCAAACGCATCCACATCTGCCCCTTTGCTTCATCTCACAGATTCACAGAATAGTTTGGGTTGTGAGACACCATCAAGATCACCTAGTTTCAATTCCCCTACCAAGGGCAGGGACACCTTCCACTATCCCAGGTTGCTCAATGCCTCATCCAACCTGGCCTTGAACATCTCCAGCAAGGGGGGCATCCACAACCTCCCTGAGCAACCTGTTCCAGTGTCTCAGCACCCTTACTGATCTTCTCTGAGATCCTTCTGCTCATTCACATTAGCAACAAAACATTAGCCCAACTAATAACCCCTGAAGTCCTGAGGGTCCCAGAAGCTCTCAGCGCACCACGCTGCTTTTATTCCTCTTTCTGCTTTATTGAGCCTTTTACTTGCCTATGGAGATGGCTACAACTTAGATCCATGTGTTGACAAATTCCAGAGGGTCCATTCACCTGATCTGCACAAGGCAGAATCCCCAGCAGAGTTCCCAGACACGTGTCCTTCAGGAAGCCACATGCCTATTGGTCATGCTGGAGGACTCCAGCGAATCACAGAATCATAGACTGCTGGGGGTTGGAAGGAACCTTTGGAGATCATCCAGTCCAACCTCGCTACTAAAGCAGGACCACCCACAGCAGGTTGCCCATGATCACAATGTCCAGGAGGATTTGGAATTTCTCCAGAGAAGGAGACTCCACAACCTCTCTGGGCAGCCTGCTCCAAGCATCCAGCATCCTCACACCAAAGTTTCTGCTCCTTTTTGGATGAAGCCTCCTGGGTTCCAGTTTGTGCCTGTTGCCCCTTGTCCTAAATCTTAATTACATTAAAAACAATTGTGCTCCTCAGGGGAGGATCAGCATTTTGGTGACTGGTAGTGGACCTTCTCAATAAGACCTTCTCTAGAAGATGTTTCCCAGAAGATGCTTCATTGCCTGTTGTGACAGAGCAAGGGGTTATGACCCCCCTTTATTACTTCACTTTGTGATGTACTTCATGAGCCTGTGAAGGTTTAAATCCCTGTGCCTCCTGCTAGGTGTCAATGCTGCTATCTGAAGGAGTTAAAAAATTATCTCTAGAGCTCTTTGAGGCTCTTTTGGTCAAGTCCTGGAACAGACTACCCAGGGAAGAGGCTGAGCCACCATCCCTGGAGGTGTTCAAAAACATGTAGACAGGCACTTCAAGGCATGGTTTAGTGGGCATGGTGGTGTTGTATTGATGGTTGGACTTGATGATCTTAGAGGTCTTTTCCAACCTTGATGATTCTATGCTTCTAAAGACAGGAAATAAAAGAAAGCCTTGGCAGGGTTGGATGCTGTTCTGCACCGATGAATGAGTGTTTTGCTCCAGCAAGAAGCAATCTCATTACGGTCTCCCCTAAAAATGTCTCTCCTAGGAGCTGGTTGAGCTGCCTCAGACAGAGCCTGATGGTAAAATTCAAGATGTGTTGTTCTACCAAAACTCACAGGAAAAATGTTTGAGGTTCATAAAACAATGAGAGGCAGCAGGACCTTGGGCAGTGCAAGAGGGAGAAGCTGAAGCCCCTGGTCCCAACCCACCACAGCCTGGGTGATGGGCACACGCAAGCGTAGCATCCAGACACGCTCTGAGCCTGGATGTCTTCTTGGACCCAGTAACATCCCATGGTGAGGAGCAGCATGGCCCAGTGGTGTTGTGGGTATGAAAACACTCCCACTGGCATGGTTTGGATTGCAACCTGCTCTCTTTAGTCCTCCTGCGTGTTCCTCAGTGGGGATGCTAAAAGATGTTCTTGCCTTTAGGGTCACAGCCAGGATGGATCAGTCCCAACAGCACCTGCTTGGGATTTGTTTCTGACTCCAGGTGTTACATTACAGGCTCCCATCCCACGGTGGGAGAGTGGAAGCAGAAATGGGTGACTATAGGTAGCAGCTTTGGAGCTGCCTCACAAAGCACCCTCTTGAATGTGTGCTTGTGTAAATCCTGGCTGGGTCTTCAAATCTATGCTCGGGTCAATCACATCCACCTGCCCCAGCAAAATCCAGGCTCAAGACCTCAAACAACCATGGGTCTCCCAACCTTCCATTTCAGTTCCCCAAGTTCATTTGCAGAGCTGAGGAACAAGCACCAGGATTTTGTCTGGAAAACAACTCCAGGAGAGGAAAAGACAGAGAAAAGCATCACTTGCAAGAGAGGGTTCTCTTGGATCAGTCTTCAGTAGGAACCTGCTTAATTCAGCAGCATTTGCATGAATGAAGAATCATAGAATAATTTTGGTTAGAAAAGACCTTTAAAATCATCAAGTCCAACCATTATCCAACACTGCCAGGTCACCACTAAACTATATTCCTCAGCAGCTACATGGTCTTAAATCCCTCTAGAGATACAGACTCCAGCACTGCCCTGGGCAGTCTGTTAGGAGGAAATGTTTCCCTATGCCCAACATAAACCTCCCCTGGTGCAACTTAAGGCCATTTCCTGTTGTCCTATCACTTCTTACTTGGGAGAAGAAACCAACCCCCACCTGGCTACAACCTTCTTTCAGGGAACTGTAGAGAGCAAGAAGGTCTCCCCTCAGTCTCTTTTACTCCAGGCCAAACAATGCCAGTTCCCTCATCTGCTCCTCACCAGACTTGTACTCTAGACCTTCCATCAGCCTTGTTGCCCTTCTCTGGATATGCTCCAGCACCTCAATGTCGTTCTTGGAGTGAAGGCCCCAAAACTGAATTCAGGTTTTGGGGTGTGACCTCACCAGTGTCTAGTACAGGGAGATAATCATTTCCCTAGTCCTGCTGGTCACTGTTTCTAATACAAGCCAGCATGAAGAGTTTTGGACTATTTTTGCATGTCCTAAAGAAAAATTTGCAGGTTTTCTCCATCCCTTGGTTGCTTTGCTGTAGCGGGGTTTGAAACTGCTCCCTGCCACGATTGTGAGGATCCTATTCCATGTTTGCTATCTTGTTTAAAACAAACCAAACCAAATCAAAACAAACAAACATTTTGAAATCTCCCAGGAAACAAATTTCCAGAGAGGAAAATGGGCATCGTGATGGATCTGGATCCAGACAACCCATCCTGTCATGGAGAGGAAAGTTTGCCTCAAAGGGAGAAATCAAATGCACCCCTCCTGCACAACACCCTGGTCTTGATGAAACCACTGTTTGCTGCCAGGAAAATTGATTTAGAATCAAATCCCAACCCCTGGGAGGTGGGATGTGGCAGAACCCATCCATCACAACCGTGCCAAGGAGGAGTCACTGCAGCAAGCCGGTACCAGGACCTCACTGCACTGAAGAGGTGCTGGTAAATTACCCCAGTTCCCCAAAGTTTACCTTGGCTCCAGAAGATCCTTCCAAATAATTCATGTGTTTCTGAGCTGACATTTGAAATGTTGGGAGGTTCTGTCTGCCTTCAGACTTCTTCTCTAATGACCCTCCAGTGTGTTGCTTACCATGAACTGGTTATGAGCCTGATCCAGCATGGGCAGATGGCAAGAGTCAGATTTTGTCTGAAGACGCTTGCACTGTGGACCTCCTCCTTGGCAGAAACTTAGCCCAGGAGGGCTTTGAACAAGGACTTTTTCCAGCCTTCAGGACTTGCAGTGACTTCATTGTGTTTTCTCAGTGCAGATCAGAGGTTAATGGCATAAAAAAGGGATTGATCCAGAGATTAGGTTTGCAGGGAATGTGGAAGAGCAAAGATCTAGGAAAAATTAAATGTAAGAAGACAGGAGAACATCAGTTCAAGCACAAAACAAAAAATCCCCACAAATAAAGAAACCCAACAGAAAATGTGAAGAATTCCCATTGTTATTCACAGGAGGTTTCATAAAAGAATAATGTGGGTGGGAAGGGACCTTTAACCACCTAGTCCAACCCCCTTTGTGTTGGTTTGTTTGTTTGGGGTTTTGTGTTTGGTTTGTTTTGGGGTTTTTGTTTGTTTGGGGTTTTTTTTAAGGCTAATATTTTGATTTTAAAACCTCTGCCATGAGAACAAGTCATTCTGCTCCATGCCTAGGAGCAACCAGCCAGGCTGTGGATGTGCTTCCTTGAAATGAGTCTTCAGCCAGATTTTTTTGGAGGTGCCAAATGAACTACCTTGGCTCTTCTGGGCTTTTCCCACCCATGGGCAAAAAACAGGAGCTGCACAGTGTTGAGTTGTATGTGCAGCAGGGTGAAATGCATCCAGGTGGTGACTTGGGCTGGAAACTCAGGACTTGCAGAGATTTGTCACCATGAAATCAGGGAATCACAGAATGGTGGGGTTGGAAGGGACCTCTGGAGATCATCCAATCCAACCCCCTGCCAAAACAGGGCCACCCACAGCAGCTTGCCCAGGATCACAATGTCCAAGTGGGTTTGGAATCTTTCCAGAGAAGAAGACTCTATGAGCTGCCTGCTCCAGGGCTCCAACACCCTCACACCAAACAATTTTCTCCTCCTGTTCAGATGGAACCTCCTGGGTTCCAGCTTGTGCCCATTGGCCCTTGTCCTGTCAATGGGCACCACTGAGAAGAGTCTGGCCCCATCGTCTTGCACCCCACCCCTTAGCTCTTGCTGAGCATTCATCAGATCTCTTCTCAGGCTGCTCTTCTCCAGGCTAAACAGCACCAGGTCTCTCAGCCTTTCCTCCCCACAGAGATGCTCTGAGCCTCTCAGCATCTTTGGAGCCTCTACTGGACTCTCTGCAGTAATTCCTTGCCTCTCGTGAAATGGGGAGCCCAGGACTGGACCCAGATCTTCAGATGTAGGGCAGAGTAGAGGGTCAGGTGAACCTTCCTTGACCTGCTCTCCACACTCTTCTTAATGTTCCTGTTGATCACCCACCTGGGACAAGCATGTGGAGCTTTTATCAGCAAAGTGATGTGTAACCTTGCTGTTTCTTTTGCTCAGGCTGGAGACAACAGAAACCTACCAGAAGTCAACAGGGGCTGAGCAGTAGTAAGCTCAGGCCAAGAAGGAGTTGTTTGGCTTCTCTTCTTAACTCTGATGCTTCTGACGACAGCAGAGTTGGAGCAAGGACTCCTTTTCTCTCCCCAGCCATCTCCCAACAGTTCATTTTAATTATGCAATTAGAGTGTGTACAAAGCTTTCTGTGAGTTTCAGTGGGTAATTAAAACAGATGGTGAGCTTAATGGGACCAAGTCCTTCTTCTACTTCTTTTAATTAATGTGTTAACAGTTTGTGGACCAGCCTGTGGAAATCTGTTCTTCAGCAGTTCTGTGGGTCTTCAAGCCTTCCTTGCGTACACAGCCCTGCCACCCATGTAGATACACAACCAAGGAATGCCATCCTGAACAAGGTGGTGGTCTCAAGAAGGTCTTCACACAATTCATGTGTCACCCTTGTGGTGGTGTACCTCACACAAGCACCTTCGAGGTAATGCTGGATGGATGCAGACCTTCCAGGCAGGCACCAACACAGGATTCACAAAATGGTTTGAGTTGGAAGGGACTTTAAAGATCACCTAGTTCCAACTCCCCTGCCATGAGCAGAGATACCCTCCATTAGACCAGACCGCTGAAGGCCTCAATATCTTGCAGGACCAGGATGCCCAAGCATCTTTGAAGAAGACATTCATCTCAAACTTCTCTTGGAAGTGATGGTAAAGGAAGAGGAGGAGGCAGGCATGGGCTGGGCACACAGATAAGTCCCAAGGCATGATCCACTCTACCTCCAACCTATGGGCAGAAAGAGGGATGTAGAATGCTCTAGAAGTCAAGGTGTGGGAACCAGCAGTGGTTGGGCAGCAGCAAAGGGGCTCAGCAAAGAGCAGCCCTCTGAGGTTGAAAAGCAGAGAGGGCATGATGCAGGACATGTTTTGCCAGAGGCTGGAACAATACAACAGCAGCTCAACATCATTCCATGCCATATGGCCAACAGCAGACTCCAAAGTGATGTCAGGTGCTTTTGACACATGGTGTGAATTCTCTGAGGCCAAGCAAAGCTGCTGCTCTCTTGATTCCTGGAGGAGCCACCCCATCAGCGAGTGCCACATGTCAGCATGGACATGGAGCAGAGTGGGAACAGATGGGACCCCACAGCTGGGGTTATACTAGGGTAGAGAAGCTTGGAAATAGGCAGAGCAGGGTGGCAGGGAAGGTGAGGAAAGCAGGGCAAGGATGGATATTTAGAAGGAGCAATCTGGCAAGCATCAAACAATGCTATAGGAACTTTGTTCACAGCACCCAAAATAAGATGGGTCCCCAAACAACAGCTGTTTACCTTGGTGAGCTCCCCACCACAGGATGTTGAAGATGTCAACGGTTACATGGGTTCAAGAGGATAACAGAGAAGTTCATGGGATAGAAATCTTCTGGGCTGATAAATTCACAGAAGTCCCATCAGATGAAGTATCCCTCACTGAATGGGTGTCACAAGCCTTTGACATTGGGACTGAGCAGGACAATACAAGACAGGAGGATTCATAGAATCACAGAATGGTTGGGAATGAAGGAACCTTAAAGATCATCTAGTTCCAACCCCCCTGTCATGGGCAGGGAGGTACATTTTAAGCCCTTATTGATAACCATCTGACCTACTACAAAGACCAGACAGGAAAGCAGAGCCAAGCCTGGCTGGAAACAAGATGCAGCAGGTCATACAGTAGAGTCCTGAAAATCCTCTGATCTGTATCAGAGTGACAATCATGGAGGACAGCAGAGCAGAGCTGCTTCATGTCAGGAGCATTGAGAGCCCCTCCTGGGTGCTGAGATGTTCTTCAGGAGCATAGGTTGATGTGGGCTGAGATGTGAAGATAGGAAAAGATGGGGAGGTGGGGGATTCCCATGCTGTTTCTTGAAAAAGCCCAGAGGAGGCCAAGCTGAGATCTTGTTTGAGGATCTGCTTCATGATCTTTTCCTTTGATTTTAATTGTTATTTACCTACAGCATCCAACTCTGCCCTTGCTTCTTGGTTGTGCCTCTGTTTGCAAAGCCCTAAGAGCACAAGACCAGCCATAGAGTCATTAGATAGTTTAGATTGGAAGAGACTTTTAAGGTCATCTAGTTCAAAGATCATGTAGTTTCAACCCAGCTGTCATGGGCAGGGACACCTTCCACCAGAGCAGGTTGCTCAAAGCCCCATCCAACCTAGCTTTGAACAATTCCAGGGATGGGTGATCCACAGCTTCTCCAGGCAACCTGTTCCAGTGTCTTATCATCCTCATGTGTAAGAATTTCTTTCTTACATCCAATTTACATCTTCCATGCTTTCAGTTTGAAACCATTCCCCCTTGTCCTATCCCCACAGGCCCTTGTGAAAAGTTCATCAGGACAAGGCAATGTTCTGCAGTCCAAAGTGCAAAGCCTAAGAGAACCAGCACTTGGAGAGATGCTCCCAAACCCATGGCTTGATGCCAGGCATATCACTGAGGTGGGCAGCCTGATGAACTGGTCTTTTTTTTTTTTTTTTGTTAACTGGTCCTAGTTATGGTAGCAAACAAGACATGGGTCATAACGGCAGAATCCCACCATGGACTGGGGATAAATCATGGCTAAGGCACTGCCTGTGCCTTGGGCTCAGTTGGGTCACTCAGATTAGCTTCTTGAAAGACCAGTGGTTTCTTGGGAGCAGAAAGTGCCACTTGGTGCCATTTAAGGATAAAACCTCCCTGGAGAAGCTTGCTTTGTCCAAGTGCTGATGCTCTTCCAGCCTCCACCGCAGGGAAGGGGCCATCTCCCACCCACCATGCAGCACAAGAAGATCTTGCTGCCAAAAGCATGACCAGAAGATGAGCCACGGCTGGTCTGAGCAAGCTGAAACAACAATTCCCTGGTCAAAGGGAAACAATGAGCCTTATTTCTGAGAGCTTTGGGGTTCTGCTCTGCTTTGGATCAGCTGCCTTTTATCACAGACCAGGCTGCAAAGCATCTCTGTAGCCCCTACGGAGGGACTCAGATGTGCAAGGTGCTATGCAAAATGAAGGCTGAACACTCTCCAAGGATGTGTCCCCACACCAGAGGGCAGATGAGGCTGGAGGAGATGGGGACATGCATTGATGCTCCAGGCTGGCGTGGGCTTCTCTGCACATCTGCAGCCCAGCTGTTTGGCTTTGGCTCAGCACTGCTCAGCTTTTCCAACCCTCACTTCAAAATGTCATTGAAAAATGTTAATGGAAGGGAGGGGGACACCTTGGAGAGGAAAGAACATGGCTCAGCAGCCACATCCTAGCTCTGGGAGTAGCTCTGTGTGGCACTGGGGGCATTTGGACACCGGGAGAATGGACATGGAGGAACTCATCCATGCCAAGCAAGTAGTCCCCAGTGAAAGTCACACAGCTGGGTCAATATTAATCATCTTGAATGAATGGATTGAAGCCTGAGGAGGGCAGATTTAAACTAGGTATTAGGAAAGAATTCTTTACAGTGAGGATGGTGAGACACTGGAACAGGTTGCCCAGGGAGGTCATGGGTGCCCCCTCCTTGGAGGTGTTCAAGGCCAGGTTGGATGAGGCCTTGAGCAATAGGGCATAGTGGAAGGTGTCCCTGCTCATGGCAGGGGAGTTGGAACTAGAGGATCTTTACGGTCCCTTCCAACCCAAACCATTCTATAATTCTATGAATCTCTGACTTGGAGGAAACCATCCAGACCACAGGGATGTACTCATCCATGCCAAGCAAGCTGTCCCCAGTGAAGGTCTCACAATCAGGTCAATATTAATCACCTTGTGATGAGTCCTGTCCCCTGACTAGGCTGCCCCAAGCTCCCCTTGTGTCCCTCTGGTCACCAGAAGACCACACACTTCCCAGTCCTTCCATTGCATAAGGAACTAGTTGCTACAACAAGAAATTGCAAAAGCTATGGAGACAGTTTGGCTCAGCCAGCCCCAAGCTGAGCTGTGTACACAGCACGGAACTGACTTGCTTTAAACTTGCATTTTTTGGCTCAGCTCTCCCGGCCACATCCTGAGCCCTCATGGATTGAATTACTGAGCACAAAATAAATTCCATCTGAGCAGCCTGTGGCTCTTGTCTCCTCTAACAAAGGCTGAGGTGTTTGCTTTGCCTGGTTTGACTTTTTTCTTCTTGTCTTCTGGAAGGAAATGAGCTAATTTTGTCCAAGTGGAGGGAATGAGTCTGGAGCTCTGGGGAGAACCATGTTAGCTGGGGTTCCCTGATATCAGTCACCCTCCTTGCAGCTCAGCACCAGGGATCAAAAGCAAGCAGAGGTGGTGCAAAGCACACCATGCCTTCCTCTCTGGATCAGCTCTGAGGCACAATGCTGCTGCCTTCAGCAGTGGTGGTGGGACATTGGCCCAGGTTGCCCAGAGACATGGTAGATATCCCCTAGAATCATAGAATCGTTTTGGTTGGAAAGGACCTCTAAGATCATCAAGTCCAACTGTCAGCCCAGCACCACCATGGCCATTGAACCATGTCCCAGACTGCTATGTCTACACATTTCTTGAACGCCTCCAGAGGTGGTGACTCCACCACCTCCCTGGGCAGTCTGTTTCAAAGCCTGACCAAAAATGCCTTTTCCATCCCTGGAACCATTCCAGGTCAGGCTGTTAGCAGCTGTGAGCAACCTGCACTAGTTGCAGATGTTCCTGATGACTGCAGGGGGCTTGGACTAGACGACCTTTAAAGGTCTCTTCCAAGCCAACCCACTGTATGATCCTGCTGACAGATGTCATCTGATGTGACAGTGGCACCTTCCTTTACACTAGAACAGCTTTGCCCACTTTGGAGCAGCACCCATGGTGCCAGGCACAGAATCACAGGATAACAGGGCTTGGAAGGGACCTCTGGAGATCATCTAGTCCAACCCCCAACAGAGCAGATTCACCTAGACCAGGTCACACTGCACAAAAAACAGGAGGCATTGCACAAAGACAGAGGCATGGAGGACTTCAAGTGATTGGGATGGTGGGTAGCAGGGAACAGGGCTGTCTGTAGGATCTCTTTTATCTTCTTTTATCTCCTTTTCTGAGGCTGTTTAGCCTGGAGAAGAGCAGCCTGAAAGGGGATCAGTGCTCAGGAAGAGCTAAAGAATAGATGTCAAGAGGATGGGGCCAGACTCTTGTCAGTGGTGTCCAGTGACAGGACATGGGACAATGAGGGATAACGAGCACAAACTGGAAGCCAAGAGGTTCCATCTGAACAGAAGGAAAAATTTCTTTGCTGTGAGGGTGCTGGAGCCCTGGAGCAGGCTGCCCAGAGAGGTTGTGGAGTCTCCTTCTCTGGAGAGATTCCAAAGCCACCTGGACATTGTGATCCTGGGCAACCTGCTGTGAGTGCCCCTGCTTTAGCAGGGGGTTTGGACTGGATGATCTCCAGAGGTCCCTTCCAACCCCCACCATTCTGTGTAATCCTTAAATCAGACAGAAGAGAGGGAGGAGGAATGGGGAAGGAGATGGAGGAAGGGAGAGGAGTGCAGAAGGTGGTGGCAGAAGAGCAGGCAGGGAGCTGCAAACACTCACTGAGCATCAGCCCCTTCTGCCAGCTGGAGGGGTGTCTCTGAGTCCCCCACCCCACCACAGTGTTCAAAACCCATATGTGAAGGGAGGGAAATGCACCCAGCAGCCCCAGTTCTGCCTGAGCCTGGAGGTGTTGTGGTGGGGCAGGAGTTTGCCTGCGCACAGCTTCATTCCAGGAGAGCATGGGTGGGGTGGAGGGGTCCACCAGTGCAAACTAAGTGTGGTGCACACTAGGTACATCCTGCTGACCCCCAGATAACTCAAACTGGGGTGGGTTCAGCAGCCAGATCCCCTGTCACTGTACCACACTCTCACCATCGTGGGCTGATGCGCTGCAGAGAACCCCTGTGCCCCCTCACTGCCGCCTCCAGCCTGTGAGTGCAGGCGTGGGAAGTGGCTCAGCCGGCTCTGCCTGTCCCTGCCCTCCTGCCAGCTGCACCTCCCCTGTCCCAGCAGCCTCTCCACCCCTGGAATGAATTCCCCTGCCCCATGTTGCTGGAGGGGTTTAGTCCTCTGGCTTGCACATACCTGCAGACCCAATCCGTGGTCCCCTCCATCTCCTCTGCAGGGTTTCATCCCAAGGATCCATGCCTGAATAAGTCCACCAAAAGGACTGACCTTAAAACCATCCTTGATGAGAGGGTCCCCCAAAATGTGCTTTAGATATCGTAGAATCAAAGAACTGTTTTGGTTGCAAAAGACCTCTAAGATCATCAAGTCCAACCATCAACCTAAGACCACCATGGTCATTAAACCATGTCCCTCAGTGCTTGGCTCACAGCTCAGCTGCGTGTCAACCAGCCCTGAAGAAGTGCTGTGGGAAAGGATTTTCTGGAAGATGTTCCTTGATGAACAATAATTTGCTCAGAGGAACCAAAATGCTCTGTAATTAGCCCAATTAATTCTCTATTGGTGGCTTGTGCACCCTTAGTGAGTCTGGTCAAGCAAAGGCTCCAGTTAGGAGGGAAAGCTGGAGCATGTATCCCACTTCAGTTTGTAAAACAGTTCCTCAAGGACATTTTGGCTTGATTGACTTTTTGGGGAACAAGAAAAAGCAGGTTGGGGTCACCACCAACATCCTTGCTATGGAGTTTGTGCATTGAATTGGTGCAGAACCCAGCTCAGGGCTTATGGTGGCCATGGTTTGCTGTCACCCAACACCCATTGCTGCAGAGGGCTGCCACCAGCTCCTGTGTCAGCCCCTTCTCACAGCCTCTCCAGTGAGCACCTGAGGGGATGGCACCTGAGGACATGAGGATGGTCTTCTGTGATTCATCACATCCTATTTTCCACAGCAGGAGAGCAAATATTTTTTAATCTACTTCAGCAGAGAGGTTGGACTAGATGGTCTCCAGAGGTCCCTTCCAACCCCACCACTCTGATTCTGTGATATCCTCAGAGATAGTCCTAACTGAAAGTGATGGCTGTCCCAGAGCACAAACATCTCTTCTGTTTGTGATGCCCCTTTTCAGGTGGCCTGAGCCATTCACAAGTTCTTGCACATCAAGTTGTAACATTCTTGGTGCTGGGGCTGAGCCACTTGGAGTGAGTTCTTCCTCACACCTTCTCAGGCTTCACATCCAGCAATGACTTGATAATGATTTAATAATGATTTGCATACACTCCATGAAGCTATGGAGCAATAATGTCCCAGTTCCTTTATCAAAACCCACATCTGGTCGGGAAAGCTTGGTGTGGCCAGGGCTTTGATCTCACCTCCCCGTGACTCCCATACACCCATGCTCACTGCACCATGTGTACCAAGGCTGGGTCATGCTTCCCCATCTTGCTGGGGAGAACCTCAGTGAGCCCTGGCATTTCCCAAATCACTGTACAGGAGTGGCACCACCATTCCCACAAACTTCTATGAAGGTACTGGAGCCCTGGAGCAGGCTGCCTAGAGAGGTTGTGGAGTCTCCTTCTCTGGAGAGATTCTAAACCCACCTGGACATTGTGATCCTGGGCAAGCTGCTGTGGGTGACTCTGCTTTAGCAGGGGGGTTGGACTGGATGATCTGCAGTAGTCCCTTCCAAGCCTCACCATGCTGGGATTCCATGATGGTGATGTAGTGATTTCCTGCAGCCAGGCTTCCCTGGTCCATTCACAATGAGCAGGTATGAACCAAGAGGATATATACAAGGGGAAAAAAAGGAAAATAAATCACATGGTGTTCCCTCCTGGACCAATGGAGTCTGCTTCTTGAGGGGAGGAGTTGCTCAAGAAGTGGGAACCTGTCCTCCAAAGACCAGCTGAGCTGTTGCTACGGTAAGTGAGTTCTTAAACAAGGACGAGAAAAAGAAAATAACCCAGGCCCCATCTCTGCAACTGGTCATAGAACGAAGGAAAACAACCACTTGCTGAGGCCCTGTGGCCACCATCCTAGACCCTCCTCTAGCCAACCCCCAGCTCTGCTGGGGTGCAGCACGCCACCAGTAACTTCAGCTCCCACAGAAGCCTTGTCACCATGGGATCCCATCCCAAAATCCACCTGCATCAGAAGAAGGGCTCTGCTTGTGCCATGCCTGGGGTCCTGCAGGGCTGGCAAGGGGTGAGCAGATAGCTTGGGCCAAGTTCCAGTTTGGCAGCTGGTTGGGTGCATCCATCATGGGAATCAATGGAGGAAGTGAGACCTCCTCATAGATTCATAGAATGGTTTGGCTTGGAAGAGATCATGAAGATCATCTAGCTCCAACCTTCCTGCTGTGGGCAGGAACACCTTCCACTAGACCAGGTTGCTCAAGGCCCCATCCAATCTGTCTTTGAACACCTCCAAAGAGGGGACATCCATGACCTCCCTGGGCAACCTGTTCCAGTGTCTCACCACCCTCACTGTAAAGAATTTCTTCCTAATCTCCAGTCTAAATCTCCCCTCCTCAAGCTTCAGTCCACCACTTGGAGGAGGAAATTATCATCAACAGAGGACGAAACTGTCTCAGCAAAGAAGGTTTCCAGAGAGATCAACTCAATCAAAGGTGCACTGTCATCCCAATCTGAGCTGAATGCAACAGCTGCCTTGGACTAAAATGGAAAGTTTCATCCTCACCTTCCCCAGGAGCATCCTACCCCTCAGGAAACAAGCACTTGCCTATAGCAGAGAGGTGGCTTTGGCTCTGCCCTGGCCCCACAGCTCTGGAACTGAGTTGGCCTCAGCATCACAGCAGTTCTGGTCACAGGAGTTGACACAGCGTGAAGTCAGGATGCACCATGGGTGCCCAGAAGCTAGGATGCTACAGAGGAATCTCCTACCAGGGCAGAAAGGAGGGAGTGGGGGAGAAGCAGAGCTGTGGACACTTTGTGTGCAGACAAAAGCGTGCAGGATCCGGCCTGAGCCCTCAGCACAGCCGTCTGAGGAGCAACCTGCATACTAAAATAATCCCTTCAAAGGGACTGCTGAGGAGACAGCACTGAAGTATTGATGAGCCAAGCTGGCATGGGGATTGATCTTGAAGCATTTGGGAGTTCCATGACATTTAGGAGTTTTATGGCACCAGCACACACAAATGTGACCCCTCGCTGGGCTTTAAGAGCTCCCCACCTGAGGATGAGCTGGGTGTCCCCTCATCTGACCTCAAGCTGGTAGATTTCTTTCCCCATCAGCCTGTCTCTGCCTCTCCAAGGCTCAGAGACCCAGATTGAGGGCAATTTTAGATTGGCTACAAGGAGGAATTTTTTCACTGGTAAGGTGGTGAGGCACTGGAACAGGTTGCCTGGAAAGGTGGTAGATGCCCCATCCCTGGAAGAGCCCAAGGTATGCTTGGTTGGGGCTTGGAGCTACCTGGTCTGGTGGAAATTGTGCCTATACATGGCAAGGGGGGTGGAACTAGATGATGTTTAAGATCTCTTCCAATCAAAACCATTCTGTGACTCTATGGCTGGTCTTGTGCACTTAGGGCTTTGCAAACAGAGGCACAACCAAGAAGCAAGGGCAGAGTTGGATGCTGTAGGTAAATAACAATTAAAATCAAAGGAAAAGATCATGAAGCAGATCCTCAAACAAGATCTCAGCTTGGCCTCCTCTGGGCTTTTTCAAGAAACAGCATGGGAATCCCCCACCTCCCCATCTCAGCCCACATCAACCTATGCTCCTGAAGAACATCTCAGCACCCAGGAGGGGCTCTCAATGCTCCTGACATGAAGCAGCTCTGCTCTGCTGTCTTCCATAATTGTCACTCTGATACAGATCAGAGGATTTTTCAGGACTCTGCTGTGAGACTTGTTGCATCTTGTTTCCAGCCTGGCTTGGCTCTGCTTTCCTTCCTGGGCTTTGCAGGTAGATCAGATGGCTATCAACAAGGGCTCAAACTGACCCCATGTCCTTCCTGCAGATAAACCAGGGTCTGATGGGCAATTGGTGCCAAGGCAAGCACCTCCCAGGCAGGAGAAACATCTGAGCTGCTTCTGGAGAAGGAGTAGGCTGGATGTGCAGTGTGCTTTAACCTGTCTGGCATCTGGTGCATTAAACCCCTCTGTCCTGCAGGGAAAGATAATTTCCCAATCCCCTTTGCACTTCTTGATGCATCTTCTGGATAGCTGATGTGGCATGTCAGAAGAGTTGTGGGTGCCCAGGCAAGGTCTGTGGGCTCAGAAAGACACCAGTTACCCCCCAAGACCTCATGTAGGATGTGATCCAGAAGCATCTGGATGCTACTCACCCTGGTGACAGCAGCAAGCACCAACTCTGCACCAACAAATATTGCTGAAGTCACTGAAAACTTCACTGGATCAGGCTGCTCACAGAGGTTGTGGAGTCTCCTTCACTGGAGAGATTCCAAAGCCACCTGGACATTGTGATCCTGGGCAAGCTGCTGTGGGTGACACTGCTTTAGCAGGGGGCTTGGAATGGATGATCTCCAGAGGTCCCTTCCACCCCCTACCATTCTATCACTCTATGATTCATTGTGTGTAAAGAATTTACCCTCACAGAACACCAGGAAGCCCAGACAATCCTTGTACCCATTTTATGGGCAAGGAGAAAGGTCTGAATGAATTTCCTGGGAGTCTGCAGTGGGGTCATAGCATCATAGAATGGTTTGAGCTGGAAGGGACCTTAAAGATCATCTAGTTCCAATCCTGTGCCATGTGCAGGGACACCTCCCACTAGACCAGGTTGCTCGAAGCCTCATCCAACCCTGGTCTTCCAGGGATGAGGATCTACCTTCCCTTTATCCCTGCCCTTACCACCAACTCCTCTTACTTAAATCAAAGACCACTCAGGCCCATGAGATCTCCACATCCCACACATCTGGGAGAACAAGGAAGCAAAGACACCAGGAGGAAAAGAAAAATATCAGTTACTCTCAAGATCACTTCAAAGACTGGATTGTCCTTTTCTCCTCCTCTCTTTTCCAAGGCACATCTCCATCTCACTTGGTTCCTTCAGAGCAAAGCTCTGCTGGCAGAGCCATGCCTAGTCCTTGTGCAGCAGAACCTGCATGTCCACCATAAGGTGCACCATGTTGACCACCACCAACAGTCTAGAAGCCCTCCCAAGCTCCACCCAACACTGCAGCCTTCCCTGTTAGCAGAGCAGTTGGTCTCAATTCAGCTCATTACTCAACCTCTGACCCCTGCACTTGTAAATCCTGGAAATGCACATGGTGAGCAGCCAGAGTGGTATCATCTAGGCCACTCTGACTCATCGCTGATGGACCTGAAAGAGGGGGGACAGCCAAAAACTACCAGGCAGGAGTGATTTACAGCCTGGCTCTCTGGCTGCTGCTACCTAGCAGCTCCAAGGTGACATTGTCTAAGGAGGAAGGAAATTTATAAGGCCAAAGCTCTTTCTTTCCCCATCTCCACTCTCCTGGAGGTGACATTGAGATGTGCTCACACAATGCCCAGCCCCCAGCCAGCCATCGAGCTGGAGAACATCCTGAAAGAGCATCCCCCATGCACACCCAGTTCTCAGACTGGGAATAGAGGGTTACTGTTTCTTGGGCTGCGTGGGAACAGCAGCTCCTCCTCCTCTTCCTCCCCATCTATCCATCATTTCCAAGACTGTTTCCCCAGGGCTGGCAGAAGTCTGTTCTAGCTAATTATCCTCAGACTTTGAAAATTGCCCAAAAAGCCTGACAATGACCAACTTGTGGGTGAGGAACCTACAGTGGGCTGGCTGAAGCAGACTGGCCATTGTCCCACCAGACTGTGCCTCCCACTATGGAGACCTCTGCTTTGCACTGCATTTTGAAGCAAAATTCTGTCTCAATCCCATCCAGTTTTGTAGGGAGCTGGTGGTGCATCACAAACAGCTCTGGCCATGGTCTGTCAGCTAAAAGCAGGGTGCTATGTTCACAGACAAGTTCACTGCTCTCCTCTGCCCAGGCCATGGTCCTCCTCCCAGGCTGTATTGAACCCCTTGTCCCTGGGGTCATAAATTATACAGTGATTCATGAGCCAGGGTCAGGGATTTGCAATTCAGAGCAGCTCCAAGACTGACAGAGACATCTGAGGCTGGGATGATGGCAGAGGGTAGAACCTCAGACATGGCCACTCAGTGCCAGGAGTAAACACACTCATCCCTGAGCTGATCCCCAGCAGCGTGGGGAGCAGGTGGAGGGAGGGGATTCTGCCCCACTGCTCCACTCTGCTGAGACCCCACCTGCAGTGCTGGGGACTGCTGTGGAGTCCACCACACAAGAGGGACATGGACCTGTTGAAGAGGGGCCAGAGGAGGCCACAGCAATGATGGAAGCCCTCTACTATGAGGCCAGACTGAGAGAGTTTGGATTGTTCAGCCTGGAGAAGAGAAGGCTCCAAGAAGCCTACCAGAACCTGAAGGGGGTCCACAAGAATGCTGGGGAGGGACTTTTTACAAGGACTTGTTGTGATAGAGCAAGAGAGAATGGATTGAGGATGGAAGAAGGGAAATTTAGACTGGAGATTAGGAAGAACTTCTTTACAGTGAGGGTGGTGGGACACTGGAACAGGTTGCCCAGGGAAGTTGTGGATGCCCCCTCTCTGGAGCTGTTCAAAGCCAGGCTGGATGAGATCTTGAGCAACCTGGTCTAGTGGAAAGTGTCCTGCCCATGGCAGGGTGGTTGGAGCTAGATGATCTTTAACCTCCTTTCCAATCCAAAGCAGTCTGTGATTCTATTGAAATGATTAGATCAAGCCCTAGAAATCAGGGCATATCAATGCTTTGGCTGACACCACCAACCAAGCAAGAGCTTTCTAGTGATGGACTAACAGTGATGGAGCCAAGCCTAAGCACAAGAGAAGGGCTGAAAGCTGCCCAGCTGATACCCTTGCACCCAACCTGCTGCCAAGGTTTCCCAGCCAGAAGGGACTTTCTCTCTGTTGGACCCAAATGATGGTCATCTTGCATTGATAAAACTGGATCCAATGTTCACACAGACAATGTGCTGGCAAAAGGCAGTTGCACTGCCTCAGCAGAACTTGTTCCAGCTGAACGTGTCAGCTGGGCTTGAATTTGGGGGAAACAAAGATCCATCACTAACCTTCACTGCTCCATGACATTCCTGAGGGCTGTTAATGCTACAGCAGCTCTGGTTCTGGAGAAGGTGATGAAGCAATGTCTTATGACCTAATAGAGAATGAGAAGCTTAGTTGGTTTAACAGTTTCTTTCCAAACCAAGGAAATCTCCATCTGTGAGCACTTTGGTTCAATAAAAAGAAAAAAAAAATCAGTTTAGCCTCAGTCTGTTTAAAATGGAGGTGTTGGTGGAGTTAATTACAAAGACAATGATTTAAAAGAGCCTCCAGGATGATCAGGGGACTTGAGCATCGCCCCTATGAAGAGAGACTGAGATCCCTGGGGCTGTTTAGTCTTGAGAAGAGAAGACTGAGAGGGGACCTGATCAATGTCTATAAATATCTGAGGGGTGGGTGTCAGGAGGAGGGGGCCAGGCTCTTTTGGGTGGTTCACAATGATGAGACAAGGAACAATGGGTTCAAACTAGAACATAGAAGATTTCACCTCTACATGAAGAGAAACTTCTTTACAGTGAGGGTGACAGAGCCCTGGAACAGGCTGCCCAGGGTTCTTGTGGAGTCTCCTTCTCTGGAGCCTTTCCAAACCCACCTGGATGCATTCCTGTGCAGACTATCCTAAGTGATCCTGCTCTGACAGGGGGGTTGGACCTGATGATCTCTTGAGGTCCCTTCCAGCCTCTGATATACTGTGAGACTGTGAAAAGTTCTCATGCATATCAGGGTAATTAATTTGCAGATGTCTGCAGCTCTGTGGCACTTCTTCTCTTGCACTTGCCAGGAAATCAATGTGAAGTTCCCATCAGAATTAAATCTGTGCTTTGAGGCAGAGACTGCTGGAAGAGGACCTTTGTTTTATGTTGCATTGGTGTGGAGAAAGGAGAGGAGAGAGGAGAAGGGAGAGGAGAGAGGAGAAGGGAGAGGAGAGAGGAGAAGGGAGAGGAGAGAGGAGCAGAAGGGAGAGGAGAGAGGAGCAGAAGGGAGAGGAGAGAGGAGAAGGGAGAGGAGAGAGGAGAAGGGAGAGGAGAGAGGAGCAGAAGAGAGAGGAGAGGAGAGAGGAGCAGAAGAGGGAGAGGAGCAGAAGACGGAGAGGAGCAGAAGGGAGAGTGGAGAGGAGCAGAAGGGAGAGGAGAGAGGAGCAGAAGGGAGAGGAGAGAGGAGCAGAAGGGAGAGGAGAGGAGAGAGGAGCAGAAGAGGGAGAGGAGCAGAAGAGGGAGAGGAGCAGAAGAGGGAGAGGAGCAGAAGAGGGAGAGGAGCAGAAGAGGGAGAGGAGCAGAAGACGGAGAGGAGCAGAAGACGGAGAGGAGCAGAAGACGGAGAGGAGCAGAAGACGGAGAGGAGCAGAAGAGGGAGAGGAGCAGGGAGGGAAGAGGAGCAGAGAGGAGAGTGGAAGAGCAGAGAACTATTTCGTTTGGAAGGCACCTACTTCAGGGCTGACCAAAACCTAAAGCAAATTATGAAGGCCATAGTCCAAATGCCTCTTGAACACTGACATGCTTGGAGCACTGAGCACATCTCTAGGAAGCCTGTTCTCCCTGCACACACTCCATGACAGCAGAACTGTAGTCATTCCTGTCCAGAAAGAAGTCCATTCCTGATGCACTTCAAACCCATGTCATGTGCTTTGGAGTTTTTTGTTGTTGTTTCCATTTTTTTCCTCCATGTATTTAAAAAAAAAAAAACCAAAAGCAAAACCAAAAAAACCCAATCAAACCCAACCAAGTTTGGACAGTTGCAGGACACAAACCCAAGAAATTGCTGACAAATGTCCCATTATAATTGAGTGAGAACACAGGACTCTGCTCTATAGATTCCCAGAAATATAGTCCAGATGTGGCTCTGCACAGCAGCCAAGCCAAGCCACAACCCCAAAATGACTACCCCTGCAACTGGGAAACTTCCCCCTTGCCCCTTCCAGCCCCAAACAACACCCAACCAAAGGCTTGAGAAAACATAAGCTTGGCAGCAGAGCCTGAAGGAACCCTCCGAGTTCCCAGCCTAGAAATTCTGCAGCAGGGATCATTGAATCATGGAATCACAGAATGGGGATGGGAAGGGATCTTTAAAGGTCTAGTGAGGGAGATAAAGTACCAGGGATGAGGATCTAATGATCTAATGAGGCTCAGCACGTCAGAGCTTGCCCTTTGCACTTTATGTCTCAGGTTAATTTGCACAGTGTCACCTGCTCACTCTTGCCAGTCGATTGTTTTCTTCAAGGATGAGGAGGAAGCACCTGACAGGAATCCTTTCCCATCTGGGTACATGCAGACCTTTATCAGTTAACCCAAAAAAGGTGCTGTCAGACAGAGCTTCTGGAGCCTCGTTTAATCTGGCTTGCATGTGCTGTGGTCTCTGACTCCCTAAGTCCACCCAAATGGTCCAAATGGAATCTGGAGAATGATCTCAGAGAAGGGCTCCTGCCAATGTGCATCCACCCTCATGTACAGAATGATAGAATCATAGGATAGTTTGGGTTGGGAGGGATCTTCAAAGGTCATCTATTCCAACCTCACTGCAATCAGCAGGGATGTCTGCAACCAGAGCAGGTTGCTCAGAGCCCCAGACAACCTCACCTGGAATGGTTTCAGGGATGGGGCATCTACCACCTCTCTGGGAAACCTGGGACAAGGTCTCACCACCCTCAGGGCAAAAAATTTCTTCCTTCTCTCCAGTCTGAATCCCCCTCTTTTAGTTCAAACCATCATCCCTTATCCTGCCCTGCTCATAAGTCTGTCCCAAGCTTTCTGATCAGCCAGTTTGAGCACAGAAAGGCCATCAGCAGGTCTCCCTGGAGCCTTCTCTTTCTTGGGCTGAACTCTCTCAGCTAAAAGAGGGAGATTCAGACCAGATCTGAGGAAAAAGTATTTGATGCTTATGGTGGTGAGACATTGTCCCAAGTTGCCCAGAAAGTCAGTAGATGCCCCATCCCTGGAACCATTCCAGGTCAGGTTGTTTGGGGCTCTGAGCAACCTGCTCTAGTTGAAGGGGGGTTAACTGACTCTGTGATTTTATGAACCTGTGAAAAAAAACCCACAACAAACAACAACTCCAAAACCACTCCACTAGTTCCAACTGGGTACAATCTTCCAATCCAGCTGTTTAGCACAACAGCAAGATGCAGCAAGCAATTAGCCCAGCTCTCCAGAGCCCAGGCACTGGCACAGAGAGCAAAAGCTCACCAGGCAGGGGAGTGCACAGGGCTGTCTGATTGTCCTGGGCGAAGAGCCAGGCAGAAAACACTGCCTGCAGAAGTGAGAAGTTTATTTTGGTTATGAGTCCCAGCATGAAGCCTGCTAGAGCTGAGTTCTCTTTCCAGCTCTGTTACAGGTGCCCTGCAAAACCTTGGGCATGCCACTTTGTTTTCATAGAATCTCAGAATGATTTGGATTGGAAGGGACCTTTAAATGTCATCTAGACCAATGCCTCTGCAGTCAGCAGGGACATCTGCAACTAGAGCAGGTTGCTCACAGCCCCAGACAACCTGATCTGGAATGGTTCCAGGGATGGGGCATCTACCGCCTATCTGAGTAACCTGGGACAGGGTCTCACCACCCTCAGCATCAAGAATGTTTTCCTTCTACCCAGTCTAAATATCCCCTCTTTTAGCTTAAAGCCACTATTGCTTGTCCTATCCCTACAGCAGAGAACCCTTCTCTGAGGCAAGGCAGCCATCTCATGCTCCTTGAGTTTTCTTCAGGCACCAACTCACCTCACCTTTGCAACAGGTTCTCTCCCATCAAAGCAGCTCAGCTGGAAGTGACAACAAAGCCACTGTAACCCTCTCTGTTCTCCGACTGAGGAGATTCAAATGATGGAGACACTATAAGCCCCATGTCATTCAGCTGAGTCTCAGCTGCCCATAGAGGTCAGAGCAAACCCACCAGGCAGGCTGTGATCTGCCATGGGGAGACCAAGAGGCCTTCATGGAGTTGGGAAAATGAACACACCCTCCCCACATCACAGCCTATGTTTTCTTCTCCAATATCAAACAGAGAGCACATAATCCTGGTGCTAGGGGGATAAAAAAGTCCCTCCCTCTCCTCTGACACAAATGCAGCCTGTGAAAACCAGATGGTTATCCAGTGAAGGTTCTCTAAGCACCATCAGGATAGTGCAGATCACTTGGTTTTGACAGATGGCCCTTTCACCAAAGAGTATTTGCCCAGCCTTGGCCTGCCCATGTGTTTTCTGCAGACAGATGCCAGCCCACAGCCTGTCTGAAGCACATCAGCTCTGGCCATGAAGCCCCAAGGTGCTTCTTTCATCCTTCATGGGCTGTAATGAGACTTTTCTCCTCTCCTCACCATGTGCAGTGAACTGTTTTGGGAGAAAAACTCACTGAAACCAGCAGATGTGCTTGAATTTTTTAAGTGGGGAGCAAAAACCTTACCTCCCAGCCAAGCTTGCTCTGAAGCCCTCCTGCCTCCCTGGACAGTTAGTGATGTCCCCCCAACATCACCACTCTGCTCCAGCTGCCCAGACACCAGATATCTGTATTTCTTGTATTGTAAAAGGCCACTAACCTGGGCCTTCCACCCACCTGGGAAGAGCTGAATTTACTTTTCCATTACATTCCTGGTGAGCTGAGCCCCAGCAGCACTTGGGTGCAGTGATGCCCCATTACAAATCCCTGGAGTCTGTACGTGGCAGGGGATTGTCTCCCTCTCCCTGCACTGGGGCTGGGAGGCAAATTGTGAGTGCAGGGATACTGCCTGTGCCACCAAACAACTCAGCTGTTAGATGGATGAAGAACTGTTGCAGAGCACTCAGTGTAAGACATCACCCAGTTGGGTCTCCAGGAAGGCTGATGGTTGCTTCTGGAAGCACAGCTCCAGGCTAATCACAGGCCATCTGAGCCCCCCAGCTCAGACAAGGGTGGTCCAGTTGAATTGGGATAGTTGGAAGAGACCTCTAAGTTCATCAAGCCCAACCATTAACCCACCACAGACAAGTCCACCACTAAACCATGTCACTCAGCACCACATCTACACAGCTTTGAAATCCCTCCAAGGATGAGGACTCCACCACTCCCTTGTGCAGCCTCTTCTCCCCACTTGCACTGGAAGGTAAGGGGATGCCAGTTTTATTTTCAATGTTTAAACGGCCTCTTTCTCCTGGGATACCACAGCTTTTGGCTCAGTACATTGAAGATGCTCTCTATAACTCCCTGAAAGAAGGTGGAAGTCAGGTAGGGGTTGGTCTCTTCTCCCAAGGAACAAGTGACAGGATGAGAGGAAATGGCCTCAAGTTGTGCCAGGGAAGATTTAGGTGGGACGTTGGGAAAAAAAATCTTCACTGGAAGAGTGTTCAGGCATTGGAATAGGCTGCCCAAATAAAGTGTGAGGCCCATAAGTAGAAGAGTCTCTCCCATGGCCAAATCCCTTCCTTGCAATGTTGCATGTAGTTCCCAGAGCCTTTCATAGATTCATAGAATCACAGATTGGTTTGGGCTGGAAGGGAGGTTAAAGATCATCTAGTTCCAACCCCCCTGCCACGGGAAGGACACCTTCCACGAGACCAGGTTGCTAAAGGCTGCTAAAGGCATCCACAAATTCCCCGGGCAACCTGTTCCAGTACCTCACCACCCTCGTGGTGAAGAATATCTTTCTAATATCAAATCTAAATCTCCTCTCTTCCAGCTTCAATCCATTCCTTCTTGTCCTATCACTACAAGCCCTTATAAAGAGTCCCTCCCCAACTTTCTTGTAGACACCCTTCAGGCACCAGAAGGCCACAATAAGGTCTCCCTGTAGCCTTCTCCAGGCTGAACAGCCTCAGCTCTCCCAACCTGCCTATGCTCCTCATTCAAGGAAAACCGCCTGCCACCATTATTCCTCTGACTGGGAAGTGTTCTTCTAACCAAGAGAACTTACTCCCTGCACTGCAGAGATGATTTACTCCCCATATTCCACAGGAGAGATTATCTCCAGTTGCTATTATTCCCTTATCAATAATTCACCATGCAGCCAGGATTGCGCTTGTGCTGCCTGCATCTTCTGCTGAGAGAGCAGCCATGAGTAATCGCATCTCCTCTGCCGCTCTTGGTGAAGCAGAACAAGTAACTCACACTGAAAATGAGTCACCTCCCCCTGGAAGCTTCTCATTTTAGCATCCCCCATGGAAAGGGAGCAGCTTTGCAGAAGCACCTGCTAGGGACTGCAAAGCCCGTGGCGTTCAAACAAATAAATAAACGATAGGGAGATAATTAAACTCCCTCTTTCAATCTTCTAGGAGGAGTTCGTATAAAAACAGACTCCATCTCCTTTCCAGAAAAACCAACACAATTAAATGATGAAAACAGAAAAGCAGCCATAAAACCTGAGGAGGAGAGGCCAGAGGAGCTGTTGTGAATACAGATCGCCCACTGAAGCCTTGAAGAGGACTCCCCCACTGCCCCGTCACAAGCATGAGCTTGGTGCAGTTCCCATTTATCTCCTGCAGAAAAACAACTGTGGTGGGCACAGCTCAGCATTCCAACTGGAGAGCAGGAGCCCGTTTGACTGGTTAATCCTGGAAACACACACCCAAAACATGCACAAGTGCCCGTATCAGGGGCTGGACAAGATGACCTTTGAGGGTCCCTTCCAACCCAATGCAATCTGTAAGTAGCTTGACAGGCTTGAGAAATGGGTGAGGGTCTACAAGTGCAAGGTCCTGCATCTGGGCTGAGCCAACCCCTGGCACAAATGCAGGCTGGGTGCAGAGTGGGCTGCAGTGCAGAGTAGCCCTGAAGAAAAAGACTTAAGGGTGTTGGATTGATGAGAAGTTCATCAGGAGCCAGCAGTGCACTCATGCAGCCCAGAAGGCAAATTGTGTCCTGGGCTGCATCAAGAGGATCTGGCCAGCAGGACAAAAGAGATGTTTCTGCCCCTTTACACTGCTCTTGTGAGATCCCACCTCAAATACCATGTCCAGTTCTCATGTCCCCATTATAAGAAGGGCACAGAACTGTTGGAACGAGTCCAGAAGAGGGCAACAAGAACAATCCAAGGGGTGGAGCACCTGAGGACAGGCTGGGGGAGCTGGGGTTGTTCAGCCTGCAGAAGAGAAGACTCTGAAGTGACCTTATAGTTGCCTTCCCATACCTGAAAGGAACCTGCAGGAAAGCTGGAGAAGGACTTTTCATAAGGGTGTCTAGCAACAGGACAAGGAGGAATGGTTTTAAGCTGAGAGAGAGTAGGTTTAGATTGGATCTTATGAAGAAGTTCTTCAGCATCAGGGTGGTGAGACTCTGGAATTGGTTGCCTGAGGAGGTTGAGAATGCCCCCTCCCTGGAGGTGTTTAAGGACAGATTGGATGAGGCCTTGGGCAATCAAGTCCAGTTAAGAGGCATCCTTGCCCATGGTAGGGAGGCTGGAGTAGATGATCTCTGAGGCCTCTTCCAGCCTAAGCCATTCTATGATCATGGGTGGATGCAATACCATCTCAGCACACACACCTGCCATCTCCAATAAAACCTGCCCATTAGAAGTGATTTATGGCTCCAAAGATGCACAAGTGTCCTTTGAGACTAAATTAGGCACTGGGTGAGGGATGAAAGATGATCTACCCCTTCCCAGTTGTCACCAGGAAACTCCATAACCACAGCTTGGATGAACCATCTCAGATGTCCAAGACATCTGTGCAGTCATTGACTAAACCTTTAATCTTGCAGGGTGATAATTCCTCTGTACTCAGCACTGGGGAAGCCACACCTCTAATATTGGGTTCAGTTTTTGGGCCTTCACTACAAGAAGGACATTGAGGTGCTGGAACATGTCCAGAGAAGGGCAACAAAGGTGGTGAAGGGTCTGGAAAATAGGTCTGCTGAGGGAACTGGTTTTTTTCAGCCTGGAGAAAAGGAGGCTCTCTACAACTCCCTGAAAAGATGTTGGAGCCAGGTGGGGGTTGGTCTCTTCTCCCTGGTAACAAGTGATAGGACAAGAGAAAATGCCCCCTAGTTGCACCAGGGAAGGATTAGGTTGGACATTAGGAGAAATTTCTCCCTCAAAAGGGTTGTCAAGCCTTGGAAGAGGCTGCCCAGGGCAGTGGTGGAGTCTCCATCCCTGGAGGGGTTTCAAAGCCCTGTAGATGTGATGTTGAGGGACGTGGTTTATCGGTGACCTGGCAGTGCTGGGTTAACAGTTGGACTGGTAAAGGTCTGTTCCAACAAATTCCATGAGTCTGTGAAAAGACTTCTTGAGGGCAATTCTCCATTGCTCAGCCAGTGCTGTCAGCATGCAAAGATAGAGCTGAAAACACCCAAACAGGTGGCCCTTTCAACTCTCCAGGCTTCCTTATCTACCCCTGAGCATCTTCAATAGCAGTTGCAAAACAGCAGTGAGGAAAGCCTGAGAAGATTGCTCTGTAGTGAGGCAGCTGTGTGGCAAGATCAACCCTCAGGACAGCATGGCCATCATCAGAGACAAGCTGCTGTTAGAGACATCAGACCTCTGGAACCAGGCATTTTTCCTTTGGAGGAGAGTAACAGGATGGGCAGAAGCCCATAAGGGTTCTTAGGTAACAGCAAAGCCAAGCCCCCATGGTCCCAAGCCTGCAGAAGAGAAGGTTCCAGGGAGACCTTAATGCAGCCTTCCAGTACCTGAAGGGGGCCTACAAGAAAGCTGGGGAGGGACTTTTTACAAGGGCTTGTTGTGACAAGAGGGAATGGATTGAAGCTGGAGGAGGGGGGATTTAGACTGGATGTTAGGAAGAAATTCTTTGCAGTGAGGGTGGTGAGACAGTGGGACAGGTTGCACAGGGAGGCTGTGGATGCCCCCTCCCTGAAGGTGTTCAAGGGCAGGCTGGATGAGGCCTTGAGCAACCTGAGATAGTGGAAGGAGTCCTGCCCATGGCAAGGGGGTTGGAACCAGATGATCTTTAAAATCGCTTCCAACTCAAACCATTCTATGCATCTATGAGAAGTGTCACCCCTCATCCCACCCAAGGACCTTGTGGGGTGCAATTCACTATGGCAGAGGCATCAGGAGAGCCAGGAGTGCTACCAAATGGGGCAAAGAGCCTAAAGCATCTCCAGGATGTGCTGGTGACTCCTCTTGATCCTTGAAAAAAAAAATACTTAAAACCCCCAAGTCACAAGATAAAAAACCCGAAAGTGATATCATTTAAAAACAGCAACCACCTCTCCTAAGCACAGTTACCATCCCAGGGAAGAAAAAGTGCCAGAAATCAACCCCAAATCACAGTTGATTCTCTGCAGAAGTTCAGCTGCTTGGCTGATCAGCAGCAGCAAAAAGCTCTAAGCTGGAGAGGTAGATCATTAAGGGGAGATGTTTAGAGAAATCAAATCCTTTTTTCCTGCTCCTCATGCTAATGGGGAAAACTGAAGCAGCTTTGCAGGAGGACAACATTTAGCAATATCTCATTCATCAAAGTCCTCCATCTGTTCTCATCCCCATGCTGAGTTTGTCAAAAATCAGCTTTACTTCAACCAACACTCGCCTCATTTTTAACCCAAAGAGACCAATTCTGGAGAGCCTTGTAAATAAACCACTTTTGCAAAGCCAGACAGAAAGAAAAAAAAAAAACCACCCAGGCATGGGAAGGGCCTGATTGATGGAAATCTGTGTCAGGATTGAAGGGACTGAGGAGAGATGGTGAAGAAAACAAGGGGACAGGGAATGACTAATCAGTGCAGATGGCAAAACAACCCAGAGCAGAGGCCAGGGTAGGGTTAATGACACCACCTGGGGAAGTCTCCAAAGCAGGACCCTGCAAACAGGAGTTGTTGGTGCCGGGTGAAGCAGGATCAGGAAACAATTTCATGCTGGAGCTACTCTGCATGTAGGAACCAGCAGCTCAAGGGACTCTAGAGAAATCTCCTACAAAATGTCTTCCTGTTACACAATCACAGTATGGTGGGTGTTGAAAGGGACCTCTGGAGATCATCCACTCCAACCCCAATGCTAAAGCAGAGGCACCCACAGCAGCTTGCCCAGGATCACAATATCCAGGTGGATTTGGAATCTCTCCAGAGGAGACTCCACAAGCTCTTCAGAGCTCTGGCACCCTCAAAGGAAAGACATTTTTCCTCATCTTCAGATGGAACCTCCTGGGTTCTAGCTTCTCTTGTTGCTCCTTGTGCTGTCCCTGGGCACCACTATAAAGAGTCCAGTCCCATCGTCTTGCCCCCACCCTTTAGCTCCTGCTGAGCATTGATCAGATCCCCTCTCAGGCTGCTCTTCTCCAGGCTAAACAGCCCCAGGTCTCAGCCTTTCCTCCTCACAGACATACTCAAGGTCCCTCAGCATCTTCAGAGCCTCCACTGGACTCTGTCCAGTAGTTCCCTGTCTCTCTTGAACTGGGGACCCCAGAATTGGACCCAGTATTCCAGCTGTGGCCTCCCTAAGGCAGAGTAGAGGGGGAGGAGAACCTCCCTTGACCTGCTGGCCACACTCTTCTTCATGCACCCCAAGATCCCATTGGCTTTTGTGGCCACAAGAGCACATTGCTGTCTTTTGGTGAACTTGTTCTCCACCAGCACTCCCAGGTCCTTCTCCACAGAGCTGCTTTGCAGCATGTCAGCTCCTCACCTGTACTGGTGCAGGGAAGTTATTCCTCCCCAGGTTCAGAACCCTAAGATACCCTCGTTGAAGTTATCTCAAAGTTCAGAAATTAGGGAGTTAAGTACCAAGTCTATGTTCCCATGATCTTCTTTAGGGTCAGGGCTGTTCCATCTGCTCCTGTATTCGATGTATTTGCCAGTTAATACTGGGTATGCCTTTCCTGCAGGATTTTCAGCAGTGGAGATTACCCTGTACCACCCATACCTGGTGTTTGGCACAGCCCAGGCCAAGCATGATCAGACTGATGTGGAGGTCCAACAGCAGAATCTGCCTTGCTGGCAGCTCCAGCAGGGATCCAGCTGGGACATGCACACCAGGTGTAGGCATACTGCAGCAAGCAGAGGGGAACAAACCCTGACATTTGCTGCCCTGAAGATAAAATTGGGCTTTATCCTCATTCATGGGGCAGAAAAATCTCAATACTCACAGCTGCAGCACAGGCAGGAGCCCTGGGGCAGGACTTCGGCTCTGCTCACCACCTGCCCTTTCCAGAATCTTTGTTGCTCCCCAAGCCCTGTGCAGTCCAGCAGCTGTGGAGCCATGCACAGAGGAGCCCAGGTCTTTCCATAGAAGTCAAAATGCTGCTCCTGCCCTGGGGTCAATACCCCCAGCTGTCTTTCTATCTTTGAACCACAGAGTGTTTTGGATTGGAAGGGACCTTTAAAGGTCATCTAGTCCAATGCCCCTGCAGTCAGCAGGGACATCTGCAAGTAGAGCAGGTAGCTCAGAGCCCCAGACAACCTGATCTGGAATGGTTCCAGGGATGGGGCATCTACCACCTCTCTGGGCAACTTGGGACAGGACCTCACCACCTTCTATTCCTTCTCTCTAGTCTGACTCTCCTTCTTTTAGTTCAAACCCATCACCCCTTGTCCTGTCACCACAGGCCCTGCTGAAAAGTCTGTCCCCAGCTTTCTGATTGACCCCTGTAAAAGTACTGAAAGGCCACCAGAAGGTCTTCCTGGACTTTCTCTTTCTTGGGCTGGACAACCCCAGCTCTCTCAGCCTGCCCACACAGCAGAGGCTTCCAGCCCTCAGATCATTGCTGTGGCCTCCTCTGGCCCCACTCCAACAGGTCCATGTCCTTCCTCTGTTGAGCCTTGCCAGGCTCCCTTCTCCACTGATTCCATATTTTTGACCAAGCACAATATGCAGCAGAAGAAAGCGCATGCAAAAGCTGGACAGGACAAATGGCAACAGGCTTTGAGGAGACACTTGCTGGCATACAACCTGCCATTGAAGGTGGCATTCTCTGGTCAGCTACAAAACATAAAGTCATTGAATTATTTAAGTTGTATAAAACCTTTAAGATCATGGAGTCCAACCAGCTCACTGCCAGCTTACACCACTCAATCATGTCCCTCAGCACCACATCTACATGGTTTTGAAATCCCTCCAGAGACGGGGACATTTCCCTTTGCTCTCATTACCTCCAGCCAATGCCCATCCTGCTGCAAGGTTTCCTGGGGTTCCTCCAGCTTACTTTAATCATTCATTTCCTATCATCCTTCCATTCAGGAAGTTCTCGTTGATCTGTAACCTCCTTTTTCTAGTTGTTTGGTCCATGGTACATTGCCACAGTACATTGCACGGACCTCCAGGTCCACAGCATATGGTGCCACAGCTTACTCACAGACGCATGTTGTCCCCATAACTATTGTGTCCTTTAGAAGATCAAAAATACTTACATCTCATGCTTCTGCCATCTTCTTTTAAGCCAAGAAATCACTTCAGGACTCTCTGTAGAAGTAACATTTTCTCCAGGGACAACACAGGTCCGAGCAATCTTTCTGTAGAATCACCATGTTGCCACCAAGTGGTCAAGTGGCTCCTTTTCCTTGCTCTCCTTTTGGCCATGCATCTTCTTCCACAACTCTCTGGAGTAAAGGTAGAGGAGCCCTTTGGGAGATGCATCTCAAAGCCTTTAAAATAAAAAAATACGGATTAAAAGAAATTAAAAAAAAAAAAAAAGTACATACCCAGAATGGGGCAGACCTCAGGTTGGAGCCTTTGAGGTTCTTCAAGCAGCAGGAGGATCATTAGATTGTGGTCAGCTACCAAATTACAGCAGTCAAAAGCAAAGAATGAAGCCCTTGAGCTCCTCCTGAGACAGGGGAGCCCCATCTAGCCTGCAGCCAGATCCAGCCCCAGCCTCACCAGCAGTTGGAAGCCTCATTGCAGGCTACAGCAAGCTTCTGGATTTCCTGGGTGTACAGAAGACAAATGAGGTGATTTCAAAAGTGACTGTAGGACATTAGGATGTCATGGACAAGCTGAGGGCCTTCAGTCAGCACATCCTGTAAAAACAATGTAAAAAAGATGGGTTTGCTATGCACCCTGATGGGGTGCTGTGCTGGCAGCCTCCTCCAATCCAATGAGGTCTCACTACACCACCCCATGGCAGGTTGAATTTCAGTCATTTCTGCAGAACGTCAGTAGTTCCTCAAGACAAATAATTCTTCCTCCAGGGGCCAACAGCTCCTGGCAGGGTTTGTTCTTCCTATCTCTCTATGCTTAAGAAAACACACAGAACCTCCAAGAAAAAGTCAGATCTCACTGAGGGGGAGCTTGGCTGGCTTCAGAAATTACTCCCTGCTGACAAGGTTGGACCAGAAAGCCCTTAGTGTTTATTCCAACCTGGCATTCCGTGATTCTATGACAACTGGCTGCAGCCTCAGCAGATCTGGCAGGGGATGGATCATCCACATCTGAATGGAACATCATTGACAGCTGATGAATCAAACCAGACAGCTCTTTCAGAAGCCTGTCACAATGCTGCTTACCACACCCATCAGACTGGTTAGGAACCACTGTGTTTAAAAATACATCTCAGCAGACACTGGCCACAGATTCTTCTCCCTGAGCAAGAGGCATTTTGGAAAAGTCATGATTTTATTCATCTTCACACAAGCATCACCACTTATCCTAGTTTGGGCTAGCCCAGAACTGATTCTGGTCACTGCTGTGACTTCCCAGCTCTCTGCTCACTGAGGCACATTCTGAAGTTCAGGGCAGGTTTGCACATCCAGGAGCTGCTTCTAGCAGGGAGAAGCTGATGGGGAGAACACCTGCCAAGGGCTGGGCTGCACAAAGGCTCTGCCTGAGACTTGCTCCTCTGCAGACCTAGGACACTGCCACAGGTTGTGCCCCACCATGGGGGGCAGGAAGTCAGAGGTGGCACCTGTGGGTAGAAGCAGCCAGAACGGGTGACCCTCAGCTGCCTACCAATGGATTGTATCCCATGGACATCATCTTCAGGAGTAAGATGAGGGATTGGCAGAATCAAGCCTCTTCTTCAGTACAGGACTCTGCCCCTTCTACTTTCTATCCCAATCCATGAGTTCCTGACTCCAATTCCAGAATCCATCTCCTGAAACTAGTTCCTATCTACCACTGGGTCTAGTCTGGCACTTGCCCAGTGCCTGCCCCCAGTATCAGTGGTGCCCTCATTGCCATTGGGGTTGGCCTTTGGTTTGTGTCTCTTTGCTCCATATGACTGTTCCTTTTTTCATCACAGCTGGTTGAGTTTCTTTCCCACCCTACTAGTCTTTCTCCCTTCTTCCTTTTGGAAGAGCCTCTGTCACTTGTTTGAGTGCCAGCCCAGCCCTGACCCTTAACAAGGATAACCACTCCACATACCCTGGCTGCTAAAGATTCAGAATCTTTCTGAGAAAGTACCAGGAACAGGAGAGGAAAGACCTTGAAGTCCAGGCTCAGCAAATCTTAAGGGCTCCAGAAGGAAAACAGAGCCAACAGAACTGTTGTCCTTAATGATGAGCTTGCATTAATTCTCATCTAACATTTTTAAAACTCCTCAAAATACAAGGAGAAATTTAACTTGTAAGTGAACCTTTTCAAGAGACACAGAAGATTTCACTGGAATCTTTTTCCCATCCTGATGTCCATAGGTAGCTCAGATGCCATTTCAAAGGCATCAATCATAAACACCATATCCCTTCAATATAGACCTAGCACTCCTCCTGGATCCTGGGGCAGGCAAGGTACTGCTTTGGGAAAGTATCTTTTTTAGGAAGGTAGAGAACTTCACTATCTGTAGGACAGGAGAAGAAAGGAAATTCCAGGCTACAGCATTACCAGAAAGTGAGTTCTAGGCTGGATTTTCCAGGCTACAGCATTACCAGAAAGTGAGTTTTGGAAGGCTGGATTTTGCATGCAAGAGGTTAAGGTCAAATAAGACAGACTTTTGAGCAGGGCCTTTTGTGACAGGAGAGGAAATGATGGGGTTAAACTAAAAGAGGGAGATTCAAACTAGAGAGAAGGAAGAAATGTTTCACACCGATGGTGAGACCCTGTCCCAGATTGCCCAGAGAGGTGGTAGATTCCCCCCATCCCTGGAACCATTCCAGATCAGGTTGTTAAGGCTCTGATCAAGCTGCTCTAGTCATAGATGTCCCTGCTGACAGCAAGGGGTTTGGACTCAATGAACTTTAAAGGTCCCTTCCAACACAAACCACTCTTGATTCCATTAAATAGTTTGTTAGCTACAGTGTTATAAGGAAATAGCTGCAATTGTTTCATTCTTAAACACCAAGCTACTGTCTTACAAAAAGAAGGAGCTGCATTTAGATTAGACAACAGGAAGAAGTTCTTCCCTGTGAGAGTAGTGAGGTTCTGAAATACGTTGCAGAGAGAAGCTGTGCTGACTCCAAGCCTGAAAGTGTTCACAGCCATGCTGGATGGAGCCTTGAACAACCATGGCAGGGGGGGTGGAACTAGATGATCTTCAAGGCCCCTTCCAACCCAACCCATTCCATTATTATATGAAGAAGATGACACAAACACAGGAATCCAAAGCTAGTGGTTATTTTTTACTCGAAGACTCTCTGAAACTTTAAAAAAAAAAACATCATTACAGTTAATAACTTCCTTTTGGAATGAAACTGGACATGCTTGGTCAGGGTGGTGATATGAAAAGGGCAGTTCGACTCATAACTAATATTCAAGCATCATCAATACACACAAAGGACAGGCTCTTAACACATTCATTTTATCACAACCCTCACTCAGCCTCAGCAAACATCTTTGGAATATAGAATTAAAAAATAAAATACCAGAAACTTAAATATTCACAGGACAACTCCAAAACATTGTTAAAAATAGAAAAAAATTTACAAAGGTCAAACATGGGCTGCTTATGTATCAGCAAAATAAAACTGGCACATGGGCTGGATTAAAGAAACTGGGAACAAAAAGAGGCTAAATCTTGAGGTGGTTGTGGAATTTGGGTCCTTGCCTAAAGCAGGGAGGCAGTAAGAAAAGGTGGGTGTGAAGAAAGCAAGGTAAATTAGTGCTAGGAGTTGTTAAACCAGGTGCCTAAGTACAACAAGGGAAAAAAAAAAAAAAGGTTGTTTCTTCTTTTAAAACAAAAAAGCTTTTGTTCTATGCTCTCTATATTGCACAGTTTGAAAGTAACTGAAAACTTAGAAAACTCTGTATTTATAACAGCTACAGTTAAGTATATCCCACAGTCACCCCAGACAGCTCAGCTTTTAAAACAGCTCAGCACACAACAGCATTTCTGTTTCCCCTCTCTCCTCAAGCCCTCTCCAAACTAGTAAGCTACACCATTTGTCAAAGGCAGCTCTGCTCCTTCTCCTTAGGACATCACAGATTTATTGCTTTGTTTCACTAGTGACAAAGGTTAAGAGCTAAACTTGTAGAGAATTTAAGGCAAGTCCCACAAGACCAACACTTGAAGGGCATTTACAGCACACAGTGGGCTTCATTCCAACTCTGGGAAAAAGTTTGATAGTTAAAAATCATAAGAACACTCAGATTTAAGCCAAAAGGATCCTTTCAAGTATCGGTTTTTTATTCCTAATATAACCCAGCACTGAAGTTGTAGCTCATTCCAGAGCAGCAGCACTCAGAATAAGGAAGTCAAAAGGATGAAGCTCAAGGGTCATCCTACGTAATTCATTCTTACTCACCCAAGCACTTGTTGGAAGATTCACTCTCAAATGTGGATAACATCCATAACATGATGAATTATGATCTATCAGATACTTAAAATGCACCTCAGAAAGAATCAGTCGCAACTGACAAAGACCATGGTGGATTCTTAATATCCTTACAAGCTGCTTTCACCTGCAACAGCTCTGAGTATTGTTTTTCCTGGTATTTCCTTCCTATCCTACAAGATTCATTATTAGCTCCTCATCTGATGCTCTGTCCTCATAATCACTAGGAGAACCTGGCTTTAGTAAAAGAAAACATCATCAAGACCACGTCTATGTTTGTGGTCTTAATTACTCATGATCATGTTTACTATGGACACAGACTTATCAACTGCCAGCCCTGCAAAACTACTCAGATGAGCAAGTTAAAAACAAACAAACAAACAAACAAACAAACAAACAACACTAAAGAGCCGTAACATACAAAATAACAAAACCCCAAACAGCCTAAACAAAAAAAACGTCAAAAAGAGGCTTGCCAAAAGTCCTAAGTGTGCTCAGCTTTAGGCTGACCCTTCCCTGGCAAGTTTTTCTTGAATTAACTGAAGGAATATGGAAAACTCTTGACAAATGATGCAGGGTAACAACAGTCCCAATGTGCATCCTTTTTATTTCTACCCAGATCCCATACAGGACACAGCAGACTCCAAGGGTTTGTAAAGGAAGATTTAGGGTGTATTGTTTCCAGATGGTTTGTGGGGAAAAAAAAAAAATTGACTTTCTGTAAAAGAAATGAAGAAGCATTTCACTCTCAAAGCAGGTACAGCCTGGCTGGATTTGCAGTAAAATCTGACTAAAGAGAAATTACTGATGATGTATTAAAAATTAGCAGAGGCCTCCTGCTATGGAGCAGATTATATGGGTCTGAAGTCAGCAGAGAACCCTGTGTGTAAACTATTCCCATTGGAGTCATGGAGACAAACAAGAACTCACGGTGCTACTTGCTGTTGGTTTTTGTTTGGTTAGTTTTTTCTCCCCCTAGAGAATTACTTCAAGTTTTCTGAAGCCTTCTCTAAACAAATATCAATGCAAAGAGCAGGTTTCTGGTCCACACCACACGAAGCACTTGTGGGAACTTCCATCTGGGAGGATGGCCAAGACAAGCTGTCCACATGGTAGCTTCTGCTCCTCTAAATGAAGACAGCAACTTTCATCTCTTTGGAAGAAGGACTCAGGGGTTGTAGCACTCATTGTCATAGCAGAAAGCAGTTTTTATCACATCAAAAGCCTGGAGTGTGTCCCATAACTGAAGGAATTTCCACCCCCCTCAGCATTTCTTCCGAGCACAGCTAGGTAAGATTTATACTGAGAAACCTTTTTGAACGTTTTAACAGCACAAAGTTATTGCATTTTCCTTGTTAGTGTTCCCTAAACACTGTTTTACATCCTGTTAAAAGAAAAAAAAATAAAATTCCTATGGAACAAGTTGTTCAACAAGCTACATCAATTACTTCTTGGCACTTCTCTGCACACAGCCAGGAGAAGTTCCAGCCACTTGCAACAGCATGATTTAAGTTTGGAATACCTGAATCCTGCTTTTTTTGCCTGTGTCCTGAATTCACGAAACGCATCAATATCATCATGAAAGGAGTTGCTCTTCTCTTCAAGCCGAAGGATTTTATCTACCTCCTTTTGAGTTGGTGACTCAAAACACTAATTCTATGTGCAAACACAGCTAAGATTTATCTGCTGCAGCAGCAGCATTCACTGGGCGCTGCCTGACAGCATTCGGTGAAGAGTTTCTGTCAGACACCTCTTTGCCTTCTGCTTCATCATCTGAGAGGTCTTCCTCATCTGCTTCCTGCTCTTCATCCAGCTTTTTCAGCAGTTGAGCTGACTCTGGAGCTAGCTTTCCTTCAGGAGAAGAAAACATGCAAACACATATTACACATGGGAAATACTTTTTTAGCATCATAATTTTTTTTTTGGTTGGAAAATACCTTTAAGATCATTGAGTTCAACTGTTATATAACTCTACTAAATCTGGTGCTAAACCACGTCCTTCAGCATCACATCTACACAGCTTTGAAATTCCTCCAGGGATGGGGACTCCACTACTGCTTTGAACAGCCTCTTCCAGAGCTTGACAACCCTTCTGGGGAAGACATTTTTCCTAATGCCCAACCTAAACCTCCCCTGGTGCAATGTGAGGCTGTTTCCTCATGTCCTATCAACTTGTTACCTGAGAGAACAGACCAACACCCACATGCTCCAACTTCCTTTCAGGGAGTTGTAGACAGTGATAAGGTCTCTCCTCAGCCTCCTTTTCTTCAGGCTGAACAACCCCAGGTCCCTCAGCTGCTCCTCACCCGACTTATTCTCCAGACCCTTCACCACCTTTGTTGCCCTTCTCTGGACCTGCTCGAGTACCTCAATACCCTTCTTGGAGTGGGGGGCCCAAAACTGAACCCAGTGTTTGAGGTGTGGACTCACCAGTGCTGAGAACAGAATCTAGCACAGAATTTTAATGTATTTACTCCAGGCAGCACTTTGCAGTATCAGTCACTTGAGGTAGAACTGTCACTACCATGAAGTTACCCCAGGTCAAGGAGTAACAGATCACAAACCATAAAGACAAGGCAACATAAAACCTACTCCAGCTTTGAAATAAAAATGAGTCAGGTTCCTCAAAAAACAGCTTTCGAATGTTCTTCCATGATTTTTTAGGATTACCTTTAAAAATTTCCAGAGGCTAACCCTGAACTGAATCATTTATTATCCACAGAAATGGAAATTCACTTTAAATCCTCATTTTCCCCCAACCACACAACACTGAGAGCTCCACTCCAAACTTTATCTCCCTACAGATGTGGAATTTCATCTCTTGCAGGTATAAAAATGCTGTAAAAAAAAAAAAAATTCTATCTCCTCAGAAAGTGGTTTTAGCTAAATACAAAATACAAACCCACTTTAAAGCCTAAGGAAGGGCAAACAGCTACTGGTGAAGCAAAGCATCCGTCTTCCATACATTAAATAAACTTCTACATTGTATTTGTACACAGTTCTGAATTTCCTGTCCTGCAGACACAAGCTCCACACCAACATCTACCAAGGAAGATTTCCCACTTTCACTATATTAACAAGTAGACAGTGGACTTACTTGAGTGTGGGTACTGTGGAGGTCTGTGCCTCTTGGATGGACAGATACAGTCTGCTAAGAAGACCATCATCTGAAACCAAGGAAAGACAATTTGAAACCACAAACATGCTGCATTACCCTCAGAGTCATTCAGGTTGGAAGAGAGCATTAAGATCATTAATTCCAACTATTGACCCAGCACAGCCAGGGTGCCACTAAACCACATCCCTCAGCATCACATCTACACAGCTCTGAAATACCTCCAGGGATGGGGACTCCACCACTGCTCTGAATAGCCTCTTCCAGAGCTTGACAACCCTCTGGGGAAGAAATTTATCCTAATGTCCAACTAAACCTCCCTTAGCACAACTTCAGGCCATTTCCTCAGCCTATCACTTGTTACCTGGGAGAAGAGAACAATCCCCACCTGGCTTGAAGCTCCTTTTGGGGACTTGTAGAGAGCAAGATTGTCTTACTCCCTCAGCCTCCTTTTCTCCAGGCTGAACAACCCCAGTTCCCTCAGCTGGTCCTCACCAGACCTGTTCTCCAGAGCCTCCACCAGCTTTGCTGCCCTTCTTTGGACCTGCTCCCACACCTTGATGTCCTTTGAGTGAGGAGCCCAAAACTGAACCCATTATTCAAGGTGCAGCCTCACCAGTGCCCACTACAGGTGACAATCTCTGCCCTGGTCCTGCTAGCCACACTACTGCCAAGCGAGGCCAGGATGCTGGTGGCCTTCTTGGCCACCCAGGCACAAGCTGACTCTTCAGCCAGCTGTCAATCAACGACCCCACATCCTCTTCCACTGGGCAGTTTCCAGACACTCTGCCCCAAGTCTGGAGAGATCATGGGCCTTGTTGACCCTCATCCTACTGGCCTTGATGCACTGATCCAACCTGTCCAGGTCCCTCTGGGGAGCCTCCCTGCCCTCAAGCAGATCAACACTCCAACCCACTTCAGTGTCATCTGCAAACCCACTGAAGGTGCCCTTGATTCCTTCATCCAGATCACTGATAAAGACACTAAAGGGAACTGGCCCCAGAACTGAGCCCTGGGGAACACCACTGGTGACTGGCTGCCAACTAGATTTAACTCCATGGCCCATGACCCTTTGGGCCTGGCCATCCAGCCTGTTTTTAACTCAGTGAAGCCTCCACCCATCCGAGCCATGAGCAGCCAGTTTCTCCAGGAGGATGTTGTGGGACACAGTGTCAAAGGCTTTATTAAGTCCAGGTAAACAAGATTCATAGCCCTTTTTTTCATCCACGAAGCAGGTCACCTTGTCATAGGAGATCAGGTTCATCAAGCAGGACATGTCCATGCTGGCTGGGCCTGCTCATCTAGTTGTCCTGTATAGGCCACATGATGGCACTCAGGATGATCTGCTCCAGGATGTTCTCCAGCCTTGAGGTCAGACTGACAGGTCTGTAAGTTCCTCAGAACCTCCTTCCAGCCCTGTCTTGCAGTGATATTTGTTAACCACCAGTCAGCTGGGACCTCTCCAGCTAGGCACAGCTGCTGATACACGATGGAAAATGGCTTGGTGAGCATTTCACCAGCTACCTCAGTACCCTTGGGTGGATCCCATACAGCTCCATATATCTGTGTGCGTCTAAGACCACTTAAACCACTGACCAGTGCCCTTTGGATTATGGGGGCTTCATTCTGCTCCCCATCCCTGTCTTCTAGCCCAGGACACTGGGTACCTCAAGAAGAGCTGCTTTTACTATTAAAGACTGAGGCAAAGAAGGTGTTGGTGCAATACCCGATGGCACAAGCCATTCTGTTTGAAGTGCTTCACTTACAAGTCCGAGGATCAATCCTGAGAACAGAGTTGCCAAAGCAAAAACAGCATAGGAGCCCCAGACTGGCATCCCAACGTTCTCTGTTAAATAACCATGGCAGTGCTGGAATGAAAGAGAGAGAACCCTTGTCAGAAGAGCTGAATGCCATGCCTGTTAAGATAAAATCAAAGCAGAGCTCTAAGTACATACCCTGATCCACATGGACAACCGAAAGAGAGCAGACATGCTGCTCATCCTGAAACGAAAAGAAGAAAGCAACTGAAGACATCTTTAAGCCAGTCACACACCTACACCTTCTGGTCTGCCCAACTGGTCATTATTTAGTCCCATTCTGAACAACTTTCTGCTCCTGTCTGGTTTGCCTTCTAACTACTTTTGATTTTTGTCTTCTCTCATGTCTTTTACTTCAAGCTACTTTCAGTACTACCAGCAGCTTGGATAACATTTCACATCTGGACAACTACAAATTCACAACCTTCTTTGACTAGCACTTGCTGAAACATGAATTTCAGTTACTTCTGTTTATCTTTTACTTAGACCAACAGTCTGTGAGAAACCAGCTGGAGAACTGTCCAAGATACTGAGAAAAAGACCAGGCTACCTGCCAGGGCTTGAGAGATACTGAGGAGACTAGAGCATCTTTACAGTGAGGGTGGTGAGACACTGGAAGAGGCTGCCCAGGGAGATCATGGATGTCCCCTTACCAGAGGTGTTCAAGGCCAGGTTGGATGAGGCCTTGAGCAACCTGCTCTAGTGAAAGGTGTCCCTGCCTGTAACAGAGGAGTTGGAACTAGATGATCCTTAACCTCCCTTTCAACCCAAACCACTCTATGAATCTCAGTGAGAAGGAAAGGTTGACAGACCTCAGGCTCCTTAGCCTGCAGGAGAGTAGAGCGAGAGGGGATCAGATCAATACTGATGAATAGCTGAAGTGCTGCGTTCAAAAGGATTTGACCTCACTCTTTTCAGTGGTGTCCAGTGAAGGGGTAACAGACACAAACTGAAATCCAGGAGGTCCCACCTGAAGATGAGGAGAAACTTCTTTGCTGTGAAGGTCCTGGAGGAGGCTACCCAGAGAGATTGTGGAGTCTCTTTCTCTGGAGAGATTCTAAACACACCTGGACATTGTGAGCCTGGGCAACCTGCTGTGGATGACCCTGCTTTAGCAGGGGGGTTGGACCAGATGATCTCTAGGGGTTCCTTCCAACCCCCACAAGTCTGTGATGCAGTATAATTAGCTCAGAGGTCTTTCAGCCATGATTTCCAACTAACTTTAAAGAAAAACATGAAAAATTTGGCTGATTTACCTCAATCAAAGGCGTCCCAAAAATGCTTTATTTCCCCCAGTTACTCAATGATTCTGAAACCACCACTCAGCAAAGGTAGTAAGAATTGAAAGCCCTTCAAAGCCACAAAACCAGAAAGAATTCCAAAGAGCATGTTTTTTTTCCTCAGACTGCTGCACAAGCTGTGAACAACAAAGTGCCACACTTAAGGACCTGTGGCATGCCCTTCAAGCGTGCCTACTTGACAAGTTATTGTAAAGATCACACTGAAACTTACAGGAAAGAGGAAGGACCAAACCACGATGAAACTGGCTCAATAGATTTCCATTCCTGGTCACTGATGAAATTGATGAAATCAGTTTTAGTTCTTGCACCCTGGTATCTTCTGAACTCTCCATCTTTACAGCTGTAAAAGAAATTAAACCAGTCCTTTGTTTTTAAGCAGTCCTATCACACAGCATTTCTTTCCAGTCAGTGTCTTCCATCCCATCAATTTGCCTAGTTTTTACTTGTTTATTTTTAGTTTTACTTTGCTTTATTGGCTCTAAACTGTTTTCAAAATTCCTGACTACCAGTATTTCCTGACTCTACATGCATCTTGGCTAGCTTTAGGTGTTGATCCCAAATAAAAAGATAATGATCTTCCTAATACACTTGCTACATGACTGCATTAAGATCAGCCTTCAGAGAGAAGATTGCAAAATAGAAACATCCAGGAAAAGACACAACAAATAAGGCCTGAAGGGAAACAAAAATATCAACTGGCAGTTATGTGAGTTCACAGCAGGTAAGACAGTGGCTGTCTCTGTGTAAAGGAACTCACATGCTTAAAAAGGATGGTGAACCTCATTTATTTCCCACCAAAAAGATGAAAAATCCTCCTCTCCCCTCAAAAAAAAAAAAAAAGCTGATTTTATACTTACTGATAGATGGTAGGAAGGGCTGTTATGATAAATCTTCCACTTAATCCTGTAAAAAAAACAATTAATTTCAGAATAGGAGAGTACTTTTGTGTAAGAAAAGGCAAGAAGTGTTATTATACATCAAGAAATGCTGTTACCCACCAAAATAAAAACAGATGCTCCCAAAGTATCTGCCTCTAAGCACAACCAAACACAAATTTGTGGGTATCAAAGTGCTGCACAACCTATAAGGAAAGTCTCTGGACAAAGAGTGAGAAAGTTTCTCTGTGAGGAAAAAGGATGTCAAGAAAAAGGATAAAAACAGAGTAATGGAAAACTGTTCTATTTGACTGTTTCAGCTGTAGCTCTTCAGAGAGAGCAATCTGGTCCAGTGGAGGGTGTCCCTGCCAATGCCAGAGGTGTTGGAACTAGATAATCTTTAAGGTTCCTTCCAATCCAAACCATTCTATGAATCTGTGAATCTGCAATCTCCAGTGCTTGCAGAAAACAATTCAAGTGAGGCAACTTTCCTAAGTCCTTATGTGACTTCGGAGAAAAGTATCAGTGTTGAGAAGATCCTTTTTACAAGTCCCACACAGACATGTGGGCACTCAGAGGAGTGAGCTTCAGCTGGGAGAAAGCAGGCTGCTTGCACTCCCTTGAACTATTACAGGGAAGGTTGGAAGCACATTTTTCCTCTATGATACTTTAAAAGTAGGGCTGAAAATCTCCTTGAAAGTCTCTCTATAAGTTATCTTATAACTTACAGAGTTACAGAGTGAAATCACTCTATAAGTTATCTTGTTCCCTTTATCTATTAAGAAGGATTAGATTGCTTAGTCTAGATATATCAATCTGCCTTTATAAAGATCAGTGAAAGATCTCTACGGTTCCTATTAATTCTGCATACTCCTACGAGCACATGCATTGCCACTGAACGCTTTCCCCGAGGTCTCAGGAGCCCAAATCCCCAAGGAGTTCACAATTGTTCCCAGCAGACACTGACCCGGCTGCTCCGTGACATCCACTTTGGCGATGTTCACTTCCAGGTCTTCGCCCCACTCAGCAAACTTCTCCCACTCTGGCTGCAGGTTCTGGCAGGCAGGACACCAAGGGGCATAGCTAGGAGCAACGCAAGTGTGTCATTAAACCGTTCAGTCCCCATGGCCGCAGAGCTGGACGCTGAGAGACCACGTCCCTCCCAAACCACCGGGCCCCGGCATCCCGAATGACTCCCCAGCGACTCACAACTCCACCATCCACTCTCCCTGCAGCAGCTCCCGCCACATGTCGTCCGACAGCACCTTCACCGGGCTCTGCCTCCCCAGCGCGACCGCACCAGCCACCAGCGCCAGGCAGAGAAGGGCCCACACCTGCCCGGCGGCCGCCATCTTATACCGCCGCGCGCGCTTCCGTCTTCCTACGCACGTCACTGTTGCCACCACCTTGCGGAATTGCGCAGGCGCCAGGAAGAGGGGGCTCAGTCGTCTCCTTTGGGCGGGCTTAGGGGGACGACAGCCTATAGAAAGCTATGAAAAATGACAGACATGTGGCTCCACCAATAGAAGGCATAGATTCCTTCTCGCATGTCGCTGTCCTCGCCGTGCCTCGTTACTTTCAGGGGGTGTGGGGCAGCTCAGGGGTGGTAAATGAGTGTTCGGTGATTCCTTTACGGAATCACAGCCTGGTGCGGTTGGAAGGAGCCTCTGGAGATCATCTAGTCCAATTCCCTGCTGAGGCAGGGTCCCTCCGGATCACAACGTCCAGGTAATTTTGGAATCTCTCCAGAGGAGACTCCACAATCTACCTGGGCAGCCTGGTCCAAGGCTCCACCCTCACACCAGAGAAGTTTCTCCTCGTGTTTAGTTGGAATCATACCTTACTTCTTGTTCATCTCAGAGCACTTACATCAAATTGTGGCTCACAGTGAAGTGAGGAAATTGCTGTACAGGGTTGTTACTGGTGGGATTAAAAAGAGGTAGTGCCTTTACAAAAGAAGAATTGTCTAAGAAGGGAGCTGGAATAGCAAGGGAGGAACCGGACAGTTCACCATATCTATGTGATGGCATTCAACAAGTCCAAGTGCCAGGTGCTGAGCTTTGGCCACAACAACCCCATGCAGAGCTACAGGCTGGGGTCGGAGTGCTGCAGAGCAGCCAGGCACAAAGGGACCTGGGGGTACTGATTGACAGCAGCTGAACATGAGCCAGCAGTGTGCCCAGGTGGCCAAGAGAGCCAATGGCATCCTGGCCTGCATCAGGAATAGTGTGGCCAGCAGGAGCAGGGAAGTCATTGTGCCCTGTACACAGCACTGGTTGGGCTGCACCTCCAGTACTGTGTCCAGTTCTGGGCCCCTCAGTTTAAGAAGGACATTGAGATGCTTGAACATGTCCAGAGAAGGGCAACGAGGCTGGGGAGAGGCCTCGAACACAAACCCTATGAGGAGAGGCTGAGGGAGCTGGGAGCCTGGAGAGGAGGAGGCTCAGGGGAGACCTCATTGCTGTCTACAGCTACCTGAAGGAAGGTTGTAGCCAGGAGGGGGTTGGTCTCTTCTCCCAGGCAATCAGCACCAGAACAAGAGGACACAGTCTCAAGCTGTGCCAGGGGAAGTTTAGGCTCGAGGTGAGGAGAAAGTTCTTCACGGAGAGAGTTGTTAGATGTTGGAATGTGCTGCCCAGGGAGGTGGTGGAGTCACCATCCCTGGAGGTGTTCAGGAGGGGATTGGACGTGGCACTTGGTGACATGGTCTAGTAGTCATGAGGTCTTGGGTGACAGGTTGGACTTTGATGATCCTTGAGGTCTTTTCCAATCTTACTGATTCTGTGAGTCTGTGAATCTTGCTGTAAATCAGTAGGGGTCTGTCTGAAGATAGCACACACTGAACACAGCCTGAACTTCTGTACTTTCAGGATAGAGCACAGGCTTAATAGACTACTGAATATTAACTTCTCTACCTAGAGAAGTGAAGAACGTAATTTAAATGAAAATACGATATATGATGCGGGGGGTTACGTGTGAAGGGGGACATGCGGTAGGCGTTTTGGGAAAGACTGTAAATCCCAAGTACCTTAGCCAATGAGGAAAGGGAGAGGGAAATTTGCATCTGGGAATTTAGGATAAAAGGGGAGCTGTGTCTTCCAGCAACTGGAGAGACCCCACATGGAATTATCCTGTGGACTCTCCCTTTATTCGAATAAAGTTTTACAAGACTCCTCTGTCTCTGTTGTGAGCAGGAACTTCTAGATCAGATTAATTTTTCCTTACCTTACCAAAAATAACAGATTCAAACTATTCTAAGACCAGTTCTGAAGGCTTTAGGGAGCTAAAAGGCATTTTTTACCACTGGATGCATGAGTTCATGCATGCCAAATGGGGTTTGGACACGGTCTTATAAAACACACATCAATTCATGTTCATTGCTTTTCCAAGAAATAATCACCACATTCATTAGTCTTTTTTGAGCTCATGCTGACATACGCAAATGTCTCTTCCACATGGGCACTCCCATCCTTGGGAATTTTGGGGAAGCGTCTTCAAGAACAATCCCCCTGATTTCCTCCCCCTCCGATGGTCCAATGTGCTTCATCAGTCTGTTCTCCAGTTAACCCCTAGGTTCATGCATGCTCAGAGGTGTGGACTCGAAAGTCTTAATTGTTTAGAAGACTCTTCTTTCTTATCTTCAAGAAAACTCCTTACTTCACAATTTTTTACCTTTCCTTCCACAATTCTTCATCTCCTTATTTGAGGCCTACAAAGGCGATCTCTCTTTCCAGCTGTATTCTGTGTTATCTTAAAGAAACAAGTTAACAATGTTTTTCTACTCTGCTCTGATTATTTCACTAACTGATTTCATATTGATTTATAAAGACTCTATTTGTTTCATTAACCTATTTTATTTGAATTTCTACCTACAGGGAGGACAGATTGCCCTCACTTCGGTCTGTTCTGTCTCCTGCATCTTCAGTTACTTGCAGCAGAAAGTAACTTGATGCTCGAGTACTTAGTTCTCAAGTCAGGAAAAAGACCCCTGGGAGTTAGCAGACAGATCCCACATCATTTCACTGCAGTCTGTAAGCACCTTAAGCTTTTCATAATGATAGAATTGTTTAGGTTGGAAATGACCTTTAAAATCATCAAGTCCAACTGTTAATCCCACACTGCCAAGGCCACCACTAAACCATGTCCCTCAGCACCAGAGCTACATGGCTTTTAAAACTCTCATTTTAGGCAGAGGAAGCAGGGCTGCAGCAACCATTAGAGCAGTGCAAGAAAAAGAATTAATCAGCATTTGGAGCAGGGGAATGTTCCAGTTTGGCAACTTTTGTAAAGTACAGTTGTATGTTCCTTCCCGTAGAAGAACAACAGGACATTACTAAGGACATGAAGCTGCTTATTCCTTGATGCAGGGCTCAGTAATAAATCACCGCTTGCAGCACTTTGCTTACTTGCTGCCATTCCATTTGAGTCAGAATTGGAGTTTCCCAGTTTCTTACTGATAATCCAAGAATAGCTCCGTTCTGCATCAGCAAAGCGGTGAGAAAACCTCTCTTCGATTCTTCAGGGCAGCAGCACACACCCTGATAATTTAAGATGCCTTGAAGAATAAGTGCACAAACAACTATGTTGCGTTACCATATGGAGCAGAGGTTGGGTGACTACTAAGCCATGTGGCTTTGACTTACATCCTGGGGAAAGTGGCTGGAAGCCTGATCCCATATTTGTGCTGAATAAGAGGATAATTGAATGTTCCTTTCTTTGGTGTGTCCAAACAGATGAGTGCATGGAGGATTCATTTGATTTAATCCGCATACAGGTGAACAAAAGAGAAAAACATGAGGGCAGACTGGCAACAAGAGAAGCAATTACCACATAACCTTTGGACAATGCCATGGGAGAGCTCTTTTGGGAATGAGTCCCACCTGGAAGGGCATGTGCGGAATGGTGAGGCAGGGAAAGCAATTTTGCTACTTAATACTTCCAGACTACAAGGGAAAAGGAACTGGTAAATAAATTCACTGTAAATAACAAGCTGCTTCAAAGGCACATCAAGCTCCCTATGAAAAGAGCCTGAAAGACCCTGAAAAGCTTATCTCCTTCCCTTGGTTCCAGTAGTTATATTCAGGGTGATGACTGTTGCAAATTACTTTTTATCTTCATTGTTATCAATGTAACATTGTCTTGTTCCTTTGCAAAGTTCTAAGACATTTCAGAGAGTCACAGAATCACAGAATGGTAGGGGTTGGGAGACCTCTAGAGATCACATAGTCTAACCCTGCTGCTAAAGCAAGGTCACCCACAGCAGCTTGCCCAGGATCACAATTCCCAGGTAGGTTTGGAATCTCTTTAGAGAAGGAGACTCCACAACCTCTCTGAGTAGCCTGCTCCAGGGCTCCAGCACCCTCACAGGAAAGAAGTTTTTCCTCATATTCAGAAGGAACCTCCTGGGTTCCACTTTGTGCCTGTTGCCCCTTGTCCTGTCACTGGGCACCATGGAAAAGAGCCATCCTCTTGACTCCCACCCTTTAGCTGTTGATCAGCATTGACCAGATCCCTTCTCAGGCTGCTCTTCTGCAGGCCCAACAGCCTTTCCACCTCACAGAGATGCTCCAGACCCCTCAGCTTCTTTGTAGCCTCCACTGGACTCTCTCCAGTAGTTCCCTGTCTCTCTTGAACTGGAGAGCACAGAACTGGACACAGTACTCCAGATGTGGCCAGACTAAGTTGATTTTTTTTTTCACTGTTTGTGATTTTAATTTTTTCAAGTTCTTTTTCGGTGCTGCCACACAGTGGCAGAGTCGAAGCTGCTTCTAAGCAGGGAAGAGACCAAAGGTTCAGAAGAAAATCCTCTTTGGTTAAAAATTACATGGTTCTCATACTAAGGACATTATTTCTTTCAGGATAAGGGAAGATGGAGACACCCACAGAATCATAGGATCATTAATGTTGGAAAATACCTCCAAGATCATCAAGTCCAACCATCAACCCAAGACCACCATGCCCACTAAACCATGTCCCAAGGAGCCACATCTACATGGTTTTTGAACATGTACAGGGATGGTAACTCCACCACTTTCCTGGGGCAGCCTGTTCCAATGTTCCCATCTTTCAAGGTATTAATGTGGAGAGCTTCTCCACTAATACTCTTAATTGTGGTTTTAGGTTATTTTTCTCAGAAGCAGAAGGGGATTTTGAGGTCAATCTATCCTTCCCCACTCCTAATCCTCACCACTCCCAGCACCCAGCACCTAAACCAACCACATTACAAGAAAGTCTTGACCATATATTTATGTGTTCTTCCTCCAGTTTATTCAGCTCAGCCCTCCCCAGCTGTGTGGAGAATCGTCTGCCTTCTCCAGACACAGGTCTTTGCATGAGGAGGGGGTATCACAATCCTGGAAGCTCTTTCCTGCCCCTCGAGGACTTACTGGAAGGACCTCTGTCTCTCCATCTCTGTCTCTCTCTCTCTCCTCACACCCCTCCCTTATGTCTTCTCTGCCTTTCTTGGATACTTCATACATTGTCTCCTTCCTTTCTTCCTTCCCCTCCTTTCCTCTTTCCCTCCCTCCTTTCCTTTCCTTCTTTTCTCCTCTTACATCCCAAACAGGCTGTTCCTATCACAGGTGGCAAAGCCAAAGTCCTCTCCAGTTTTCCATTCTCTATCTGGACATTAGGTGAAGAACAAAGTTGGTATTAAAAAGTTGGAGTTAAGAGAGGTCCATCTCTGGACTCTACCACCAGGTACATCCTCTTTCTCCTGGTCCCATCACAAGAGAGAGCTTTTTCAGTTGGACCACGGCTCTCTCTGGAGGACACATGCCCTTCTCACCCTCACAGCAGTGGCAGAGGAGAGATGAAGAAAGAGGAAGGGACTGGCTGCAAATGGCACCAGTATTAGCACAGATCATCCCAGCACATATCCACAATTACTGGTAACTAAAGGCCGCTTGGGAATGCTGCTGGAAAGCAGTGTGACAGGAAAGGTCCTGGGGTCCTGGAGGACACCAAATGGACTAGGAGCCACCAAGTAGCCCTTGCCCAAAGCCTGCCAGTGGCAGCCTGGGTTGCAGTGGGCAAAGCCTTGCCAGCTGCTGGTGGTAGGTGACTCTTACCCTCTGCTCAGCACTGGTGAAGCCATGCCTGCAGTGCTGTGCCAGGTCTGGGCTCCCCAGTACAAGACAGACACGCTGGGAAGAGCCCCCACTGCACCTTGTTTTGATTAGGAAGAAATTACGAGGGGGTTGGAGCACCCTACAACACCCCTCCACCACCACAGCTCCCCATTGTAACCACTGGAGTCCCAATAGCATTTTTATTATTTTTTTTTAACACAGGTGTTTACCCGGTGCTGCCCTGGCAACGAGCACAGTGCCTGCTTAGACAGTGCTGTGGCAGGACTGGAGACTTTGTGAGAGTTGAAAAGCACTGTGTGGCAGCAAGAGGCATGTGACAGCCTTTCTGAGCATCACCAGCCTGCCCTGTGCCACTCTTGTGGACTCGCCGGGATGGGCCAGCTCAACTGCTGCTGCGGGTGCAGGTGAGCTCACTCTGTGGCTTGGGGACACTGGCACAGTCGGACCCCGCAGCAGCTGCCTTGCTCATGCCCTGCCCTGTCTGCTTTGTAGGGGCACCCCTGAGCCTGGGCAGCAGCCACAGCCTGTCTCGACACTCCTGGAGCCACTGCTCCAGCAGCGGGTGAGGGTAACCCAGCACCGGCTGACCAGGAAGGGGGACCTCCTCCTCTTCAGCGACACCTTGGTCATCGCCAAGGCCAAGTAAGACTCCCAGCCCCCAGCTGCCTTTGGTCCCAAGCCCTGGACCTGGCCCCAGGGCAGGGCACTCAAGAATTAGCTCCTTGGACCCAGCAGCCTGGTGCTGGACACACCCATGCTTGTGCCCTTGGCAGGCAGATGCCAGAGGGGAGCCACCAGGCTGGGCCAGCTCCAGCTCACTCCCTGCTGCTCCTCTCTGCAGTTGTGGCAGTGCCCTGTGTGCCAAGCTCTGCCTGGCTGGCTACAGGTGCTCAATGGTGGCAAGGGGACAGCCAAGGATGGTGCTGAAGAGGAGGAAGGGAGGGCCACCAGATCCCTCATCCTCATCTGGCCCTCTGCAACTGTGTGGTCACCTTCTGGTGAATCTGGATGCCATGTGCTACCAGAGGGATAGGCACCATCTCTGTCCTGCATCTGTGTCTGTCCCCATAGGGCAGGATGTGTGGGTGCCCACCTCTGCCCACAGGCTGGATAGCAGCTAGCACTCAGGCTGTTTCTTCTCTCTTCCTGGAGCTTCCAGGCACTGAAGGAGCTCTGGCTCAGCACGCTGCTTGGGTAAGCCCTGTCTGGCACTGCAGCCTGGGCAAGCCCTGCTCATAGCACGGGGGGATGCTCCAGTCACAGCCCCAGGATAAGGGGACAGCTGGGACTATTCAGCTGGGCACAGGACCCCCATGAGGCAGGACAGCTTTGGAGCAGGGAAAGCTGGTGGAGCAGTTTCACCCAGCTCTGTTCAGCCAATTCCTACCCAGACCCATTCTCAACATGGACACTGCTCTGCTCCACTGCCAGGGAGCTCTAACTGCTTTGGGGTATCTTGGCAGTGTCCACAGGCTGGCAGGAAGAGGAACTGGGCAGCCCTGGCCTCACCCAGCTCCTCCTCTGCCCCTTCCCCACCAACAGGAGAGAAACACAAGCAGTGGAGGGAGCCTGCATGACCCAGCTGCTCCCCATCAAGCTGCTGCTGAAGTGGCTGAGTGGCCACCATGCTGTGAGTGTCCCTCCTGTCCCTGCTCTGGCTCCAGAGGCTGCTCTAGCCCAGCAGCAGCTGCATCACTTCTCCTCTTCTGCTCTTTCCTCCTTGCCCAGGCTATGACACTTGATGCCAGCAGCCTGGACAAGCAAGTAGAGGCCCAGGCAAAGGTGGCCTGGGCCAGTAATGCAGGCATGGGGGGAGGTTGGGCTGCATGAGGGCCCAGGAAGAAGTGCAGGTCCCTGGGCTTGGGTTCTCACCCTGCATCAAGGGCCAGGCCACTCATGAGCAACTTGGGCAGAGCATAGTGCTGCTGGTGCCAGGGCAGGGCTCAGGCCTTGATGCCTCCCAGCTACCTGGCCTCATCTCCTCTCTGCCCCCAGCTCTCTGTAGCTCCTGGCCCTGCTCCTACCACCAGCAGCTCCCTGCAGACCATGGCTGCCATAGTTGCCATAAAAATCTTCTCTGGGATTTTGACCTTGATCATCACACAAGTGCCAGAGTCAAGCCTTGAGTTGGATGAGGCCATGGAGAAGTGCATGAGGTAGTGTGAGGTGATGCAGAGCCAGGAGGTGGCTTGGCTGCTGCAGGAGCTGGAGCAGAGGAGCCAGGAGATGAGCATCTAGGTGGACATGATCCAGGAGCAGGGTGGTGTTGCCTGGAGTGGCAGTTGCTGGAGTCCTTCTCCTCTTAGCACTTTGCTGGTGAATCATGAAATGGAGCTGTGAGCCAGACAGCAGCAGCAACAAAGAGAGATTCAGCAGCTATACATAGTGCTTGTGAAGGAAGAAGCAGAGCAGAAGGAAGAAGAGGAGCCAGAGGAAGAAGAAAGTGATAGAGAAGATCCTGATGATATGAAGGATATGGATGTTATTTTTGCAAAGAGCATCCACTGGCCAGAGCAGAAGCTGGCCTACAGCAGCCAGAAGGTGGAGGAGCTGGTGAGGGAACTCATCCTCGTCTGTCAAGAGCTCTCCTCTGGTGCTTACTTCCTGGTGATGCAGCCACCCATTGGGGTAGGCAGGGCCACTGAAGGTTGGAGTGCCCATGGGGATGATGCTGGCTACCGCCTGCTGCTGCCCCTGAAGCCCAGTCATAGGCACACCTTCTGCTTGAAGGACAGCGTCATGGAGGAGAAGCCAAAGAAAAGTTTCCAGGTCCAAGTGCAACTAAAGTGCACCTGCACAGCAGAAGAACATGGTGTGCTTCCTCCACCATCCTGAGAAGAGCTGGAGACACTGGTGTTCCCACATCCCAGGCGTGCTCTGCATGGGCTCCTACCTTGATGCACACAAACCAACTGCCTAGTTCCAGAACTTTGTGGCATCAGACTGGGGGTTGAGGCCTAAGCTGTGTCATTACTGTATTGTATTAAGGTGCTGCCCTCCAGACACTCCTGCAAGCTGCAGTTGACAGATGCACTCAGGAGAACCTTCTTCAATGAGATGATGTTGGGCTACAGCGAGGTGACTTGGACATCTTCCTGTGCAGCCACAGTAGAGAAGCCACCTTGACCACAAACTTGACATAGTCAGCGAGCTGTGCTGTGGCAGAGCATCTCGCCAGGCAGGTCCCACATGGCAGCTATCACCTCCAATGCACATCCTGGTGAGCACAGGCTTTTTCAATCCTGTTTTAAGATCCTTGTCATGCACCTCTGACCACCACACCCCTGTCAGGCAGGTGCAGGAGGGACTTCGTGCCACGACTGGAGGAAATCATGCAGTAGCTGTGCTGTGTCTAAGGCAGGAATGCCCAGACCACTTCTTCACTGGCAATGACAACGTGCCTGAGGAGATCAGCTTGCCCCAGCCTATGAAATTCCTGAGCCACTCAACCTCTTCCAGGGCCAGGTGCAGGATCCAGACACCCATGCCAAGGCACTGCTTCAGTGTGAGGAGATTAATGACTTTCCCATGGACAATGAAAGAGATCTTCAGGCTGCTCAGAAAGCCTTTCCAAGGAGGCTTGTGTCAGAGCCTCCCTTCAGGACTTAGCACCAGACACCCTCCCCTTCCAGAGATCTCATTCCTTCTGGGAGCTTTATCCCTGCAAAGCTGACAATAATTCCTCACTGCCTGGGAACCTGGCCACTTTGGGGCATCTTGGAAGCCTCCCTAGGCTGGCAGGAGAGGGACTGGTCAGCCCTGGTCTCACCTGGCTCCTTTTCTGCCCCTTCCCCACCAACAGGAGAGAAGCAGGAGCCCAGGTGACCCAGCTGGCCTCTATCAAGGTGCTGCTGAAGCAGCTGAGTGGCTGCCATGCTGTGAGTGTCCCTCCTGCCCCTGCTCTGGCCCCAGAGGCTGCTCCAGCCCAGCAGCAGCTGCATCTCATCCTCTGCTCTTTCCCCCTTGCCCAGACCATGACGCACAATGCCAGCAGCCTGGACAAGCTGGTGGAGGCCCAGGCAAAGGTGGGGATGGCTCAGGGTACAACCTCAGCCTGGCCAGGTCCCTTTCTGCTGTGGGACTGCTCAGTGAGGGCAGGGCTTTTCTTGCAGGCTGGGGCAAGAGCAGCAGCCACCTCCTGTTCCCTCTGGTAGCCAAGGGGGAGGTGGCTCTGTGGCTGGTGAGTGTGGAGAAGTGACAAGGGGCAAGATGGCCCTTCTCTGTTCCTCTGTGCCCCGTGCTGGGTGGCAGGGGGACAGTGCTGGAAGCTCTGCTAGATCTCCCCTGGCCTTCTTCTCCACTGTTCTTTGCCGTTCTCAGCAGCTGGTGTGACCCATAGCAGGAGGGGGCTGCCATGGCCCTTTGGGTGCTAGGGGACCTCAGCTACCGCAGAGACGCCCAGCTGGCAGCAGTGGGGCTGTCTTTGGCCAGCCCCCAGTAGCTCTTTGCAGCCAGGAGGGCACCCTGCCCCAGCCCTATGCAGGTAAGCAAGCCTGGCCAGGGGGTCCCCATCCCACTGGCCCCATAATACTGGTCCCAAGCAAATAGATCTCGTGCACAGTTTGGGCTCAAACCCAGCTCCTCCCCACATCTCCCACCTCCAATAACCCCTGTATCCCACCCAAGGAGAGCTGTGGAGCTATCCCCACACACTCCTGCCCCTGACAAAGGGTCACCTGCCCAAGACCTGTCTGCAGCCAACTCTCCTCCTCTGTCCCCTGCAGGACCTGCTGGCTCTGCTGGACCAGCTGGGGCTATCCACAGATGGCATCTTCTGGCTGTCTGGCAGCCAGTGAGAGCGTGTCCCGGCAGCTGCGGGAGGCCATGGACAGTGCCATGGAGGTCCATCTGGAGAGCCAGCCTGCACAATGGAGCCTTGAGTGAGCCAGCACCAGTTACAGTGAGAGCTTCAGCAGCCACACAGAGCAGGAGGAGGAAGAAGAGGAGCTGGAGGAAGAAGAGGAGCTACAGGAGGGAGAAAATAAAGAGGATCCTGATGATATGAAGGGTTTGGACAGGATTTTTGCAAAGCACATCCAGTGGCCAGTGCAGGAGCCAGGTGGGGGACGTGCTGGTGGGGGAACTCATCCATGGGTCTTCCGAGAGCTCTCCTCCAGTACTTATTTCTTGCTGATGCCGTCAGTCATCAGGGTAGGCAGTGCCTTCAAAGGTTGGAGTCCCTGTGGGGAACATACAGTCCACCACCTGCTGGTGCCCCTCCAGCCCCCTCATGGGCATGCCCTCTGCTTGGAGGAGAGTGTCATGGGGAAGAAACCAAAAAAGAGGTTTCCAAATCTGAGTGCAACTAACTGCACCTGCACATGAGAAAATCTAGTGGAGAACATGCTGTGCTTCCTCCACCATCCTGAGGAGAAGCTCAGGAGACATTAGAGCTCCCAGCTCCTAAGCATCCTTTGTACCAGCTCCAGGATTTGTTTTCCCACAGTTTCACTCCAGGCACAATTTGTTGGCAGGAAAATGTGGCCAGCTTCAGCTGTAGCATCAAGGGTACATTTTTAAATAGCCATCACCACCAGCTGCAGCTCTGGGAGCAGGTTCCCAGCAGCTCTTGGGAAGAGGTTCTCTGCCTGCTCCTGTGCCTGCAGACAGTGCCTTACCACTGTTACAAATAAAGGGTAATATGGCGAGAAATTAATAAAACTATAAAGTGTCTGGTGAAAGCACCAAGAGCACACCCAAGCACAGAAGCCAGAGCTGCCTGTCCTCCTCTCCTGTCTGTCCTATCTGAAGCCTGGCTGTGGGCACGCCTTCTGCTTGAAGGAGAGGGTCATGGAGGAGAGGCCAAAGAAAAGTTTCCAGGTCTGAGTGCAGCTAAAGTGCACCTGCACAACAGAAGAACTAGTGGTCAACACGCCATGCTTCCTCCACCATTCTGAGGAGTTGGAGGAAATCATGCAGTAGCTGTGCTGTGTCTAAGGCAGGAATGCCCAGACCACTTCTTCACTGGCAATGACAACGTGCCTGAGGAGATCAGCTTGCCCCAGCCTATGAAATTCCTGAGCCACTCAACCTCTTCCAGGGCCAGGTGCAGGATCCAGACACCCATGCCAAGGCACTGCTTCAGTGTGAGGAGATTAATGACTTTCCCATGGACAATGAAAGAGATCTTCAGGCTGCTCAGAAGGCATTTCCAAGGAGGTTTGTGTCAGAGCTTCCCTTCAGGACTTAGCACCAGACACCCTCCCCTTCCAGAGATCTCATTCCTTCTGGGAGCTTTATCCCTGCACAGTTGACAATAATTCCTCACTGCCTGGGAACCTGGCCACTTTGGGGCATCTTGGAAGCCCCCCTGGACTGGCAGGAGAGGGACTGGTCAGCCCTGGTCTCACCTGGCTCCTTTTCTGCCCCTTCCCCACCAACAGGAGAGAAGCAGAAGAATGGAGGGAGCCTGCATGACCCAGCTGGCCTCTATCAAGGTGCTGCTGAAGCAGCTGAGTGGCTGCCATGCTGTGAGTGTCCCTCCTGTCTCTGCTCTGGCCCCAGAGGCTGCTCCAGCCCAGCAGCAGCTGCATCTCATCCTCTGCTCTTTCCCCCTTGCCCAGACCATGACGCACAATGCCAGCAGCCTGGACAAGCTGGTGGAGGCCCAGGCAAAGGTGGGGATGGCTCAGGGTACAACCTCAGCCTGGCCAGGTCCCTTTCTGCTGTGGGACTGCTCAGTGAGGGCAGGGCTTTTCTTGCAGGCTGGGGCAAGAGCAGCAGCCACCTCCTGTTCCCTCTGGTAGCCAAGGGGGAGGTGGTTTTGTGGCTGGTGAGTGTGGAGAAGTGACAAGTGGCAAGATGGCCCTTCTCTGTTCCTCTGTGCTGGGTGGCAGGGGGACAGTGCTGGAAGCTCTGCTACATCTCTCCACAGCTCTTTCTTTGCTCTTCTTTCCCTGGCACTGGTGGGACCCACAGCAGAAGGAGGGGGCTGCCATGGCCCTTTGGGTGTTGGTGGGACCTCGGCCACCGAGGCTGTGACAGTCAAACTCTGCCAGGGCCTGGTGAAGCATCCAGCCGCCCACACCAAAGGCACGCTGCAGGGTTGGAAAGGAAAGCAGAGGGGCTATTAGCAGTCAGTTGGCTTTTCTTAAGCCTTCGAGGAGAGATGTGTGGGAGCTTTATCTTCCTTAGCCCTCGGCTCCAGAGCAGGTCCCCGAACGGCCGCTCGTGCGCTTCCGTCACCCGCCGCTGGTCTCAGCCTCCTGCCCTTGCTCGGGGCCCCGCCCAGGTCTCCTCAGCGGCTTGCCTCGAGCGCCGCCCGCCCCGCGCGGGGCCCCCGCGGTTGTGGGGTTTTCCCGCCTCAGGGCAGCTGCCGCGCCGCTGCGCTGCGGGCCCGGCCGGCTGGGGAGTGGCTGCCTTCGGGAAGGCTGGCTCGAGTTACGACAGCAGAGGCTTCATCGGCTTGACGAACAGCAGTGTGCCCATGTGGCCGAGACGGCCAACAGTGTCCTGGCCTCTTCCAGAACAGGATGCTGTTGGTGGTCTGCAGGAGTAGGGCAGGGGCCGTGTCCCTGCGCCCGGCACTACTGAGGCTGCACGCTGACTATCGGGCTCCTTCCCAGCCAGCCTGAGCTGCTGGCTTCAGAGGGTGCCTGCCCAGCTCCTCTGATGGCTGCACGTTTCTCTGTGTCTCAAAGGCATGAGACTTTCTAAACACACCATTAAACCAGCTGTGGGTGGGACACTGAGTGCAAGGTTGTGCATTATTTAACTTTCAGTCAGATATAAATCAGCTTTATTAAAACTGTGCTGTGAAAGCAGTAGTGGCTTTCTAACCAAATGCAGTGTTCATTCTTCCAGACTCCACCTTCTAAATCAGGAGCTCTGGGCAGCCAGTTCCAACTTTCCCATTGCCTCCACACAAGGTGGTTTTGGCTGAAGAAATGCAGCATTTTTCCCCAGCGTGGTGAGATAGGAGCCCCCCCTCCTCATTTCAGCTACATGCCTACTGCCAGACAGATTCCTCAGCTCAGCAGCCACCCATCCAAGCCTTGAGCAGCCGGTTTCTCCAGCAGTTCCTGGCCAAGAGGAAAAAAGGAAAAGTTACAGTCACCAAGTTTTATGCTACACTTCCCTTTGAAAAGCTCAGCCTTCAGGTAAGATCATAAAATCTCTGAATAACAAGAAGTCAATGGAAACCCAAACTTTTTCAGGAAAACCTAGAATGACAGTGTTTTTGAAAAAATTTCCCTTAATTACTGATTTCTTTCTCTCTGTTGCATAGGTTTGAGATATGAAAACAGGGCTTTAGTGAGAGTTCTCAGAATTGACACCAAACAATCCTTAAACTCCTGACTTGATACTCAAATGTGATTCATTTTCCTCTGCTATAGAAACAAACTGTATTCTAACACATCTTCCTTCTCTGCAATGCTCTGTGATAATCAGCTCCGAACCAATGAGCAACCTACGTGGCAATGAAGATTGCAGCAGGGCAGGTGAAGTGCCTGCCAGGTGTGTCGGTACTTTGTGGGGTCTCAGAGCTTTGGTGGCCTGGGGCAGCTGTGAGTTGCAGAGCTGGGCTGTGCAGAAGGCCAGAGCTGGCCGGTGTGTGCAGCTGCCATGTGCTGTGGTGTTTGTGTCATTACGTGGCATGGGTGGGCAGGGGCTGCTATGAATGTGCCAGCAGGCAGCATGCTCAGCTGCTTGCAGTGAGTGCAGGCACGGGGCAAGGCTGGGCTGGATGAGGGCCAGGGAAGAAGCACAGGTCTTCACCCTGCATTGAGGGCCAGGCTGCTCACAGGAGCACCTTGGGCAGGGCAGAGAGCCACTGGCTCAGGCCTTGCTGCCTCCCAGCTGCCTGGCCTCCTCTCCTCTCTGCCCCCAGTTCCCTGTAACTCCTGGCCCCAGGCTGGCTCCCTGCAGGCCGTGTCTGCCATGGTTGGCATAAAAATATTTTCTGGGATTTTGACCTTGATCATTACACAAGTGCCAGAGTCAAGCCTTGAGTGGAATGAGGTCATGGACAAGCGCGTGAGGCAGTGAGGTGATGCAGAGCCAGGAGATGGCTTGGCAGCTGCATGAGTTGGAGCAGAGGAGCCAGGAGGTAAGTATCCAGGTGGACATGATCCAGGAGCAGGGTGGTGTTACCTGGCAGTGGCAGTTCTGGGCCATTGCTGGAGTCCTTCTCCTCTTGGCATCTTGGTGGTGGCTCAGGAAATGGAGCCATAAGCCAGCCAGCAGCAGCAGCAACAAAGAGAGCCTCAACAGCTACTATGTAGTTCCTGAGAAAGAAGAAGAGGAGCAGGAAGAGGAGCTAGAGGATGAAGAAAGTGCAGGAGGAGATCCTGATGATATGAAGGATATAGATGTGAGTTTTGCAAAGAGCATCCACTGACCTACAGCAGACAGAAGGTGGAGGAGCTGGTGGGGGAACTTACCCATGTCTACCAAGAGCTCTCCTCCCATACTTATTTCCCCTTAACACAGTGAGCCAGGAAGGTTTATGGTCAGAAAATTGGCAGGTTTCTCTCCTAAGAGGACAATTCCAGGCTGAGGTCTGGAGTTAGGATGCTTTATCAAATCACTGATTGGCCAGACAGGAGTGGGTATGGTTGAAAAGCAGAAGATCCCAGCTTGGCTCCTCTGGGCTTACCAGACCCAAGCTGCTTTTCCTGAAGTAGTTTCCCCTCCCTAGGTGGGTGTGATGGTTTGAAACTGTCTTTTTAATTTTTCTTTGCAATGTTCAAGCAGAGAAAGCTAAAGAGTGTAAGTAAGTCACTATTGGGTGTAAGAAAGCAAAATAATGATTGTTCTAAACACTTCCATTGGATAGATAGAAATGTTTAAGAACCACTACTCAAAGTTAGGGCAGTCGGGACAACTTGCTGGGCTGTCTGGCTGCTGCTTCTTCTCTTCTGGCTGAACACACTGACCTTGGTGAGCTAAGTTAACAGCCTCTCTGCTTTTTAACACTCTGCCTTCTGCCAGGGGAGTCTGGGGGGAGGCCCCCTGGGAGGTCCCCTCAGGGGAAGCAAAGGGAGCTTGGTTGTGCTTTTCTGTTGATTGTATATATTTGTAAATGTTGTGAATAGTGTATATTTGTAGATATTCATTGCATTCCATCATAGATTGTAGATTTGCTTGTAAATACAGCTTTCATTTGCTTCCAGACTGAGCTAGCCTGGTTATTGTCAGTGTGGGAGGAATTTCAGCTCACACTAATACAGTGGGCTTCGTCTGTGCCTTCCTATCAAAGCTGTGGGAATGTCAGGGATTGTCACTGTGCCATTCTGGAAATGTTTATGTTGTCTTTTTCCAGTACCTTGTGAAAAGTTCCATTTCTGTCCCCATTTCTGGTGCATGGAGTGGCTGTGTGCCCACATCTGTTGTGGGTGAAGTCTGCTGGGCGTACCCAATGGTGATGCCCCACACACACCAGCAGAGGGTGTTTTGAGACACAGCAGAGATGCTGGGGGATAAAAAGAAATAGTTTAATTGGTACTTAATCAAGATAAAACAGGTGGGACTCTGACCCCATTTTTCTGTCAGCCTGTAACACTGGGACTTAGTTTCATAGAACCATAGAATTGTTTTTGCTGGAAAAGACCTTTAAGATCAAGTCCAACATTATCTAACTCTACCAAGGCTGGTGCTAAACCATGTCCCCCAATACCAGATCTCTGTGGCTTTAGACACCTCCGGGATGGGGATTCAACCACCTCCCTCGGCAGCCTGTTCCAGTGTTTGAGAACCCTTTCAGGGAAGAAGTTTCTTCCAATGTCTAACCTAATCCTCCTCTGGTGCAACTTGAGGCTGGTTTCTCTTTTCCTAAGACTTGTTCCTTGGGAGAAGAGGTCAACACCCACCTCACTCCAACCTCTTTTCAGGGAGTTGTAGAAAGCAAAGAAGTCTCCCCTCAGCCTCCCTTTCCCCAGGCTAAATGACCCCAGTTCCCTCAGTTGCTCCTCACAAGATGTGTGCTCTATGCCCTTCACCAACTTTATTGCCCTTCTTTGGACCTATTCTAGCACCTCAATGTCCTTCTTGGAGTGCAAGACCCAAAACTGAACCCAGCACTCAAAGTTTGGCCTCAACAGTGTCCAGTACAGGGGGACAGTCACTGCCCTTTCCTGCTGGTCACACTATTACTGATCCAGGCCCGGATGCTGGTGGCCTTCTTGGCCACCTGGGCACACTGGTAGCTCACGTTCAGCTGGCTGTCAGCCAACACCCCCCAGGTCCTTTTCCACCAGGCAGTTTCCATCCGCTCTGCTCCAAGCCTGGAGCATTCGTGGGGTTGTTGTGACCCAAGTGCAGAGCCCGGTACTGGACTTTCTTGAATCTCAACCCATTGACCTTTGCTCATTCATTCAGCCTGTCCAGATCTCTCTCTAGAGCCTTCCTACCCTCAAGCAGACCAACACCCCAAGCTTAGTTTCATCTGCAAACTTCATTCAGTCCTCTGGAGATGTTCCTCCTCTGTGGAGGGAGGTTGGACTATAAGACCTTTAAAGGACCTTTCCAACCCAAACCAGTCTGTGATTCTGTGATCTTAACACAGGGAAACTTCAGTCCCCAAGTACGCTTATCAGACAAGGGCACATTTAGCTGTGAGACACCACCCCAGAAAAGAAGGCTGATCTGTTCTGCCCACAGAGCTGGTTGGGTTTAATAAAGGAGGAAAGATGATACAGCAAAAAATGGCTGTGTAATCAAGAATCCATCCTTTTCTTGATGACATCTGTGCCTCACAAAATCAGATCCCACAGGCAGGAGTGGGAGTAGCAAGACTCTGCTTCCTCTGGCTTTTCTTTTGAGCTGAAAACAAAACAAAACAACCCCCACCCAACAAAAAGCAACCAACCCAAACCCAACCAACCAAAAGAATAAAATACTTCAATGTCTCAATATTTTCCCTAAAGTTAAAGCCATGGAGAGCAGCAAATTTCCGAAATTCAACACTTTCTACAAGCGGTCAAAAGCATTTTACAGAATTCTGCCCAAAATCACCTACTCTTCTCCTTTTTTTTTAATGCAAATTGAACCAGCTCTGCCCTGAACTTATTTTCTCAGCTTATTTCTCTTTTTAAGGACCTTCACATGTCCTGATGATGAGTCAACCACTGAACCAGACAAATAAGCATAGGAGCAGAGAGGTTGCTCACACAGGGTTGACCTGATGAAGGACCACTTGAAGATAGCCAAGTGTCAGCCAGATGATTATTTCAGGACACAACCCAAGTGCTGCAGTCCCTGGATCAGGTTCAGCATCAAGAGTCCTGACCTCGTTTATTGAGCCTGCAGTTATGAAATGCCAAGAGATTATGTAGAGAGCTTTCCTCCCTCTAATCATATGAGGCAGGAGACATGAAGTCATTGTCCTAAAGCCCAAGGTGAAATCAAGGCTGACTCTGAATGTCCCAGGGACATGTTTTGTAATGCTATAGGAAGAAAGAGTTATCCTGCCTGATCTGTAGTGAGGTGGATTTTGGTTTCTTCTCACAAGTCATCTGAGGAGCAGCTGGGGGAACTGGGGTTGTGCAGTCTGGAGAAAAGGAGGCTGAGGGGAGACCTTCTGGCTCTCTACAACTCCTTGAAAAGAGCTAGGACCTGGAATGATTCCAGGGATGGGGCATCTACCAAGCTCTGGTCAACCTGGGACAGGATCTCACCACCCTCAGCATCAAAAATTTCCCCCTTTTCTCTAGCCTGACTCTCCTTCTTTTAGCTTAAACCCATCACCTCTTGTCCTGTCACAACAGGCCCTGCTCAAAATTCTGTCCCAAACTTTCTTCTAAGTCCCCTTTAAGTTCTAAAGGCCATGTGTCAATGCTTCCTCCTACAGAAAATCCTCTCTATCAAGGGAAATAATTCCATCCACCCTGCTAAACCAAAGTCCACAGAAGGTGCTGATGACTTCCCAAAAGTCAGACTGTATTTGGTGTCTGTGAATGTGACTTTAACTCCATACACCCCTGGGGAGTATTAGCAGAACCTTCTCCACAGGGATCTGAGCTTGGAGTTCTTTACTGTGAGGGTGGTGAGACGCTGAAACAGATTGCCCAGAGAACTTGTGGACACCTTATCCTGGGAAGTGTTGAAGGCCAGCCTGGATAAATCTTTGAGCAGCCTGGACTAGTGGGAGGTGTACCTGCCCGTGACAGGGGGTTGGAACTAGATGGTCTGTAAGGTCCCTCCCAACTAAAGCTATTCTATGGAGAAGCCCCACTGGAAAGCCATTCCTACCCAATAGCCCAGATCTTCTGCTCCCCACCACCTGAGCTGCCTCAGTAGAGCTCACAGAGTCCAGAAGACTCTTGTGTTAGGTGCTGATGTTCTTGAGAGCTTCAGTGGGAGCAAAGAGTTCCACACTCTCAGCCCCTGTAGTTATGCAATCCCTGCTTGACTGCAGCTTGCATCAGCTGGTGGAAATGCTCTGCACAGCCAGGTTTGCTGCTTCCCACTTTGGAAATCTCCTTGGAAGACCTCAGAATCACAACCACTATCCACCAAACCTCTCATCTATGCACTAAGGAGCTCCAGGAGCTGCTAATTAATCAGTAATTAAGCGTCTCTCTTGGGTCAGAATTGTAGATCTGGCTTCTCCCAGTTTGCTCCTGAGATAATGACGTACTCAGCATACACAAAAAAAACCCAAAATTCTCTTCTTTACATTTTGATTGGATTACAGAATTGCTTTAAACTCCACAGAGATGATTAGGAAAAGTGTGGGTTTGCACAGCAGTTACCATGGGAACCTAAGTGGAAGAGATCTTTCTAAATCCAAAGTCAGATGGATTGTGTTGCAGACAATTAATATTGTCTCAAATCTTTATTCATCGGCTTTAACTCTTTCCCACATTTCTCTGAAATAATTTTCATCTCTTTTTAAGTACCAAAGAGATTCTGCTCCCTCAATGATTCACCCCTCTCTTCTTCTCCAGTCCTGGTTAGCTTCATCTTTCTCTTCTGCTGTGCCTCTTTGGTGTGGGGAAATCTTGGGAACTTTATCTAGGATTCAGTTTAGGATCAGGACACATATGGGCAGAAGTGTCAAAGCTCCTGACCTGTCAGATCAGGACACACTTGTGGATGAACTGAGTTGATCCCGTTGCTTCTCATGTGGCATTTCTGTTTGAGGCCACAACTCAAATGCTGGATTCAGCTTTGGGGCCATATGGAACTCATCATACTCAGTCAATAAAAATAATCTAGTTTCAGCCCAGTTTATGCCTTTAGAAATTTGTGAGGCAGGGGAGAAGCTAAGAAGGCAAATGATCTCCTAGGATGCATGAAGAAGAATGTGGCCAGCAGGTTGAGGGTGGTTCTCATGCCCCTCTACTCAGCCCTAGGGTAGCCACATCTGAAGGACTGGGTCCAGTTTGGGCTCCCCACTTCAGGATGGACAGGGAACTATTGGAGAGACTCCAGTGGACGCTAAAAAGATGCAGAGGGGCCTGGAGCATCTCTGTGAGGAGAAAAGGCTGAGAGACCTGGGGCTGTTGAGCCTGGGGAAGAGCAGCCTGAGAGGGGATCTGATCAATGCTTAGCAAGAGCTGAAGAGGGGGGGGGGGGGAGGAGGATGGGGCCAGACTCTTTTCAGTGGTGCCCAGTGACAAGAGAAGGTGCATTGGACACAAGCTGGAACCCAGGAGGTTCTATCTGAACATGACAGAAATTTTTTTGGTGTGAGGGTGCTAGAGTCCTGGGGCAGGCTGCCCAGAGGGGTTGTGGAGTTTCCTTCTGCGGAGAGATTCCAAACCCATCTGGACATTGTGATCCTGGGCAACCTGCTATGGGTGACCCTGCTTTAGCAGGGGGGTTGAACTGGATGATCTGCAAAGGTGCCTTACAACCACCACCAGTCCATGACTCTGTGAGGTGTCAGTGTTTCTCACATTTCTCCTGCATCCATGGGAAATGAAGCCTGTGTAACAGGAGAACCTGGAAGGAGGCCACAAGAACCAGCGAGTGTTTATTTTGACCAGTGCTGCCTGTGGATGCATTCCCAGTCTGGAAAAGCACACCAGGACCAGCCTTGTGCAGGCTTTGAAAATTAAACCTGCAGTTTCACTGCAGTCTCTGAGGCTGGAAGAGTTTTTCTGGGGAGTTGTTGAGGAAGTAATGTTGCTTTTGAAGACAAAAATAACTCTTTCTGAAAGACAACATCATCTGCAACAGGCCCATTAGCTTTCTGCTGGCAGGTAACGCTGCTGAGATGCAGTTCATGATATTCTAGAAGATTATGTTGGATTATTAGATCAAATTAGATAAGATTATCTTCTTGGATACTGAGGTCAGGAGAGCTATGGGTTGTGGGGAAGATGTTGTGCACATTCCCAAGCATCCAGGAGTTCTTTGGGGTGGACATCACTTCACTCCTTTTTTTTTTTTTTTATGTCCCTTTTTCATGTGCTTCATCCTACCCTATGAGGAAACTGATGCCAACCTCTTTCTACTCTTTCTACTCATGACCTTGGTGTTGAGATCAAATGACACAGTGCCAGCCAGTGTCACAAATAGTGCTGTAGCCCTCTGAAAGCTTTGCTGTCTTCAGAAGACAGCCTGGCTGGCTGAGTCTTGGCAGAAAAAACTGCTGGTTAATTGGAAGAAAAAAAAAAGAGTTTTGAATCAAGTTGGCTGTTTTTTTTTTTCTCCTTAAACAAGATGTCTGAAATGGAGGGTTCAGCATCAAAGAATCCAGAAGAGTGGCACAGAAATAGCATTGAGAGTGTCTAATGAGGCAGAGAAGAAGACTCCTGACCCTGCTGAAGTTAGAAGGGAGACAACACTTCCAAAGTCATCATCTGTGAGCTCTCAGGAACATTTCTCCTCATGATTTCTGTTTTCCTTAAAAAAAAAAAAAAAAAGAGAAGCACAGTGGTTGGATGGTGACAGAACAAAAGTTGTTCATATCTGGGCAAATATCTTCTCATTGGCACTGGTGAGCTCTTGGTCAGGCACAGAAGAGTATGAACAGCACATCAAAAGTTTGTATTTAACAACTCTGCTCCACTTCTCCCCCTGGAAAGTCTTTCTGTGAGTAACCAGAAGCTGGTGCTGATAGATGTTTGCTCTACTGGTGAGAACCTGAAGTGATTCTGCTCCTCTGCTCTGCTGAGACCCCACCTGCAGTGCTGGGGCCAGCTCTGGAGTCCTCAGCACAGCCAAGACATAGACCTGTTGGACCATGGCTAGAGGAGGCCACAACAATGATGGGAGGGCTGGAAGCCCTCTGCTGTGAGGCCAGGCTGAGAGAATTGGGGTTGTTCAGCCTGAGAAAGAGAAGGCTCCAGGGAGACCCTCTGATGGGCTTTCAGTGCTTAGAGAGGCTGATCAGAAAGCTGGGGACAGACTTTTGATCAGGCCCTGTTGTGACAGGACAAGGGGTGATGGATTTTGAACTGAAATAGGGGAGATTTAGGCTAGAGAGAAGGGTGAAGTTCGTCATGATGAGGGTGATGAGACCCTGTCCCAGGTTTCCCAGAGAGATGGTATATGCCCCATCCCTGGAACCATTCCAGGTCAGGTTGGACAAGGCTCTGAGCATCCTGCTCTAGTTGCAGATATCCCTGCTGACTGCAGGGGAATTGGATTAGATAACCTTAAAAAGTCCCTTCCAACTCAAACCATTTGCTGTTTGAGGGACCAAGGAGTTGCTCTGAAATACCTATAAAGCAAGAGCTGGCTGGATCTGTCACACCCTCTGTAAGTCCAAATGGAAACCTGTTTGCACTAACAAACCATAGATTTATTTATCCTTTTCCAATTAAAAACAGAGGCATTTTAATGTGTTTTCAGGGAATAATGTGAGTCAATGATTCTGCAGTAAGAGCTCTGCCCTCTGTTCCTCAGAGGGTGTTCTCTCTGGCATAGATATCTGCAGCTCTGCTGTGAAGAGGCCCTGTGCCACTTGCCCACACACTGCTTACCATGAGTGCTCTAACTGCTGTGTAGGCTGATGCAAAATGTTCCTTCACCCACAGCTCCCTGCCTGCCTGCCTCTGCTTTGAAATGTCATTGAGAAACCAACCAGGAAAGCAAGCTAGAGAAGCTTCTCTCCTAGGAGTCCAGTCCAGCCTCTACCCACTCACCTGCAGGTAGCAAAGCTAATGTTGGAGCAGGAAAAAAAAAACAACATCCTAGAGCAAATCAAACTCCTCTGATAGAGCTCAGTCTGCTAAATCAGGGATAATCAGTGAGCTTGAGGAAGCCTTCACTGCAATAATCACAAACACCTTCCTCAGCCAGAAGATGCTGATAAAACTAAATGTCACAGGGTGAATCAGAAACTCAGCAGGGAGGTGGTGATGATCATGCTGAAACTTTTTTTTTTTTTTTTTTGAGCACATCCAGAGTCATTTTTTGGTTATCCCAGTGTGGGATGAGCAAGGAAACAACACACAGGTCTCTGATACCCACAGACACAAGCTGCTTTCTTGTGGAGGAGCCCCAACAGGGTTGAACTGGAAGCTGAGAAAGCTGCTGCACAGTCCCAGCTCTGCTGCAGGATTCGTTTGAAAAGTGGTGGGATATTTGTTTGCCTTCCAAAGAGAGACATCCCATTATAGGCTATTATACAACCATGCTTCTACTGCTGAGGGCAGGACCTTCACCTTACAGGAGCAGATGGTACAAGTGATGAGGAGAGTGCAGAGAAGGAGATTCCACAATCTCTCTGGGCAGTTTGCTCCAGGACTCTGACAAAGCAAAGTTTTTCCTCCAGTTCAGATGGAACCTGCTGGGTTCCACTTTGTGGCCACGGCCCCCTGTCCTGTTGCTGGGCACCACTGAAAAGATTCTGGCCCCATCCTCCTGCCCCCCACCCCTTAGCTCTTGCTGAACATTGATCAGATCCTCTCTCAGGCTGCTTTTCTTCAGGCTCAACAGCCCCAACTCTCTCAGCCTTTCCTCCTCACAGAGATGCTTGAGGTCCCTCAGCATCTTTGGAGCTTCCACTGGACTCTCTACAGTAGCTCCCTGTCTCTCTTGTAGTAGAGAGCCCAGAACCAGACCCAATCTTCCAGATGTGGCCTCATAGGGCAGAGCAGAGGGGCATGAGAATCACCCTCAACCAGCTGGCCACATTCTTCTTGCACCCCAGGAGACCACTGGCCTTCTTGGCCATGAGGGCACATAGCTGGCTCATGGTGAACTTCTTGTCCACCAGCACTCCCATGTCCTTTTCTGCAGAGCTGCTTCCAGCAGGTCACCCCTCACCTGCACTGGTGCAGGGGTTGTTCCTCCTTAGGTGCAGGACCCTACATTTGTCCTTATTGAACTTCATGAGGTTCCTCTTCTCACAGTTCCCCTCTCATTTTCATTTATTTATGCCTCTTTCCCATCTCAACCACAGCCCAGGCTGCTGCTGGAATCAAAACCGAACCTTCAGAGAAGCAAACCACAAACAGGAAAATGCCCTCCAACAGAACCTATTTGGGATTCTCCATATCATAGCATGGTGCAGGAGCAAGGAGCTGATCTGTCACTGCCACCAAGGTGAACTCTCAGCAAAATTTATCTTCCCTTGCAGTGCCTGAGCTACAGCCCCAGGAATCTGCCTGGAGGCACCTCCTGCACAGACGTGTCTCATGCTGCCTGCCACCACCTCTTCTGCAGCAGCATCTCCTCCTCACCCTGTCTGCTGTCTTCATTATGGTAATGTCAGGCTTGATCATTTCCCAGGCTTATTCATGCAGCTGGTGGTGTTTCAGCAGAAACACTGCAGATCAATCATCTATGCACTCGACTCCTTAAAAGGGGCAGTTTCACCAACTTTAAACAGATGTGAGCTGGCAGCAAACCTCAGTGGATGATGTGCATAACCTCATGAGGTTCACCTCATTACATTCAACAAGGTCAAATCCTGCACATGAGCTGGGGCAATCCCTGCTATCCACACAGGCTGAGGGGTGAACAGCTGCACAGCAGTGCTGAGGAGAAGGACTTGGGAATGCTGGTGGGTGAAAAGCTGGACATGAGCTGGCACTGTGTGCTCACAGCCCAGAGCCAACCCTGTCCTGGGCTGCATCCAAAGCAGTGTGGGCAGCAGGTGGAGGGAGGGGATTCTGCCTCTCTGCTCTGTTCTTCTGAGACCCCACCTGCAGTGCTGGGGCCAGCTCTGGAGTCCTCAGCACAGCCAAGACATAGACCTGTTGGAGCAGGGACAGAGGAGGTCACAGCAATGATGGGAGGGCTGGAAGCCCTCTGCTGTGAGGCCAGGCTGAGAGAGTTGGAGTTGTTTAGCCTGGAGAAGAAGGCTCTAGGGAGACCTTCTGGTGGCCTTTCAGTGCTTAGAGAGGCTGATCAGAAAGCTGAGGACAGATTTTTGATCAGGGCCTGTTGTGACAGGACAAGGGGTGATGGTTTGAAACTAAAAGAGGAAGATTTGGACTGGGGAGAAGGAAGAAAAATTTACACTGAGGATGGTGAGACATTGCCCCGGGTTTCCCAGAGAGGTGGTAGATGACCCATCCCTGGAACCATTCCAGGTCAGGTTGTTTGAGGCACTGAGCCATCTTTGGAGGTCTTTATAAGATGCAGAGATGTGGTTCTGAGGGACATGATTTAGCACCAAGCCTGGTAGAGTTAGATAATGTTTGGACTCAATGATCTTAGTTGTCTTTTCCAACCAAAATGATTCCATGATCTGATGTAGATAGAATGGAGTCCCTTGTTGGGCAGTTGAGCTGTCCTGTCTGCTCCTCCCCACAGGTGCCACCTCTGCCTTCCTAGGGTGGCACCTCACCCCTAGGGTGAGGCACAAGCGGTGGCGGTGCCCTTGGTCTGCAGAGGAGTAAGTCTCAGGCAGAGCCTTTCTGCATCCCAGCCCTTGGCAGGAAGTCTTCCCATCAGCTTCTCCCTGCTAGAAGCAGCCCCTGGCTGTGCAAACCTGCCCTGACCTTCAGAAAGTGCCTCAGTGAGCAGAGCCTGAGCTGGGAAGTCACAGCAGTGACCAGAATCAGTTCTGGGCTAGCCCAAACCAGGACATGACACCAGCATCAGCCATCTCGTTGTGCAGCAGGAAGCTCCCCAGATGTGGCAGCCACAGAGAAAAATCCTCTCTAATGAAACACTTCCCAGCAGTAATTGGATTTCCTCTCTAAACAAAGTCATTATGCTGATTGCCCTTGTGCTTTTGAAGAGCAGAGGATGCCAGTGAGCAGCAGCTCTGGCTGATGAACCCATTTACTGATCTCTGCAGCAGGGAGTCAGGCAGGGGTATTTCCCTGCTCAGGAGAGCAGGGGTGAGCTTGTGTGAGGTCAAGGTGGCCACGTAGCTCCAAATGCTCAGGGCTCTGCTCCAAAAAATGAGCAGGGGAGAAGGTGTAAAGTGATATGTTTAGCAGCCAGAGGACTTTGCAGGAATGCACGTGGTTGCATTCCTGGCCATGGCATGCCCTCCCTGGCCAGGGTGAGCGATAGGCACTTCCCAGTCTGTGGGAAGCTACTTGGTGAAGGTCCAGCACACTGGGAACACAGAGGTCTCCAGTCTACAGGGACAGATGATGGGAGAAGGAGCAAGGGAAAGGTATGAACCAAAGATCTGTCAGCAACAGATGTGGCATGAGACTCAAGTTCCTCTCTGAGATCTCTATGGAGCTTGATGTTTTTCGAGGTGTGGTGCAGACCTAGTGTCATCCAAGGAAAAGAGGTGAAGGCAATTTTAGGACACTCTGAGAACAGCCACAGTCTAAGCTGGAGCTTGAGCAGGGCTTTTTTTAATCAACAGCATGTCTCTGCCTGTGCCATCTCCATCCCCTTTTGTTTAAGGTTCTTTAGTCACATGAAAATGTGACATAAAAACCTCACAGATCAAAACCAAAAACCCAAGTGGAAAGGCAAATACAGCTGCAGGTCCGAGGGTCCTTCTCAGGTTGGCTGTGACCAAAAGAAGGACATTGAGGTGCTGGAGTAGGTCCAGATAAGGGCAATGAAGCTGTTGAAGGGTGTAGAGCACAGGTCTTGTGAGCAGCAGCTGAGGGAACTGGGATTGTTCAGCCTGGAGAAAAGGAGGCTGAGGGGAGAACTTAGTCTCTACAACTACCTGAAAGAAGGTCAGGAGGAGTCTTTGAAGAAATCTGGGCTCCAATCCGCTGCTGGAGCAGCGTGCTGGGGTGACTGCATGATGTGTGGAGCACTGGTATTGGAAGAGGCAATGTCTGAGCACAGAACCTCACTAGGGCAATACACAGAGTGGGAGCCTCTGTGCAGTGTGGACCAAATCTGGGCAAATCATGGAATCATGGAGCTGTTTGGTTTGGAAAAGACCTCTAAGATCATTGGTCCAGCCATTGACCAAATACCACCATAGCCATTAAACCACCTTCCAAAGTACCATGTCCACATGATTCTTGAACACCTCCAGGTACAGAGACTCCAGAAGCTGGGGTGGCAGGGTGACTTCTTGTGGCTTTGCAAGCAGACAGACCACCACAGGTGAAGCAACACATAGGTGTTGGGACAACACCCTGAGGATACGTCATTTATATGGCTCTGCTGTGGGACACCGTCCTCTTGAACCCATAGTTAGAGACATGAACCACATGGACCATGGGTTGAACATCATGGCTGTTTCTCTGATCTCACCCTGGTTAGTGGTATTTGGAGGGTGATGGAGTACTGGAGCAGGGTGCACAGAAAGGTTGTGGAGTCTCCTTCTCTAGAGAGATTCCAAACCCACCTGGAAGTGTCCATTCTCACTGCATGGGTATTGGACAAGATGTGGTTCTCTTCCAACCAAATGCAATCTCTGCATCTGTGACATTGTGATCCTGGGCAAGCTGCTCTGGGTGACCCTGCTTTATCAAGGGGGTTGGACTGGATGATCTCCAGAGGTCTCTTCCAACCCCCACCAGTCTGTGATTCTGTGATTCAACAGCCACACAGAAAGCATGAAAAGAGTGGTAGCTTTGTAGGTCGCTCCCTTCCAAACCTCATTGTGCTGTGATTCTGTGATTCAGTGGCATTTGGCAGCAAAGAACTTCCAAATGGGACTTCAAGATGAGAACTGCTGGAAAATTCAGAGGCAAACAGCAAGCTTTAATACACCCAACCATCAGACAATGCAGATGCAATCCCACTGTGTCATTCCCAGGGGGAAGAGGTATCAGCTGGAGGCCTTTTTGATCTAACGAAAGCAGTGCATAATGACACCCGACAGCCAGAAGCTCAAGTCTGCAGAATTCCAGCTGGCAGTGAGATGCATGTTTTTAAGGACAGGTAATGAATGGCTGGAATGGATTGCCAGGGGATGGGATAAACTCTGCATCACACTGAGCCTCTCACAGGGGTATGTTCTGCCATCACAGAGTTGCAGACCTGCTGGCTGTTGTTGGCTCATGGTGTGCACATCTAAACTGCTGCACGGTGTGGTGCCTCTGCATTAAAGCCTAGGATATTTGTTTACCAACAGAAAATGATTCAACATCTGAGGGAAAGACCTGCAAAGCCTCCACTCTTTTCATACTATATTTGCATATTCCCAGTATGGTGGAGGTTGAAAAAGACCTCTGGAGATCATCCAGTCCAACCCACCTCCTAAAGCAAGGTCATCCACAGCAGCTTGCCCAGGATCACAATGTCCAGGTGGCTTTGCAATCTGTCAAGGAATCTCCACAACCTGTCTGGGCAGCCTCCAGGACTCTGCCACACTCATGGCAAAGAAGTTTTTTCTCATGTTCAGATGGAACCTCCTGGGTTCCAGTTTGTGCTCACTGCCCCTTGTCCTGTGACTGGGCACCACTGATAAGAGTCTGGCCCCATCCTCTTGCTCCCCACAGGTCCTTTAGCTCTTGCGGGTGGGGAGCCCAGGACTGGACCCAGTCCTCCAGGGTCTCACTAGGGCAGAGTAGAGGAGGACACTAAGGCTTTTCCTAGCTCCCCACATCAGAAAGCAGACACCAGAGACCTACAGATTTGAATCAAGGGGTTGGGTCTATATGGCTCTGGTTGAGTTGACCAACAAGACACATCCCTCTTTGCTCTGTGACCCAAGATGCAAACTCATCACATCCTAATACAAAAGAAGATGAGCCTGGGGACTTCTCACACTGCCATTTCATTTCTTCACAACATTCAGATTAGCAAATTAATCCATTCCCAGCCCCATCACCATTCCATCCCATGGATATTGTTCCCCATCTGCCTCTGGATGTCTGACAGTTTGTTTACATGATTCTCAAGATGAAAGAACTCTGATGGTTTTGGCTCAGCACCAGGAGCAGCCTCTCTGGTAGCTGCCTGCAGTGGCAGCTCCTGAGGAATGTTAATGAACCATCAGAACCTGTGTGGCTCCCGCTGGTGTCAGCACACAGAACGCCCAGGTGACATCTGCTTCTTGTGGGAAACAAAGAGCTTCATAATCTGTCTCCCGTGCATCCTGCCAATTCTGGAGCACAGACCTGTGTCCCTGACCTGGTGGGGTGGCAGGGCTTGTGCTGTCAGCTGGGCTGCATCAGAAGATGCCTGTCAGGGGAGGTGATGCTGCCACTCTACTCTGCTGTGGTGAGAACCCTCCTGCAGTAGTATGTCCAGCTCTGGAGCCCCAAAACAAGAAGGATGTGGATCTGTTGCAGGGGATCCAGAAGAGGCTACAAAGATGATCAGAGGGCTGGAGCACCTCTCTCCTATGGGGACAGGCTACAAGAATTGAGGCTGTTCCACCTGGAGAAGAGAAGGCTTCGGGGAGACCTTAGAGCATCCTTCCAGCACCTGAAGGGGGCTACAGGAGAGCTGGGGAGGGACTTTTTACAAAGGCTTGTTGGGATAGGATGAGGGCAAATGGATTGAAGGAGGGCAGATTTAGACTGGAGATTAGGAAGGAATTCTTTAGAGTGAGGGCCCCCTTTAGGTACTGGAAGGCTGCCGTAAGGTCTCCCTCTCAGAGCCTTCCTCTTCTCCAGGCTGAGCAGCTCCAATTCATTCAACTCAAGCAAAGTGACTTCTTAACCCAGCTCCTTTGAGTGGGTGAAAAGCAACATCCCAGCAAGAACAATGCCCACCTGGGTGCAGGTGGCACTCAGGGACCACATCCATGACAAGAAGGGTTTGATGAGGGTCTTGAGGCGTCAAACCATTGGTGATCTACTGTAAGAGCCCTGCAGGAGGAAAGGCAGGAGGTGTGGAAGGAGCAGCTAAAAAGAGATTTGCTTGCTCTTCTATTTCAGCAGCTCTTTAGTCAGAGCAACAAATATTCCCTGGATATTTTTATCCATTGCAGCTGGGGAGAGCATCTCTGGCTCTCTGGCTGGCTTATACAACACAGCCTACCCATACAGACCTCAACTAACCACCCCACACCCTCCCCACTTCTGGCTACCCCATGTCCTGTGTCCCTGAGCTGAGAGGATGTGGGGAACTTAGCACGAGTGTACCAGGAGCATTGTGTGCCCTCACTGGCATGTGTTAGAGGAAGGAAGCACCTTTCTGGTGCTTGAAAACTTTGGAAGTTGTTTCCCTCTGTAGTCATCATGCAGACCTCATTGCTCTCTACAACTCCCTGAAAGGAGGTTGGAGTGAGGTGGGGGTTGGTCTCTTCTCCCAGAGGAGATGGCCTCAAGTTGCACCAGGGGAGGTTCATAATCGGCTATTAGGAACAATTTCTTCACTGAACAGGTGATTGCACATTGGAACTGGCTATCCAAGGAGGTGATGGAGTCTCCATCCCTGTAGGGGTACTCATAGACTCATAGAATCACAGAATTGCTTGTGTTAGAAGGGACCTCAAAGATCAGCTAGTTCCAACCCCTCTGCCACCTTCCACACTCAGGATGTTTGGAAGAGGAGCTTTGGGACATGATCTAAGAGCTGTGTACAGGGAGATGTTAGGTTATGATTGGACTAGATGACCTTAAGGTCTTTTCTAACCAGGCAATTCTATGATTCTATGATTTTGGAGGTGAGTTGGGCCCAACCCATCTTCCATATGAATCAAGAAGGAATCTCCACTCCCCAAGAGCCTCCCGAAATCCTCAGGTATATTGACTTGGCAATGCTGCTGGGTTAACCATTGGACTTGATAATCTTAAAGGTCTTTTCCAGGCTAAATGAGTCTATGAATGATTCTATGACCAGGCTCTGAAGGGCCACCTGTGACTTCTGTCTTGCCCTAGCTTTCCCTGATGCCTTTTGAGAGCATCTCTGGAGATCACCATCTCTGGAGGTGTTCAATAAATATGTGGACAGGGCTCTTCAGGACATGTTTTAATGGCCATGGTTGTCTTAGGTTGAAGGTTGGACTCAATGATTTAGAGGTCATTTCCAACTGAAACAATTCTATGATACCAGTGCACCTTCTGCTGGAGACCTTTGCTTTCCATGTTTGTATTGCCATATACTTTTAAAGACATTTTGAGGAAGCAATCAGCCAAGCTTCCCTGGGGGCTGGGAAGGTGTAGGTGTGGATGGGAAGAGCCATATGTAGCAACTAAAACCAGCACCAGAAGGGCCTTTGCCATATTTCATTGCCTACAGATTAAAGTTTTCTGTATGCTTCCAATTTCCCCCCCATAATCACAGAATCATGGAATGGGTCAGGTTGAAGGGACCTTAAAGGTCATCCTGCAGTCAGCAGGGACATCTGCAACTAGAGGAGGTTGCTCAGAGCCCCAGACAACCTGACCTGGAAGGGTCCCAAGGATGGGGCATCTACCACCTCTCTGGGCTACCTGAGCCAATGTTTTACCACCTTCATCATACAAAAGTTCTTCCTTAAATCTAGATAATGAGTCAGTGATGGTTGGCACCTGTGGTGTGGAAGAATTTTCATACTTCTAGAGTCATCCTCCTTCTAAAAGGCAAATGTCTTATTTATTCCTTGCTTGGATAGAGATTTTTTTCTTCAGCATCTATTATTTCCTCCTGCTGTGCTGTGAGTCAGGGCACCTTGTGCAGCCACTGTAAGGTTGTGTCATGCTCCAGATGGTTATTTATGTCAGGCTAGATAATTACAGCCATTAATTGGGAATTAATGAATTGGATGCAGTCCTCAAGATGCTTTCTTGCTGCACAAAAGCAGAACCACAGCTGCAATGAGCACCACAAGAGAAAGTTCTCACCAGAGCTACTTGGGGCTAAAGAACCACTCTAAAAATTCAATTTTAATGGTTTATTTTGAGAATTGGTATGAGGGAGCTTGGAGCCTTTGACGTGGAGCTCGGCTTCCCATGGAGCCTCACCACAACCTGGAAAATATTTTCAATGCACAGACTAAATGAGAGCAACTCAAAAAGCCTCCTTGGACTTTCCAACATCACAGATCCTCCACACAAAACTCCAAGTAGGGGTGACCCACAGCATCCTGTAGCCAAAAAGCACACCGGCCTCCCACTGTGGGCTTCCATGCCCCTGGGAGCACTTTGTCCCTGCAGTCACAGAATCATAGCAGCACAGAATTGTTTTGATTGTAAAAGACCTTTAAGATCATCAACTCCAACCATCAGCCTAGCATCACCATGGCCATTAAACCATGTCCCAAAGTGCCATGTCCACAGGTTTCTTGAACACCTCCAGGGACAGTGACTCCATGACCTCTCTGGGCAGCCTGTTCCAATGCCTGACCACTCTTGCAGGAAAGACATTTTTCCTCGTGCCAACCTGAACCTCCCCTGGCACAGCTTGAGGCCATTTCCTCTTGTCTCCTGATACTAGTGAGAAGACACCAGCCCCCACTTCACTCTAACCTCCTTTCAGGCAGTTGTAGAGGGCAATGAGGTCTCCCCTCAGCCTTCTTTTCTCCAGACTAAACCCCAGTTCTTTCAGCTGCTCCTCATCAGACCTGTTCTCCAGATCCTTCACCAGCTCCATTGCCTTTCTCTAGACCTGCCACAGAACCTCAATGTTCTTCTTGGAGTGAGTGGCCCAAAATACTGAACAAGTATTCAAGGTGCAGTCGTGAGTCCCTCCACTGGGCAGCTGTGGTTTAAGGGTCTGCCAGTGTCCCTCAGACTCCTGAACCTTGTGGTGGGCACATTGGGATGTGGCAGTGGCAGATGAGGGCAGCATCAGAGAGATGCACTATCCTTATTGGACATTAGGAAGAAATTCTTTACCCTGGGGGTGGTGGAACACTGAACAGGTTGCCCAGGGAGATGATGGAGGCCATTGCCTGAAAACATTCAAAGTCAGGCTTGATGGGGCTGTGAGCAACCTGATTAGCTGGGGATGTCCCTGATGACTGCAGGGTGGTTAGATAAGACAAACTTTGGGGGTCCCTTCCAACCCAATGCATTCCACAATTACTGATCCAGCTCTTGAGGCCACTCTTTGTGAATGATTTGGGTTTTAAAGGTTTTTTGGATGCATCTGCAGCAGCTCCTCTCATTGCCACCATGGGATGTAACAAACCTTACCCATTTTTGCCTGTTACAACTCTTTAAATAAGCAATGAGACTCCCTTTTAGCTTAGATGATTTTCTTGCACTGCAGAGTGATATTTGCAGTGTGGGGCCACCTGCCATAAATGATTCATTCCTTCCCCTCCTCTCTTTCCACTGATATTTTATTCCTAGTCACAATAAAGCACATTCTCCCTCTTAATGCTCCTCACACTTCTGTGTCTGGAATGTTTCACACCCCAGGAGGGGGCTGGTGAGGGCAAAGGGTGGGTTTGCAGAATCATAGCATGGTGGAGGTTGGAAGGGACCTTTGGAGATCATCCAGTACACCTCCCCTGCTAAAGGAGGGTCACCCACAGCAGCTTGCTCAGGATCACAACATCCAGGTGGCTTTGGAATCTCTCCAGGGAAGGAGACTCCACAACCTCTCTGGGCAGCCTGCTCCAGGGCTCCAGCACCCTCGCAGCAAATAATTTTTTCCTCATGTTCAGATGGAACCTCCTGGGTTCCAGTTTCTGCCTGTTGCTCCTTGTCCTGTCACTGGGCACCACTGGAAATGGTCTGGCCACAATCTCTTGATCCTAACCCTTTAGATACTGATCAGTTTTGATCAGGTCCCCTCCCAGACTGCTCTTCTCCAGGCTAACAGCCCCAGGTCTCTCAGCCTTTCCTCCTCACAGAGATGCTCCAGGCTCCTCAGCATCTTTGTAGCTTCCATGGAACTCTCTCCAGTGGTTCACTGATGAGACCAAGAGTGTGGCATGGAGATGTCCTTGCCACTTCCCTCCTGTCCCTGGAGATGACAGAGCCAAGGGTTCCAAAGCCAGCTTGACATTGCCTGCAGGGCTGACACAAACCTCTTCCACCAGTACCACTTGGAGATATGTAAATGCCCTTGGATCAGCTCAGGAAGCCCCAGCAAGACCATCACCCCACACTGGTGTGGATGTTCAGCAAAGCAGCTGCTGAAAGGCTAAAAATAGGGAGCTTGCTTCCAAGTGTTTCCAAGTGGAAATGGCAGAGCTGTGGAGAAGGCTTTTCTCCACTTGGATGATGCTAAATTTTCATGAGCTCAGTAGCAGAGAAGACAATGAAGGTCTCAGATGCTTGGATCCTATTCTGTCTGCCTTCACCTCAGTAATTTTGCCTGCCCACCTCCTGCTCCTCCTCCAGCAAACTTCCACCCCCAGACACAGATGTAGCTGTAGCATCTACCAAAGAGGATTAGGAGAAGTGGAGCTGGGAAGACACTTCTCCTGCCTTCAGCTGCAGACCCCTTCTCAGCCCCATCCTGCAAAGCACGCAATTCTGATGGAAGCCATTCGCACTGTGCCTTGCAGCATGATGTGAAATCGCACACCCACCTCCTCTCTCACCACCACATGGGGTCTTTCTGCTCCATCCCATTCCTTCCACAGCCATCAGTGCATCCCACCTGAGCCCGTAACCTCCACGGGGCCTGGAAGAAAACATCTCAATTCAAATCCAAGTCCCTGAAGCACTTAGAGGAAATCACTTGGAGAAGGGTGACAGAGCTCAACACTATATGTTGGACATTAGAAGAAACTTCTTGACTGAAAGGGTTCTCAAACACTGGAAGAGGCTCCCCAGGGAGGTGGTTGGTGTTTAAAAGAGAGAGGGATGTGATGTTGAGGGCCATGGTTTATCACCAGCCTTGGTAGAGTTAGGGAATGGTTGGACTTCATAGAATCATAGAATGGCTTCAGTTGGAAGGGACCTTCAAGATCTGCTGCCATGGGCAGGGACACCTCCCACTAGACCAGGTTGCTCAAAGCCTTATCCAGTCTGACCTTAAACACTTCTAGGGATGAGATGTCCACAACCTCTCTAAGCAACCCATCCCAGTGTCTCACCACCCTCATAGTAAAGAACTTCTTCCTGATGATTTGATGATCTTAAAGGTCTCTTCTAACCAAAACAATCTATGATTCTCCCCTCTGTGCTGGCTGGAGAAGCTCCCAGCTCATCTGTCTACTCTTATGTTCTTAATGTAGGCACCTTTCATTGAAGCACTTCCTTTCATAGATTCATAGATTCATTCATAGAATGGTTTGGGTTGGAAAGCACCTTCAAGATCATCTAGTTCCAACTCCCCTGCCATGGGCAGGGACACCTTCCACTATACTAAATTGCTCAAGGCCTCATTCAGCCTGGCCTTGAACACCCATCATGAAGCCCATTCCCTCATCCAGACTCAGCATAAGCAGATGCTGCCCATTTTTGATGTTGGTTGCAGACAGGATCATTTGATCTCCAGATTTCTCAGGGAAGTCAAGTCACAGCCTGCAATTTCCTTTCAAATGTGTGAAGTTCCTGCATAATTTTCAATTCACTCTTCTCTTGTGCATGATGAATAGAGAAGGATGTTCTCCGCAAAGGCTGTTTATTAAAATGCAAATCAACTTCAGGCTGAAGGTCCATCTGAGCACTGAAAATCACACATGTCAACAAAGAATATTCAATTGAGTCCCAGGAAGAACTGAGGAGCAGAATTCCACTTTTGAGGAAGAACTGAAAGCTAAAATGATGAGTAAAATACCAAGCTGATAAAAATTCACCAGCAAAAATGATCAGTGAAAGCAAACTGGAACAGGCTGCCTAGTGGGGTTGAATATCTCCTTCTCTGGAGATGTTCAGAACCTGCCTGGATGTGTTCCTGTGTGATCTGGTCTAGGTGATCCCGCTCTGGCAGCGGGGTTGGACTGGATGATCTTTGGAGGTCCCTTCCAGCCCCTAACATTCTGTGGTTCTGTGAAACTCAAGCTCAGGCTAGGCTTTTCTTCAAGCCTGACCACATCTGCAACACCACTGGCCTGATGAGCAGGGACCTCTCAAGCCCAGTAAAGACACTCTGAAATATCCCAGACTTATAGAACCATATAATTGGGTTGGAAAAGATCTCTGGGATCATCAGGTCCCACCATCAATCCAACACCACCATGGCCATTAAACCATGTCCTAAAGTGCCATGTCCACACATTTTCTTGATCTCCTCAAGGCACAGCTTTTGGCTGCAAAACATTACCAAGGGCTGCAGGGAAGGGTGGACAAGTCCATGAAAAAGGACTCTCCAGAGACTTGCTAAATTGGTAGCAGCTGCAACTGCTTCTGCTGAGCATGGATGGTGTCTGGGAAGGTCTCCTGGAAGAGATGGCCTCCCTGCACACCTTGAGTCTACCTGGGGCTCCCTGTACCTCAAGTCCCATGGAGCCTGGAGCTGCTCCTTGGCAGGATGCTCTCACTGGAGTGGGTTTTTTTTCCTTTTGTCCCCTGATCCCAGCAGTCCTCCACTGAAGACACTGTGGAGAACACAGATAAGGTGGTAGATGCTCCACCCCTGGAATTTTTCAAGGACAGGTTGGATGGAGCTTTGAGCAACCTGGTCTAGTTGAATATGTCCCTGCTCACTGCAGAGGGGGTGGAAGTAAATATCTTTATTTACCCAACCCAAACCATTCTATGGTTCTGTGAATGGTGGTCACAAAGCCTGGTCCCTGCTGCTGCCGTTCAGCTCCATGGCAAAGGCTTCAGGACAAGCATACCAACCTGGGGAGACAGACCTCCCAGGTGCCACCCAATGCCACCCAAACACAATCCCTCTCCTTGGCCTTAGGCAGAGGAGGCTCACTATTTCCTTGTCACACAGAAAAGGTGGCACTCGGCACCCACAGCTTTGAGGATTCAGATATTAAAAGAGCTCATGGTTGCTCCAGACTCAGGAACACAAGACAGGGAGGATGGGCATGGCTCTTCCCCATCTGTCTCTAAAGCTGCCAACAGCAAAGCCACATTGCACCAAGGACCGTCAGTGATGCTCTTGGAGCAGCACCTATGTCTCACCCTACCAGCGGAATACCACAGGAAGCAACCTCAAAATAGCCCTCAAAACACCATCCAGGGCTTCCCCAGGGAATAGTTCAGTCTCAGAGGGGAGATGGGAGCAGAACTGGGGAGAAAGGGAGACAGGAGCTGGTGATGGGTGTGCAGGAGCCCTGAGCTGATGGCCAGGGGTGCCAAAGACTGCCCAGGGAGGGAGGCACTGTGCAGGGCAAGATCAAACCCTATTAACCAGCTCTATTTTCAACCCCAGAATGTAGAATCACCACACACAGCCCTCTCATAGACCCCCCAAAACCTTCCAACAGCCAGCCCTGGGGGAACCACAAGCAAAAGGAGGAGGGAACATGTCCCCAGAGGGTGAGCTCTGCTCTTTGCTGGGGATCCAGCAACGTCCCTGACCACAGGCGTCATCCCCAGCTCTGCTGGTCCCCAGGGAGATGTGTCACTTGTTGATTGATGTCTCTGTATCCATCTGCAGCTGAGGAGGCCAAAGTGTGACCAGAATCTCTCCAGGTTGCCATGGCAGCAGGGAAAAAAAAAAACTTGGAAAAGGAAGAAAAACAACTAATAGGTATGGAAGAAGGGATCTCCAAGGATACAAAAAGCCAACAGCATCTCAGTGGCAACACAGACCTGGTAGAAGCTACCAGTTATGCAGATCACCCCTGGTACCTGAAAGCTGAGCAGCTGCCATGCAGCCCTGGTTCTGTGTCACCCTCCAGTGTGGTTAGGTGACATCAGCAGCACCCAGCACCATCATCATGCATCAACACCCCAGGCATGCAGAGGACAAGGAATGGGTCAGGGATGGATCCAGAGCATTCACAGGTGTAGGAGGAGGAAGCCAGGAGCAGTGTTACCAGTACATAGAACCATCAGATTGTTTAGGTTGGAAAAGACCTTTAAGAGCATCAAGTCCAACCACTAACCCAACACAGCAGGTCACCACATCTACATGGCTTTTAATTTCATTCAGGGATGGGGACTCCACCACTGCCCTGGGCAGCCTGTTCCAGGATTTGTCAACCCTCTGTGGGGAAGAAATTGTTGCTCGTTTCCAACCTAAATCTCCCCTGGTGCAACCTGAGGCTGTTTCCTCTTGTCCTGTCGCTTATCACTTGGAAGAAGAGATCAACCCCTACCTCACCTCCTTTCAGGCAGTTGTGAACAGTGAGAAGGTCTCCTCCTTTTCTCCAGACTGAACAACCCCAGTTCCCTCAGCTGCTCCTCACAAAACCTGTTCTCTATACCCTCCACCAGCTTTGTTGACCTTCTTCGGACATGCTCCAGCAATCTCAGTGTCTCGTGTAGAGAAAGGCAACATCACACTCCTTGGGGGAAAAATCTTAGAATCACAGAACTGTTGAGGTTGGAAAAGACTTTTGAGATCTTTAAGTCCAACCACTTGCCTGAAAAGCCTCTTAAGAGTCTTATATGACACCAGGATCAGGTAGAGGTTCTGCCACAACCCACACACTCAGAGAAATTCCCTTTCTTACACATGAAAATGCTTCAGTGCTTCCTTTTTCTGTCCCCATCACTTTTGCCTCATGCTGGAGCCTTGGGAACCAGGCAGCTCTGGAGCATCCAGTGGTTTCAGGAGTCCATCAAAGCAGATTTGTTCCTCAGCTGAGCTTTTCTGAGGTCCAGAAGAACTAAACTAACACTGCTCCACATTAAGTCCCCAAGTCCCCAAACCTTTCATTTTGATGGCATTTCAGCCACCCTTTCAAATTGTCTGGTTGTAGCAAGTGAGTAGGTGAAGTCCACATACAAATTATGGCCTTTTTGCTTTCCTGGAAAATGCCTTCGATGTTTCTCTGCTAAAAATAAAACTTTTCAGTAGAAGGAAAGTTTGAGTGACACGCAAGAGCCTTCAGAGCTAAGAACAGTGTCCAGCAGGTCCTGGCCTTCTACAATTTAGCCATGCTGGGAACAGGGTCATGGTTGGTGCAGTCCTTCCAGCCAGGAGACATTCTGCCCCAGCTGCTGTTCAAGCTGTGGGTAGTTATGAGTGTATCTTCTTAGCTGCCTGTGAGCCTGAAATTACTACTGTGGAGCAGAGATGGAGCACCAATATCCTGGCATCCACTCCTTCCTCTTTCAGTGGTCCATCCGTTTCCTTTGCCTCAAAGTCCTTTAGAAGATTCAGGTTAGAGGGCTGCCTCTTAGCTCCACCACAGCAAAAGCAGTCCAAGTCCCACATCTACACAGCTCAGGACTTCCCCCACCACATCCATGACCATCATCTCCAAACACCCAGTCCATGATGCTTCTGTGCCTTCCCAGGCATCCATGTGCTGGATGGATGACAGGGTTGGGTGGGAACACGCCACAGAAGTGTCCCAGCAGCAAACTTCACCTGTGTGTGTGGTGACCTTGGTCATAGGAGCCTCCAGGTTGAACAACCCCAACTCTCTCAGGCTGGCCTCACAGCAGAGGGCTTCCAGTCCTCCCATCATTGCTGTGGCCTCCCCTGGTCCCACTCCAACAAGTCCATGTCTCTCCTGTGCCAAGGACTCCAAAGCTGTCTCCAGCACTGCTTTTGAAGCATCAGGTTGTCACAGAGAAGGTACAATGAGGACAGCTCAGCCTCCAGTGAGATGGTGAATCAAAGAACACCTCATGAGATGTTTTCTTTCCTTAACGTTTGTCTATGCCAGCATCTCCTCTCACCATGTCTGAACCAGATGGGATAACATCTTCTTCCAGCCAGGAGGCTGGGCTGGGTGCCTGGGTGCTTAGTCTCCTAAATGCACAGTAAACATAGGATGATTGGCAGTAGCACCCCAGAAGACTTTGGACTTTTTTAAGTCAACCTTGGTAGCAGAATAGCAAGAGGTAGCAATGGTAGCAAGAGCAACAGCTCTGGATACTCATGGACACACACTGGTGGTCTGGGTGATGCCCCAGGTGAGCAGCAGCCCAGCATCCTCCACCAGCAGCCCAGCTGCCACCTGGGAGGAGATGCTGGTTTCTGTCCATGTCCTCCCTATGTGTTGCCCTCTTACTGAGATTGAAAATATGGCTTTGCCAGCCAGAATTGAGTCTTTGTGAGGAGTTGGCTGTCAGGGCTGGGAACATGCCTAGTTTGCTTCCCTCACATCTCCTCATCACTTCTACCACCTCCTTGATTCATCTGAGTGTGTCACTGGATGGCAACAGGCTTGTGGGAACACCCACACCATGTTATCTGTTGCCAGGAGAAAGGGAGACTTGCCTAGCTCCTTTTCCAAGCCCCTGCCTTATTTCAGGTGTCTGATTTAGGAAAAGATGAATCACGTTCTTGGATGGAGGCACCAGGCAGGGGTGCCTCTTCCTGTGGACAACAAGCTGGTGAGGAATGAGCAGCTAAAACACATGTGCACACCCACTGGGTCTTCAGCACGGGCTGTGTGTCCAAGTCATAGAATCAGAGAGTCATAGAATCGTTTTGGTTGGAAAACACAATCATCAGGCCCAGCCATTCTCTAACTCTGCTAAGTCTGATGCTAAAAAACGTTCCTCAGCACAACATCTCTGCATCTATTAAACACTTCCAGGCGTGGGTATTCAACCACCTCCCTGTGCAGCCTGTTCCAGTGTTTGAGAACTCTTTCAGTCAAGAAGTTTCTAAGTCCAACCTAAACCTTTCTGGGTGCAACTTGAGGCCATTTCCTCTTGTCCTGTCATTTTTTTATTGTGAGAAGAGATCGATGCCCACCCGGCTCCAGTCTCCTTTCAGGAAGGTGTAGAGAGCCATAAGGTCTCCTCTCAGCCTCCTTTTCTCCAGACTAAACAAGTTCTCTCAGCTGCTCCTCACAAGACCTCTTCTCCAGCCCCTTCACCAGCTTTGTTGAATCCATGCAGTGTTGCCACCTGCACAGACCAATTTTCCAGAAGTCTGGATTTTGCCAAGCCCCAGAGAGTGTTTTCTTGAGTGATTATTTAGAGAAGATGGACAATGGCACCTCCTGCACGAGTGCAGCATCTCCATCCCCGTGTAACCACCGCAGCAGATGTTGAACAGCGACGCTGAGCATCTAATTATGACGTTAACAATATAAATACCCAAGAAGCCAGGGAAGCAGGTTGACAACCCAAGTTATGCAGAACATCTCCATCTCTCCAAGCTGGAGACAATTTTTGCCATGTAATTACAGTGCTGTTAAACGTTGTTACATAAGGACTGCAGATTTCAGGTCAGATACTCCGTACGTCATGGCAGCATGGGGTGTTTTGACATTTATGGGAAGATTTTTTATTTTTAGGTGGTTTGGTTGCCACGGCAGCAAGAAGAAATCTGCACTAGACTCAGCTATACATTAGGTATTGGGCCTCCCACTTGCTACATCCAAAAACTTGTCAACTGATTTCCCCAGAATCATCAACCGAAAGCTGTGATGGGTGGAAAGAGGTGTGAAAAGAAAACAGCCCATGTAGAACCATAGACTCATCAAATCATCCTGGTGGGAAAAGACCTTCAAGGTCATTAAGTCTGACAATTATCAAACTCTACCCACCTGAGGATAAATCATGAAACTGCTCCTCTTTGATAATGAAAGCTATTCCTGAAGCCCCTATCTGATGGTGGGGCCAAGGAAGTTGCTCGTTAGCATAAAAAGTTTTACTTATTTCATAGAAACACAGAATGATTAGGGTTGAAAGGGACCTTTAAAGGTCATCTAGTCCATCCCCCTGCAGTTAGCAGGGACATCTGCAACTAGATGAAGGTGGTCAACTCAATCAAGTTGTGACAGGACAAAGGGTGAAGGGTTTAACTTGAGAGAGGGAGATTTAGACTAAATGTAAGGAAGAAATTCTTCACTGTGAGGGTGGTGAGACCAGGTTTCCCAGAGAGATGGTAGATGTCCCATCCTTGGAACCATTCCAGGGCAGGTTGGTTGGGGCTCTCAGCAACCTGCTCTAGTTGCAGATGTCCCTGCTGAATGCAGGGGGCTTGGACTTGATGACCTTTAAAAGGTCCCTTCCAACTCAAACTGTTCTGTAATTCAATGATTCTATTCCTCTATGATTCTGAAGTCCTGCACATGTTGAGGTTCCTCGTGGCAGGATTTATTGTGGTTAAAGAAGCTTTGGTATAAACAGGGAAGCCCACAGATTTCAGTGGGAGAGTTTCCTTTTCAATGCTGAAGACTCAGGACATATCACACCTTCAACACATCTCAGCCACTTAATGTTCCCCAGTTCATCCTTTGGGCAGCAGAGAAAGGAGGAAGGAGCCAAACGCAGCCTGTGGGAGGAAGGACAGATTTCTATAGTGGGATGAGTTTAATAATTGTTTTTCTCCAAAATGAGTCAGAGGCTGAAGAAGTGGGGCATTAATCTCAGGGGAGATGAGTAAGTGAGCACCATGTGAAGGCAATGGTCAAAGGAGCATCACAATTTATAGAGGAAGCTTGGCTCTTCCCGGCCATTAGCAATGGTTTGATTAAAATCAGAAACGTTCCACCAGCTCCCCAGAGTCAAAAAGAATTAAAGTCAAATGATGTCACCTTTGAAATTAATCAGCATGTGTAGCTTTACAGGTTATCTCACTCTGAGGCACCATCTCAGCATTTAGCTTCTCTTCCAAAGTCCTCCTGCAGCAGCCAGACAGCCCCAGGCCCTGGCGTGTCAGCAAGCTGGAAGTCACTTGATGGAGCAATTTTTGCCTTCTTATTTCCAGAACTGATTTCCAGGAGGTGACAAAGAGACTTGCCCACCCCAGGGCTCAGCCACCCACCAACACCTACGATCACTACTAGCATCACTGATGCAAAGTCTCCAGAGAAGAACATTTGTGGTTTTCTCTTTGTGCCACCACTTAAGTGCTGGTTTAACAAGGGAAGTGTGTGCTCAGCAATCAGGGTTAAAGTCTGGCAGAGGGAAAAAATTCATTAAATATTTAAAATGGTTACACTGCTGATGTTCTCATTAGGGTTTCTCAGGAGCTCATCTCCCTGTCAAAGAGATTTGGCTGCCCAGAGCAAGCAGCAGTTTCAGCCACCTCCATTCAGGTTCACAGGATCACAATGGTTTGGGTTGGAAGGGTAACCTTTAAAGGTCATCTAGTTCAAACCCCCCGCAGTCAGCAGGGACATCTGCAACTATAGCAGATTGCTCAAACCTCCAAACAACCTGACCTGGGAATGGTTCCAAGGATGGGGCATCTACCATCTCTCTGAGCAACCTAGGACAGTGTCTCACCATCCTCAACATCAAAAATATTTCTTCCTTCTCTCCAGTCTGAATCTCCCTCTTTTAGTTTAGCTCCATCACCCCTTGTCCTGTCACAACAGGGCCTGCTCGAACGTCTGTCCCCAGCTTTCTGACCAGCCCCTTTAAGCACTGAAAGGCCACCAGAAGCTGTCCCTGGAGCCTTCTCTTCTCCAGGCTGAACAACTCCAATTCTCTCAGCCTGGCCTCACAGCAGAGGGCTTCCATCCCTCCCATCATTGTGTGGCATCCTCTGGCCCTTGTCCAACAGGTCCATGTCTTGGCTGTGCTGAGGACTCCAGAGCTGGCCCCAGCACTGCAGGTGGGGTCACAGCAGAGCAGAGTAGAGGGCCAGAATCCCCTCCCTCCACCTGCTGCCCACACTGCTGGGGATCAGCCCAGGACATGGTTGGATCTGGGCTGTGAGCACACAGTGCTGGGTCATATCCAGCCTTTCACCCACCAGCACCCCCAAGTCCTCCTCAGGGCTGCTCTCCAGTCCTCCACCCCCAGCCTGTGTTGATACTGGGGTTGCTATGACCCAGGTGCAGGACCTTGCACTTGGTCTTGCTGAACGTCATGAGGTTCACCCCCCCACTTCTTGAGGTTGTCCAGGTTCCTCTGGATGGATTTGTCTTTAAGCAGTTATGAACCACACACTGCTCTGTGTGGGTGGCAATGAATAATTTTCTTGGTGTGTTGGGTACATAAGTCTAGAGATGTTGCTCATCAGCCAAACCAGCTCTGAGTGTCATTGTTTGGGGAGAAATCAGGAGCGAGGGGGAAGCAGCGAGATGTTGACTACAACTGTGATTCAAGCAGCTCTTGACTCAGAGCCTACTGAGCTTGGTGGAAAGCCTCCTTCTGATGCCAGTTCAGCTCCAAGCTCAAAAATGGGCAAATCTCCTGCAATTCAATGAGTGCTGCTTGCCTGAAAGAGGACTCACAGTTCTGTGATGCCCTTATGCCATTGAGGACTCCTCAATCACTGCTTCACTTGTCTCCTACAAAACAGGAAAAGTTCTGCCTTCCAGTAGTTACATGGAATTGCAAAATGGGTAGAGTTACAAAGGACCTTGAAGATCATCTAATTCCAAGCCCCCTGCCATGGGCAGGAACATGGCCCACTGGACCAGGTTGCTCAAGGCCCTGTCCAGCCTGGCCTTGAACACCTTCATGGAGGTGCCATCCACAGCTTTCCAGAAGGGAATCATCAGACACTTTTAACATTCACTGGAAAGGGTGCTGGCCCATCTTGTCTAGTCCGTGTTGCTCCTAAGAAAGCTTGGACCAGGTGATCCTTGAGGTCCCTTCCAGCTTGGTATTTTGACACCAGGAAGCTCTTCTCTAGCTTCCAAAATCCATCTAGCCACAAGAAGCCTCATCTCTGTCCCAGGAAGCTGCTGTTTGCTGCCATGAGGCAACAGAGCTGGCAACAGCCTTCAGACCACAGCAGACTCAGAGCAATGGAAATCAACCTGTCCTGGACAAGGGGAGATTGGTTCTTGAGAAGTGGGCATCAAACCTTCAGAAACTTGAAGATTTGGCTACAGACATCAAGTATATCATAGATCCCTCATGTTCAGACAAGATGGTGATAGTGATATAAAATGAGCAAAGGTGCCACCTGGGTTCATTGAAGGACAATCATTCACGACAAGGACAATCAGCCATTGGAATAATCTCCCCAGGGACATGGTGGAGTCCCCAACATTCAACACTTGAAAGATTTACTAGACAAGGTGCTGGATCATCTTAGCTCAAAGTTTGGAACAAATGGTCCTTGAGGTCCCTTCCAACATGATATTCTATGATTCTATGAATAATTTGGTATTTTTCCTTGAAGAAGACTCAGAAACAAAAGGGAGGTGGTTTCAGCTTTATGAGCTTCTTCAGAGCACCTGAAATAGTGCTTGGAGCAAATGATATCACTTGTGAGAAGCTCTGAAAACTGGGCTGGGGGAAGGTTACTGCTGGAACACTGTGAGTTTCAGACCTGGAACATCTCTGCCTCTGGAGATTTCTAAACTAGATGTTGCTTTCAGCTGAAAAATGAAGAAAGGGCTTTTGTATTTCTTCATAATTTGGTCTATTCTTGTGAAACTATGACCTGGGCCAGTTTATACTGGAGTATTTTGTCCACTTCTGGGCTCCCCAGTTCAAAAGGGACAAGGATATACTACAGAGTGTCCAATAGAGGTTATGAGGATGATTAAGGGACTGGAAAGGCTGAGAGACCTGGGGCTGTTTAGCTGGAAAAGAGAAGACTGAGAGGAGACCTTATTAATGCTTATAAATATCTGAAGGGTGGCTGTCAAGAAGGGGACAGTCTCTTCAGTGGTGCTCTGTGATAGGACAAGGGGCAATGGAAAAAAACTGGAACCCAGGAAGTTCCACCTCAACATGAGGAGAAACTTCTTTCCTGTGAGTATGCTGGAGCCCTGGAGCAGACTGCCCAGGGAAGTCATGGAGTCTCCTTCTCTGGAGATTTTCAAGCCCCATCTGGATGTGTTCCTGTGTGACCTCTCCTAGCTGACCCTGCTTTGGCAGGGAGGTTGGACTCAGTGATTTCCAGAGGTCCTTTCCAACCCCCACCATTCTATGATTCTATGATTTCTGCAGCAAAGATAAGTGACCTCATCAGATGTACTAACGACACAAAGCCAGGAGGTGTCCTCAGTATGGAAGAAGAAGCAGGGTACGCTGGAAACTGAGTGACCTGGGGGAGTGGCATGACAGCAGGGATGTGGATTTCAAGGTCATGCACGCACGCAGGCACTAGTAAACAAGGATTTCTGCTGTCAGCCAGGAGCTCATCCATCCAAAATGACTGAGGAGAAGGAGGATCAGGGTGCACTGGTTGATCACGAGATGAATTATGAGCTGCCAAGGTCTTAAAGGCATAAAAAGGCAATTCTAATCCCAGGCTGCACCTGCTGAGATGTTTCCAGCAGACACAGCCTGAGACGTGTGTTCCTGTACCAAGAGCTGGAGCAGCCCCACACAGCTGATGAGACACCACACGTGGAACCTCCAGGCATCAGAGGAGGACGCATGTCCAGGGCCTGAAGCGGTTTTCCCACATGGTAGTGGAAAATCATCTGCTTGCATCAGACACCCAAGGCCTCTCCATCAGCATGGGGGCACCTCTGGGAAGGCCCTGGGGCTCATCCCAACCCTCTCTTCTCAGGAGAGGAGCCCTGAGCCCTTGTCCACTCTGTTATTTGTCTTTCGAAGGTGCTATGAGAGCACAATGACTAAGGGAGACCTCAGAGCTCTTTGTCTTGGCTCATTCCTCTCTTTTATTTATTAGCTTTAGCTCAGCTCAGGGCCTCATCAATCAACCTAAATTCACCCTCCCAGCTACCACATGCCTGTTGTCTATCCAGTCTGCCTCTCCCCTGGAAATCCCACCCCAGCTCCAAGGCCTCTCTGCAGTCTGAGCGAGCCAGACAATCTATCACCTCCCCCAGACCCTGCTGGCAACCCAGGAGATCCAGGCAGGCTCCCTCCCTGTGCCGGTGGATGGAGATCGATTGGTGTCACGGGGATGATGCTGGCAGATTAATTAGTGACAGACAAGCATTCAGCTTCGTGTCCCACTGCTCCTCACTCCACTCTAAGACATGAAGGCGATTGATTTCCCAAGCCCCACCTTCCTTCTGTCCTCTAATCCCTTTGCTGGAGGGGATCTCAGCAGCAAAAATCACAGCAGACTTGTGTTTGCAGATACACATACAGAAAGATGAAGCAGGGGAGGTTTAGGAGACCACATTGCCCAAAGCAAGTTGTCATCAGGATAACATTGACAAGAAGGAAATATGTAGGCAATTAAGGAGGGCATATGGGGATAGGATGAGGGGTAATGGCTTCAAAATGCAAGAAGCTCAATTGAGATTAGACATCAGAAAAAAATCTTGCCTGTGAAGGTGGTGAGGCACTGGAATGGGTTGTCCAGAGAAGTTGTGAAGGCTCCAAGACTGGAAGCATTCAAAGTGTTCACCCACCACTTCATCTTGCTCCAGGCTTGATCCTGATTTCTTATCTGCATTTCCAGCAGACAAAGCAAACACACGTGTAGGCTGGTGGGGCACAGAGGGGAGCAGTCAGGAGCAGGCAGTTGATGTGCAAGACAAAGGTCCTTCTGGTGATTAGGATGACCAAGGGACTGCAACAGCACTTGCAGAGTCCCAGTGACTTTAATTTCTCAGCCCAGTGGTGTCTTTTGTGTACCCCAGAGCAGAAGGTGGTGGCAACAGAAATAGAGGTGCGGTGGGAGCCAGGGCTGCTTCTAAAGCTGAGGTTCCTGACATGGAGCACATGAGAAAATCAGGAGAAGATGCCCTCTTGATCGTTAACTTGTAATCGCTGATCGCTACTTCTTTACTATGAGAGTGGTGAGACACTGGAAATGGGTTGCCCAGAGAAGTTGTGGATGCCTCATCCCTGGCAATGTTTAAATTCAGAATGGATGAGGTTTTGAGTGACCTGGTCTAGTGGGAAGTGTCCCTGCCCATGGCAGGGGGGTTGGAAGTAGATGATCTTTAAGGTCCCTTCCATTCTATGATCAGAGCAGCGTGAGCCAGGTAATGTTGAAGCTGGGTCTGGTCATTACCACAGGTTGCTAGCTGCACAGATCTCAGGGCAGCAACCAGTCTGACAGCAGTAAATTATACACAGGAGAGCATGGGCACTCTGGCCTCTTGCTAAATGGTTGTCACCACAGGTTGCTTCCAAGCACACTGGAAGCATTCCTCTTTTTCCTTGTTCTGCCAATTTACACCATCAGAATATCACCATGGCAGAAATGGCATCATCGGTTCCCTGCCAGAAGGAAAAATGGCCACAAGAAACATGAGGCAGAGCAAACTAGGAGTGATGGGTTTAGTTCAGCAAGAGGGCATCTGAAGGAATGGGAGTAGGGAAAGAACAACCAGCTCTGAGCAGACACCAAAAGGGAGAGTCCAGGGGAAGGCATGGTGACAGCGGCTGATATAGAATCATGCAATCATGGACTTGTTTGGGTTAGAAAAGAACTTTAAGAGCATCAAGTCCAACCATTAATCCAGCACTGCCAAGTCCACCACTAAAGCATGTCCCTCAGCACTACATCTACGTGGCTTTCAAATCCTTCCAGACACATGGATTCAAACGTCTCCCTGGGAAGCCTGTTCCAAGGTTTGAGAACCTTTTCAGGTTCTTCCTCATGTCCATCTAAACCTCCCCAAGTGCAGCTTGAGGCCCTTTCTTCTTGTCCTATCACTTGTTATTGAGAAGAAGAGATCAATCCCCACATCACTCCAACTGCCCTTTCAGGAAGTTGTACAGAGCCAGAAGGTCTCCCTTCAGCCCCCTTTTCTCCAGGCTGAACAAACACAGTTCCCCCAGATGCTCCTCACCAGACTTGTGCTTTAGGCCTTTTGCCAGCTTTGCTGCCCTTCTCTAGACATGATACAAAGCCAGCAGTAGTGTGGAGAAGCAGAAAGGAAATCACAAAGTCCCCTTGCATGCAGCAGGAGAAAGAAACACTCAGAAACTCTTCCCCTTATCACTTGTCCCTCCTTTTCAGGCTGAGAAATAGCAGTGCCTTCCTTGTACATCTCTTGGGCTTCTCCACCCTCTGAATACCAGTGTGGGAACTTGAAACTCCTGAGAGCTGCACAAATCCACTGGAGGTAGAAAGAGCTCTTGAGTATTTCAGAAAACAACCTTGAATTCTGGATGAGCTGTATCCATAGCAGCTCCCAGCACTCAGGACATGCATCTATGAGCAGCCAGAAGGGTGAGCACTGGTGTCTGTTATGTTTTCATCAGTGCCTCTTCTGGATGCTGCAAGATCATCCGCACCAGTGAGGACCATCACACGCTCTGTCAGGGCTCTGAGGGCACTTAATTGGAAGCCTCTCTGGGCAGCCAACTCCAGGAACCCAGCACCCTCACTGCAAAGAATTTTTTCCTCCTGTTCAGATGGTACCTTCTGGGTTCCAGTTTGTGCCCATTTTCCCTTGTCCTGTCACTGGGCACCACTTCAAATTTCTGCCCCCATTCTCTTGCCCCCCACCCTTTAGCTCCTGATCAGCACTGAGAATATTTCTTCTCAGATTGCTCTTCTCCAGACTAAAGAGCCCACACTCTTGGTGAATGGTGGCAAGGGCTCATCTTCTCCTTTGGGAAGGGCCCCACACCTCACATCAGATCGACCTTGTTCAGCCCCTCACTGCTTCCATGGTAGCTTCAGAGATCAGCAGCCCCTGTGAGCTCCAATTTCAAGCCCCAGGCTGGACTCTTTGCCCCCAAGCTCCTGCATCGTGCTTCTCAACTCAGGGCTCCTCTCGCAAAAGAGGTCCCAAAACACTGTCAGGAGAGGCAAAGAGCAGCTGTGTTGTTGGGCAGCCCCAAACAGCTGCACAGATAGAGGGAAATGAGAGATCATGCAGAGACATTCCACCTAATGTTTCTGTTGGCTGAGAAGGATCCATTATGCCGCACTGCACGTTACCAGGATATTTTAAAGACCTTAGACGACCTTCAGAGTAAACACAGTTGACAAGTCAACTCCTTGTTCTCCAGCATCCCATGAAAGGGTCCCAAGCTTCAGGACCACCACCCCCCCCATGCTTGTGCAAGCCTGTGTATCAATACATTCATCTTACTGACACGGTTAACAGAAAGCCATGGGATTGTGGAGCATGTTGCATTTATTAGATACGTGTGGCTATTCTAGTAATTATTGCTACAGCCTCATGACACAAACCCTCAGCTGATTTCTTGCCTCCAGCACTCACAGCTCTGAAAGTCACCTTGCGCTGTCAGAGGGGAAACTGTAGCAGCTCCAGGAGCCCCTTGTATCATACATGTACCTCGTCATCTGCAAAAATTCTCCCCCATATATTATACGAGGGTCACCCCACAGCTTTAACCATTCACTAGATGCTAGAAACCTACTGCTTTGGCAGGTTGTTGACTTCTATTTTTTCAGGTGTTAAAGAAACGTGTGGACATGGCACTTTGTGACATGGTTTACTGGCTGTGGTGGTGTTGTGCTGATGATTGGACTTAATGATCTTGGAGGTCTTTTATATACCTCTACGATTCTATGATTCTTCTTGGATGTAGGGTCCTTCTTGCTCCACTGCCCTTCACAGCACTGCTGCTGCTGTGCAGCCAGGGTCCCAGGGCTCATCCCTGCAACAGCCTCCACAGAAGAGCCTTGCCCACCAGGTCTCTATGAAAACCAAGCAGGAGAGAGGCTGCAAACCATCCTGTGGCAATCAAACTCATGGGGCTTTTCTGCAGGGAGAGCAGGGTATCTTTGCTGAGGGCTGAGCAGCCCCTCTGAGGGCTGGGACCCAATTCCCAGACTGTACAGATCTAGATTCTCTCTCTAGTCCAGACCTCCCTCTTTTAGTTTGAACCCATCACCCCTTGTCCTGTAACAACAGGCCCTGCTAAAAAAATGTCTGTCTACAGCTTTCTTCTCGGCCCTTCCAAGCACTGAAAGGCGACCAAAAAGGTCTCCCTGGAGACTTTTCTTTTCCAGTTTGAACAACCCCCACTCTCAGCCTGGCGTCACAGCAGAGGACTTCCAGTCCGAGAGTTAGCCATTTCCGTGGCTCTCCTAACACACCAGCAGCTTTCACCCGCACACTCCCGTCTCTCCTGCCGGCAGCGAGGCCCCTGAAGCCCCTCCCGGGCCAAGCTGTCAGCCCTGGGACACCGCAGCGAGCGGGGCCCGAGGGTAAGCCGTCGTCTTTAGGGCAACCCGCAAGGCTAGGGCAGGCTGCGGTGTGCACCGCAGGCTGGCCGCAGGGAAAGCGGGGGTGATGGCGACGCTCCCGCAGAGTGCGGGCGAGAACCGAGGCGGGGGAAGCCGAAGTGGGAGGAACTAGGGCAGCCCCGGGGGCACACCGCAGCCCTGAGGGGAGAGAGGGAGAGACGAGGCTCCCGCAGCGCCGCTGGTGGGCGGGCGAGTGGGCGGACGGGCAGGCAGCGGGGCCAATCGCAACGCGCATTCCGCCTCCCTCGCCCCAATGGGGAGGGGCGGAGCGGGGCGGAGCTGCGCGCTCGGCGGGCGGACGGCGGGCGAGCGGCAGTCGGCGCCGAGGTGCGGAGGGGTGCCGGCAGCTCCTCTTGGCCGTAGCTGCGGGCCGCTGCCGGTGCCGCGCCGCCGCTCTCCCTTCCTCCCTTATGGAAGAGATGGAAGAAGAGCTAAAATGCCCTGTGTGCGGTTCCTTTTACCGGGAGCCTATCATCCTGCCTTGCTCGCACAACCTGTGCCAGGCGTGCGCCCGCAACATCCTGGTGCAGACGCCGGAGTCGGAATCGCCGCAGAGCCGCCGCGCTTCGGGCTCAGCGGTATCCGACTATGACTACCTGGACCTGGATAAGATGAGCCTGTACAGCGAAGCGGACAGTGGTTACGGTTCCTACGGAGGCTTCGCCAGCGCTCCAACCACCCCTTGCCAAAAATCCCCTAACGGCGTCCGCGTCTTCCCACCGGCCGCCCCACCGCCCCCAGCTTCCTTGGCCCCTCCGCCTCCTCCCCGCAACGCTTGCCTGACCTGTCCGCAGTGTCACCGCAGCCTCGTGCTGGACGAGCGCGGGTTGCGGGGTTTCCCCCGCAATCGGTTGCTGGAAGGTGTCATCGATCGCTATCAGCAAGGCAGGGCGGCGGCTCTGCGCTGCCAGCTCTGCGAGAAGGCTCCCAAGGAGGCGGCCGTCATGTGCGAGCAGTGCGATGTCTTCTACTGCGATCCCTGTCGCCTGCGGTGTCACCCGCCGCGGGGACCGCTGGCCAAGCATCGCCTGGTCCCACCGGCCCAGGGTCGGGTTAGCCGTCGCCTCAGTCCCCGCAAGATCTCCACCTGCACTGACCATGAGCTGGAGAACCATAGCATGTACTGCGTGCAGTGCAAGAGCCCCGTCTGCTACCAGTGCCTGGAGGAGGGCAAGCACTCCAGCCATGAAGTCAAGGCCTTGGGTGCCATGTGGAAGCTCCATAAGGTGAGTCTTGCCACCCTAGACTAGCCTTATGGTCGGGAGATGGATCTAGAAGGCTACCCATCCAGCACATCATGTCCTGCATGGTCCATCTTCTCCCGGATAGCATGGTGGGAGCATCACCATTCCTCTCCTGTCCCCTTTCCCCTCTCCCCTCTTCCTTCTCCCTTTTCCTCTCTCCCCTCTCCACTGTCTTGCGTTTTGCACCCTTGCTGGAAAGGAGAGTTGCCCCCCTGCATGGGGAGCCTGGCATTGGGTAAATGATGCTTCCTGTGAAGTCCCCAGATCGTGATAGCTGGCCCTCAAGAGCCCCTGGAAGCAGCCAGGAAGGCCTGGGAGTGGTGGCTGAAGGGGTAGATTTGGGACATCTGCGTTGCAGAGCTGGAAGAGCAACAGGGAGCGTTGGTTTCGTGAGGAGGGAAGCATGAAATCTGCGGCGGGGGAGGACGGGGATGCGGGAGCGGGGTGCTGTGGGGTGGTGCTGAGGAAGGACTGCTGCTGAGGAAGGGCTGTTGTTGAGGAAGGGCTGCCTCCTCCGCGCACCGAGTCATCGGGAGGAGGAGGAGGAGGGATGGAAGCAGAACCTTTCACTGAATACTGATCAGCTCCTGTTGAGTGTTCTCGCTCCCACACACATCCTGGCTGGAGGAGAGGGTCCCAACGCTCAAGGCAGGGATGCAGCCATCATTAGCTTCAGCTTGACTCCATCCACCTCCCCCACCTCTCTCCCTCCTTGCACTAGTGACCCCCTCACCGAAGGAACTGGGGCAGAAGTGACTGGGACACAGGCAGACAGGGCAAAAGGGGATGAGCATCACTCCTTGGATGAACATCGAAATAATTGTCTCCCGCTCCAGCAAATCTGTGCTGTCAGGAGCAGGTGGGGAGACCTGTGACAAGGAGTTGGGGATGTGTGTGACCACTGTGTCAAAAGGGGTTTTGACCAAGTTGCTTTCCAGGAACATGCCTGTTGGGCTTCGTCAGGCCGAGTGTGGCTCTGTGTTGGGTCAGTGGGTGCATGCAGGGACAGGCTGTCTCTTGTAATGGTGTCCTTGGAGAGGGCTGAGAGAAGAGGGTAGCCACCTTATGTTGTGGGAAGGAAGGGTACAGTGATGCTTGTTGCTACTGGAAAGGGCTTGTCTTGATCCCCTTTTCCTGGGAACAGGAACACCTCCTACCCGGATTTCCTGTGCTCACAAGTGCCAGAGCAGTTTTGGTGCCCTGTATTCTTGGACTGCTGGGGTGCACAGGTAGCTGCTGGCCTGCTCACGGGTACATGGAAGCTCTTCTTCGCTGGCTTGTTAGCATGGTATGAGTGTCATTGGTTGTGGACATCTTGCTCCTCCTGCTCATTGTGAAACCCAGTAAATGGCAACTGTGCAAGAGCAGCCTCTTCTCCAAAGTCTGGTCCTTCTGGCTCAGCTTTTGGTGGAGGATGAATCCATTTGGTCTGTGCTGACACAGGGCAGGAGCAGAGCTGGATCCATCTCTCAGTGGTGTTCTCCAAACCAAGAGAAACCAGGCCTATTTGATAAGGTTTGTGGCTTCACCTTCCTGCTTCAATTTAGATGCACCAAGGCACTTCAATGAATATCTGGATGACTTCATATGCAAGTACTCAGATACCTCAGATTCAGTGTTCTTGATTAGGATGGCTTATCTTTCCTCTACAGCATGGCAGGGGTTGGAAGGGATCTCTGGAGATCATCCAACCCCCTTGCTAAAATAGGGGCACTCACAGGTTGCCCAGAATCACAATGTCCAGTTGGGGTTGGAATCTCTCCAGAGAAGGAGACTCCACAACCTCTCTGGGCAGCTTGTTCCAGGACTCCAGCACCTTCACATCAAAGTGGTTCTGTTTCATAGGGGAGCTTTGTTATGTATCTAACAGACATGGAACTGTAACCTGCTTTGAAATGATGATTTTTGTGCCATTTCTCACGAATTTTGGAAATCAGAACATGCAGCAGCACCTGTCTCGAGTGAGCCTGGTTTTCTGCAGAGGTTTAGGGATGGTTTTTTTTTGTTGTTAGGGGAGGAAAAAAGAGTCTGTTGAGTTAAATGTGGCAGTAGGGTGTAACTGAAGAACAGATCTCAGATTGCTCCCTTGTAACAAACCCACGGGGAGAAGCTGTTGGTATCTTAGGCTTTATCCTGGTCGGAACAGGGTTTTGGGAAGCACACCACCTGCGAATCTGAGTGGTACACCTCTTGACCTCTTGTAAAAGTATCAGGGTTTTATTTTTGACACCATGGGCCTTTGGCATCAAGATAAACTCACCTGCAGGGTGGTGACTGTCCCTTTTTGGCTGTCTTTTCACAGTGGTGAGTGATTGTAGCAAGAGCCTACACCTTGCAAGGAAGCCTACACCTTGCATGAGCTCTTGGCTTAGAATCATAGAATCATAGAGCTGTTATAAGAAAGAAATTCTTTATAGTGGGGGTGGTGAGACACTGGAACAGGTTGCTCAGGGAGGCTGTGGATGCCTCATCCTTCGAGGTGTTCAAGGCCAGGTTGGATGAGGCTTTGAGCAACCTGGTCCAGTGGAAGGTGTCTTGACCCATAGCGGAGTGGTGTGGGGGGAGGTTGGACGTAGATAATTTTTGAGGTCACTTCTAACCCAAATCATTCGATGAATGTATGAATTTATCAAGTGTTGAGGTTGGAAATGACCTTTCAGATAATCAATCCCACCACTACTGCTAAGCCACAATCACTAAACCACATCCTTCAGCACTGCATTCACACATCTTTTAAATCCCTCCAGGGATGGTGACTCCCTGGGCAGCCTGTTCCAAGGCTTGACAACCTATTCTGTGAAGAAATTTTTCCTAATATCCAATCTGAACCCCCCCTTAGCACAAATTGAGCCTGTGTCCTCTTATCCTATCACTTGTTGTGTGTGAGAAAGGATCGACCCTGAAAGGAGGTTGGAGTGAGGTGGAGATTTGTCTCTTCTCCCAAGTATCAGGTGATAGAACAAGAGGAAATGGCCTGAAATTGTGCCAGGGGAGGTTTAGGGTGGACATTACGAAAAATTTCTTTCCTGCAAGAGTGCTCAGGCATTGGAACAGACTGCCTGAGGAGGTGGTGAAGGTGTTCAAGAAACATGTGGACTTTGGCCGTGGCACTCTGACACATGGTTTGATGGCCCTGGTGCTGTTAGGTCAACGGTTGGATTCAATGATCTTGGAGGTCTTTTCCAACCAGATCAGTTCTGTGTGATTCTGTGAGACTTCCACCTGGCTCCAACCTCCTTTGAGGTAGTTTTAGAGGACAATGAGGTCTCCCCTCAGCCTTTTCTTCTGAAGGCTACCCAGTGACTTCTCCATGACTACCACACTGCTCAGTGCAAAGCGTTCTTAGAGCCTCATCTGTGCTGCTCATTTCTGACCCGAGGAGGCTGCGCTTCTCGCCGCAGTCCATGGTGACCCCAGAGTGCCTTGATGAGCTCTTGTTCTTGGAAGCAGCGTTCATGCCTCACTACCTGATTGCCAGGCTCTAGGCAATTGCTGTTAAGTGCAGTGTGTGAAAGAAGACCAAAGGGCTTTTTACAGACCTCTTTGGGAACTGCCCCAATTCTGTTTGGTTTTTTGTGTGGTGGTTTTTTTTTTTTTTTGTTTTTTTTTTTTTTTTGCTCTCACAGATGATGGTTTCAAAATAATCTGTGCTGAGGAGCAATCAGATGTAATTCAGGGAGCTGGGATTTCTAAGCTGGACACAGATGATGGGAAATCCTCTCTCTTCCCATCTTCCTTTCAAGGCAGCTGTTGAGAGAGGGGGGAAATATTCAGAGAAACGTAGAGGAAAATGGGTTTTTAATCTGAACCGTCCCAGTTTTGTACATATCTTGCAGCTGTCTGGATTTTATCCCAACAAGCTGGAGTGCTGCTGGGCATGTCAAAAGCTGAGACACAAGATGGAGCTGAATCGTTTCATTCTTTGTGCATTCAAGCCCCTCTTGCTTTTTCTGGGAAGTGTGTGGTGAGTGCAGGCTCAGCAGCTTGCTGATGAGTTTTGAGATGGATGGATGGATGGATGGGTAGGTAGGTAGGTGGGTAGGTAGGTAGGTGGGTAGGCATATAGGTAGGTGAGTAGGCAGACAGGTAGGTAGGTAGGTAGACAGATAGATAGATACATAGGTAGATAGACAGATGGACAGACAGACACATACATACTTACATATACAGATGGACAAGGAGGGACCTCCAGGTCCACTGCTATCTCAAACAGCCCTGAAATCACATGCATCAGTTGATCTGGATGAGGGGATCAAGGACACCCTCAGTCAGTTTGCAGATGACACCAAGTTGAGAGGGAGTGTTGACGTGCTTGAAGTTACAGAGGCTCTGCAGAGGGATCTGGACAGGCTGGATTGGTGGGTCATTGGGGTGAGGTTTAAAAAGGCCAAGTGCCAGGTCCTGCATTTTGGTCACAGCAACCCCATGAATGCTCCAGACTTGGGGCAGAGTGGCTGGAAACTACTCGGTAGAGAAGGCCCTGAGGGGTGATGATTGACAGCTGGCTGGATATGAGCCAGTGTGTGCCTAGGTGGCCAAGAAGGCCAGCAGCACCCTGGCCTGGATCAGCAATAGTGTGGCCAGCAGGACCAGGGCAGTGATTGTCCCCCTGTACTGGGCACTGGTGAGGCCACACTTCAAATACCGTTTCAATTTTGGGCCTCCTCTCTCCAAGAAAGACATTGAGGTGCTGGAACATGTCCAGGGAAGGACAACAAGGATGGTGAAGGGCTTCAAGAACAAGTCTTGTGGGGAGCAGCTGAGGGAACTGGGGTTGTTCAGCCTGGAGAGAAGGAGGCTGAGGGGAGACCTTCTAGCTCTACAGCTCTCTGAAAGGAGGTTGATCTCATCTTCCTAGGAATAAGGGGTAAGATGAAAGGAAATGGCATCAAGGAGAGGTTTAGGTTGGATGCTACAAGAAACTTCTTGACTGAAAGGGTTCTCAAATACTGGAACAGGCTGCCCAGAGGGATGGTTGAATCCCCGTCCCTGGAGGTGGTGGTGCTGAGGGACATGGTTTAGCATCAGCCTTGGTAGAGTTAGATAGTGGTTGGACTTGATGATCTTAAAGGCCTTTTCCAACTGAAACAATTAAGTGATTCTAGGGAACAACCATGAGTATAATGTTAATCAAAAGTAATGCAGTACAGCAAGCTTTATGAGGCATTCTTGGAGCCCATGTGGCACTTGATGCCAGGAGATGTCCTCTTAGTTGTTTGCAAATTGAAATGAGCCTGGGGCCATCTCAGGGCAGGTGTAAATTGCTGCAACATCATCAGATACACCAAAAATACACCAACCTGACAGGGCAATGCTGTGTTGCACCATCTGTGCTCAGCCTCTCCAAAGGCTTTTATGCATCTCAACCTGCAGCCTAGTGTCTGGTGGGATCTGTCCTCACTCAGAAGGTTCCTGCACTCTGTAAATATCAAACCTTTTCCATTCTCCCTGAAGAATTGTGTCTGACTTATTTTCTTCTCTTGGCCACATTCTGAATGAAGGTTCCCACTGGCTTGATACTTCTTGCTGTGTTTGCTCTGGTGCAAGTCAGGAGCACCAGAGATGAGATGGGTGAAGAATCAACCCATGAACTAATTGTCTCTCTTCTGTGGAAATTTCAGCAGGTATTAATGTGTCACCCAGAGACTCTCCTGTCATTATATCCTTAGCCTGAAAACCCAGAGAAATTAGCAAGCAGAGCAAACACTGAGCCTGGTGTGAAGTAAATGACACCAGGGTGAGAAAAAGGCATCACTGTTTATTTGCCAGGTTTCACAAGATGCACTCAGAGAGCTGACAGTGATGCAGGGTGGATCTTGGTCAGGAACATGTTCTCAAGAGGCTTGTGGAGATAGATGCTCCACGTTGCATATTTCCACTCTTCTAAACACCCAGAAGTTCAGTTTCTAGGGGGAAAACTTGGTGTCACTTAGAATCATAGAATGCATTGGGTTGGAAGGGACCCTCAAAGGTCACAAAGTCCAACCTCCCTGCAGCCAGCAGTGACATCTTTAACTAGAGCAGGTTGCTCAGAGGCCCAAACAACCTGACCTGGAATGGTTCTGGGAATGGGGCATCTGCCACCTCTCTAGGCAGCCTGGACTAGTGTTTTACCACCCTGAACATCAAACATTTCTTCCTATCTAGTCCAATTCCACTCCCCAGCACCTGCTCAAAACCACAAAATCCCATTTCTACTTTCCAAAACCTGTTCAGACCACAAAATCCTGTTAAGGAGCCTTGCCATGTGCTTTCTCCAGAGCCCAACAGATCCAATTTGGAGAGAGGTTCATTTTCTTTCCTAATGTTTGAAGGATCTTTCTGCATCCCTTGATGAATTTGCATGATTCACATACATATTCATTTAAAGCAGACTGCTTTTAAATTGCTCGTGCTCTTTCCCAGCTGGATCAAAGAATAATTAGAAGAAGTTGAACTGTTACAACTCCCCAGCTTTCTAAACTGCTCTTTCACCAGCCTTGTTCCCTACTTTGCTTGCTCCTGGGGTGAGGGGTTCTGTGTGGTTGTGGTATGAGTTTTACCTGGTAAATTGGCTTATAACTAAGTCAGCTCATTCCCTGTTCATTCAGATAGTCCTACTGGGGTGAATTGGATAAATATCTATTTAAAGCAAGCCTATAAGCCAAAGAGAGCTCATAGTATAAATCCCTGGTGACCCTAGCTCAGGTAGTGTCCTAGAAGGACCAGAAAAGGCTGGTCTGGCAGAATCCCAGTTCCTATGAAGTGTAAAGTGATGGTACCAAAGCTTTTCTGGATGAACTTTTCTCAAATACTCATAGACCATCCAAGCTGTAACTGAAAAGACTGTGCAAGTGTCAAGGGTCAGGGCTGGGCTGGCCCCCAGATGGGTGCCAGATGCTCTCCATGAGCCCTCTGCTTCCCAAAGTGAAGATCAAGGGAAGAAGGAAGAGCAACTAATGGGATGGGAAAGAAACTAAACCAGCTGGGATGCAAAGAACAATCCCATGAAATAGAGACAGAGACACAAACCAAAAGCCAACCCAAGCCCTGATGGCAATTAGTCATTGTCATCACTGGTACTGTGGCAGAAGTCTTAGACTGGACTCAGTGGCAGGTGGGAACCAGATCCAGGAGCTGGATTCTGGAACTGGGTTCGAGAACACGTGGGCTGGGATTGAAGGCAGAAGGGACAGAGTCCTCCTGGGACACTGGCCACTGAAGAAGAGGCTTGACCCTGGGGATCCCTCAGCTTGATCCTGAGTATGACATAGATGGGCTGGAATCCCTTGTTGGGCAGTTGAGGGTCACTTGTCCTGTCCACTCCTCCCCACAGGTGCCACCTCTGCCTTCCCGAGATGGGGCAAGCTGTGGCAATGCTCTTGGTGTGCAGAAGAGCAGGTCTCAGACAGAGGCTTGGCAGGAGCTCTCCCCATCAGTTTTTCCCTGCTAGAAGCAGCCCCTGGCTGTATAAAGCTGCCCTGAACTTCTGCTAGAAGCAGCCCCTGGCTGTATAAAGCTGCCCTGAACTTTTGCTAGAAGCTGCCCCTGGCTGTATAAAGCTGCCCTGAACTTCTGCTAGAAGCTGCCCTTTAGAAAGTGCCGCAGTGAGCAGAGACTGAGCTGGGAAGTCACAGCACTGACCAGAACCAGTTCTGCTCTACCTCAAACCAGGACAGCCAGTAGGATGTGTTGGTGCTCTGAGGCTGCTGTCAAGGGGTGGCTTACTAAAGAAGGGTCCTACTGAGAAGTCATAAAAAGAGATCAGACTTTTTAACAGGGAGAGATGGATAGATAGATGGATGGATAGATAAGAAAGAAAGAAAGAAAAGAAAAAGAAAGAAAGAAAGAAAGAAAGAAAGAGAGAGAGAGAAAGAGAGAGAGAAAGAAAGAGAGAGAGAAAGAAAGAGAGAGAGAAAGAAAGAGAGAGAGAAAGAAAGAGAGAGAGAAAGAAAGAGAGAGAGAAAGAAAGAGAGAGAGAAAGAAAGAAAGAAAGAAAGAAAGAAAGAAACAAACAAACAAACAAACAAACAAACAAACAAACAAACTGAGCCCAGGGGTACCTTGCTGATGAATGCAGAAAGGAAACATGTCCATTTGTAATGTCAAAGAGACCAGAGCTGAGACAAAGTGCTTGCCTGTTCAAAGGAAAGTATTGTTGTTCTGAACAAACTCACGCTTTGCCTCCAGAATTCAATGCATCTTTTGGGGACAGCCTGACCTGGAGCTGGCTGAAAAAGCTCAGTGGGGGCTCAACTTAGAATCAGCTGTGGAATGATTTTGGGTGGAAGAAACCTTTAAGACAATCAAATCCAATCACTAACCCAGTGCTGCTGACTTTTCTGATGAGCACGATTTCTGCCTCCAAAGAATAAGATCAAGTTGATTTGGTGTTACTGGACAACAGATTGTCTGAGGAGTGTCTGGAGGTACTGGAGTTGTTTAGCTTGGAGAAAAGGAGGCTGGGGGGAGACCTTCTCACTGTCTACAACTCCGTGAAAGGATGTTGGAGCCGAGTGGGGGTCAGTCTCTTCTCCCAGGAAATAAGTGACAGGATGAGAGCAAATGGGCTCAGTTTGCACCAAGGGAGGGTTGGTTTGGACATTAGAAGAAACTTCTGCAATGAAAAGGTTTTCAACCACTGGACCAGTCTGCACAGGGAGGTGGTTGAATCCCCATCCCTGGAGGTGTTTAAAAGCCACAGAGCTGTGGTGCTGAGGGACATGTTTTAGCACCAGCCTTGGCAGAGTTAGATAATGGTTGGGCTTGATGATCCTAAAGGTCTTTTCCAACCCAAGCGATTCTGTGATTCTATGACTTCGAAATTTTCTTGAGTCGGTATCTGGCTGTAGCAAGAAACAACAGCAGAGAGGTGTGGGGGTTGTTTTGAGCTAGGTTTTTGGCATTTGATTAGCCACTAAATTCCCCACACCACAGAAACACAGGGGTGTGAAGAGGTGCACAGGCAGGTCTGCAGCACATTCAGCAGGAAGCCCTGTGGCAGGGCTCTATCAGCTGGGGGATTTCCCATCAGTGTTAATTAGTCCCTGCACTAACCTTTTTGATGGATTTAAATAAGGATGGGAACTGGATGTTCACAAGGCATGAATGTTGTTGCCTGAAGTGCTGTGTGCTGGAGCCATGGTTGCTGTTGCCTGACATCAGGAGGTCAAATCCACGGCTGGTGGAAATGAGCTCAGCTCCACTGATGCAGCAGCACTGAGCTGTTTGAGTGGAGGATTGTGTTTGTAACTTCAGATACCTCATGTGGAGATGCCAGCACTGGGGATGCTGCTTCCAACCTGGGGAGGAGATGTAGTTCCTAATCAGCTGGGCACATGCCAGTTAATTTATTTGTGTGAACCTGTGGAACATCGTACAGCCAGCAATCCCTTTTTGCCTTTGTTAAGGGTCAGACCTTTGCATTTAATTTCATTTTTATCCCTTTCTCCTAGCTGGCACTTCTGGATTTGCACTGTCTGTTCTTCCCTTCTCATGGTGCCCTGCAGCAGGGCTGTTGAGTGTGTGTGAATTAGTGATGTCTTGTGGTTGTGCTTTCAGCTGGAGGCTGCAGAATGCATCCATGACATCACTTGTTTAAGCATTTGCTGTGAAGCTGCAGCTGCTTCCCACCTGCAGCTCTGGGGGACTTATCTGATGAAATCCCTCTGTCCTCCCAGATAGCCAATTCAAGTGGCACTAATTTATTTATTCTTTTAACAGCAGCACCACTTTCCTCCTCCCTGCTCTTTACTTCTCGACCTTTGCAGGCATCAGCTGTAGGTAATGGGAGGAACTGCTGCTCCTGGCCTGGTATCCTCCCTGACTGTCCAGGGTCTCTGTCCCTTTGGGGAAGCTTTGTTGTGCTGGCGAACTTTCTGCTTGGAAAGAACCTTTCTGGCTATAGGGGCAGACTCAGAGATCTGTTTATTAGAAGAGCATCCCTCTCCAAGCTAGTCTCCACGCTAGCTATTAGAAAGAAATTCTTTACAGTGAGGGTGGTGAGGCATTGGAACAGGGCTTCATCCAACCTGGCCAGGGAGGAGGTATCCACAACTTCTCTGGGCAACCTGTTCCAGTGTCTCAACACCCTCACTGTAAAGAATTTCTTCCTAATATCCAGTCTAAATCTGCCCTCTTCCAGCTTAAAGCCATTCCCTCTCTCAGACTGTCTCAAACTGCCCTAGCTCGTTCAGAGCTCCCTTCCTCCAGCCCAGCAACCTCATCATGGTGTAATGTAGATTCATAACCCAGCACTGCCTGCTACACATGGAGACATGCTGAGAACTTCTAACAAGGCACAGGGCATCATAGCTGTCAGGGCTGGGAGAAATCCCATCAAGGACATAATGGGAGCACCAGTCTCCCTCCCTGGGAAAGCACTTCCATGCATTCTTGGTCTTAAATGGAAGTCACAAAGATTTAAGGGCATGACAAATTCTTTCTTGAGCTGGGGTGGCTGAAACAGTGAAGTGGGGAGAGCCCTTGATGTGCAAACAGCATGGGATTAACTGTGAGCTGGGGGAGAGCTGGCATTGTCCCCTGGCTCAGGGACAGATGCCACTGTGCTGGGAACACAGAGCCCTTTCTCTGGCAGGGTACAAGGTAGAAGTGTAAAACAAGCTTCCACTTTGATGGCAAACCCACTCCTTCCCTCAGACAAAATGCCTCTCCCATTGTCCCAGTGTGTGCTTTGTTGGTGCTCCTTTGTTCTCTCAGCAGGCTGCCTCTCTCTTATGCCCTCTTTAATCTATGTTGGCTTTTCTAGAAGGAGCAGCAGTGGTGGTTCAAGTTGTGCTGTTGCTCACTCAGCTCCAAATCTTGGACATGGCCAAATTTGTCCTGTGTCCATCCCACAGCCACACTTAGAATCATAGAATGATTTGGGTGGGAAGGGACCTTTGAGGGTCACCTAATCCAGCCACCCTGCAGCCATCAGGGAGATCTGCAACTAGAGCAGGGTGCTCAGAGCCCCAGACAACCTGACCTGGAATGGTTCCAAGGATGGGGCATCTACCACCCCTCTGGGCAACCTGGGACTGGCTCTCACCACCATCAGCATCAAAAATTTCTCCCTTTTCTCTAATCCAAATCTTCCTCTTTCAATTGAAACCATCACCTGTCACAACAGGCTCTGTCCCCAGCTTTCTTTTTGTCCTCTTTAAACACTGAGTCTCCCTGGAGCCTTCTTGTCTCCAGGCTGAACAACCCCAACTGTCTCAGCCTGGCCTCACAGCAGAGACCTTCCAGCCCTCCTGTCATTGCTGTGGCCTCCTCTGGCTCTGCTCCAGTAGGTCCATGTCTCTCCTGTGCTGAGGACTCTAGAGCTGCCCCTAGCACTGCAGTGGAGGTGGAGTACTTCATCCCATCTTCCCTTCTTCCATTCCCTGGAAATGAAGGACTGAAAGGGTGTTTACTTAAGTCTGTGCCACCGTCAGCCCACAGCTAGGTGAATCAGAGCAAGCACATGGACACAATTTCTCACCTCTGAGATGATTTCTCACCTCCTCCAGAGCACAGCAGTAACAATTTATTGCTGGCTAAAAAATGAAAGATACCCACAAAGAGTTGTGGGTTTGTGTTGCATTCAGTTTTGCCCTCTGGCTGCTCTGCAGGTTGGTAGAGAGCTGAGTGCTGCTCCTTCCCCTTTGCTCTGCTGATGACAGATGGTGGAGGGGGCAAGATTTGATCATCTCAGCTGTGTGCATGGTGCTGTGCTGCTGGATTGATCCATCTGTGACTCGGGCTCTTGATTATTTCTAACCATGACACTGGGCTGTCAGATTCATAGACTCATAGAATGGTAGATGTTGGAAGGGACCTCTGGAGGTCATCTAATCCAAGCCCAGATGCTTTAGAAGATGGGTTTTGGTGCCATTGGGCTCTTTCATAGATTCATGGAGTGGTTTGGGTTGGAAAGAACCTTCAAGATCATCTGGTTTCAATCCCACTACCATGGGCAGGGACACCTTCCACTAGACCAGATTGCTCAAGGCCTCATTCAACCTGGCCTTGAACACCTCCAGGGAAGGGACAATGCTGCAAGCAGCTCCAAGGAGGATTCTTCCTCCCTTGCTGGCCGGCAGGTGACTTGCCCACATCTTCCCAAGCTACATGTTCACAGAATCACAGAATGATAGGGGTTGAAAGGGACCTTTGAAGATCATTGAGTCCAACCCCCCTGCCAGAGCCAGATCACCTAAAGCAGATCAGGTTGACCAGTTGCATGGTGCAGCAGGTTTCTGTCTCCTGTTGCCATGCCCCAGGTATTTGCTTCCAGCAGATGTGCCAGATGATGAGTTGTGAGCAGTAGGTAGGTGCCAGAGGAAGGTCACCATGCTGCTATGCTGCTGGGATGTCTCCTCATTGTGTGAAGCCTGGAGGAACACATCTCTTGGAAGGCAGAAAGGTGAGAGCTGCATAGAATCACAGAATGGGTTTGGTTGGAAAAGACCTTTAAGATCTTTGAGTCCAACAATTAATCCAATGCTACTGAGTCCACCACTAAACCATGTCCCTCAATGCAACACCTATATGGCTTTTCAGTCCCTTCAGGGATGAGGACTCTACCATTTCCCTGGGCAGTCTCTTCCAAGGATTAACAACTTTTCTGGGGAATAAATTTTTCCTTATATCCAACCTAAACCTCCCCTGGTGCAACTTGAGGTCATTTCCTCTCGTTCTATCACTTGTATGGTCAGTCTTCACCTGAGAGTGGCCACTGCTGGGAAGCAGAGTCTGGCTGTGCTCAAGATCTTGGAAAGCAATGGAAATGAAGTAATGAAATCAGATTTATATCCCAGGCTCTTACCCTATTTCTCAGTAAATCAACATAGATGCGTTGGCTGAAGTGCCTTCCTCCCTGAGCACAATCCTTTGCTGTGACTTCTAGAAACAAAGGGAATATTAGATACTAGGAAGAGTTTCTTTCCTGGAAGACTGGTGTGGTGTGGGAACAGGTTGCCCAGATAGTCACCATCCCTGGAGGTGTTCAAAAAATGAGTAGATGTGGCACTTCACCATGTGGACATGGTCTAATGGTCATGGAGATGTTGGGTGGAAGGTTGGAGTTGATGTTCTTAGAGGTCTTTTCCAATCTTAATGGTTCTAAGAATACACAGCTCACCTCAAACATGAGCTATGTGTGACCAGGGAGAATACCTCCAGCAATTATGTGATGCTTCTGCTGAGTGGGAAAAGTGGGACATTTTTATGGGGCTGTTTGGCTTCCTGGGATCTCTTACAAGACTGCAGAGGCAATCTCAGGAGGAGAGCACTGCTCAAGGTCGCTTGTGACAATTAGCACAGATCATCTATCTGCAGGAGCACTTAACACTCAGCACTTGGCTTCTCCATTCATCTTGTGATGCATCAAGGAGGAATGTTGGGGGAATAATTGATGTCAGGACTGCAGCAGGCTGTGTATGACAGGATAAAAGCTCTTCCTGCCATATGCCACAGAGCTGCCTTCAAGAAAGCTGTGAATTGTTACAGTTGTCATGAGTCATGTCAGGTCCAAGGGTCCTGGGTTTCACAAACCAGCCTGTGACCCCAGAGAGATCTGTGAGGGAGGGACAGACATTTTAGCATGGCCAGTTGTGACAGGACAAGGGGTGGTGGGTTTAAACTAAAAGAGGAGAGGTTTAGACTAGATTATGGAAGAAACTGTTGACACTGAGGGTAGTGAAACCCTGTCCCAGGTTGCCCAGAGAGATGATGGATGCCTCCATACCTGGACCCATTCCAGGTGAGGTTGTTTGGGGCTCTGAGAAACCTGCTCTAGCTGGAGATGTCCCTGCTGATGGCAGAGGGCTTGGACTAGACCTTTAAAGGTCCCCTCAACCCAAACCATTCTGTAATTCTGTGACAGTTGAGCAACTTGATGCCAGATGGATCTGGAATGGAAAATGTACAGAACTTGATAGTCTCAGGGAGACAGCCAAAGCCCTGTGTGGGTTGTACCACCAAATGCTGTTGACCACAGTGATTTGTCTCATTACCATTCTGTGCATGTGATGAGAATTGAAAAAAAAAAAACAACAATCAACCTAAGTGCTCTTGCAAAACTGGAGGATTTCATGGTTGCCCAGCTCCAGCAGTGACACCTGCCTGGCACTGAACTGCCCACAGTGGTCCTCCCCAGTACCTGATAAAGTCTGTGTGTCAGCAGCCCATATCTGAGGGCTATATCATCCCCCAGTCCTGCAAGGGCTTCTTGGAGTTTTGTTGAGTTATTGGTGGTGATTCACCCACTGTCAAGGGTAATCATACTGTCAAAGGAGAGGGAAGGTCTAGCCAAAAAATTAAGCAAGTTGAGCTCATATTTAATCAGGACACTGGGACTAGAAGGGTGGGATACTGGAGTTTTTCCTCACCCAGCATGTGGGCTGGTAGTTTCCAACATTACCAAGGCTGTCTGAAGGATACCTTGCAGTGTGGTTTATTCAGAGCTGTCTTCCAGTAGGTCATACAGATGTGGGGTTTATAACCCTGTATAAGCAGTAAAATCATGGAATCAAAGAGTGATCAAGAGCTCCAAACAACCTGACCTGGAATGTTTCAATCAGTGAGGCAACTTCTGCCTCTCTGGGCAACCTGAGCAGTGTGTTTCACCACCATCAGTGTAAAAAATTCCTCCCTTCTCTCCAGTCTGAATTTTACTTTAAACCCATCACCCCTTGTTCTGTCACAACAGGCTCTGCTGAAATGAGTACAGTTTAAAAGGAAAGCATAGAGGCTGGATTTATGCATTTGCCATGTGTCAAGCCATTTCAGAAGAGTTAACATCACACCAGGGTTCCTCAGCTAAAGAAAACATTTGCTTTACTTGTACATGCCCCCAGATCCATTTGTTTTCAATTAAATGTAATGAAGCTTCCGAAGACCAACATCAGCACCTGGTGGGAGCATGTTGGCATTCAGGGGAGCTGTACTGATATAGGCTGCTTAGAAGTCCACTATAATATACTACCTATTAATAAATGTTTCTACCAGGGATCTGGTGCAGAGCTATGTCCCTAATGACCATCTCTGTGAGAAGCTTTTAACCTCAGCGAAGCGTTTGCCTGATCAATATTTATTGTATTGACATCATTTGGTTTAAACGTCGTGTGGGGGCTCCAGGTTGATTTGCAGTTAGAGCCTGAAGGAGCCAGGAGATGTCTGAAGACCAGTGATAGCCCAAATGGATGTCCAGTGGGTAATGTCAGGCCAGATTCTGCCTCTTTAGCCTGCTCAGGTGGCCAAGAAGGCCAAAAGCATCTTGGCATGGATCAGGAATAGCCTGGCCAGCAGAACCAGGGCAGGAATTGTTCCCCCATCCTGGGTGCTGGTGAGGCTGCACCTCAAATACTGCACTCAGTTTTGAGCCACTCACTCCAAGAAAAGCTTCTTTACTCTAAGGGTGTTGGAGCACTGGAGCAGGCTGCCCAAGGAAGTTGTAGAGTCTCCTTCTGTAGAGATTTTCAAGACCTGTCTGGATGCATTCCTGTGCAATCTGTGCTAGGCTCTATGGTCCTGCTCTGGCAGGGGCGCTGGACTCGATGATCTTCGGAGGTCCCTTCCAACCCCTAACATCCTGTGATCCTGTGAACTCCATGGAAGGAGGTTGGAGTGAGGTGGGAGGCCACAGGTTGCATCAGGTAGGAAGGGACCCTCAAAGGTCATCTTATCCAACCCCTTGCAGTCAGCAGGGACACCTCCAACTAGATCAGGCTGCCAGGGGCCACACCAAGTCTGATCATCAATGTCTCCAGGGACAGGGCCTCAACCACATCCCTGGGGCAACCTGTCCCAGTATTTCACTGCTCTGATTGTAAAGAACTTGCTCCTAATGTCCAAACCAAATCTACCCTGCTCCAGTTTCAAACCACTGCCCATCATTCTGTTGGTCTGTTCTCCATAGTATCAAGTGACAGGATGAGAAAAAATGGCTAGAGGAGGTTTAATCCGGATATTTGGAAATTTTTTTTCACTGAGAGAGTGGTCAGGCATTGAAACAGGCTGCCCAGGGAGATGGTGGAGTCATCATCCCTGGAGGTCTTCAAGAAATGTATGGACACGTTAGTTTGGGATATGGTTTAATGGCCATGGTGGTCGTAGGTTGATGGTTGGACTTGACACTCTTAGAGGTCTTTCCCAAACAAAACAATTCTATGATTCTATGAAATGTGTGTCCAGTGGGTACTTTCAGGGCAGATTCTGCCTCTTTCATTTGGACAGTGGTCCCAGCCATCAGGAATGAGCCTGGTGACTCAGTGATTTACTCCTTCAGCGTGAGGCTGGTGGAATTTGGCTGTGAAGATGTGCATGCAGGCTGTGGGTAATGTACAGAACAGTTTATGTAACAGCTTAGCTCCTTCACACTCGGGCATGTGTTTAAATATATTAAACTCACCTCTTTGTTCCAGAGAATATTTTAGGAGCAGGTAGCGTCAGTGGCTGCACAGCTCTGTGGTTTATCCTGGGGATTCGTTCCCAGATGATTATTTTTAATGTGTGTTTTCAGACTGGCTGTAATTAAATACCACCAATGGCCCTGGCCCTAGATGAGGGATCCACATCCCAGTGCCTGAGTGTGGCAGTAGAGGAGGAGTGGACAGTGGGGGAAAAAGAGTCTCTTGCTCCACTGAGAAGTTTGGCCCCAGCCCCCAGGGCTCAGTGCTGGGACCAGTTCCCTTTGAAGTTTTCATCAGTTATCTGGATGAATAGATCAAGGGCACTTTCAGTCACTTTGCAGATGACACCAGGCTAGAGGGGAGGGTTGATCAGCTTGAGGGCAGGGAGGATCTACAGAGGGATCTGGACAGGCTGGATCCTTTTCTGTGAAGAATTTTTTCCTGATGTCCAACCTAAACCTCCCCCGGTGCAACTTGAGGCTGTTTCCTTTTGTCCCATCATTTGTTAAAAGGCAGAAGAGACCACCCCCCATCTCACTCCAACTTCCTTTCAGGGAGTAGTAGAGAGTGAGAAGGTCTCCAAGGGAGTATTAAGGTGTCTCATGGTGCTAGAGGTGAAGGCAAGATTCAGAATGGGTTGGTATGGACAGGCTGAAGAGCACAAAGCAGCTGTGGGACAAACCCAGGCTTGTCCCATGCGTATGGATCATGAAAACAAGAAGTTGTGGCAGGGACACTTAAGCTGATTGCCTGGGAACTAATTAAGAGTTGGCACTAATGAGCTCAGGCAGAGCACTGGGCTAATCCTGCTGCAGTAGGTTTGTTGATCATCCATCTCTGTAGGGTGGACATCCCAGCTCAGACACCCATGGGAGTCCCTGCATCCTTCTCTGCACTGTGTTAATGTACCTAATGAAACCAATATCTGTAAGAGCACCTTTGTCACAATACCTTTTCTTCTGAGTAGGTACTGATCAGGTCCTTGCTGCACAAGGGGTGATGGTTTGAACTAAAAGAGGGAGATTCAGGCTAGAGAGGAGGAAGAATTTTTTACACTGAATGTGGAGAGACCCTGTCCCAGGTTGCCCAGAGGAGTGGTAAATGCCCCATCCCTGGAACCATTCCAGGTCAGCTTGTTTGGGGCCCTGAGCAACCTGCTCTAGTTGCAGAAGTACCTGCTGGCTGCAGGTCACTAGATGACCTTTGAAGGTCCCTTTCATCCCGAACCATTCTATGATTCTGTGAAACTCATCTGAGAACTCCTGCTGCCGCTCATCCATGTAGCCCAGCAGTGGGGAGAACAAAGAGCAATTCAAACAGCTGCTTCATAGACTCATAGAATGGTTTGGGTTGGAAGGGACCTTGAAGATCATCTAGTTTTGACCCCCTCTGCCATGGGCAGAGACACCTCCCACTAGAACAGGTTGCTTAAGGCCTCATCCAGCCTGGCCTTGAACATGTCCTGGGAGAGGGCATCCATGACTTCCCTGGGCAAGTTGTTCGAGTGTCTCATCAGCCTCACAGCAAAGAATTTCTTTCTAAAATCTAGTTTCCATGGTGTGTTTACTTTCTGCACCCCAAGGCTCATCTCCCAGACTCTTTCACTTTTTTGTGTGTCATGACAGAGCTGGAAACAAGTAACAGAGCTTCCAGAGCTCCACTACAGCCAGCTGGCCAGTTTAGTGCTGGGTTTGAAGCTGAGCTTACAAATGTGTCTAAAGTACCTGTCTCCCTGGGAGTTCCAAACCCTCAGTGGGTATGGAGAGGCTGACACCTCCTCAGCTTCTGCTGCCATCCAAAGAGGTCTGGGCAGGCTGGAGAGCAGGCTGCCCAGAGAGATTGTGGAATCTTCTTCTCTGAAGACCTTCAAAGGGCAACCTCATGAAGTTCAATAAGGACAAGTGTGGAGTCCTGCATCTGGGAAGGAATAACATCAGGCACCAGTACAGACTAGGGGTTGTCTGTCTGGAAAGAAGCTCCCTGGTGAAAGACTTTGGAGTCCTAGTGGACAGTAAGTTCTCCATGGGACAGTAATGTGCCCTTGTGGCCAAGAACGCCAATGGTATCCTGGGATGCATCAAGAAAAGTGTGTCCAGCAGATCTAGGGAGGTTCTCCTCTCCCTCTGCTCTGCCCTGGTGAGACCACACCTGGAATACTGTTTCCAGTTTGGGGCTCGCCAGTTCAAGAGAGACAGGGAACTACTGGAGAATCCAATGGAGAGCAATGAGGATGTCTGGAGGACTTGAACATCTCTCCTATGAAGAGAGACTGAGAGTCCTGGGGATGTTTAGTCTTGAGAGGAGAAGGCTGAGAGGGGATCTGATCAGTGTCTATCTGGAGACAAGATGAAGGTGCCAAGCTCTTTCTGGAGGTGCCCAGGACAAGGAACCATGGGTATAAGCTGGAACTCAGGAAGTTCAACCTCATCATGAGAAGAAAGTTCTTTACTGTGAGGATGCTGGAGCCCCAGCACAGGCTGCCCAGAGAGGCTGTGGAATCTTCTTCTCTGAAGACTTTCAAAACCCTCCTGAATGCATTCCCGTGTGGCCTGCTTCATGTGATCCTGCTTTGGCAAGAGGGTTAGGCTGGATGATCTCTAGAGGTCCCTTCCAACCCCTAACATTCTGTGATTCTATATTACAAGAGGCTTCTTTTCCCCCCTAAGTGAAACCAATGACCTAAAATCTTCACATGAGGTTGAGGTGGCAAAATGAGAGGGATCACCAACTGCCTGTCGAATACAGATTTGTACAAAGTCTCTGAAGACTTTATTTAAAAAAGAGGGGTAAAAAAAAAAAAGCTTTTTTTCTGTAGAAGAGATGAAATTTATCCCTTCCAAGTGGGTTGGTGTTTCTGTGGTGTAAAAGGGCTTTTGTGTGTAGAGCTAAATCTCGCACAGCCTCGTCTGAGATTTGAGATGTCACCTGCTAATCCCAGACACGGCTCTTCAGAAGGCAGCTTACAACTTAAGACGACCATTTGATGTGCCTTCTGTGAACTCAACCTGTCTCTCACTTCCCCCCTTTCCTGCTCACACACTGAAGAGTTTCCCCAGTATTTTCCTTTACCCTGATAACTCTCAAATTCAAAATCTCATGTTCCCATTGGGTTGTCTCATTACTGTAGACAGCAACTACCATGAGTCATAGACCAAAGTGATGGACTGCTTTTATCCTGATGGTTTTAGGAGCACCTTCTCAGCCTGTGTCTTCTCTGCTGATGTACCTGGGGTACACAAAGATGCAGGTCAGCTCTCAACTGGGAGATGTCGCTGCTGCTCAGTGACCCCTAGAGGTTTGGTCTGGAGATATCACAGTATCTTCCATACCACATCCCACCTGCCCTGCCCTCAACTTGGATGCCCTCCTCTTGGATCTCCTGACCTCCTTTGGCTGTTTCATCCTAAGGAAGAGATCACCAGCACTTCTGCCATGCCCTGACTGTCCTTTCACTGTCACAAGCTGCTTGATCTTCTCAGCTCCTTGTGCATTTCCCATATTACTTCCCTGTCCTCCTGGAAGCTCCTTTCCCACCAAGTGGGTGGTGAAGAAGAAAGACAGCTCTCATGTTGGAGCTCCACTCCTCACCACCATTTTCTCCCTTCTCTGTTGCTTCTCATCTGGTCTTTGGGCTTCTCAGTGTGTGGAGTGCCTCATGCCTATGTTTGCTTGCAAGGTTTTAAATGATTTCTCATCCCACATCAGATCTGTTGGTATTTTAGTGGGAGAATGAAGGAGCAGCAACTCCTGCACTATGTTTGCTTGTCCTCCCAGGGACTTCACCTCCCTTTCTTGCTGTCACCCTGTTTCTCCTGCCCTTTCTAGATCCTCCTGCTCCTCTGTTCTGCCTCTACCAGGCTCCCTCTCCCCAGTTTCTCTGGTGGCAATTGCCCCTTCTCTGCCCAGCTGAGAAGGCCCTTTCCTTGCACAGGGGAGCTAGATCCATGCCTTGAAGGCACAGACTCTCTTGCACACTGATTTTTATTTTTTATTATTTTGCTATTTCCCAAGCATCCCCTTTCATTTCACACTAGTTAGCGGTGATATGTGAATATTCTGATCTTCCAAGAGGTCCATATGTTTCTTGTGCTGAGAGCTCCAGAGCTGGCCCCAGCACTGCAGGTGGGGTCTCACCAGACTGATGCATAGCAGCAGAATCCCCTCCCTCCACCTGCTGGCCACAGGTCTTCTGGTTATCTTAGTTCCACTTTGATTCCTACTCTCAGTGTTGCTGGCAAACCTTTATTTGCTGCTCCTTCACACGATGTGATTGTGTTGCTTTAGACTCCCGTGCCCGTGGTGGCCTCCTTTGCTTGACCAGCTGGCTATGCACAGATCCTAACCACACATCTGAAGTCCTTGCAGAAGGCAAGTTTCTTGAGGCCATCCAAAGCAGCATGGGCCAGGTGGGCAAAGCTTGGACGCCCTTTGGACTCATTTATCCTGTCCTTACTGGTAATGCCCTTGCTGCTGGGGGATGTGACAGTCCAACATCCTGGTGGATCTTTCCTACACTGAGGACATCATAGAATCATAGAATTGCTTAGATTGGAAGAGACCTTAGAGATTATCTACTCCAACCCCCACCTCCCATGGGCAGGGATGCCTCTCAACTAGACTTGGTTGCCCAAGGCCTCATCCAGCCTGGCTTGAATATCTCCAGGGAGGGAGCACCCAAAACATCTCCAGGCAACCTATTCCAGAGTCCCACCACCCTTGTACTGAAGAACTTCTTCCTAAGATCCAATCTAAACCTACTCTCCTTCAGCTTAAAACCATTCCCCCTAGTCCTGTTGCTAGACACCCTTATGAAAAGTCCCTCTCCAGCCTTCCTGCAGGTCTCCTTCAGGAACTGGAAGGCAGCTCTAAGGTCCCCCTGGAGTCTTCTCTTCTCCAGGCTGAACAACACCAACTCCCTCAGCCTTTCCTCATAGCAGAGGTGCTCCAGCCCTTGGATCATCTTTGTGGCCCTTCTCTGGCCCCCCTCCAGATATTATTCTCTAGAGACTTTCAGAGCTGTTTATAGAATCACAGAATTGTTGAAGACCTCTGAGTCCAACCATCAGCCTAAGACCACCATGGCCACTAAACCATATCCCGAAGTGCCACGTCCACACGTTTCTTGAACACCTCCCTGACCAACCTATTCCAATGCCTGGCCACTCTTTCTGTGAAGGATATTTTGTGCTGTTATTGTGACTCCTTTTCTCCTTGGGCTGGTGTTCCTTTAAGGTCTTGAGAGCCTTTCTTTGTTCCCCCTAGGAAAAAAAAAAGCTATTACTGAAGCAAACGTGAATTATCCCCCCTCCCATCCCTCGGTACTTCCTGGATTCCTCAGTTCTTCATAAATAATCATGAATGATTCAGGGATCCCATTAACTGCTTTCCTCATGCCAAGAAGATGTATTGCTCAGCTCCAGTGATTCAGATGTTCTTCAGCTCTGGGTGTGGAGTCCCCCTCGCCTCCTCGCTCTCTGCAGATACGCTGACAAGTTCTTCATTACTTCCTAATTAGCCACATGTCCTTTCTTATTAAAGAATAATTTCTTTAAGACATCTCAGCTCTTCCAGAATTATTGATTTATTCTTTCTCCTTTTTTTATTAATGGGTCTACAGTCGTCTTGTAATCCATCTAGCTCATCTGGTTAGCCTTCCCTACAATAGCTCTCGTCCTCCCCTGCCTACACCCTTCCTAGTCTCATGCTGCCGTCGAGTGCTTTTGTCACTCTGTGCCTATCTCTGTGCTTTGTTCTCCTGGAAAATCATAGATTCATAGAAAGGGTCGGGTTGGAAGGGACCTTCAAGATCATCTAGTTCCATCCTCTGAAGTCTTTTGGGTGTCTTCAGCACCAAATACAGTCTGTATTGGTGTCGCATTTTAAGAGTAATCCCAAATCCAAGCCTTTCCAACGTGCAAAGCTTGGATCCAGATGTAGGGGCTCAGACTCCAGTGCCTGGAGGAAGGAGTTAACAGGAGACAGGCTGGATTTACTGTGTTTTTCCAGACCTTGAGGTGAGATCTGAGCTTTCTTGCTCTGCTCTAAGTGCTTTCCTGACAGCAGCCACCTGAGCATCTCTGCCTCTGCTGTAGTGTTGCCTTCGCAGTGCCCCAGTATCCATGGTGATGGGAAGTATTTCTAAAGTAGTGCTTCAAAGTAAATATGAAATCCTGGTTCTTGGGCCTGCCCTTTGACCTCTCTTGCACCCACTCTTGGTTTTCTTCTTGGAGAGCAGAAAGAGATTTCTCTCAGAGAAATTGCATATGCAGAGGTAGGACTACATGAAGCCCAAGGGGTTTGGCAGTGGCCTTGTTCTGCTGAAGAGCATGGAGCTGCTTTGCCCCCACACTGAAATCCCAGTGGAGCAATGAGGTGGGAGCATCTTTGCTGGGGCAGTGATGTTTGTGGCAGGAGAAGGCTCTTTTTTAAGCTTTGGTCATAGAAAACTTCTCATTAGAAGGGACCTCATAAGACCCAGACTAAGCAGCAATGACTGAAGGAGACAGTTTCTCAAGTAAGCTCAACCTGGGACAAGTCCTTCTGGCCTCTGCTTCTTTAAAGTGACACAAGAACTGATGGCATGCCTATAGTCCCAGCAACTTCCTAGGCATAAGAAATGCTTTGGTGATGCCAAAACCTCCTTCTCTATTGCCTGGGCTGGCTGGAGTCTGACAGAAGCTCATGGCTGAAGGCAAAGTAGTGGTGTCCAGAGAGCAGTTTCCTATGCAGTTGGAAAAGGGAAGGAAAGAAACAGAAAGGCCAGTCAATCCATATGCATCTTGGCAGATTGGATTGATGGGCCAAGACCAATTGGATAAGGTTTAATAAAGCCAAGTGCTGGGTCCTGCACTTGGGTCACAACAACCCCATGAACACTCCAGGCTTGGGGCAAAGCGGCTGGAAACTGCCCAGTAGTAAAGGACCTGGAGGTGTTGGTCAACAGCTGGCTGGAGATGAGCCAGTGTGTACCCAGGTGGCCAAGAAAGCCAACAGCATCCTGGCCGGGATCAGCAATAGTGTGGCCAGCAGGAGCAGGGCAGTGATTGTCCCCCTGTACTCAGAACTGATAGGGCTGCACCTTAAACACTGGGTTCAATTTTGGACCCCTCACTCCAAGAAGAACATTGAAGTGCTGGAGTGGATACAAAGAAAGGCAATGAAGATGGTGAAAGGTCTGGAAAAACAGGTCTGGTGAGGAGCAGTTGAGGGAGCTAGGGTAGCTTAGTCTGGAAAAAAAGGAGACTGAGGGGAGAATTTCTGGCTCTGTAACTTCCTGAAAGGAGGTTGGAGCCAGGTAAGAGTTGGTCTCTTCTTCCAAGTAACAGGTGACAGGAGAAGAGGAAATGATCTCAAGTGGCACAAGGGAAGATTTAGGTTGGACATGAGGAGAAATTTTTTCATGGAAAGGGTTGTCAAGGCCTGGAATGGACCTGCCCAAGGGCAGTGGTGGAGTCCCTATCCCTGGATGGATTTAAAAGCTGTGTAGATGTGGTGCTGAGGAACATGGTTTGGTGGTGACCTGGCAGTGCTGGTGTAACAGTGGGACTTGATGATCTTTTTCGACCTGAACAATTCTTTGATTTCTTTTCCTCCTCCTGCTGCTGCTGTGTGAATACCAACCATCTTATTAAAAGCTGAAAGCATAAAATTAATCATCATTTACTGATGTTCTGTGCTAATGAAGTCTTGGCTGCCAGTGACTGCTAGCACAGCAGATCTCTTCCAGCTCTGGTTCTGTCTCTGCTGAGCAGACTGGCTGGCACAGGCAGGCTGGATATGTCAGATGGGCTCCTGGGCTTTGCCTTCCACTGTGCCCAGGGCAGCTGCCCCACTGGCCCAGGGCTCAGGTGTGATGGTGAAACAACTCCTGAGCAGTCCCACCTTGCAGCTGTGCATGTTACAGTGATATCTGCTCTAGCTCACTCCAAGGTACTTAAGTGGCAGGACATGGCTGTTTTGAGGAGTATTTCCCATGGCTCAGCCATGGCAGCTTGAAGCTGATCTGGAACTTGTTGCTATTTCCTAGAGAAGTGGGGGAGAGCTTGGGACAGCTGCTGGGAATGCTCAGATCCCTGAAGCACGTTTCACTGCTGGCTCTGGGCATCCTGGTTACGCAGAACATCTCAGGAGATTTCATGTTTGGCTTGTGTGCTCATTGGGCACTCACCGTTAAACTCGAGCCTGGAAGCATTGGCCAAGAGCATCCTTGAGGGAAAAACAGGAACACAGAGCCCACATTCTCTTAAAAATCATAGAATCACTAAGGTTGGAAAAGACCTCTAAGATCATTGAGTCCAACCTTCTACCCAACGCCTTCATGACCACTAGACCATATCCTGAAATACCACTTCTGGTTGTTTCTTGAACACCTCCAGTGTGTGATGGTGACTCCACCACCTCCCTGTGCAGCCTGTTCCAGAGGTTTGTTGTGTACTTCAAGGCTGGGTATGTAATGGTGTATTTCCTAAAGAGATCACAGAATCACAGATTGGTTTGGTTTGGAAGAGACCTTTAAAGGTCATCTAGCCCAACCCTGCCGCTGTTCGTGGGGACATCTGCAACTAGAACAGGTTGCTCAGAACCATGTTCAACCTTACCTGGGAATGGTTCCAGGGATGGGGCATCTCCCACCTCTCTGGGCAACCTGGAACAGTGTCTCACCACACTCAGTGTAAACATTTCTTCCTTCTCTCTAGTCTGAATCTCCCTCTTTCAGCTTAAATCATCACTCCTTGTCCTGTCACAACAGGCCCTGCTTAAAAGTCTGTCCCCAGCTTTCTGATCATCCCCTTTAAGTACTGAAGGACCACAAGACGGTCTCCCCAGAGCCTTCTCTTTCTCAGGCTGAACAACCCCAACTCTCTCAGCCTGGCCTCACAGCAGAGGGCTTCCAGCCCTCACATCATTGTTGTGATGACAGTGCCCAGAGATTTGTTTGGTCAAGTCCCATATGCAGTGCAGTGAGTTGAAGACCTCAGAGGAGAGCATGAGAAACACTCCAGAAGTATGCTGTGAGCTGTCCTTCATGTAGAGGAAATCATGCCAGCATAGCCTCAGCTGGAGAACAGTGATGGTGGATGGCACACAGACATTGAGGCAGTTCAAACCATGGTTGTAGCACATGGAGAGTGGCTGGAATGACCACAGTGATAAGAACAGATGAGCTGAGCATATGCAGGTAGGACAAGAGGATGTTGGAGAGGAGGATTGTGATGGTCTTCAAGCCTACAGCAGCTGGTTGTAGGCTTTGTATTTCCATGCAGCAAAAAGTTTGGCAGTGGAAATGTGGTTAAATTTACCCTTCTTCCAGAGCAGGCGATGGTTGAGTGCAAATAGCCAGAAGGAATGTGTACAGAAAAGCAAGAGTCTTGTAGTTCTGGACTTAGGATGCCCCCAAGTTAAGATTTGAGTGGGAGAGGAGAGACTTTCTTCATAGGCTAATTCAGCTGGGAAAGGCAGACAAGCTTTTGGGTACACCAGCACATCCTCGGAGTCTGCAGAGTCTGCAGTCCTTGAGGATTCAGTGTGAAATGCCAGCAGATGGGTTGACTGCAAGGCCATGATGCAGCCTCACTCTGTGGAGATGCTGGAAGGACATAGATGCTTCCTCCTGTTGCAGGGAAGGCCTCTGTGGTGATAGCTGAAGGCAATGAGATGCCATCTCCCATCTGTGCCTTTGAAAACCTGCCTTTGGCCAAGCCCGGGAGCGCTTCCTGATGTTCTGTAAAATCCCAATTTTGATCAGCAGCCAAAGAGGCAAAGGGCTGTGAAATGAGGAGCTGCTGCTGAAGCACTGGGCTGAGTTTGCTGAGAGCCATGGTGCCTTGCCAGCATGGTTCAGATGGGTGGTGAGGTCCTGCACGGGGCAGGCAGCGCGCAGAGCTGCGCAGAGCTGCGAGGGTGCTGAGGCTCTGTGACCCACGTGGTGTCTGCCTGCAGGCTGCCCGTGGTGGAAAGGTGTGGTAAGGGTTAGAAGGGACCTCTGGAGATCATCCAGTCCAGCCCCCCTGCTAAAGCAGGGGCACCCCCAGCAGCTTGCCCCGGATCGCAATGGCCAGGTGGCTTTGGAATCTTTCCAGAGAAGGAGACTCCACAACCTCTCTGGGCAGCCTGCTCCAGGGCTCCAGCACTCTCACAGCAAAGAATTTTCTCCACATGTTCAGATGGAACCTCCTGGGTTCCAGTTTGTGCTTGTTGCCCCTTATCCTGTCACTGGCCCCATCCTCTTAATTCTCACCCTGTAAATATTGATCATCACTGAAGAGATCTGCTCTCAGGCTGCTCTTCTCCAGGCTAAAGAGTCGCAGGTCTCTCTCTCCCAGAGATACTCCAGTCTCCTCAGCACCATCATAGCTTCCTCTGGACTGTCTCTATGTTTCCCTATGAAGCACATGAGGCCTCCTTAGGTGGAGTGCTCACCCACTACCCATCTGCCCTAGAGCTTTCTAATCTACAATGTCAGGAGACTGGAGGAGTTGTCCAGCATCATACTGATGCCTAATGGTAGAGCAGGGCTTAGACTCCAGGCCTTCCTATGAGTAGGTCTTCCTACATTTAGTAGGAAGGCAGTTTCATTGAGCTGCCCTCTGTGTTGGGGCTTCATGGTCATCATTGGCAATGCTATTGCACTCTGGCCAGCCCCCATGAGTGCACTGAATGCCAGCTGATGTATTCCTTCACCTTGGTGCCTCAGTGAGCACAGCTCAGATCTGAAGGATGCGTTTCTAGGCAATTAAATGTTGAGGCAAAGTCGAGATGTTGGCCAGCTGTCAAACCTGGTTATGACTGTGCCAGACTACAGCACACAAATGGTTGTTCAGAGATACAGGACAAGAGAAAAGGATGGTCATAGAATCACAGAATAGTTTGTAAAGTCATCTAGTGCAACCTCCCTGCAGTCAGCAGGGACATCTTTAACTAGAGCAGGTTGCTCAGAGGCCCAGACACCTGACCTAGAATGGTTCCAGGGATGGGGCATCTACCACCTTGCTAGGCAACCTGGGACAGAGTTTTACCACCTTCACCATTAATAATTTCTTCCTTCTCTCTAGTCTTAATCTCCCTCCTCTAGTTCAAACCCATCACCCCTAGTCCTGTCACAACAGGCCCTACTCAAAAGTCTGTCCCCAGCTTTCTGATCAGCTCCTTTAAGCCCTGAAAGGCCACCAGAAGGTCTCCCTGGAGCCTTCTCTTCTCCAGGCTGAACAACGCTGACTCCTTCAGCCTGGCCTCGCAGCAGAGGACTTCCAGCCCTTGCATCATTTTTGTGGCACTCATTTCACTCACTGCAGAAGGAGGAATTGCCCCATTGCCATTCTCCTGTGTTTGGGCTGGGACTGGTGAGAATCATTGTTTCTGCAGTTAATCAGGGTTAAATTTAACTCCAAACAAAGTAATCAGATTTAAAGACTTAATGCAATAACAAGATGGAAGAGACTAAAGTGTGAGCAACCACAGAGGCAGACTGAGTGGGAAGGCAGTAATTGGATTGAAGACAGATGGAGCATAATTGTAAGGCAGACAGACTGAGATCTTCAATGTGCACCTTCTTGGATATTGGACAATGCCAGGACCACATGGATGGCTGCATAGAGGAAGATGCTTGGTGCTTGCACACAGCAGTGGTTTGGCATCCATGTGCTCCTGTGCTAACCTGAGACCCCACCTGCAGGGCTGTGTCCACCTCTGGAGTCCTCAGCACAGCACAGACATGGACCTGTTGGAGTGGGGCCAGAAGAGGCCATAGCAATGATGGGAAGGGCTGGAACCCTCTGCTGTGAGGACAGGCTGAGAGAGTTGGGGTTGTTCAGCTTGGAGGAGAGAAAGCTCCAGGGAGGCATTCTGATGGCCTTTCGGTGTTTAAAGGAAAGCTGGGGACAGACTTTTGAGCAGGACCTGTTGTGACAGGACAAGGGGTGATGGTTTCAACAAAAAGAGAAAGATTCAGATTACAGAGAAGGGAGAAATTTTGATGCTGAGTGTGGTGAAACACTATCCCAGGCTACCCGGAGAGGTGGTAGATGCCCCATTTCAGGTCAAGTTGTTTGGGATCTGAGAAACTGCTCTAGTTGCAGATGTCCCTGATGACTGCAGCAGGGATGGACTAGATGTCTTCTAAAGGTCCCTTCCAACCTAAACCATTCCGTGATTCCACATGTACCCCAGAAGGTGGGTGTGCTGATTCCCTGTCAGCTTTGCCTGCTCATTTGTTCACATAGCACCTTTATTTGAGACAGGACACAGATCTTGGCTCCTGTCCTTGTAACCTGAGTCTTTGCTAACATTTTCCATGCAGCATAGAGAAAAGCAAGATCTAAGTAGACAACATTTTCCTGGTGGGACTTTCCTCACCATTTACAGAATCCCAGAATCCCAGCATGGTAGGAGTTGGAAGGGACCTCTAGACATCATGTAGTTCAACCCCTTTGCTAAAACAGGTTCACTTAAAGCATGCTGCCCAAGATGTCCAGGTAGGTTTGGAATCTCTCCAAGAAAGAAGATTCCACCACCTTTCAGGAATGACCCCCATATTTTTTTAATGCCAGGGGAGGTTTAGGTTGGCTATTAGGAACAATTTCTTTCCTGCAAGTGTGGTCAGACATTGGAACAGGCTGCCCAAGGGGGTGGTGGAGTCACTGTCCCTGGAGGTGTTCCAGGAACGTTGTGGACTTGGCACTTCAGGACATGGCACTTCAGGACGTGGTTTAACAGCCATGGTGGTGTTAGGTTGATGGTTGGACTCCATGATCTTGGAGGTCTTTTCCATCCAAAACGATTCTATGAATCTATGCAGCAGGATTTTGTGCTGTTCCAAACTAGCCAGACCTCAACCTCCAGTTGTTACTGACCTAATTGGATGTGGTTTAAGCTCCTTGACCTTTTCTGTCCATCCTTCTCCTGGTGCTCATTTGTTCTGCATAAATAGGGCATTCATAGCAATCCCTGGGGAGCTCATTTTCTTCCGGATGGCCTGCGGCTCTCTGGCATTTCCTGAGCCTGAAGGAGAAGGAAGGTCAAGTGGAACATTGGCCTAAGGGATGTTGCTGGGTAGATGACAGCAGGTTGCTGGTGCTTTGCTTTTCTTTCATGGTGAGAGATACCAAATCTCTGCCCTGATCACCAACAAACCTGAGTCCAACCTTGGGGGAAATGGGCTGTTCACTGAGGATTGTCACAGTGCACAGGTGGGTTTCATGAATTCCACAAGAAAAATGGTGGGAGGATATTGCCAGGAGAATGGAGGGCACAACTTGAAAGGTTTGCTTCCACATGGATGCAGCTGTATGGTGACTCACCCATCCTCAACACACTGCAGCAATGAGCTGAAGTAGGGACAAAGTTTTGCTGCATCATGTGTATAATTAACACTGACCACACCACCAGCACTGTTTCACATCCTGGTCTTCATATCTTGGGCACATGAGAGTCCTTGGAAGGAGCTGGCAAGCTTGACCATAGCTAGATGTTCATAGATTCATATAATGGCCTAGGTTGGAAGGGACCTCAGCACCATCAGTGGGGGACAACATTTATAGCTGGCCCAGGAGCTCAGAACACAAGTTGAATGCCTAATACCTATTCTCTTATGTCTCATACACCATGAAAAGAGGAATCCAGGGCTTGGAGACTTACTCAGAATGAAGGGGAAATGCCATAAGGAGCAGTGATGTAAGGAGGATCAGCTGCAGTAGAGATTGCTGCTGAGCAGCCTCCTCAGGAAATGCAGTGTCTGCTTCTCTTAATTGATTTTTCCTCTAATTAGAGCTGTGCAATGAGCCTATTACTTTTAAAAACAGTAATAATGAGGGACTGAGGAAATCAGGATTGTTTAGTCTGGAGGAAAGGAGGTTGAGGGGAGACCTTCTAGCTCTCTACAGCTCCCTGAAAGGAGGTTGGACCCATGTGGAGGTTGATCTCATCTCTCTATTAACAAGTGACAGGATAAGAGGAAATGGCCTCAAGTTACACCAGGAGAGGTTTAGGTTGGATGCTACACGAAACTTCTTGACTGAAAGGGTTCTCAAACACTAGAACAGGCTTCCCAGAGTGGTGGTTGAATCCCTGTCCCTGGAGGTGTTTGAGAGCCTCAGAGATGTGGTGCTGAATGACATGGCTTAGCAGCAGCATTGGTAGAACTAGGTAATGGTTGGGCTTGATGATCTTAAAGGTCTTTTCCAACCAAAATGATTCTATGAATTTCCACTGAGATGTGGAAAATCTTGTTTGATGAGCCAGTTCCTTCTGACATGCAGAGAGCCTAGAGAAGACTGAGAGGGATCTTCTCAATGCTGATCAATGGCTAAAGGGTAGGAGGCAAGAAGATGAGGCCAGACTCTTTTCGGTGGTGTCCAGGGACAAGACAAGGGGCAATGAGCACCAGCTGGAACCCAGGAGGTTCCATCTGAACAGGAGAAAATTCTTTGCTGTGAGGGTACTGGAGCCCTGGAGAAGGCTACCCAGAGAGGTTATGGAGACATTTCCAAACCCACTTGGCCATTGTGATCCTGGGCAAGCTGCTGTGGGTGACCCTCCTTTAGCAGGGGGAAGGCTGGACTGGTGATCTCCAGAGGCCCCTTCCAACTCCCACCATACTGAGATTCTGTGAATCAGAGCAGGACTGGGCACACTGTCCTCTTCATCTGTGATTCTCCTCTGCTGGCACAAGGGCACACAGAGCTCTCAGCAACCTGGCCATGTTCCCAGCTCCTCGCTCGTTTCCGGATTCTCTAATTGGATTCAGCTCTGCTCGTTCCATCGAGCTGCTTGCAGCAGCTGCAGTCAGAAGCGGAGGAGCCTGGAGGAAGCTGTGCCCTCTAGGAATGCCACTCTGCAGATGAGGAGGCACCACAGGGCAGAGGGCAACGTGCTGTCCACCCTGACTCCTCCAGCCATGAGGGAAACCAGTTTTCAGCAGGTTGGAGCCTAACAGGAGCAGGGTGTAGCTGAGGCACCATCTGCCCTAGGGTCAGAGCCCCTGGAACCGCTTCGGTGGCTGCAGTGACAGTGCCCTCAAGGCTGCCCTTTAGCACACAGGGTTTTGCTCCAGCACTCAACCCTCTGAGGGCTGAGGAGGACCAAAAGGTGCTTAATGTCAATTTTCCACAAATATAGAATCATAGACTGGTTTCGGCTGGAAGAGACCGTAAAGATCATCTAGTTCCAACCCCCCACCACCATGGGCAGGGACACGTCCCAACAGACCAAGCTGCTTAAGGAAGAATGTGTTCAGGATGGTGTGTTCCCAGCTTCTCCAGGGAGCAGTGTGGATGTAGCTGTGTGATTCTTCTACCTGCAAAAATGCAGCTCTAGCAAAGAACTAGCTCCTCTGCCTGGGGACCTGGCTGTTACTGCTGGTCCAGGGGAGCTATAAGCCTGGGGAAGGAGGAGATTCTGCCCCTCTGATTCTCTCTGCTGAGACCCGACCTGCAGTACTGGGACCAACTCTGGAGTCCTCAGCACAGCCAAAACATGGACTTGTTGGAGTGGGGCCAGAGGAAGACACAGCAGTGATGGGAGGGCTGGAACCTCTGCTGTGAGACCAGGCTAAGAGAGCTGGGGTTGTTCAGCCTGGAAAAGAGAAGGTTCCAGGGAGACCTTCTGGTGACCTTTTAGTACTTAAAGGGGCAAGTAAGAAAGGGGGGCACAGATTTTTGAGCAGGGCCTGTTGTGACAGGTCAAGGGAGGGAGATTCAGACTAGAGAGAAAGGAGATATTTTTTGATGCTGGGTGTGGTGAGACCTTGGTCCAGTTTGCCCAGAGACATGGTTGATGCCCCATCCCTGGAACCATCCCAGGTCAGGTTGTTTGGGGCTCTGAGCAATCTGCTATAGTTGCAGATGTCCCTGCTGACTGCAGGGGAGTTGGACTAGATGGACTTCCACCTCAAACCATTCCATGATGCTGTGATTCTATTTCCACCTGCTCAGGACCCTCTGTGTTGCTGGACCATACTTTGCCAGGGAGGGGCAGGAACCTGGAGAAGTCATTGCTGTGATGCAAACTGTACTCTGCTTCTCCCCAGCCTCATTCATCTCTCAAAGCTTAACAACACTGACACACAGCAAATGAGCCCTGTGCTTCCAGGGTGCTTTGGAAATACCACCAGCTGCATGGTTGCAGCTGTAGGTCAGTGTGCTCCCAGGTGGGTCACAAGTGGTGGTAATTGGCCCTCGTTATGGTTGCTTTCCTCAAGATATGGCTCAGCACAGTCATTAAAGGGAGCTACATGCTCTGGATGGACTGGCTTGCATCAGGACCTTCACCTTGGTACAGTTTCAGCCAAAACATCTCATTGCTTCCTCCCACCAGCCTCGCTGCAAACCACATGGAGCTGCCTGTACTTGTGTTGCTGGCACACATCACTTTGGTGTCTGCATCCATCACATCTACGTGTCTCCTCAGCCCAAAGAGTGCTCCTTTAGCATACACCTATGGGGCTGGAAACAAGCCCAGCCTTATGTTGCACCCTTGGTACCTGGGAGCTGTGCCCAGGCTGTGGGAGGGTCTCCACAGAGCTGGCAGATCAGTGAAGTCGGTGATGTTCTTCACAAAGCTCTCACTGTTGTGGTGGTTGGAGGCATGAAGTCGGCAGTGAAGGCAGTCTTAGGTCAAGGTTTGGCCATCACTGATGCAGATAGGAGGAGAGCCCTCTTCCCTGAGCTCTCATCTTGGCTTTTAGCAGTGACAAGGGTCATAAATCTGATGAAGATGGTGAACAAAGACTGCTTTTTTGATGCCTTCTTGTGAATTGCTCCTTGAATTCATCTTTTATGTCTGTCTGGGGCCAGTCTTTTTTCAGTGGTGCCCAGTGGCAGGACAGGAGGTAAGGGGCTCTAACTTGAACACAGGAAATTCCATCTAAACATGAGGAGGAACTTCTTTACTCTGAGGGTGGTAGAGCACTGGAACAGGCTGCCCAGAGAGGTGGCAGAGTCTCCATCTCTGGATTCATTGAAAACCTGCCAGACCTGTGCATCCTGATGTGGGTGACCCTGCTCTGGCAGGGGTGTTGGACTAGATGATCTCCAGAAGTGTGTTCCAACCCCTCCCAGTCTGTAATTCTGTGATCTCACAGCAAAGCTGCTTGGCTTTGACCCCCATGCCTGTTGTGGGCTACCTCAGGCTTGCTGGGCCCAGTGATGGCCAGTTTTAGAAGCCTCAAAGCTGCTCCAGAGATGCAGAGACATGGATGGAGAGGAAACAAGGGCCAGCATGCAGCTTCACCATTAGCAGGACACTGCCCCTGGGTCCATTGATTCAGGGAGAGGGACCTTGGATCTCCAGCAGGCCTGGCTGAGGGAAGAAAAAGGAGAGTCATGCACAAATACAGGGTCCAGTCTGTGCTGATTTCCACCCTCGGTCTGCAAGGTGGCTTTGAGTGCTCCAGAGGGGAAGAGATAGAACCTGAGGATCCCACTTGGATCTTGGCTAGCTATAAGCTTCAGAGCTGGGAGACGAGATTCTTGCTGCCTGACATGTCCTCAGATGCCCCAGCAGGAGTGATGGGAAGGAATTTATTCTGGTTTTGCTTGTATGAGCCAGCCACTAGCAAAGTCCATGGCTTTCTCAGTGGGGATCAGATCACAGAAGAAGCCATACTCAATCAGTATCATCTTGGTGGCTGTCAGTTTCTTCTCCTAAGTAAGGAGTGAAAGAACGAGAGGAAATGGCCTCAAGATGCATCAGGGAAGGTTTAGGTTGGACATGAGGAACAGTTTCTTCCCCAAAAGGGTTGTCAACAGGCTGCCCAGGGCAGTGATGGAGTCCCTATTCCTGGAGGGATTTCAAAGCCCTGTAGATGAGGTGCTGAGGGGCATGGTTTAGTGGTGACCTGGCAGTGCTGGGTTAGTGGTTGGACTCTATGATCTGAAAGGTCTTTTCCAGTCTAAATGATTCTATGATCATGGTAATAACACTCCAGGGCAGAGGGAGAGCTGCTCCCAAGACCAGGATGTGGAAGTATCTGCATTTCCACCCCGATGTCTGTGTGCAGACCTCTAGCAGGACCTGGACTCCTGTCAAGCACACAACCTGGTTGATGTTCTCCAGGAGCACACCTAATGCAGTGCAGCTGAAGCAGGACCAGGCAAGGGTGAGTCCAAAGTGGATCTCCTCTTGGCATATGGAAAGAGTGAACCTCAGGATAGACTCACTACAGACCTGCACCCATCACTCCACAGTATTTTAATGTTTTAAGCAGTTTTTCACTCTTACATTGCTCACCCCTCCATGGGCCCATGAGCAGGGGTGACCCTTCCTTAGGCTGTCTTTTTCTCAGCATCCCTGTAACAGAGCCAGCAGCTGTAGCTGGGATTTCAAAGGGACATATGTGAGGTTTTGCCAAGGAGAAGCTGAGATGCTTTGTTGTTGAGTGTTAATGAAGCAAACCAAGAGTTAATGGGATGATATCAAAGGGCTATTACTAGGTGCTTGCTTTTCTTCTTCCTGAAAAATCAAAGCAAGGACAGAGCATTTTCAACACATCTTCACAGCAAGGATCTGTCATCAAGGAGCAGCCCAGGACATCAGATACCTCTTCTATTTGTTTAGTCCAAGGACTAAGGACAGCCAAGCAAGTTGCCACCCATGAACTGATCCACACTGACTGTCCCTGTGTGCAAAGCTGGCCTTTGCTAGGCTGCAAGGAATAGTCCTAGCTCTACCCTCTTCTGGGGGCTAAGCTAAGCCAAGGTTGATCCCACAGCAGTGCTTGAGACAGAAGGTCAGTGCAGCTCTGGTGGTATCTAAGAACTTTGTCTGGTGAGCCCAAGTTCTTGGAAGCTTGTAACCTCACAGGCCACTGGGCAGTTGTATCCTCTGGTGTGGAGTTTAGGTGTTCAAAAAAAAAAAAGTAGATGTGGCACTTTGAGACATGGTCTAGTGATCATGGAGGTGTTGGGCAGAAGGTTGGACTTGATGTTTCCAACCTTTATGATTCTGTCAGTTTCATACCTGATTGTTTGCCCCTTGAAGATGTGGGATCCCTTGACAGTGATTCAGGTCCTCCTCTTCATACAGGCTTCTCCCAAAGCATGTTGAGAAATGATTGCAGGCTGCAGAGGACAAGCTATCCTGGCCACAGAAGGTCTGCAAACTGGGGAACCACAGGTTCAAGTGAGCACAAGGATTCCCAGCAGGAGTAAAACACTTTGCTGGGTCAGAGTGGGAGAAGCAATGTATGACCTGTCCTCCAAGGCACCCACCACCCATCCCAGCTGTGCTGTCATGCATGCTGCTCCTAGCACAGGGAAATGATGCAAAGAGAATAATTGGTGGGTTTTCCAAAAGGCTCTTGCTTCCAGCAGTGTCCTCAGGTTAATGCTCAGCTCCAGGACTTGGTGAAGTTGCATGAGAAGTCTCCTTTTAAAGAGAACCCCTGAATCCTGGGGCTGCTCAGGGTGCAGATCACTGTAGTAAAGGCCTGTGGTGATAGGACAAGGGGCAATGGTTTTAAACTAGAGCAGGGTAGATTTAGATTAGACATTAGCAAGAAGTTCTTTACTGTGAGAGACTGGAACAGGTTGCCCAGAGAAGTTGTGGACACCTCATCCTTGGAAGTGTTGAAGACCAGGGTGGATGAGGCTTTGAGCAACTTGGTCTAGTGGGAGGTGTTTGCCTATGGCAGTGGGGTTGGAACTAGATGATCTTTCAGGTCCCTTCCAACTCAAGCCATTCTATGATTCTGTGACTAGATGACCTTTAAAGGTCCCTTCCAACCCAACCCATTCTGTGATCCTGCAATTCTAAAGAAAAGGTACAATAAACTCAACATGAATTCAGCATTGCTTGGGAGTCCCAGAGCCACATGGGAAGCAATGAAAGGGTTTCAGCAAGGTCATGCTTGAAAAGAATCTATGCTTGTTTGATTTGCAGGCTGGAGCCTTTGAATCAGTTCTGCCTGCTGAGGAAATACACTGCCCTAGTGTCTGTGTGAACAAAGCCAGTGGCTGGGGCCATCTGTGCTCCCCAGTGACAGGACTGGGGGCTCCTGGCTGGTTGCTGCAATCAGCATCTCACACAGAGCATAGGGGAGATGATGTGGTAGGATGAAGATCCTAAGGAAGCAAAGCAATGCCACAGGCACAGAGCTTGGATGCTCTGGAATGGTGCAGACAGGTTTAGACACAAGCTGAATCATAGAATTATAGAATCATTAAGGATGGAAAAGACCTCTCAGATCATCAAGTCCAACCTTCTACCCAGCACCTTCAGGACCACTAGGCCATGTCCCAAAGTACCACATCTACTCATTCTTTGAACACCTCCAGGGGTGGTGAATCCAACCACTTCCCTGGGCAGCCTGTTCCAGTGCTTGACCACTCTTGCAGGAAAGAAATTTTTCCTAATGTCCAACCTAAACCTCCCCTGGTGCAGCTTGAGTCTGTTTCCTCTTGTCCTGTCACTTTTTACCTGGGAAAAGAGGCTGGCCCCCGCCTCTCCACAACCTCCTTTCAGGGGTTGGTTAGGCCAGCACACTAACAGCAGCCTGGTGGCATCCAGGCTTGTGTGGAGCAGGCAGCTGTTTGGGCATCTAAATCAAGCTCTTGAGACTTGTCCTTCATGGTGACATCCCAAGCTCTCCTGGAGACCCTGCCTTGCCTTCCCCACCCCTAGCAAGCACCCATAACCCTGGAGCGGCTCCTTAGTGCAGGGATGGCCAGATGCACTTCCATGTGCAAGATTTCACCTTGAGATCTGATGACTCAAGGCAAACAGGACTAAATAAGGACAGCCTGGGCTGAGCTGATAAGGTCTCCAAATGTCAGACTGCCAGGCCTGGCAGCAATTCCTGCTTTCTGCAGCAGCACCTTATCAACACTATCAAACAATAAGTGGCTTTAACAAAATCCTACCTGCTGGCAGGCAGCAGCTTGGCTTCGAGGCTTGGCATGGGGCAAAACTCACTGCATTGTCTCCTCCAGCTTGTATCTGCCTGGTACAGAGGATATGAAGCTTTTTCCCAGCTGGATTCTCCACTGGCCTGGTCCACAGGCCCTTCTGGAGAGGAGATTCTCCCTGCCAGCTTTGTGGAGTACAGAATCACAGACTGATAGTGGTTGGAAGGGGCATCTGGAGTTCACCTAGTCCAGCTCCCCACAGTGACTCTGCTGTATTGCTGCATGAGGACAGGGGGGAATGGTAGAGGGTGGTGGGAGTTGGTCTCTTCTCTCAAGTAGCAAGTGATATGACAAGAGCAAACAGCCTCAAGTTGCACCAGGGGAGGTTTAGGTTGGACATTAGGAAAAAAAATTTCACTGAAGGGGTTGTCAGGCCTTGAAACAAGCTGCCCAAGGCAGTGGTGGAGTCCCAATCCCCAGAGGGTTTGAAAAGCTGTGTAGATGTGATGCTGAGGGACAAGGCTTAGTGGTGGATTTGGTAGTGCTGGCTTAACAGTTGGACTTGATCTGTAAGGTCTTTTACAAAGTGATTCTGTGAGAGAAAGGAGGCTGCAGGAGGAAAATTCCTTGTGCACAAACAGGACTTTTGCTCCAGACCCTTCACCAGGGACCTTTTACTGCCCTTCTTTGGACACACTCCAGCATCTCAGTGCCCTTCTTGGAGAGAGGAGCCCAAAACTAAACCCAGAATTCGAGTTGTAGCCTCACCAGTGCTGAGTACAGAGGGACAATCCTTGTCCTGGTCCTGCTGGCCACACTGCTGGTGATAGAAGTGAGGTCTAGTGGAAGGTGTCCTAGCCTGTGGCAGAGAGGTTGGAACTAATGTTCTCTAAGGTCTTTTCCAACCCAGACCCTTCCAGCCCTGGGACATGGCACTGCCTAATCTGGTCTCCTCTTGCTCCATGGCACATTCTTTAGGGTCAGGTTCATCCCAGGCTGCAGCTCTAGGCTCAGCTCCTGGTTCTTATCTTTGGCAGTGTTGGATCCATAAGTCAGGCTCTCATGACAGGAGCCAAAAGCCAATTAGCAGCAGTTTAGCTTCATCAACCCCCTGACTGAATGCAAGTTTTAATTAAACATCCCATTTTAATTAGTCAGGCATCACATACATTCAGCTTGCCTCAGGATTCAGAGGTTGTAGGTCCTATACTTTAATTAAAAGATTGAAGCACATGACTTCAACTCCAGCATCTGTGGCAGCTCCTCATGCTTTTCAGAGTGCAAGCAGAACAGCTGGGAGCAGCTTCTTGTCATGCCTTGTTCCTCTTCTCTGTTACCTCCTTATGGATGCTCCAGCAGAGAAACTGGCTGTGAGATGATTTGGTTGGAAGGTGAGAAGAAACAGGGGGTGGTTGCAACACTTGGGATGTCACAGCAGGTCCTGGGCTCTTAGCATAATGCCAACAGCTCTTTTGGGGTGAGTTTCCTCCCCTGAGGTGACGGAGAGCACCTAGCCCATCTGTGGTTGGTAAGGAGGTGCAGTCACCTGAAATCTTGGATGCAAATAGCCTCTGAAGCAGCAGCCCAGAGGAGATGACTTTCACATGGCACACAGTTAAGCTGTGAACTCCTTTCTGCAGGACCTTGTGGATGATAAAAGCTTGTGTTGGTCCACGAGGAGGCAGGGCAGTTCTGTGGAAGAGCAATCTGGCTAGCAGAGGAACCTCCTCTCCATTGATTGGAGGAGGAGACTTGTATCTGTCTTGAATTCTCCAGGCATCTTATCTGGTGTCAGAGCCTGCATGAGAGCTGGGGTTTGAGGTGAGAGCAACTGTTCTTGCTCCTGTTGGTGATCAGCACTGGTGAACCTCACTCTGTGCCAGATGGAGCTGTCACACAGAGCCGGCTCTGAGAATCCAGCATCCAATGCTGAGCAGGACCAAGCACCTCCTGAAATAACAGACCCATCTCCCTGCTTGCCTCAAGGTAGACCCAGAGGAGCTCCATCACTGGCAGATGGGTTATACAGGAGGAGAACCAAGCCAGCTCCACCTGAGAGATGATGCAGAGTTAAACCCGGTGCTTTTCTCACTTTCTTGGAGCCTGCTCAGCCCTCCTGAGCCCCCAGCCTTCTGCACCATCCGTTCTCTGGTACAAGGGAGAATCAAAGAGTGACAGAAATGCCTTTGTCAGCTGTGGATGGGAGGGGAGGAGGGTTACAGAGCTATTAGCAAGCACAAAGAAGGGATGGATTCTCTCCTAAGTGCTCTGGGGACAGGGATTGAAATGCTTAGCACCCATTAATGCTGATGTGAATCACAGAGGGCTCTTCTTGAGAGCCTTGAAACAAGAGCATTGAAAAGGAGACCAGCTTTCCACAGAGAGCAAATTCACTTCAGTTTGAGATGCTGCTAAATGGGATTTCTCTTCATTTCACTCTCATTAATTCCCCTCCCTGTGCTAGCTTGGGATGAGACTCAGCTCTGGTCCAGCATGTGTGAGTGAGCTGGCCTGCTGCATGCAGGAAGGCACTGAGTCTTCATCATAGAATCATAGAGTCACAGAATGGTTTGGGTTGGAAGGGACTTTAAAGATCATCTAGATCCAACCTTCCCACCATTGGCATGGACATTTCAAACTACTCCAGGTTGCTCAAAGCCTCATCCAACCTGGCCTTAAACACCTCCAGGGAGGGGGTATCCACAGCCTCCCTGGTCAACCTGTTCCAGGGTCTCACCACCCTCACTGTAAAGAATTTCTTCCTAACATCCAGTATAAAACTGCCCTCCTCAAGATTCAATCCATTCCCTCTCACCCTATCACCACAAGCCCTTGTGAGAAGTCCCTCCCCAGCTTTCTTGTGCCCCCTTCAAGTACTGAAAGGCTGCTATAAGGTCTCCCTTGAGCCTTCTATTGTCCAGGCTGAACAGCTTCAACTCTTGCAGCCTATCCCCATAGGGGAGGTCCCAATCCACCATCACTTTCTCTGTGAGGGAAAAGTGGTCCCCAGAATGGAGTTTCTAGCCTTGAGAAGCCCCCCAAAGATTTTGGTTTTGTTTATCCTGGAGATAAGAAAGCTGAGGAGAGACCTCACTCTCTTACAACTCCTTGAAAGGTGATGGGGCCAGGCAGGGGTTGGTCTCTTCTCCCTAATGCCAAGTGATAGGACAAGAGGAGGGAGGTTTAGGTTGGACATAAGGAAAAATTTCTTCCCCAACATGGTTGTCAAGTACTGAAAGTGGTGGAGTCTCCATCCCTGGAGGTATTTTAAAGCTGTGTAGGTGCAATCCTGAGGGACATGGTTCAGTGGTGGATTTGGTAATGCTGAGTTAACAGTTGGACTTGATAATCATGAAGGTCTTTTACAACCAAAACCATTCCCTGTTTCTATGATTCCATGCAAAGTGCAGCATTCCAGCTTTTCACAGGGAGGGAAAATCCCTCCAAGCATGTGTCAGAAATGCTAACAGCACCTTGTTTCCTGCAATCTAGTACAGGACCTGGGGGAGACAAGGCTTGAGATCCTTCTAACCCCCTGCTCTGTCACAGAGGACTCCTCCAGAGTCTCCATCTTCTGCTCCTTCCATGGAGATGACACACTTGTGGCAGCCTGTGACTGCCTCACACATCTGATGATTAAATCCTGCTCCTTAGCAACAGGCTTGGGTTTGCTCCAAGGGTCATGGAAGGTACCTGTGGAATTTATGGACCCAATCAGTCATTGAATTTCTCTCCACAGCCTCTGACCTATCAACACAGTAACAGAAAGCAGAAGGACTGTGTTTGGGTGCCATACAGCTATGAATCACGTTGTCACCGTGCCTGCCCTTCGTGGACGTCCCTGCCAGTTCCCATACATGCTCTGCTGTCATGTAGCATTAATTAACCTTGCTTAATGGGCTAACTGGGACAGCCTACAGCAAACAGTCCCTGGCAGGGTGCCTCCTGCCAGAACCAGCAGGGATGCAACAGGAGAGCTGGGCAGGTGTTTCTTTCAAAGGGGATGTGTCCAGGAATGTGTCTTCACTCCAGGAGAGCCCTTGGTGTGATGGAAACCCTTCCTGGGAATCAGCATGAAACTTGTGGTCATGAGTCAGAGATTCATAGTATGGTTTGGGTTGGACAGGACCTTAAAGATCATCTAGTTCCAGCCACCCTGCCATGGACAGGGACACCTTCTACTAGACCAGGTTGCTCAAGGTTCCATCCAACCTGGCCTTGAACACTTGCAGGCTTGGAGCCTCCTGAAAAAAAAAAACAAAACAGCCAAATATTAGAGCTCTTGTGTCTAGTGAGGAGCCTGTGGCCACCCTTTCAGAAGTGCCACATTTACATCACAGGCTGTACCCAGTCAGTGTTCCTACTGCACGTTGCTGTGAGATGGGCATGCTGAGGCTGACATCCCACTGTCTGTCCTGTGGACAAGGGACAGGGCAGAGTCTGCTGGGGATTGCTAATCACTATCTAGAGGGCTGGGGGAAAGAGGATGGGGCCAGACTCTTTTCTGTGGTGCCCAGTGACAGGACAAGGGGCAACAGGCACGAAGTGGAACCCAGGAGGTTCCATCTGAACAGGAGGAGAAACTTCTTTGCTGTGAGGGTGCTGTAGCCCTGGAGCAGGCTGCCCAGAGAGGTTATGGAGTCTCCTCTGGAGAGATTCCAACGCCACCTGGACATTGTGATCCTGGGCAAGCTGCTGTGGGTGCCCCTGCTTTAGCAGGGGATTGGACTGGATGATCTCCAGAGGTCTCTTCCAACTGTCACTACTCTGTGATTCTGTGATTCACTTTGCACCTCAGCAACTTTATTATTATGGAAAAAAATTAAGTTTCCTGGCAGTGCCCCTTGGCATTGAGAACATCTTGCCCAGGGGGGTGGTAGCTGCACCATCCCTGAAACCATTCCGGGTCAGGTTGTTTGGGGCTCTGAGCAACCTGCTCTAGTTGCAGATGTCCCTGCTGGCTGCAGGGCGGTTGGACTAGATGACCTTGAAAGGTCCCTTCTCACCTAAACCATTCTGTGATGTTATCATTCTGTGATCAATGCCAGGGGAGTTGGAACTGGATGATCTTCAAGGCCTCTTCCAACCCAACCATTCTGTGAAAAATCTGCAGCAGAGGGAAGGGCTGAGTGAGTAGGGGGATGCAGTGTAGGACCACAGGGGGGGATGTAGTATAGGACTACAGGGAGGGATGCTCTGAAGGCAATGGGCCATGTCTGTCTTTTTGTGAACAGGCTCAAGGCTTACTGCACCATGGAAGCCCCTGTGCTTCAAGTCTGAGGGTTTCCAGGCTGAAGGAGCTACACATGGGCAGTGCTCACTGGCATGACAAACCTCTGACGAAATATTAAGAGCAAATTTAAATTGCTTTCCCATTAGGAAAGCCTCCAAAGAGTTCTGTTGACATAAAGTCCCTTCTCTCACACTAATGTGGATAGGAAAAACAACTTCCAAAGACACCATTAAAGGAAAAAAACACCTCACCGTGGTGCAGTTTTAACGAGGAGCTTGTAAACATAACAAACTCCTGCTGATTTTGTCTGTTAATTATCTGTGGTACAGAAAACCTGAGCCCTGCAGCTCCTGACTCTCAGCAAACCACCTGGCTGGGCTTAAAGATGTCTTCAGATACGTTCCTGGGCAATCTGCCCTAGCTAATCCTGCTTTAGCAGGGGAGTTGGACTAGATGATCACCAGAGGTCCCTTCTAACCCCCACCATTCTCTGATTCTGAATCTGGGAGGGTGAATATGGGGATGGGTGATTGAGGCTTTTGTAGGGGCACAGCAGGGAGGACAAGGCAGCGTTGGGTTGTCCCTGGGGTCCCCCCCACCGTGCAGTGGGGAGCAGCTTAGGCTGCAACCTCAGCTTTCCTCCAGCCTTTGCTCAAGGAGGGGAGGGAGGAGGGCTGGGGAGACTGCTGAGCTGGCTGAGCAATCCCATTTGTCTCTGAGATGCATTCGCTGATTAGCTCCACATCCTAATGACTCCAGCACGATAAATCACAAAGGAAATGCAGAACTCACTGGGGTGATTAACATCTCCTGGGGAAGCCACAGCGAGGTCATTTTCTGGGCCATTAAATAGTGGCCATTGGTTTGCTGCCTCCTCTCTTCAATAGCAGTTCTTTTTCTCTTGATTCCAGCCCAGCACCATCTCAGCAGGTGCTGTGCTCCAATGGCTTTGTATCCTTTCTGCACCTTCACTCCCTCTGCTCCCCTCTGCTTTCTCACCTCCTCCCTCTCACCTCCTGCTCTAGAGGTTTAGAGGACAAGTCTTTTGAGGAGCAGCTGAGGGAACTGGGGTTGTTTAGCTTGGAGAAAAGGAGGCTGAGGGGAGACCTTCTTGCCCTCTACAACTCCCTGAAAGGAGGTCAGAGGCAGGTGGGGATCAGTCTCTTGTCCCTAGTAACAAGTGACAGGACAAAAGGAACTGGCCTCAAGTTGCACCAAAGAAGGTTTAGGTTGGACATGAGAGAACAGGCTGCCCAGGGCAACTGGGGAGTCCCCATCCCTGGAGGGGTTTAAAAGCTGTGTAGATGTGGTGCTGAGGGACATGGTTTAGTGGGGACTTAGCAGTGCTGGGTTAACAGTCAGACTCATTGATCTTAAAGTCTCTTTCAACCAAAACTCTGCACTGGCACCTGGGGGATCACAGTGTGACAGGACAGATGCTAATCCCAAGAGGGGTGGTCACATTAGGGTGTTGGAAATTTGGAGACATCAGACATCTTACGAGCTCCCTTCTGTGTCTGCAACAAAGAAAGACCACACCTTAAAACCTGTGTGGTGTTTGCAAGCATTTTGCAGCCCATCAAAGAGGCAAAGTCTCACGGAGAGGCACATTGGGGATTGGACTAGATGACCTTTAAAGGTTTCTTCCAACCCAAATCATTCTATGCTTGTCACGGATGATTTGCCTAGCTCTTGAGGTAATAACTTACTGAAATCACAGCAAAAGGGGAAGATGCCTGAGTTAATGTTTGAAAGGTGCCATGAAAATGAGCAAGCACAAGAGATCACCATGATTATTCCTGTGTTGTGCTGCTGAGCTCAAGCTGGAGCTGGCTGTGGTGTCCACACTGGAGAAGGATGGGGCAGTCAGTATTTTCCATGGAAGCTCTGCTTTATCTTAGCTTTCAGTAGGGATTGGGAGCTTCTCAGTCTGATTCAGGTGGCCCTTTTGCTGATCATCCTCAGCAGAGGTGGGTCAGTTCCTACAGGATTTTCAGCGTCTGGCTCTCTGGAGAGCACAGATCCAGGGGAGGTGGAGACTGGTTCTCTTTGACACCGAGGATGGATATGGCTTGTTCCTGATTCTCCAGGGCATCTGTGGTGATGGTTAACCCTCCTTTTCCTCTCCTGGAGCAGGAGGGGCAGAAGGACCCCTTGGTGGGTTGCTGAATGAAGGTTGCACACCTCAGAAAGACAGTGCTGGACAGCTTTGCCCAGCCTAAATCACACACAGATCAGCTTCTCCAGGACAAGGGGGAGTCCAGGACATGGCAATGACCTCGCTCTTTCTTCTCTCTACAGAGCCAGCTTTCCCAGGCCCTGAATGGGTTGTCAGACAGAGCCAAGGAAGCAAAAGAGTTCCTGGTCCAGCTCCGCAACATGGTGCAGCAAATCCAGGTACTGTGTCTCCTGACCCAGGAACAGCCCCTTCCCACCAGCATGAGCTGCTCTCTGCCATCCTCTGTCCCACCTCCCCAGCTTGGTGTGGTGGGTACCCTCCCAAAAGGGACCCACACTTGAATTTTCTTATTACCTCCCTTCCCAAACCTGCTCCTCCCAAAGCTGCTCTTGTCACAGAGGACCCCAGCCCTTCTCATCTTCACCATAGGTAGGCCCAAGGATGTGGCAGGATGAATCAAACAGGTTCTTCACCTACCATCCCCACATTTGCCCTGTGCCAAGGGTGCAAAGCATCCCACATGCTAATGGAAGAGGTTGGCTTTCCCAGCTAAAATGACATCATGCCCTGGACTGTGATGCTGTGCTCTGACTGCAGGAGAACAGCGTGGAGTTCGAGGCCTGCCTTGTGGCCCAGTGTGATGCCCTCATTGATGCCCTCAACAGAAGGAAAGCCCAGCTGCTGTCCCGGGTCAACAAAGAGCACGAGCACAAGCTGAAGGTGAGTCCCTGTTTGTTGGGCTGAAGGGCTGAGGAGGTCACTGGAAAGCTTCTCTTCTTGCTTTTCACGAGCTGAATGCCAATGTGACAGGCCCTGAGCAAAGTCCTGCTTCCCCCAGAGTGATTCCCACTGAAGTCCTCCCATCACTGGGCCAGTTACTAGTTGTTAGGTTGTCAGAGTAGAGTGTGTAGAGCAGGCTGGACAACGACCTTGCTCACATTTCATGTTGCTTCTGAGCTACTGGCATGATCCTGCAGGTTGCTGAATGCTTCTGCTGGCTTCAGCTGAAGTTCTGGAGCACTTGGTGTCATGAGATACCACTTTAGTCATCAGGTGGGAGCAGGAACTGCTGTTTTCTGTGTGGTGAAGACCCTGATGGCCTCAGAATGGTGGCTGCACTGAGAGGTGAGTTGTTGGTGTTAAGGGAGCTGAGGTGTTGAGGTCAGATGTTCCTGCAGTCACTACACTGTGTCTTTTCAGCTGTTTTGGGGGTGGGAAAGGAAGCAAAGGGCCACATCTCACCTGAGAGTGGTGGAGCTGCTGTAAGAGTGCTCAGTATCTGTTGGACTCTGGCCATCACTGATAAGGGCCAGCTGAGACATTTCACTCTGACATCATTTTGTGCTTCCAGAGTCCCTCTTCCAAAGGGCATTTCAGCATTCTGGGTAGAAACATCCACGTCTCTTCCCTGACACCACTCACAACCCCATTTGGCTTTTCTTTGGGCCACCCAGGAGGCTCCCAGAGGGATTTCTAAACCTGTCTAAAATGAGGGAGGAGGCCACCAGTCTCCTGCAGATGATGGACACCACAACATGAGGGCTCATGAGCATTTCCATCAAGAGGCAGACAATAGCAGCTTTGTGGGACCAAGCCTAGCATCAGTGCTTGGTGTCCAGCAATAAAGCTCATCCCCAAAGAGCCATGATGTGTCACCAGCCTTTCTCCTAGGACCAAAGAGAGCCCCCACTGCCTGGTGGGTTCTCTTTCCCCTTTCCCCATCATGGTTAATTAAACCCTCACAAAGCTGGAGCAGCACAAAGCAATTTCCCTGCTCAGCACAACTTGAGGAGGCCTTTCACTTCTTGTTTGGAGGAAGAGATCTGCATCCCACTGCTTGCTCCTACCAGAGCTCCTGTCCTCTCAACTTGTCCATCCTACCTCCGTCCACCCTTGGGCTTTGTCATTAGGCAGGCCTGGCCCTTAAAAGGATAAACAGTCCCTGGGTTTCAGACTGGACTCTTAAAATCAGTCCTCAAGCCTCCCTCCCTGAAGGACCAAGCTCTTGCAGCTCCCCACATGCTATGGGAAGGGAGCAGCACCGTCAGGAAGGGCTCTGTGATGCTGTGTGCTCCAGCAGATGTGGCACAGGAGCCATCCAGTTCTCAGCAGCAGCAGCACAGCAGCTGGTGTTGAAGATCCAGAAGCTGCTGACCACTGCACTGCAGCCTGTGCAGATTTTTAGACTGACTTTACTTGATTTTCCCTTTAAATTCTTGCAGGGGTGGAGGTAGTAGAAAATAAACTCAGTGGTGCTGCCTTGGTCTTGGACTTCTATGGGGAGAGTCGTGCAGCCTTGACCCATCTAAGTGCCATCTGGAGTCTTGCACATTGGGTTTTGGGGATTGATCTAGTCAATGCTTATCAATAGCTAAAGGGCAGAAGGAAAAAGGATGCAGCCAGACTCTTTTCAGTGGTGCCCAGTGACAGGACAAGGGACAAACAAGGGGAACCCAGGAGGTTCCATCTGAACAGGAGGAAGAACTTCTTTGCTGTAAGGGTGCCAGAGTCCTGGAGCAGGCTGCCCAGAGAGTTATATCCATTGCCCCTTGTCCTATCACAGGACACCACTGAGAAGAGGCTGGCCCCTTCTTGACACCCACCCTTCAGATATTTATAAACATTAGTAAGATCTCCTCTCAGTCTTACCTTCTCCGTGCTAAACAGTCCCAAGTCTCATCAGAAGAGGACAGTTGGACGCTCTCTTGTATATCCCTCTTGAACTGGGGAGTCCAGAACTGGACACAGTACTCCAGGTGTGGTCTCACCAGGGGAAAGTAGAGGGGGAGGAGAACCTCAGAACATCTGCAACTACAACAGGTGATAGCTTCACCCTTTCCCATAGGAAACCAGTCCAGAGCATCCTAGCCTGGTCTGCATGTCCACTTGCCACTGCTATGTCCCCAAAGCATCTCAGCTGAGAAGATGAGCAGATGGATTGTCCAGTGAGACTGAGCTGTGCCATCCAGGAGCCCTTTCAGATCCCAACTCACTGCTCCAGCAGACAGTGTGGAGCCACAGCAACCCTGGCTGCCCTCAATCTCTCCATGGGCTTCCCCCTCCTGCTACTGGGATTCTGGCCATCATGCCATGGTGTGACACAGTGTGAGTGAGGAGGAGGCGAGGCACAAGGGACAGAGCTGCTGGCTGGCACTGTGCCAAAGTGCCTGTTGCTGGAGAGCCTGAGTCCCCACTGCTGTGTGGCACCCGAGGCTGGGCTTTACGAGTGACCTGGTTTGACTTGACACACATTGCATGGAGACAGGCACACATCCAGGTCTGCCTGGGGGCCAGCACTAATTACTGCAGAGTGTGCAGTGGTTTGGGAGGAAGAAAAAGGACATTTCCCTGTCCTTCCCCACCTTCTCCCTGTGCTTGGTCAGTGATTAACAATGGGCTTTAAGAATAACATGGAATCACAGAATGGTTTGGGGTGCAAGGAATCTTTCAAGGTCATCTGGTCCAACCCCCCTGCAGTCAGCAGGGGCATCTTTAGTCTGAATCTCCTTCTTTTAGTTTAAGCTGTCACCCCTTGCCCTGTCACAGTAGGCCCTGCTAAAAGTATGTGCCCAGCTTTCCCATGGGCCCCTTTAAGGACTGAAAGGTCACCAGAAGGTCTTCCTGGAGCCTTCTCTTCTCCAGGCTGGACAATCCCAATTCTCTCAGCCTGGCCTCACAGCAGAGGGCTTCCAACCCTCCCATCATTGCTGTGGCCTCCTCTGGCCCTGCTCCAACAGGTCTATGTCTTGGCTGTGCTGAGGACTCCAGAGCTGGCCCCAGCCCTGCCGGTGGGGTGTCAGCAGAGTGGACCTGAGGAGCAGAATCCCCTCCCTCCACCTGCTGCCCACACTGCTGGGGATCAGCCCAGAACTTGGCTGGTTCTGGGCTGTGAGCACACAGTGCCAAATCGTGTCCAGCTGGGCACTGAGGAGCTGTGATCAAGCTGCAGGGGTCACTTCTGGTTTTCTGATCTCCCTCAGGCTTAAGGAGTTGGATCAAGTCTGTCCTCTACAGCATCCATCCGTGTGCCATGTTCTCCGGTGCCTCTGCGCTGGAGACCAGGTCTCTGGATCACCTTTCCACACTTGCTGCAGCCTTTGGTCAGAACAGGCTGTACCAGCCTCCAGGACAAGCCTCTAGGATTGGACTTGATGTGGCCCTGGGCAGCCTGATCTAGTTGAAGCTGTCCCTGCTCACTTCAGGGGCATTGGACAAAATGACCTTTGAGGATCCCTTCCAACCTGATGCAATCTGTGAATCTGTGACTTGCCACAGGATTGTTAGCCCAGCAGCTCTGCCTTTCCCAGTTCCAGCCTAATTCTCCTCTTACAACAACAAGAGGCAAGTCACCATGGAAACATCCACCTGGAAATGCTCTGCTCAGAGGATGCCTGATTGTGGGATGCAGCACAATCAAACCCTTAGGATCTGTCCCAGGGATTTTTCCATCTGCGTTTGGAAAAAAAACAGACCACCACCTTCCATCCCCACAGCCTTGCAGGTCACCATGTGCCCAGGATGAGCTGGCTCTGTGTCTTCCACATGACATCCACGAAATGGCCTGAAATTGTGCCAGGGGAGGTTTAGGTTGGATATTAGGGAAAGTTTCTTTTCATAAAGATTGGTCAGGCATTGGAACAGGCTGCCCAGGGAGGTGGTGGAGTCACCACCTCTGGAGGCATTCAGGAAATGTGTAGACATGGCACTTTGAGATATAGTTTGATGACCATGGCAGTCTTAGATTGATGGTTGGACTCAATGATCTTAAAGGTCTTTTCCAAACAAACAATTCTGTGATTCCAGGATTCTATCCCTGGCAAGACTTGTCTTGGGTGCTGAGGAGGCAAGGTTCAAGTGAGGTTGAGTGCCTTGAAAACTAGTTATCTAAGCAAGCACTAAAAAGAGGAGGAAGGTGAGGAAGACCTAAAGTACAGATGATAGCAGATGTTATTGCCTTCTAGGAGCTGCATTAAAATGTAAATTATAGTGAAAGTCATCTCACAGGGAAGAAAAGCTCTCACAAGAAAATTTCTCTTTTAAGGTAACAGCGAGCTGTGAGGGCACAGCCAAAGAGCTTTTTATAGGCTGCAATTAGCAACCAGGTTCTGGCTGTTGCTTCCTTTGGCATCTAAAGGGGAAAAAAAAGGAAAAGGGGAAAAAAAACCACAAAAAACACACCACAGGCATTTGATTTAAAAAAAGCCACCAATAAAATGTGTGGAGCTGCCCAAATCTCCTCAGCAGGCGAGCCATTAGCCCTGTCCTAGAGGATGCCACCACTCAGTGAGGTGTGTTACCCACAGAATTTGAGGAGAGGTTTGTAAACCATCTGCCTCCATGCAGAATTCATAGAATCATAAAATGTTTTGGGTTTTAAGGAACCTTAAAGATCACCTAGTTCCAGCCTCCCTGCCATGGGCAGGGATGCCTTCCTCTAGACCAGGTTGCTCAAAGCCTCCTCCAGCCTGGTCTTATTCACGGTAGCCTGGTTTTCCTGGCAATTTAGTGAACCTTTCAATCCTTTGGGGCTTCCTGAGGCTCCCCCTCAGTCCAATACAGCCTCATGTCAAAGGTCTGAGGAACTTCCATATTTCACTTTCAGCTGTCTCCATCAAAATATTCATTGCTACTGGGGTGAGAGGGAGCTGAGATACCCCAGGGAGTGGAAATCCCTGATAACTACAAGATACATAAGGCCATACGGAAAACTTCTGGACTTCACTAGGGTTAGACTGTTGCTTCAAAGGTGTGGGAGGTCTTTATGTCTCCCTTTGAAAGTTTTCCTTTCTCTAATCAAAGAGACTCATGGAGTCTCACTGCTCCTGTCTGTGTTCCAGGGATCTTCTGTGGAGCACAAAGCCCCAGTAGGTACTACCCAAAGACTACCGAATCTCAGCGTGGTGGAGGCTGGAAGGGACCTCTAGTCTGATCACTGGTCCTGTCACTGGGCACCACTGAGAAGAGTCTGGCCCTATCCTCTTGCCCCTTACCCTTTAAGTCTTGCTGAGCATTGATCAGCTCCCCTCTCAGGCTGCTCTTCTCTAGTCTAAACAGCCCCAGGTCTCTCAGCCTTTCTTCCTCACAGAGATGCTCCAGGCCCCTCAGTACCTTTTGATCTTCCTCTGGACTCTCTCCAGTAGTTCCCTGTGTCTCTTGACCTGTAGGGCCCAAAAATGGACCTCACTAGGGCAGAGTAGAGGAAGAAGAGAACCTCCTTCAGCCTGATGGCCACACTCTTCTCACTGCACCCCAGGAGACCATTGGTCTTCTTGGCCATGAGGGCACATTGCTGGTTCATGGTGAACTTATTGTCCACCAGCACTCCCAGGTCCTTCTCTGCAGAGCTGCTTTCCATCAGGTCACCCCTCATCTGCACTGGTACAGGGGTTGTTCTTCCCCTCGTGCAGGACCTTACATTTGTCCCTGGGGAACTTCCCGAGGCTCATCTTGCCTCAACAACAGTTCGCTGGTGATGAAGGGACCATGGACCTCCACTGTCAGCTTGCCTGCTGGGTAGAGGCTGCAATTAAACTGCTGTTTCATGCTCTAGTTCTCCAGATGAACATGTGCTGGAGCCCCAGTGGGGATCACAGAAGGTCAGGATCACTGGAACTAAAGGTGTGGGCCAGGACAGAGCTGCAGCTGCTGCTCTGAGTGCAGTTTCTGAGCACCTAGAGCAGGCTGCCTTCAGTCAGGGTTTGAATGTCTCCAAGGCTGGAAATTCCGTAGCCTCTCTGTTTTGGTCTTTCATCACTTTGATGGGGAAAATAAGAACTTTTAGTTATGTTTTACTGGAATTTCTTGAATCTCAGCTTGCACCCACATATGTAAAGATTGCTGGCAGCAAGCACTTCCATTCCCAACCAGACCTTGATTAGCAGGGATAATCTGCTAGGAAGCTCTGTAATCAATCAGCCTGGAGCTGCCTGATGCTGGCCTCACCTCACCCTGCTGCTGGGGAGTGGGCAGGGTAGAGGGGCAAAGCCATGGTTGGCAGCTCCTGAGGGGACTGGGATTGTTCAGCCTGGAGAAAAGGAGGCTGTGGGCTCTCTACAGCTACCTGAAAAGAGATTGGAGCCAGGTGAGGGTTGGTCTCTTCTCCCAAGTAACAAATTATAGAAGACAAGAGTAAATGGCCTCAGGTTGCACCACGAGAGCTTTAGGTTGGACTTGAGGAGAAATTTCTTCCCCAAAAGGGTTGTCAAGCCCTGGAACATGCTGCCCAGGGCAGTGCTGGAATCCCCATCCCTGGTGGGATTGAAAAGCTGTGTGGATGTGATGCTGAGGGATGTAGTTTAGTGGTGGAGTTGTCAGTGCTGGGTTAATGGTTGGACTCGATGCTCTAAAAGGTCTTTCCCAACCTTTATGAATGTGTGATCTCCATGCCCAGCTCTCTTCCCAAGCAGTGGTGGCAGGTCCCCTTTCCTCACCCATAACACTGTCTCTTGGCCAAGTGGGTGTCCAGGGAGCCAGCCACATGTCCAGGGCTGTCCTGGACCACTGTGCCTCACTGAGTAAGTGCTATGTCTTAGAGGCTCAAGTCTGGCTGGCGGCAGATGGCAGTTCTGATGGTAATGCTTTGAAAGCATTTACTCAGGCAGAGAGAGGCTCACAAATTCATTATCCCAGGCAAACCAGACAGAGATTTAAGCTGCAAAGAAGATAAGATGGTTTCACCAATCCCATCTTTCCTGGTGGCATGTGCATTTCCCTGGAGAGGGGCCTCACGTGAAAGGAGGAGACTGCTTTTCTAGGCATGCAGGGTGGGTTCCTACTTGCCCATCTGCAGCACAGCAAAAAACACCTTGAACTGGCTTGTTCAGTGCATTCTGGATAACTAAAAGCAAGGTTAGAACCCACAGCTGGGCTGTGGTTACACCATGATCTGAGAGACCCAACACATGGAGGGAGACCCTTTATCAGGGAATGTAGTGATAGGATGAAGGAGAGTGGATTTACATTAGATTTAAGGAAGAAATTCTTCATGGGGAGGGTGGTGAAACCCTGGTCCAGGTTTCCCAGAGAGGTGGTAGATGCCCCATCCCTGGAACCATCCCAGGTCAGGTTGTTGGGGCTCTGAGCAACCTGCTCTAGTTGCAGATGTCCCTGCTGGCTACAGGGGGGGTGAACAGAACGATCCATGCCAACCCAACCCACCCTGTGATTCTCTGATCCACATGGCCAACAGTTTCTGCACCCTAGGCAGAAGGGATCAACCCAAAGCAAGGGGCTGCTTTGTGTGGCATGGCAGGTGCTGCAGGCCTTTGCACCCCAACTGCATCCCCCATCTGGATCCCACCCTGAAGGTCTGACCATCCCCACTGAGAACAGAAGTCCAGGGGCTTGCTCACACTTTTGGAAGAGGTCAGTGCAGGAGTCAGATCTGCAGGACCATCTGCTGCCTCTGCTCCTTCCCAGCAGAGCCATTCCAGTGCACTCAAGTGTTAGAAACTGGCACTGAACGAGCTCTTCCCTCTAATGGCAGGGTTTGAGGCCCAAACTGGCCTGTGCTGAGGATGCTGCTCCCTAGCCTTGTCTCACAGCATCTCTGCAAGCTTCGGCTCATGCCTTGGCCCAGAGGAGCAATACGGGAGCTCCCCCTGCTGTTCTGTCTACCCTGCAGACAAGCTGATAACGTCAGGCTGCGATTGTTAAAAGCAGCAAGGAGTGGCTGCTCCCCAGATATCAGGAGCTGGCTAGCAGAAGGCTTCCTGGCATTTCACAGGAGCAGATGATGTCTTGTCCCAAGTTGCAAGAGCATTCATTCTTTTCTTCCTGTGAGGTGATGAAGTAGAGGTGATTATATTGTAATTAAAACAACATTCAATGTGATTGATTGCCTTTCTGGAGTCATCACCCCCCCTGAAGCCCAGCTTCATTCACCACAGGAAGCTCCATTTCATCTCTCCAGCCCTCAGACCATAGGGATTATAGAATTGTTTTGGTTGGAAAAGACCTCTAAGATCATCAAGTCCAACCATTCTCTAACTCTGCCAAGGCTGCTGCTAAACCATGGCCCTCCACATCCTGCATCTTTTAAACACCTCCAGGGATGAGGATTCAACTATCTCCCTGGGGAGCCTGTTCCAGTGTTTGAGAACCCTTTCAGTGAAGAAGTTTCTTCTAATGTCCAACCTAAACCTCTCTTGGTGCAACTTGAGGTCATTTTCTCTCATCCTGTCAATTGCTCCTAGGCAGAGGAGACCAACTCCCACTGACTCCAACCTCCTTTCAGGAAGCATTGATGTTCACAGTAGAAGGTGCTCCTCAGCCTAGACTGGCCATTCCAGTACTGGCATGGAACTGGAATTCACCAGCTGTGGTGCTGAGGATACAATGATGCCTTCAGAGAAGTTACTGAACACTTATTGCAGCTTTTTCCGTCACACTGCAGCTGCAGATGCTGAGGAGAAGCTCATCTTTGTTATCTGTGGATTCTAGACCTGCATAGCTTTGTTCAATCCTAGTGGAGAACTTCACACAGCTTTACAGCTCTTCCAGACCAAAACAAAAAAAAAAATTAGCTGCCATGAGCACATTCCTCTAAAGCATGAAATCATTCTGGAGCTGCTTTGCCAATCTCCTGTGGCAGAAATCCTGCTGCTGCAGACCTGCAGTGTCTTCTTCTGCAGGGATTCAGCCTGAGGGTCCAGGCAACCTTCAAATATACCCACACAGTACCCAAACCTGAATCCTGTCACAGAATCCCAGACTGGTGGGGGTTGAAAGAGACCTCTAAAGACCATTCAGTCCAACCCCCCTCCCAAAGCAGGGTCACCCACAGCAGCTTGCCCAGGATCACAGTATCTAGGTGGGTTTGGAATCTCTCCAGAAAAGGAGAGTCCACAATCTCTCTGGGCAGCCTGCTCCATGGCTCCAGCACCCTCATATCAAGGAATGTTTTCCTCCTGTTCAGATGGAACTGCCTGGGTTCCAGTTTGTGCCCATTGCCCTTTGTCCTCCTTGCTGTTTTCCAGAGAAGGTCAGCAGAGCCCACAGGCACTGGCCAAACCTTGTGTTCCTTGTGTTCCTTGCCTGCTCTAGGTGACGCTGCTTTGGCAGGGGGGGGTTGGACTAAGTGTTCTCCAGAGGTCCTTTCCAACCCCTTATGTTCAGTGATCTTTGATATCCAGTGCTGAAATGTGTTCCCCTGGGGAAACCATGCATGGGTGCAAGAAGGTGTGCTTTGGCATGGAGCCTGCACAGCCCTGGGCAGGGCTTGGTGTGCCCTAGGGATCCCTGTCACAAGGCAATCAGGATTTATCTCCTCCCTGGCATACCTCCCACTGACCTCATCCCCAGGCTCCCACTGCTGCCAGTGGAGAAAATGAGGCAATTCTGCAGCGTGGTTCAGCTTAGCTGATGGGCTGATGAGCATCTCAAACAGATCACTGGGGAGCTGAAACTGGGGGAGGGGCTGTGTTCATTCCTCTTGCAAATACCAAAATGTGAGGCTCACACCTCACCCCAGGCTGGTTTGGTGCAGCTGCTCTGCAGCCAACCCCACAGACCTGAGGATGGATGGGGCAGCCCCATAGAGGGTGTTCCCATGAAGGCAGACTTTGCTTTGACAGCGGTTCACAAGCTGTCATTTGGAAGCTGTCTTAATTAAAGACAGAGCATGGAGCTGCCCTACTGCTTTGAGTAATTAGGTGGGTTAATGATTTTGAGCTAAACAAGACTTGTTGTTATTCACCAGGTTTTCAAGGATCTGGAATTTGGTGTTTGAGGCTTGGCCAGTTCTTTTTTCTCCTCCCTTGAATCTTTACCTCCTTGGATGTTGCCCTGACCACATCCCTGTGCCCACACAGCACTAAAACCCATTTGCTCCCCATCTCCCAAAGCTCTCTGAGCCATGCTGCTCTCCTTGTCCCATTGCAGGTGGTGCGAGACCAGATCTCCCACTGCACGGTCAAGCTGCGCCAGACCACGGGCCTGATGGAGTATTGCCTGGAGGTCATCAAGGAGAATGACCCCAGTGGCTTCCTGCAGGTGGGTGGTGCACATCTGGGCTGCAAAAGGGCACTTCCAGGTTCACAGAAGGAGAGAATGGCCCAAGCCAGGGCCATTCTTACTATGACCAGAGGTTTGCAGCAGATGGTGGTGTATCTCTGGAGCAGTGATCATAACATGCTGTCTCATACAGACATACAGCCCTTCAGAGCTGCATCCCACCATTCCTTTCTGGGCTGGGCCCTTTGGTAGTAGACCCTGCCTTTAAAATAGACTCCAGAGCTCCTGGTGTCCCTCTGCCAACACGAGCCTAGCAAAAGGCAATGTTGTAAAGCATGTGTGATGTCCCAGTGGCAGCCTGGGAGGCACAGGGAAGGAGGGGAGCAGGGCAGGGGCAGGGCATGCAGCCTCCCTGGTCTTCAGAAGCTGAGTCTGCTTCTTGCCCCCAGATCTCAGATGCCCTCATCAGAAGAGTTCACCTAACTGAGGACCAGTGGGGGAAGGGGACACTCACACCCCGGATGACGACGGACTTCGACCTCAACCTTGACAATGCTCCTCTGCTGCAGTCCATCCATCAGCTCGACTTCGTGCAGATGAAAGGTAAGGATATCTCCACTGCCCTTCACAGCCTCTCTCTGCTCAGCCTGGGAGCTTCCATGCAACCCATTGCAGGGAAAGGCCAGAAGGGAGAGTTTCTCATCCTCTCCCTGCAAGATTGAGATCCTCAGAGCCAGAGCTATAGAATTTTGGAATCAAAATGGTTTGGGTTGGAAGGGACCTTAAATATCATCTAGTCCAACCTGCAGTCAGTAGGGATGTTTGCAATTAGAGCAGGTTGCTCAGAGCCCCAGACAACCTCACCTGGAATGGTTCCAGGGATGGGGCATCAACCACCTTACTGAGACCAGGGTCTCACTATCCTCAGCATAAACAATTCCTTCCCAATATCTAATCTAAATCTCCCCTCTTTCAGTTTAAACCCATCACCCCTTGTCCTGTCACTACACACCCTGATAAACAAGCCCCTCCCCAGCTTTCTGATCAGCCCCCTTTAAGCACTGAAAGACCCCCAGAAGGTCTCCCTAGAGCCTTCTCCAGGCTGAACAACCCCAACTCTCAGCATGGCCTCACAGCAGAGGACTTCCAGCCCTCCCATCATTGCTGTGGCCTCCTCTGGTCCCACTCCAACAGGTCCATGTCTCTCCTGTGCTGAGGACTCCAGAGCTGGCCCCAGCAATACAGGTGGGGTCTCAGCAGAGCAGAGGGGCAGAATCCCCTCTCTCCACCTGCTGCCTATGTTGCTGGGGATCAGCCCAGGACACGGCTGGGTCTGGGCTGTGAGTGCAAGGTGCTGGTCCATTCTCAGCTTTTCACCCACCAGCACCCCCAAGTCCTTCTCCTCAGGGCTGCTCTCAATCCCCTCAACCCCCAGCCTGTATTTGTGCTTGTCATTGCCCTGACCCATGTGCAGGACCTTGCACGTGTCCTTGCTGAACCTCATGAAGTTCACGTGGGCCCATCTCTCAAGCCTGACCATGTCCTTCTGGATGCCATCCTGTCCCCTCAGGCATGTTGACCACACCACACAGCTTGGTGTCATCAGCAAACTTGCTGAGGGTGTCTCAATTTCCATGTCAATAACAAAGATATTGTGCCTGTTCCTCTGTATTTTGCACCCCTGGCCCTTCTTTTTGCCTGGCAATCCTTTAGGAAGCTCTCTGCAGAGCCAGGGTGGTTCCTGCTCACCTGGTAGTGGTCAGGACCAGGGTCTCAGGAGCAGCACAAGGCACTTCTCAAACCTCTGCCAGCACACTCTGTCTTGCTTGGTGCTGACAAATGTCTGCACTGGGCCAGCTAGCAAGCTGCCTGCTGCAGGCAACCACATTGTCTCTCCAAACACAAAGAGCCACACCACATCACTTGAAATGTTTCTGCCTCCCCTTTCTCCCTGTTGTTTTAGACCTTCATTTCAGCTTTAATTTCCTCCTCGTTCTCCATTCCCTCCACGCTGACTTTCCCACACCATGGAGACCCACAGCATTTACATCGCTGTGCAGGAAGCAGAGAGCAACCTTTGAGCAATTTTGCAACTTGGCAAGCCCTGAGAAGCTGACAGAAGATCCAAATTGGCTGTGATGTAGGGAAGCTCTGGAGAACATTGAACACAGGCTGGAACCTTCAGCTGGTGTAAATAAGCTGCCTGGAGGAAAGGCCACCAGCTGTGGGTCTGGCATGGCTCTTTTTTGCCATCACAGATGGGCTGAGGAGCTGTTTGCACACAGCAGCATTTCTGAGTGGTCAGACACAGGAAGGCTGGTGACCACTCCATAACACTAACAAGTATCTGCAGATGATGGCATGGCCCCACTGGTGTTTGCTGCACTGGGCATGGCTGCTGGGAGCCCCCATTGTTGCTCATCGTTAGCCAAGTCCTTCATCTGAAGTGTCACCAATATTTTTGATAGCAGGAGGAGCCAAACCCAGGGAGTCAAAGAGTCACAGAATGGTAGGGGTTGGAAAGAACCTCTGGACATCTAGTCCAACCCCCTGCCAAAGCAGGTTCACCTAGGGCAGGTCACACAGGGACACATCAGGCAGGCTTTGAAAGAAAAGGAGGGCTGGATGCTTTGCTTTCACACCAGTCGTGGAGATGTTGGTTTGCTCCTGCACTTCCTTTTAATTCAACCCAGAGGGATATTTTTAATTAATATGAGCAAATCTGCTGTTTAGAAGCACACCCTCCTCTGCCAAGGCAGGGCAGAGCTGATGGAGGCTTCCTCTCATCTCATCCTCACTGTGGAAAGAAGTTGATGGTTTTTGTAGACTATGTAGAAGGTTGGGTTTGGATCCAAACATGCTACAAGACCAGAGGTCTCAGTGAAGAGCAGAGGTGAGCGCTAGGCACAGGGCATCCCTTGTCCATCACCAGCACACACTGGGCAGCAGCAGCATCCCTTCTGCTGTGTTAGCTGGAACGCAAGGGCTTTCTCCACTGAGTTCCTCCAGGCTGGTGATTCCTGCTGTGGATCCAACTCAGGAGGTGGAGGAGTCACAAAGGGAGGTGGTGAATGGTGAGTCTTTGCCAGCAAGTCCATATTTTCTCTCCCGAGGATCCATGGCTGCTCCACATCTTGTCTTAGATTGTCCGTGTGTTCTTTTCTCTGGCTCAGACTTTGGCACTACAACAGCATCACTGAGAGGCACACTCACCTCCTCACCAAGTCTTGCAGCTTGTGTGGTTGTCTCCCCTTTTAGGACAGACTCTACCATGGCAAAAAAGTCAGGGGCACCCTGTGCTACGTGTCCTAAGGTGTGTTTCTGCTGCTCCAACGTAATTTGCTTTGGTGCAGTGAATTTATTTGATGGAAAAGCAGAGCAGTGCTTGCTGCTGGGCTGCAGTGAATCATAGAATTGTTAAGGTTGGAAAAGACCTCTGCAGAGCATCTGTGGGAGGTTGTCCCAGGTTTGGGACTGTGAAGAGTTACGGAAGTACAGCATGGTGGGGGTTGGAAGGGACCATCCAGTCCAACCCCCCTACTAAAGCAGGGTCACCCACAGCAGCTTGCCTAGGATCACAATGTCCAGGTAGGTTTGAGATCTCTCCAGAGAAAGAGATTCTGCAACCTTTCTGGGCAGCCAGTCCTGGGCTCCAGCACCCTCACAGCAATGAATTTTCTGCTCCTGTTCAGATGGAACCTCCTGGTTTCCAGTTTGAGCCCACTGCCCCTTGTCCTGTCTCTGAGCACCACTGAAATCTGTTGTGCTGCCAAATTTCACCAAAATGCTTTAGAAAACAAGGGGGGGTAAGCAGAAAAGCTCCAAGGAAATCTGAGCTCCACCAAGCTGTGAGGTGGAGGAATTTGGTGGAGCTTGTTTGAAGAATGGTCGTTTCTGCTTCCTCTCCTCCTCACCCCCACGAGACCACAGCTACATCCCCTGTGCCATGCTGGCTCTGCTGCTCCAGCTGAAACGTGTGTGCCCTGGCCTCCTCCCCTGCTCCTGCTCTCTGGTGCCAGCAGCCAGGGTTACACTAATTTGTGTTTAGTTTCCTCTCCAGTGCCGGCCCCCCCGATCCTGCAGCTGGAGGAGTGTTGCACCCACAACAACAGTGCCACCTTGTCCTGGAAGCAGCCCCCCTTGTCCACGGTGCAGGTGGAAGGTTACATCTTGGAGCTGGATGATGGCAACGGAGGCCAGTTCAGGGTAGGTAAACAGAGCATGAAGCCGGTCCCAGCTGCTCTTCTTTCATCAATCTGTGTCCTCCAAGGAGTGTTTTGTAAGGGATTCAGCTGAGAAGCAATCCAGAGAAAATTTACTAAGCAGCCAAGATACTCCACCAAGGCCACAATTTCCCTCCTTTCTTCATAGAATCATGGAATGGGTTGGGTTGGAAGGGATCTTTAAAGGTCACCTAGCTGAATTCCCTTGCAGTCATCAGGGACATCTGCAACTAGAGCAGGTTGCTCACAGCCCCAAACAACCTCACCTGGAATGGTTCCAGGGATGGGGCATCTACCACCTCTCTGGGCAACCTGGGACAGGGTCTTACCACGCTCAGCATCAAAAATTTCTTCCTTCTCTCTAGTCTGAGTCTCCCTCTTCTGATTTAAACCCATCAGCCCTTGTCCTGTCTCAACAGACCCCACTAAAAAGTCTGTCCCCAGCTTTCGGATCAGCCCCTTGAAGTGCTGAAAATCCACCAGAAAGTCTCCTTGGAGCCTTCTCTTCTCCAGGTTGCACAACCCCAACTCTCTCAGCCTGTCCTCACAGCAGAGGGCTTCCAGCCTCTGGATCATTGCTGGCCTGGCTCCAACAGATCCTAGTCCTTGTCCTTGTGCAAAGAATTTGTTGGGCGGACAGGATCATTGGGAGGCTGGGAATACCTTCCCAGTGACTTATAAGACTTACAAATGCAAAGGACATGCTGGAAATGCCATCTTTTTGGGTTGCTACATATTTCATGCAAGGTATGCTAATTGCCATGAAAGCCTCCTGCTCTGCCAGCTGCCAGCAAGCAGAGGTTTAAGGCCTGAGGGCTTTTAAATTGCTGTAATTACACAATTAAAATATGATTTTCAGCGGGTTCGACATGCTGATAATTATCCTGGTGTGTTCACATCCATGGAGAGCAGGCACAGGGACCAGCCCACTGTGCTTTATGGATTCAACCATAAAAACTCAGGTAGGAAGGAGCCAATGCAGAGCTGAGGCAGAATAGGGAGGACAGTGTTTGGAACTGGAGAGAAAAGGGAGCTGGAGGCTGGGTTTGGGGAGACCAAGGCTCAGCACATTCACCCCAGAAAGGTAAAGATCAATTCCCCAGTGCACCAAACTTCTCTTGTCCCTCCAACAGTGGGAAGGGGCTTGGAGGTTCAGGGTATTCTTGTCTCTGGGGTTATAGAAGGTTGCTCCAGGTTTTGTGGTGGAATATCCATAGAATCACAAAATCATAGAATGGTTTGGGTTGGAAAGGACCTTTAAAGGTCATCTAGTATAACCTGCAGTTGGCAGGGACATCCCCAACTAGAACAAGTTGCTCAAGAGCCCCAGACAACCCGACCTGGAATGGTTCCACAGATGGGGCATCTACCACCTCCCTAGGCCACCTGGGACAGTGTCTCACCACCATCAGCATCAAAAATTTCTTCCTTCTCTCTAGTCCAAATCTCCCTCTTTTAGTTCAAACCCATTAGCCTCTACAATAGGCCTTCCTCAAAAGCCTGTCCCCAGCTTTCTGATCAGCCCCTTTAAGCACAGAAAGGCCACCAGAATGTCTCCCTGGAGCTTTCTCTTCTCCAGGCTGAACAACCCCAGCTCTCTCAGCCTGGTCTCACAGCAGAGGACTTCTAGCCCTCCCATCATTGTTGTGGCCTCCTCTGGCCCTCCTTCAGCAGGTCCATGTCTGTGCTGTGCTGAGGACTCCAGAGCTGGCCCCAGCACTGCAGGTGGGGTCTCAGCAGAGTTAAGTACAGGTGCAGAATCCCCTCCCTCCACCTGCTGCCCACCCTGCTTTGGGGACAGCCAAAAGTCTTGTCAAGGAACAAATCCTAGCCTTATCCACTGCTCATAAGTCTGCCCTGGGTAGCAGACCATGGCTCAACACTGAGCATCGTGACTTCTGGGAGCTGCTGCGGGAGCTGTTCTACCCCTGGGACTCCATGGCCTGGTCACAAATCATGCTTGCTTTGCAGGAGGTGTATGTGGGCAAGGAGACCATGTGCACAGTGGATGGGCTTCACTTCAACAGCACCTACAGCGCACGTGTCAAAGCCTTCAACAAATCAGGAGTCAGCCCCTACAGCAAGACCCTGGTCCTCCAGACATCTGAGGGTAAGGCACTGCCATAGCTCCAGCCTGATGCACCCCAGCACTGCTCACACCATGCGTGTGGCCCCTCCAGCACTCCACAGCTTAGCACTGCAAGCCAGAGAACTGCCCTGCTGGTCCTTCACTACCTCAGCAGTCACTGCAGGAAAGCCAGCGCTGACGGGAGGGGAAAGGTTGTGTGGGGTGCCCCGAAGAGTTCCAGAATTTCCTTCTCACCCCTTTGCCTTTGCAGAAGATATTCCTGGGGGAAGTACAATGAGAGGAATCCCACACAGAGGTGCTCAAGATGCACCTGCATCAAGGGTTTGTTTTACACAAAGGACAAATCAGATGCTTTTGCAGAATCACAGACTGCTGGTGGTTGAAAGGGAGCTCTGGAGACCATCCAGTCCAACCCTGCTCCTAAAGCAGAGGCACCCACAGCAGGTTGCCCAGAATCACAATGCCCAGGTAGGTTTGGAATTTCTCCAGAAAAGGAGACTCCACAGCCTGTCTGGGCAGCCTGCTCCAGGGCTCCAGCACCCTCACAGCAAGGAATTTTCTCCTCCTGTTCAGATGGAACCTCCTGGGTTCCAGTTTGTGCCCATTGCCCCTTGTACTACTGCTGGTCACCACTGGAGAGTCTGGACTGCTCTTTTTGCCTCCTACCATTTAGCTATCATAGCTGAGCATTGCTGAGATCCCCTCTCAGGCTGCTCTTCTCCAGGCTCAACATCCCCAGCTCTCTCAGCCCTTCCTCCTCACAGAGATGCTCCAGGCCCCTCAGCATCTTTGGATCCTCCACAGGACTGTCTTCAGTAGTTCCTTGTCTCTTTTGAACTGGGGAGCTGTCACAATTGTTAGAAGATTGGATTCTCATACTAGCCCAGAACTGGACCCAGTCCTCCAGATGAGGCCTCACTGGGGCACAGTAGAGGGGGAGAACCTCCCATTATCTGCTGGCCACACTTCTTAATGTAACCCAGGAGACCATTGGCTTTCTTGGCCACAAGGGCACATTGCTGACTCATGGTGAACTTGTCCCCCAGCACTCCCAGGTCCTCCTCTTCACAGCTGCTTTCCAGCAGGTCATCCCCCCAGCCTATACTGGTGCAGGGGTTATTCCTCCCCAGGAACAGGAGCTTTCATGAATTCCATTCTAAACAAACCAACACCACCAACATTGCTCCTGAGACACCACAGGCTGTGCTTGGCTGCGCAGTGATGGAGACAGCCCCTAGCAAAGCATGACAGAGAGGAGGGAGACCATGAAGCTGTACAGGTGTCATTGCAGACCCATGGTGTGTACAACCATCCATGGTGGCATCATCTGCATCACCCCCACACCACCAGGAGCTCATTTAGAGCATTAAACTCCCTCTTGCAGGTTGGGGAGGACTCTCCCTCACTAACTTTAAGCACATTTGTCACACCAAGCTCTTAATGCAGCATGGAAAACTGGCTTGCTGCTGTCATGCAGGTGGAGAGTCTTAAGGCCAGCTCTGAGAAATGAGGTGGGAGATCAGAAGCAGCCATGAAGGAAGGAATCAACTCTCACCACCATGTCAGCTACCCCATAGCTTTTCTGCCAGGCAAGAAATCCTTCCTTGGGAGTTTTCTACACTCAGTGGAATTCCTTTTCCCGTCTCCCAGACTAAAATATCTCTTTTCCAAAGTGTGTGAAGATTTTTTCTTGGCAGCATGACCAGACCTTGCTGGCAGCTGACTCAAGAGCAGCAGCATGTTTCTGAAGCTCCAGCTGCTCCCAGCAGACACAGTCTGAGGTCAGGAGGGAACACAGGTCTTGGGGGACAGGAGAATCATAGAAACATAGAATGGCTTGAGCTGGAAGGGACCTTACAGATCATCTAGTTCCAAGCCCTCCACCTCCCCCAACCCCACACCACCCTCCTACCCCCACCATGGGCAGGGACACCTCCCACTAGATCAGGTTACTCAAAGCCTCAACCAGCCTGGGCTTAAACACTTCTAGGGATGTGGTGTCAGCAGCCTCCCTTTTCAGCCTGTTCCAGTGTCTCACCACCCTCCATAGTAAAGAACTTTTTCCTAATGTCCAATTTAAATCCACCCTGCTCTGGTTTAAAAGGATGAAATCCTTGCCACGGAGTATCTCTGGTGGCTGTGAGCAAGGAGAAAAGAGGTGTTTCTGGTGAAACAACCTGCACTCAACTCATCTGCAGGAGATACCTGCTCCAGGTTAGAAACAGGTTTGGATGCCTGTGCAGGGCAGGTTGGAGAGGCATGGGAGACACCTGTGACAGAGGTAGAGTGAAGAGCAAATACATGACAAACCCTTCTCATGCAAGAGGCAGAAAGCTCCAATCACAAACCGTCTGAGAGCTCTGTGGGTGATTGCAAAGCTGGGCACCAGCCTCAAGGAAGCTGCAGTGTTCCTCTGGAGATCTAAGGATGGGACAACCCAGATCTAGCCTGCACCAGGGTGGCCAGGACTGCTCCCGAAGCCTGAAGGTCAGTGTTTCTCATCCACTTCACTGTCTGGCTTCAGCAGGAGAGCTTTGGCTTCTTGTAGAATGGATTGGGTTGGAAGAGACCTTAAAGATCATATTCCAACTCTGTGCTATGGAGGTTCTTATCGCATTTATGTTTTATAAAACCCAGTTTAAACACAGTTTCCCAAACAAAGTCAGTTGAGTTTTAAGTCATCCCAGCCAGGAGTTGGCAGAAGATCCTCTGATCTTTCTAGCTCTGCTTTCCTCTCATAGGTGTTTTCACTATTGAGCCAAGGAGCTACAGGAACACAAGATGCTAGTTAGGGAGAGTCAGGAGCCCATCTACTCTCAGGAGTAGTTCCTCTCACTTTTGGTGGATGTTAGAGGGCATGTCCTTCTCTAACCCTGATCTCCATTTATTGACCTGTTGTGCAGTGATTGATCTAACCCATGTCTGAACTGTCTGACAGCCTTTGCTTCCACAGCCTCATGCAGCAGCACGTTGCAGAAGTTACAATCCACTAAACAAAGAAACTCTTCCTTTTTTCTGTTTTAATGTGATTTCCACCTCAATCCATATCCACAGCTGAGCCAGGAAGGTTGGGGATACAGTGTCTAGGACTATCCAATTTGAATGTGTGGAGAATGGTGGTTACTACATGTTCATGCTAACTTACCCCTTGACAAAGCTAGGGAAGAAATCTCAGGAGGTGACCGTTTGTGGTAGTGGGGAACAGACTGATCCAAGAAGTTCCCTCTATGACATTTTGCTGTGAATCCTGTGAGTCAAATTCTTGCTGTAAGGCTCAGATGTGTTTTGACAGGTACAAAGGGATACCAAGAATACAACATCCTGAACAGCCTTTGAGTAAGGTGGGTGCTTGGTGGTACTGAGGGCCCTGCAAAATGCCTTTCAGCCTTGCCAACCAACTGGTTTTCAGGACACTTAATTGTTGTGTACAGAGAGGCATGAGATGTATGAAATCATAAAATCACAGAATCATTAAGGTTGGAAAATATCTCTAAGATCATTGAGTCCAACCATCAACCCAGCACCAACATGGCCACCAAACCATGTCTGGGAGTGCCATGTCCACACGTTGTTTGAACACTCCAGGGACGGTGACTCCACCACCTCCTTGGGCAGCCTGTTCCGATGCCTGACCACTCTTGCAGGAAAGAAATTGTTCCTAGTATCGAATGTAAACCTCTCCTGGTGCAATTTAAGGCCATTTCCTCTCATCCTATCACTGATTGCTTGGGAGAAGAGACCAACACCCACCTCACTGCAAGCTCCTTTTAGGCAGCTGTAGAGAGCTACCCATGGGAAGACCCATTAAAGACCCATGGGAAGTATGCGTGGTACCTTGTGAATTTTTAGGCACATTGCTGTGAAGAGATGCAGGACTGGCTTTAAACAAAGCGTGCTGACTGTGTCATAGAATCATAGAATGGTTTGGGTTGGAAGGGGCCTTAAAGATCATCTACTTCCAACCTCCCTGCCATGGGTAAGGACACCTCCCACTGGACCGCATTGCTGAAGGCCCCATCCAACCTGGCCTTGAACACTTCCAGGGAGGGGGGAAATGATGACACAGGAACCTTCTGGAGGATGGAAATAAGTTCGTTGCTGACACTGTCAGAGACAAGGCTTTCCTGAAGGGTCTGGCTGGTCTACACAGCACCAGACGTCGTTGCTCCATGCCCCATCCACACGCTGGCTGCAGCAAAGCAGAGTCCCTGCACGCTGACACACCCACACCAGGGTCCCAAGGTCTGCTCTGGGGTGCTGGAGTGACCACCACCCAGCAGAGCCAGTTTCTGATCTCTAGTTTGCATTGATCTTACGTTTAGACACGCAGTCAGAAGAACAGACCCTCCCTTTTCCAGTGCCTTTGGAAAGATCGCAGCTTCGTAGAATGAGTCCTTTCTCCTCCACCCTTAATCTACAACCCAGCTTTCCGGGGAGATCCTACTTTGAGCTAAGATCTTCGGCCCACCAGCTGAGCTTGCATTCTTCTTTACAGTCCCTGAATTCAGCCGGTGAGCTGAGTGCCTCTGGCATTTCCTCTTGGTTCTGTGCTTCTGGGCATCTCCAAAGTATTTGTTTGTTTCGTTGCGTTGTGTTTTGTTTTACCCATGACATGCAGATGGCAGAGGGAAGCTCTTTTCTGTTTTGTCAGTGGCCTGCTCCTGCCTTGGAGGGAGTTTCAGTGGTGTAGGTCTCGTGGTGTTTTCATCTGTACATACCAGCATGGGCAGTTTTAGGTGTGGGGTGATGGAGCATCAGAGAAACTCCTTAGATAGGTGCTATTCTTAGCAGGGCTGGCATGGCTGAGCCATAGAAACAAGACCCCTTATTTCTAGTTATGTTGATCTTGTGGCTAGGAAAAGTCAGAAGAACACACCAGACCCTCCTGGGAGAAAGCCCTGGGCACATCTCAGTGGTTTGCTTTCCCTATTCAACCAGAACATGCAGAGATTTGTTCTGTGAAATTAGTTTGCCTCATTAGCTCTAGACTCTGCATAAAGATGAAGTAAGTTGAGATGCAAGCAAGGTCTAGCTAAGACCAGCTCATGGGCACCTTGCAGTCATAGATAGATAGACTCATGGGTTGGATAGAATTGGTTGGGTTGGAAGGGACCTTGAAGATCATCTAGTTCCAACCTCCAGGGCACAGAGACATCTTCCACTAGACCAGATTGCTTAAGGCTTCAATAATAGAATCATAGAATTGTGGAACCATAGAATGGGAGGAAGGGACCTCTGGAGATCATCGAGTCCAAGCTCCCTGCCAAAGCAGGATCACCTAGGGAAAATCACACAGTCTGGCTTCACAGGACCCTGAAGGTGTAGGTTTCGGTCTGCTCAGCTTTAAGCACTGGGCTCAGCTTTTGCAAAAATCAAACATGATGGTATCCAAGTCTTGTTTTCTGTAGAGCAGAGGAAACCACTCCCCTGATACCTGGCTTCTCTGGCAGCACCCACAAGTACTTTGCTTGGTCCTCATGGGCTGTGGTGGGACATAGGCAGTGCAGGCAGGATGAGCAGCCAGCGAAGGAGCCACAGGCACAGTTGCATCTCTCAGAGCTGTTTTCTAACCACTCTTTGCACATCTTCTGTTGCTAAAGATCCTGGGCCCTGATTCTTCCACCACTCTGGATTTACACCACTCCAATAGAGTCATTCACAGCTTCCTCTGGTGTAAGCTCAGGAAGAATGGGGGCCCCCGATTGTTTGATTTCCATCCCATAACCTGGAATGAGGAATGCTGCAGCATGGTCCAGAATAACCAAGGAGCCCCACAACTTCTTTTCTTTGTGCTTTCTCTGTTTTGTTTTGTTTTTTCCTTTCTCATCGTACTCGCTGTGCGCTGCTGGTTTCAACCCCGTTTTTGTTACCAGTGTTTCTTACTTTTGTGTCCACTCAACCCAGAGCTGCTGCCGTGGCTGTGAGCAACACCAGTGTGTGCAGTATGGACCTTCTGCAGCCATGGTCCTGGGTGGTGGTGTTGGTGGGGCAGGGTGAAACGGGGTCCTGAACGTGCTGATGTGTCTGTGTTGTTTCACACTTGGGTGGATTTGTATGGCAGCGATGGGCAGAGACCTTCCAAACCACTTTGTGAGTAAGGACATGGGGCAAGATTCATTAAAAGAGCCTCAGGAGGTGCCACTTGGCACTTGTCATGGAGCACAACTCCAGCCAGACTCTTTCCCACTAGCATGCACATCTTCAGGGTGTAAAAGCCGGCTTCCTTGTCAAAGGAGAGGTGAAAACCAGTCACAGAGCTGGACAGATCCAGCACCCATCATGAGCTCCCTCCCATGCAGTGCCAACATGGAGCTTCATGTTGTCCTCCCCTACTGGCAAGGACAGGCTCCTGGGTGATGATAAGCACCTGGATCACTCCACAGCTGCAGTCCAGCTTGCAGGAGCTGTTTGCAGTCACCCCAGACAGGGATTTCCCTAAAATCCAGCACCCATCATAAGCTCCCTCCCATGCAATGCCCTGATGCATCCCAATGTATTTTGGGTGCTAGTGGGTGTCTGAGGCCAGGTATCTACCTCCAGGGACCTCCTCTGCTGCTCCACTCCTGCCCCTTTTCACACATGGCAAGGGAAGCAGCCCAGAAGAGCTTGGTGGTCCCTACTCACAGGGCACACCAGTGGTTGCTCTTCTTTCAGGAATCCATGTCCTCCAAGGATTCTAAGTGATTCAACTGAGAATCAGTCTGGAGAATATTTACCAGGCAGCCAAAATGCTCCACCAAGGCTAAAAAATTTCCTGCTTTTCTTCATGGAACCATAGAATGGTTTGGTTTGGAAGGGACCTCTAAAGATCATCAAGTCCAAATCCCCTGTCATAGCAGGATCACCTAAAGCAGATCACACAGGAACGCATCCAGGTGGGCCTTGAAAGTCTCCATAGATTGAGACTTCACCACCTCTCTGAGCACCCTGTTCCAGTGCTCTGCCACCCTCAAAGAAGTTCCTTCTCATATTTAGGTGGAACTTCCTATGCTCCAGTTTATGCCCATAACACCTTGTCCTGTCACTGATGCTCTCAAAGGCTGTGATGGAATTTGATAATGAAAAATCAGACACTCCACACTTCCCAGAGGTGAGGCTCACCAAAACAGCCAACACTCCAGCTCCTCTCTGCAACCCCCATCCTCCATGCTCTTTGGCTTTTAATGAATCAGGCCTCCTGGGGCTGGCTGGATGCTTAGCCGATGGTGAAATGCTCATGAGTGTTCTTCAGGTGGTTGATGGTTGTTTCTTGGCTGTGATGTGTGAAATGTAGTATCTCTTTGTAGGATGCAATTTTGAGACCCAAGGAACGCCTTACTCCCAACTAGGCAAGTATTTTATTACAATTGCTTCGTACCTACTCCGTGTTGCTCATCTTCTTTTCTTCTCCTTTTGTTTAACTCTTTAACTTCTGCTTGGTGACCAAGCAACATTTCTTGCACCTTCCCTGCTCATGGGGTGCTCACACAGCAGTGGGCAAATTTGGAGAAGGAATGGGGATTGTCATGTTGATGTTAAAGCATTTTTGGTTTTGATCCTAAATGGTTTGAAAGAGAAGCCTGAAGTCAGGACTCTGGAAGTGGCTCTGTCATTAAGACCTGGTCATAGAATCCTGAGATCACAGAATGGGTTGAGTTGGAAAGGACCTTAAAGGTCATTTAGTTCCAACCCCCTGACATGGGCAGGGACACCTCCCACTAGACCAGGTTGCTCAAGGCCCTGTCCAACCTGGTCTTAAACACTTCCAAGGGGGAGAGATGTCTACAACTTCTTTGGGCAACCCATTCCAGTGTCTCACCACCCTCATAGTAAAGAACTTCTTCCCAATGTCCAATCTAAATCTACCCTGTTCCAGTTTAAAACCATTGCCACTTGTCCTATACCACAGGCCCTTCTAAATCATCTAAGACCACTTGAGATCATCTAGTCCAAACTCCCTGCAGTCAGCAGGGACATTTACAACTAGAGCAGGTTTCTCACAGCCACAAACAGCCTGACTTAGAATGTTTCAGGGATGGGGCATCTACCACCTCTCTGGACAAACTAGCAGTGTCTCACCACCCTCAGCATCAAAAATGTCATCCTTCTCTCCAGTCTGAATCTCTGTTTTAATTTAAGCCATCACCCCTTGTCCTGTCACAACAGGCTCTGCTCAAAAGTCTGTCCCTAGCTTGCTGATCAGCTCCCTTAAAGGCCACCAGAAGGTCTCCCTGGAGACCTTCTGTTCTCCAGGCTGAACAACCCAGAAACTGATTCTCCTGCTCTAAGCAATACATATCCAGGTCATTAAGGAGGTGTTTAGCCCTTCTACAGCTAACTCATAGAATCATGGAATTGTTTTGCTTGGAAAAGACCAAGTCCAACCATTAACTCAGCACTACCAAGTCATCATGTCCTTCAGCACCACATCTATAACTGCAAGTTCAGGCCCATTCATCCACCTGGGAGAAGGAGCCTTGTGCCCAGTCAAGTGGGATCCCACCTCGGGCAGCTTGCACATGGTGCTGGCCAACCTGCTCCTGCTTGCAGCCCAACCACATCCTCGCTCCAGCTCTCCCCACCTTAACGCAGAGCACTGCCAGGTCCATGCAGTGGCTGGAGGAGCAGGCAAGCAGAAATGGTTTCTCCTTCCTTTCTCTACCCATCTTGATGTGCTGTTTTCTCTCCTGCATGCCTTTCCCTGGGAATGACCACAGTTGACATTAAAAAAATGGTGGCAGGTACGGACCCACCTCCATCAGGTTGTGACCGTGAGATGCCTGCATGCATGTGAGCTGTCCTGTCAAGCCACCCGATAAACCCATCCAGAAGTCTCACCAGAGCCTCTTCTTTCTCGAGCCATGGGGACTCCTGCAGGCCTGAGCGTGTTTGGTGGATCTGTCAGTTCACGTTCCAGTGATCGCTGGAGAAAAAAACACCTGGGGAGCTGGGCTGGTGGCTTGTGAAACCTCGTCCCTCCGTGTTGTTGAGGATGTGGCACTATCTGTCAGACTTGCAGTGACCATCTTGTGCATTTAAACCAGCAGATGTAACAAGTTCTGAAGGTTTTGGGGCATTTTCCAGCTTTCCCATGAGCTAGCTCTTGTCTCACGTGTGGCTGGCTGCTCCACAGGGAGGTTTCTTGGTGTGATGTAATATCTCTGTTCAATGTAGACCTTTGTTTGTGCTTTTGGTTCCCAGGACTTCAGCCCTCAAACACACAGAATTAATCTGCTAATCCTCAGGTCTCCTCCCACACCAAGCCTGACCCTGCAGAGCATTGCATGCATGAGTAACCCTTAAGTCATAAAAGTAAGTTGGGTTAGCTAGAGCCTGGAGACTTGTCCAGGATCACACATCTCCTTCTGCTACAGCCAAATTTTAGGAGATAGTGAGGATCCCATAGGCTTATGAGTTGAGACAAACAGATGGTAGGAGGTGACAGAGACAGACAGACACCTGGGAGCAGCAAGAATCATAGAATTGCTTTGGTTGGAAAAGACCTTTAAGATCTTGGAGTCCAACCATTAACCCAGCACTGCCAAGTCCACCACTAAACCGTGTCCTTCAGCACCACATCTACACAGCTTTGAAAGCTCTCCAGGGATGAGGACTTACCACTGCCCTGGGCAGCCTGTTTCAGGGCTTGACAACCCTTTTGGGGAAGAAATTGTTTCCAGTGTCCAACCTAAACCTCCCCTGGTCCAACACTTCCTCCTGTCCTATAGCTTGTTACTTAGAAGAAGATAACAACCTCCACCTGGCTCCAACCTCCTTTTAGGGAGTTGTGGAGAGCCAGAAGGTCTCCCCTCAGTCTCCTTTTTTCCAGGCTGAACAACCCTAGTTCCCTCAGCTGCTCCTTGCAAGACTTGTGCTCTAGACCCTTCACCAGCTTCACTGTCCTTCGTCAGACATGCTCCAGCACTGCAGATGGTGCCAGGGCAATGAAACTGTAGAAAACCAGAATCAAACTGACCCAGAACACAAATGCAACTACCCAATAAACACAGTGAAGCAAAACTCCGTCTGAGTCCCAGCTGTAAAACCTCAGCCACACTTGCAGGCTGCAGCTGCACAAGCTCAAAGTATCTCTCCATGACGGAAGGTTCCATCACATGACGATCCATCCCTCCATGATGGAAGGTTCCATCATATGATGATCCATCCCTCCATGATGGAAGGTTCCATCACATGATGATCCATCCCTCCATGATGGAAAGTTCCATCACATGATGATCCATCCCTCCATGATGGAAGGTTCCATCACATGATGATCCATCCCTCCATGATGGAAGGTTCCATCACATGATGATCCATCCCCACATGATGGAAGGTTCCATCACATGATGATCCATCCCTACATGATGGAAGGTGCCCTCCATAAGCAGCCTCATCTGCTGTGCAGGAACCCAAGCTGACGACCAGCTGCCCAAGCACCCAGCTGCACCCTCCCCCTACGTGTCCCTGGTCCTGCATGCAGCATGTGCTGTTCCATGTCTTCTCCTCCACGTGGCTCAGTCACCAGCAGCCCAAGCTCCCCTCCCGACTAACCAGACGTTGTTTGTGTGTTCCAGTTGCTTGGTTCTCTTTCGATCCTGCCTCCGCCCACGCTGACATCATCTTTTCTAATGACAACCTGACTGTCACCTGCAACAGCTATGATGACAGGGTTGTGCTGGGGAAAACAGGCTTCTCCAAGGGGCTCCATTACTGGGAGCTCTCCATCGACCGCTACGATAACCACCCTGACCCAGCCTTCGGCGTGGCGCGCATCGATGTCCTGAAGGACGCCATGCTGGGCAAGGACGACAAAGCCTGGGCCATGTACGTGGACAACAACCGCAGCTGGTTCATGCACAACAACTCGCACACCAACAGGTACGTGGGCTGGAACGGGGTCGTTGTGGTGGGTTGAAATCTGCCCCCCCAGCATAAAATTGCCAGGCTAGCTCAGTGGAAGCAGACAAAGCTGTGTTTACAAACAAAACTACAATCTGAAACATGGAGTGCAATGAATATGTACAAAATATAACAATATTTACATATATGTACAATTTATAAACAACACAAGAACACCCCTGGAGAAACCCTTTCCCCTTGCCTGCTCCCTTCCCTACCCCCTTGTACACAGGACAAGAGAAAGAGCAGAAAGTTGCTGTTAGTTACTTAACCACAACAAAGAACACAGCCAAGGTCAGCAAAGCCAGCAGAAGCCAGAAGCTAGTATCTGCTAGAGCAGAGGAAGCAAAAAGAGAGAGAAAGTTAGTTTATCAAACTAACTTTTATGGTAGATATCTGCCCAATGCATTTACTTAGAGCTTATCATTACTTTCCTTTTTACATCCAGTGGTGATTTATTTACATTCTACTACTTTCTGTTCAAGATCTGTGGAACATTTTCAAGGTACAGCCTAAAACTACCACAGTCATCCCCCCAGAGGGAGAAGCCTGTGGCTTTTCCAGTGGCACCTGCAGGTGCTCACTCCTAATCTTCTCCTCCCCTTGCCCCAAGTGAAGGACAGTTCCTGCCTCCCTGTGTCTACTTTGCTCCAATATTCTTTCCCTGCAGCCTGAGCCTCTTTCAATGCTGAAGCTTGTGATATCTTGAGGAGAACCTGGTGTTACCTTCCTGCAGTGTCAAGAGTTGTTCCCTGATGGGTCAAACAGGTTTTGAAGTGAACCCTGCAGCATTGCCCCCCAGGTCCGCTTGCTCTTCCCCATATGTTGCTGTGGTAGCTTTGCGCTTGGGGACATTGTGACAAGCAGAGAGCACCTCTGCAAGAGTGTTGAGAAGGAGGTTGCGCAGGGACTTGTGAGCATGGCTAGGAAGGGTGCAGGCCATGGTCTAGCACCTGGGTGAGCTGGGAGGTTCATCACTATCAGTCTTTGAGGTCCATGGTGTGAGCCCTGAGCTACCAACACAAGGGACATGAAGTAACAGAGATCTCTGATCTTCTCACCCCTGCAGAACCGAGGGTGGGATAACAAAAGGTGCCACCGTGGGAGTGCTGCTGGACTTGACAAGAAGGACTTTGACATTCTCCATCAACGAGGACCAGCAGGGGCCTGTTGCCTTTGAGAACCTGGAGGGCCTCTTCTTCCCTGCAGTCAGCCTCAACAGGAACGTGCAGGTATGTGCTTCCACCGTGTTCTCTGGAGCACCATAGCACCATACCCTATGGCTGAACTTGCTGGCAGACTCCCTCCAGTGCTGCTGCCACTGCAGTGTGTGTTGATGTTCAGCAGCATGGGGACTTTGTGGAGTTCTTGTGCAACAGGGACAGCTTGGAAAGACCTAAACTACACCCTAAACCACCTGTGAGTCTCTAAACCCAGGACAGGCCTTCCTGCTGCCTTCAGCTCCCTGCTCCAGGTTTTTCCATGAGGGCTGCTGATATTCTCCAGCCCTGGGTTTAACAACTCAATTTCATGATGCTACCCCATGAGAGCCTCTCCATGTCCTGGGCTGATACTCAGCAGTGTGGGCAGCAGGTGGAGGGAGGGCATTCTGCCCCTCTGCTCCAGTCTGCTGAGACCCCACCTGCAGTGCTGGGGCCAGCTGTGCAGTCCTCAGCACAGGAAAGACATGGACCTGTTGGAGCAGGGCCAGAGGTGGCCACAGCAATGATGGGACATCTGGAACCCCTCTGCTGTGAGGCCAGGCTGAGAGAGTTGGGATTGTTCAGCTTGGAGAAGAGAAGGCTCCAGGGAGATCTTCTAGAAGTCTCATAGTATTTGAAGAAGAGCTAGAGAAGGACTTTTTACAAAAGCATGGAGTGACAGGACAGGGGTTAATGGCTCCAAACTGGGAGAAGCTTGACTTAGATGAGACATGAGGAAGAACTTCGATCCCTTGGGGGTTGTGAAGCGCTGGAACAGGTTGCCTAGATGAGTTGTGGAGGCTCCAACCCTGGAATTGTTCAAAGCCAAGTTGGATGAGGCCCTTAGGCAACCTGGTGCAGTGAAGGTGACTCTGCCCATTGCAGGGGGATAGAAACTAGATTGTCTTTGAGGTCCCTTCCAACCCAAACCATTCTAGGATTCGATGATGTGCCAGCTTCCATGTCATGGATTGTCCCACGTGTAGGGTTGCAGCTGAGCCCTGTGTGTCTCCTCACAGGTGACACTGCACACCGGCCTGCCGGTCCCTGAATTCTACACTTCGCGCTCGGCCATGCCGTGAGACTGCTCCCGGAGCCGGCTGCCTCTTCTCGGGATGAGAGGAGCCAGCCCGTTCCCTCCTGTGGGACACGACCAGTCGCCGAGCCACCGGGTCCCTGCTCAGCCACCAGCCAGAGGTGGGGAGGCAAAGCGGGAAGGAAGAACCTGGCTTTTGGCCATCTCCTGATCTATCTCCACCCTCCCGCGCTGTCCTGTGTGTGTGCGCTTCGCTGTGTAGCTCTTTTTGGCTGATGAAGTACCTAGGTAGCCTGAGATGTTCCTCTGTGTCTGCTTTTAGGTTTGGTTTTATTGATTTCAGTTGGGGTTTTGAGGGGTGGGGGGAGGGGGGAAATTTTGTCTTGGTGGGGCTGGCTGGACCCCCACCATGGGAAAGCTTTCACCCACCCCAGCCTCATTACTTTGCAGGATCTCCCTAGAGGTGTTTAAGGCCAGGTCGGATGAGGCCTTGAGCAACCTGGTCTAGTGGAAGGTGTCCCTGCCCATGGCAGGGGGGTTGGAACTAGATGATCTTGAAGGTCTCTTCCAACCCAAACCATTCTGTGAATCTTTCTTTCCCCGCCATGGCCTTTCTGGCAGAGCACCCTTGGTTATGTGTAGATGTAGAGGTGGGTCCTGGATTACCACTCAGTCTCCACATCCTTTCTAAAACACCCAGCTCTGTCCCTTGTCCCCTTCAAGTTGTTTCTATGGGGCACAGCGGTGGGGTCTGGAGGTGGCCACCCTGACTTTTGGGTGCTGCAGGTGCTGGTGAGCCCTCAATCCGGTGTTGAGCACCCCCAGGGTGCCCTCCTCTGGCTGGCCGCAGCCCAGCACCGGCACACGTGCCACAGCCATAGGCCGGAGAGCCCTCGCCTGGCTCCTCGGAGAGTAGCTTTTATTTTTGTAGAGTTGCCGTACAAAGCCAAGCCTTAACCACTGCCAGCGGCCTCCCTGGGCCCGAGAGGCCAGCCTGCAGCCAGGGGCTGGCAGGAACACGGGGCGGGCATGGGGATGGGGATGGGGAGGAGGGAAAGCTGGTCATAGCTCTGCCATGCACTCAGGATAAGAATGGGAATGGGGATGGAGGTGACAGTGGGGATGAGAATGGAGACGGAGGTGAGGATGAGGATGGGGAAGAACAGGAGCTGGTCATAGTCCTGCCATACACTCAGGATGAGGATAGGAATGGGGTTGGAGACAAGCGTGAGGATAGGGATGGGGTTGGGGTTGGAGATGAGGCTGAGGATAGGGATGGAGGTGAGGATGAGAATAGGGATAAGATGGAGATGGGGAGGAAGAAGAGATTGTCACAGCCCTGCCACACACTCAGGATGCAAATGGAGATGGGAATGGGAATGGGGAAAAGAATGAGGATGGGAATGGGGATGAGGATGGGGATGGGGAGGAGGAAGAAGTGGACACAGCTTTGCCATGCACTCAGGATGAGGATGGGAATGGGGGATTAGGATAGGAATGGGGAGGAAGAAAAGCTGGTCACAACCTTGCCATGCACTCAGGATGAAGATGGGGATGGGTTGGAGGTGAAGATGGGGATGGGGTTGGAGGTGAGGATGGGGATGGGGTTGGAGATGAGGATGAGGATGGAAATGAGAATGGGGATGAGGATGGGGTTGGGGATGGGGATGGGGATGGGGATGGTGTGGATGAGGACGAGGAAGAAGAAGAGCTGGCCACAGCCCAGCCATGCAGTCAGAATGAGAATGGGGCTGGGGCTGAGGTTGAGAATGGAGATAAGGATGGGGATTGGCATGAGGCTGAGGATGGATATGATGATGAGGATGGGCAGGACGAAGGGCTGGCCGCAGCCCTCCTGTGTACTCAGGATGAGGATGGGGATGGGTTTGGAGATGAGGGTGAGGATGAGAATGGGAATGGGGATGGGGATGAGGATGGGGATTGGGATGGGGAAGAAGAGGTGGCCACAGCCCTGCCATGCACTCAGGAATCCATGCCCGCTGCCCTGTCTGCTGCCGGCAGCAGTTCCCCCTCAGCCTCCGCTCACTACCCCAGACTTCCCAGTAATCCAGAGGCAGGAGGAGAGGAGTGGGAGGTGGTGGGCACCATGCCCGGTGCCAGCCCTCGTTCCCACGCCAGGGGTGCCTGCATGCGCATGTCCCCATGCTTCACTTTGCAGTCCCTTGCCGTTCCCCCGGCACAGCTGGCAGGGCTGGGGGTAGGCAGCGGCAGCAGCGCTGCTGGGTAGGTGCCAAAGGTGCCCAGCTTGGCCGGAGAGCCGCAGTTCATTCATCTGGGATCCTACAGGTCCAGCAGAAGGACAAGTGTATATAGACCATTCCCTTCCAGCGTGCCCTCCTCTAGGACAGTCCCCTTTGCCCCCTTCTTGCTCTTAGTATTAAGTTTACCTAATTTATTGGATGGGTGCTATCTTGTTGACTTCCACCAAGGACTTTCTCCCAGCTGCAGGAGAGCCACGTTGCAGGACAATGCTGAGCAGCTCCTTCGTGAATCCTTGAGGAGCTCCTGTGGCTGGCCTACCTGGGGCTCCTTTCAGCTGTTACCCCCCACCCCTAAATTTAGGATGTTCATGGTGCTTATTAGACTCCCAGTGATTGTAAGACGTCGTTCCCCCAGCCCATACTGCGATGGTAGCTGCCTACAGCCGCTGTACTGAAGAGACGTGTCATGTTTGCTGTTCTAATAAAGGACTTTTATGAGAGAAGAGCAGAGCTTCCTGAAGTATCTCTGTGCCAACACAGCCCCTGCCCTCATTTCTCGTCTCATCCCCCTACCCCCCAGTGCATGTCACCACACTGTCTCCATCAGGAGATAGCAGCAGAGAATCACAGAATCATTAAGGTTGGAAAAGACCTCTAAGATCATCAAGCCTAACCATCAACCCAACACTGCCATGTCCACTAAATCCTAGAATCATAGAATTGCCTGGTTGGAAAAGATTTAAGATCACTAAGTCCAACCATAACCTAACATTTCCCCCATGCACAACTGTTAGAGCACATCCCTGAGCTCCTCATTTAAACACTTCCAGGGATGGTGACTCTACCATCTCCCTGGGCAGCCTGTTCCAATGCCTGACCACTCTTTCAGTAAAGAAATTGATCCACATGTCCAACCTAAACCTCTCCTGGCACAACTTGAGTCCTTTTTCTCTCATCCTATCACTGTTACTGGTGAAAAGAGACCAACCTCCACTTCACTCCAGTCTCCTTTCAGGGACTTGTAGAAAGCCAGAAGGTCTCCCCTCAGCCTCCTTTTCTCCAGGCTGAACAATCCCAGTTTCCTTAGCCACTCCTCACAAGACTTGTGCCCCAAACCCTTCACCAGCTTCATTGCTCTTGTCTGGACCCACTCCAGTACCAAAATGTCCTAGTTGTGAAGGGCCCAAAAGTGAACCCAGTATTTGAGGTGCAGCCTCACCAGTGCCTAGTACAGGGGCACAATCTATGCCTTTGTCCTGCTGTCCACACACTAATCCTGATACAAGCCAGGTGCTGGTGTGCCAAGGAGCCTTTCTTCCAGAAGTAGGGGCAAATGCTCAGGGATGAGTGGGGTTGGGGCTGTTTCCAAAAGAAGGACAAGGACAGTTCTCCTGGGTACCTGAGAAGCACTCAATCTTAAAGGGCTGTTCCAACCAGAGTGATTCTGAGGGCTCACAGCTGGGATATTAATGCCAGAGTGCTTCAAGAGAAGTTTTCAGTGTGAGGTCTCTGAGCTTATCATGGGCTCGTGTCCAGGGCTAAAGATAAAATCCACTAATGCGTTGCATTAAGGGCCCTTTAGCCCAGAACAATTCTCGTCCTGCCCAGGACACCGGAGATAGAGGAAACTGCAATGTCCCTGCAGCACCCAGCAGGGATGAGGGAAGAGCCCAAGGCCAGAGGACACCCAGGCCCTGTCCCTGGATACATTCATGATCAGAATTGATGTGGCTATGGGCAGCCTCATCTAGTTGTAAGTGTCCCTGCTCACTGCAGGAGGGCTTGGACAAGATGACCTTTGAGGGTCCCTTCCAACCCAGTGCAATCTGTGAATCTGAAATCTGGAAGAGGAGCAAGGGTAGGAGTACAACAGAAGGCGGTGCAAGGGAAAGAGGGGGGCCAAGGAGGGGGTACAAGGAAAGAGATGCAGAAGGTATGCAAGGGGGTTGCAAGGGAATGAGGTACAAGAGAACAGGGTGCAAGGGAAGGAGGTGCAGGGAAGGGAGTGTGAGGGGGAACAGGAGAAAGTGCAAAGGAAGGGGGTGCCATAGAAGGGGTGCAAGGGAGGGCTGCAGAAGAAACGGTGCAAGGGAGAGGGTGGAGGGGAGGGGGTGTAGGGGATGGAATACAAGAGAAGGAGTGCAAGGGAAGGGGGTGAAGAAGGGATGCAAGGCGGGGGGGCCAGGAAGGGGGCACAAGGATAGGGGTACAAGTGGAGGAGGGAGTGCAAAAGGGTGCAAGGGAAGTGGTGCAAAGCCACAGCGCAGAAGTGAGTGCAAGGCAAGGGAGCGTATGGAGGAAGAGGCGGTGCAGTGGGACAGGGGTGGGACACTTCCCGTTTCGGCCATAAGAGTAGTGCTTCCCTTCGGGCTTAACAAGAAGAGCCTCATAGGCACCCTGCGGTCATCGCTCCTCCTCCCACCCACGGGGCGGAGCCGGGTCCGGGGCAGGGCAGAGCCCTGTGTGGGGTGGCTCCTGCGCAGCGAGCTGGTGCCGGGCCGCGCCGCTCTGACCGGTGCAGGTGGGTCTGGGGGGAACACACCGTGCTTGTACCCGGCTTTGTTGCCCTCCTCCTCTTGGCACGTTCTTGGGGTATCCCCTTTTTGCACAAGGTCTCCTCCTTTGCACACCCCCGGAGGGCCGGTCCCCAGGGTGTCCCGTTTTGCACCCCCCCCCGCGTGATAGCCCCCAGGCTGCCGTCCTTTTGAGCATCTTGGGGGTGATGGCCCTCTGGGCGACCCGCTTTCCGCACCCCTAGGGTGGTCCTTTCCAAGGTTCTCCGCTTTTCACACGCCCCCAGGGTGATGGTCCCAAGTGTCGCTTCCCTTTGGACGTTTCTGGGGTGGCGGTCCCCGAGATAGCCCCCCGCCTTTTGTACACTCCCAGGGTAGCCCTCGCTTTTGCACCCCCTAGAGTAGCAATCCCCGAGGACCCCGGGGTGGCAGATCGTCGTTCCCGCCCCACTCGTGGGCGGCCCGTGGTGCTGGCACGTCCCTGGTCCCCTCCCCTCCCCGTCCCGTCCCCGTCCTGCGAGCTCAGCCCCGGGGCGGTGCCAACCCGGGGCGGAGGTGGAACCCGGTATCGTTGCCCACCGATTGTCCCACCTGTGCGTGTGTGTGCCCTACCCTGTGTGCCCCACAGCCCCTCCACGATGTCGCGGCCACTGTCGGACCAGGAGCGGCGGAAACAGATCAGCATCCGTGGGATCGTGGGGGCCGAGAGCGTGGCCGAGCTGAAGCGCGGCTTCAACCGGCACCTCCACTTCACCCTGGTCAAGGACCGCAATGTCGCCACCCCCCGGGACTACTACTTCGCCTTGGCCCACACCGTGAGGGACCACTTGGTGGGGCGCTGGATCCGTACCCAGCAGTACTACTACGAGAAGGACCCCAAGGTGATGCTTGTGGGGGACACACCTTTTTTGGGGGTTGGAGGGTGGTGAGAACTCCTCCAAAGCTCTCTCGATGTGGGTCCTGGTTTATGACTGGGGTTGAAGGGTTTTAGGAACCTCTCAGAAATGTTTCCCAAGCTTTCCAGCCCTCCCAAAGCTTTCCTAAGGTGGGCCCTGGCTTTTGTCTGGGGTTAAAGGGTGGTGGGAACCCCTCCAAAGTTTTCTCAAGATTCAATCCTGGCTTATGGCCGGGGTTGGAGATGAGAAATTTATTTGGCCATTGTAACCCCTTGGGTGCAAAGCCTCTTTCCGTGGGGAAAATAGGGTCGTTTTTCCCTGGATTTAGTGATGTTCCCCCTAACTTTGTTGAGTGTCTGGAGTGGACTTTACCAAGAGAGGCCACTGTCCTTTGCTTTGCCAAAACAAACAGCATGCAGCATGGCTGGGAGCAGGGTGCAGAGCATGGGAACAGTGTTTGCTGCCCCGCAGCGCTGGTGTGGGTGTGGTCCTGCCTGAAGCAGCTGCCAAACCTTCTAGGGCTGAATTATTTGAAAGGGCTTTAAAATGAGCCACCAGCAGCTCTGGTTTCAAACAAGCTCAAGCCTAATCTGGACCCAGTGTGGAGGAGCTGGTTTGTGCAGGAGTTTCTCTCCTGCTGCTGGTCTGTGTTAGGGGATTAAGCATTAATCCCTTCCTGACACCTGGACAAGCCCTGTCTGCTCCAATTTCCTCACAGAGAGGTTGGGATGATGCTAACCCAAATACCTCAACCCTGCCTGCATGTTGTATAGGGGTGAGAAGAAGGATGAGCTTCACCCAGGGCTTGAACCTGGGTACCTCCTATATAGCAGAGCTGTGCACCATCCACCCAGATCTACTGGGACCAAACCAGTAAACCCAACTGATCCTGCCTGGCATGTCCCCTGCCCGACCCTGTGCAGCTCCTGGGGAAGTTTGTTGAGTCAGCAACTCCCTCCAGCCTAAATCCTTCCTTAAAACCTGCTGCTGCTGACACCAGGAGGTGGCTTACACAACCTTCCATGTTATTGGCCATATCCTGCACCCATCGTCTCCCCAAGAAGGGAGGTGAGAACACTTTGGTCCTGAGACCAAACCCCCAGAGGATGGAAAAGGAAGCCCGTGTCCCCATGGCTCACTTGGTTCTCTGGTGGCTTTGCAGCTCAGAAGTGATGTTAGGAAACATCTCCTCTTCAAATTTGAACTTTGTACCACCAGTGCACTCAGGGTGACTGTGCTAGACCTGTCCCTGCTTTTGGACAGGGCTTGTTCAAACAAAACTGCCTCAGTGTTACCTCTTCCCAGCTTGGGAAACAGCAGCACCAGGAGAACAGGGTTGGAGCTGCAGGACATGGCCACCTCAGGGTAACCTGAGGAGCTCCAGCTTTCGGATTCCCAGTGCAAACCACTCCTCTGTTGATTATCAAGATTTTTACCTCTTCCATCGAGATAATGCCTGACAGCAGATTCTGGGGTCCAGGGATGCCTCCTCTAGCCCCAGAGAAGGTGACCTGGGGGTGGTTTTCTCTTTCAGAGGATCTACTACCTTTCCCTGGAGTTTTACATGGGGCGGACGCTTCAGAACACCATGATCAACCTGGGGCTGCAGAATGCCTGTGATGAAGCCATCTACCAGGTGAGCATCCCAGGGAGGCAGTGAGGACCCTGACTGGGAGGGTCCAGCTCCTGGGGGATATCCATGTTTTACCATCCTGGCTGCAAACAGCTGCTTGAGCTACAGGTGTGGATGGATGGTGCTCCAGAACCCACCTTCCAAAGACCTGGGGCCACAGCCAGTCTTTGCAGCCTGGCTGGGGCTGCCCAGCCTGGTGGCTGCATGCTGAGGACTGGTGGAACGATGGGGTCAAGCCCCCATGAACTGCAAGAAAGGTCATGGTTGTGTAGACGAGGCCATTAATAACTCTAATCAGTGGCAGAGAGGAATAAAACCTTGACCTAACTCAGCTCCAGCAGCAGGCATTCTACTTGTTGAAGGTTTTTAGGTGGCTCCTTTCTACCCTGCCTGTGCTTGCACCCCTCCTGACCGACACCCTCATATGTGGTTGGGGTTGTTGCACAACAGCTGGAGCAGCTTTTGAGCAAACATGTTCAAAGGAGAGGAACTTCTTTTTTAGGGTGTTCTTATCATTTTATTTGTTGACCTTGCAATGAGGATGACAGCTCAGCTCAGGATGAGAGTGGGAGGGGAAGAGCCTGGGATGTGGTGTGGTGGGACCCTGAAGAAGCAGAAGGTGTGAGGTTATTTGGAAACTAGACCCCACCTGCAGTGCTGGGTCGAGCTCTGCAGTCCTCAACACAGGAGAGAGAGGGAGCGGTTGAAGTGGGGCCAGGGGAAGCCACAACAGTAATGGGAGGGCTGGAAATCCTCTGCTGTGAGGCCAGGCTGAGAGAGTTGGGGTGGTTCAGCCTGGAGAAGAGACAGCTCCAGGGAGACCTTCTGGTGGCCTTTCAATGCTTAAAGGGGCTGGCTGGTCAGAAAGCGGGGGACAGACTTTTGAGCAGGGTCTGCTGTGACAGGAGAAGGGGTTAAACTAGAAGGGGGAGGTTCAGACTAGAGTGAAGGAAGAAATTTTTGACACTGAGGGTGGCAATACTCTGGCCTAGGTTTCCCAGAGAGGTGGTAGCTGCCCCATCCCTGGAACCATTCTAAATCAGGTTGGTTGGGGCTCTTGAGCAACCTGTTCTAGTTGCAGATGTCCCTGCTGATTGCAGGGGGTTGGACTAGATGACCTTTAAAGATCCCTTCCCACCCAAAGCATTCTATGATTCTGTGATTCTCTTTTCAGTGGTGGCAGGTAAGGCTCTGAGGGAAATCCTCCCCACTGCACATACTGAGCCTCCTGGACACACATCCCAAATATTTCTAAAGTGTTTGGTACAACCTAAATCACTTCAGATCCTTCTGTAGGCATTCAGAGGTGCTGCTGAAGTTCAGAGCTGTGTGGACCAGTGCCATGGAACATCAGCACAGCTGCAAGTGGTGCTGGTGCTCCTGTATCTGTGACTGACCAGTTTGGGAGGAGGTGCTGCCCACTTACACATCAGCAGTGCAGGGTCTGGCCCTCCTTCACAGATAGCCATGGAACTGGGGTTGTCCCTGCATACTGTGACCATGAGACATTAAGGAGACCTCAGACTGAGAGGTTTCCCTGGAAAAAGGTGGCTCAGCCCTGGCAAGGCACCACCTTAGTTCCTGCTGAGCTACTTGAGGAGTTTTACATAGGCAAAACCTCTTCCCCCCACAGCATCCTGGGCTGGAAATTGAATTTCCTTGTACAAGTGGTGAAGCTGCTTCTCATCATCTCTAGGGTAATGGGCACCTGGGTGCCTGCACCAGGTGGATGAGAATGCTGGTGCAGCAAGAGCATGGTGCTTTCACCTGTTGGGCTTCAGCTGTGGGGTTGGGTGTGGAGAGAGAAGGAGCCCTGAGAGACCAGTCCAAAATGTCTGGGTCCAGGAGAACGACACCCTGGTTATGGCTGGGTGCCCTCCACTCCCAGGAGCTTTTCCACAGCATGGTCAAGGGCACCTGTCTCCTGTCTAAAGGGTGATGGAGTGACTTTAAACACCAGAGCTGGTCCCTGCCACACTGTGGAGAGAGAATGGAGCTCTTCTGGAAATCACCTGCAGGGCCCTGCAGGGTTGGTGCTATTCCACCCCTCTTGGAGCCCACCTGCAAAAGGGGACAGCAGTGGTAGGCACAGGGCAGCACACAGGGGTACGTGCCAGCAGTGCCTCCCCTCCAAAGGGCTGGGCACTTGGAGAGCCTCCAGCCTGTCATCACCTTCTTCTCATCTGTAGCTTGGGCTGGACATGGAAGAGCTGGAGGAGATCGAGGAGGATGCTGGTCTTGGCAATGGTGGCCTTGGAAGGCTGGCTGGTGAGTGAGCCCCCAGAATGGTCCTGTTTGGGTGGTGGAACACAGCCCCAAGGGTTTTGTGTCTACTGGGGGGAAATACCTAAACCCAGGGGGGTGTTTTTGCTCCAGCTTTTCAGCATAGAGCAAGAGGTGCTGGGTTGCTGGTAATGTGGTGGTGGTGGTAAATGGTGGCCCTGGCTCATGTCCCTGTGTGGTGGCTGCTGTCGTCTCTCCATGGGGAGAAGGACCTGGTGTCTCCTAGATCCCTGGGGAAGTGCAGCTCCCTTTCTCCTCTCTCCCTGGCAGCCTGCTTCCTTGACTCAATGGCCACCCTGGGGCTGGCAGCCTACGGCTACGGCATCCGCTATGAGTATGGCATCTTCAACCAGAAGATCCGGGATGGATGGCAGGTATGGAGAGAGGCATGTGCTCTTGGCACAGCCCCAGGTCCAAGATCAGGCCAAGATCAGGGTGTACCAATGCTTTCCCTAAGCTTGGAGGCTGCTGGAGCTGATGAAGTGTTTAGAACTTGTCAGATTTCTCAAACAAGTTGAACTTCTTCAACCAGTGCTGGCACTTAACATCCCTTCCTGCTGCAGGGAAGCTCATCCCTCATCCGAGGTGGCTCCAGTGGGTAAGGAGATCAGCCCAGTGTCACAGTTCCCATTCAAGCCAATTAGCATCCCAGATAATGAGCAGAAAAAGCCACAAGTCATCAGTGTGATGACCTTTCTTCCAGAGCTGAGTTTGTGCAGATGCCTGCCCTGCATCTGCATAGTGGGGACATCATCTACATCTCTACTAGATCTTCATCATATTCCCACAATCTCTCTTTTCTGGGGCTACCACCCCTCTGACATTCCCACAGGTAGCTGCACAGGTATCCTATGTGCTGTGCTTCCCAGCAGCATCTCACAGGGACTAGTGGTTTGCTCTCCTTGAGAGTTTTCTGATTGCCCTCATCCTCACCTCAGGGCCAGCACCACCATGAAAGCTGCTCCATAGTGAGGATGAAAAAGTCATGTCTCTGCTCCTCGTGGGATGGGAATGGTTTGGTTGAGATGGTACAGGAATGGTGTGGGAAGGTATGGAGAGGCCAGATCCAGCTGTCCAGTCTGGCTCTGCTGCTTGGGTTCAACCATCAGAGGTTGGAAGAAGCTTTAGACTAGAACTTTAAAGGGGCCTACAAGAAAGCTATGGACAGATTTTTTCAAGCAGGGCCTGTTGTGACAGGACAAGGGGTGATGAGGTTAAACTACAAGAGAAGATCTGGACTAGAGAGAAGGAAGAGAATTTTGGATGCTGAGAGTAGTGAGACACTGTCCCAGGTTTCCCAGAGAATAGTAGGTGGGGTAGATGCTCCATCCCTGGAACCAATCCAGATCAGGTTGTTTGGGGCTCTGAGGAACCTGCTGTAGTTGCAATGTCTGCAGGGGGGTTGGACTAGATGACCTCTGAAGGTGCCTTCTCACCCAAACCATTCTGTGGTTCTATGAAATCCATGCCCAGGTGGTGCCCTTTTGCAGCAAGCAGCTGGACCCTCCATATGGCACAACCTGGGGAGGTGCCTGAGGTTGAGTGGCCCCATCACCACTTTTGCTTCCTCTGGCAGGTGGAAGAAGCTGATGACTGGCTCCGGCATGGCAACCCTTGGGAGAAAGCCCGTCCCGAGTACATGCTGCCCGTGCACTTCTATGGCCGGGTAGAGCACACTGCTGCCGGTGCCAAGTGGGTTGACACCCAGGTATGCACCTTTTAGGGCTAGCATGCTGGAGAACTCCCCTTGTGTCCCATCACCTAGCACTGGCTCGTGGCACCCTGGTCATGGGTGCTACCAGCATCCCTGCCCAGGGAGGGTTGTGCCAGTAAAGCTGCTTTGCTGGCGTGGAAAAGGCAGCGGTGGAGCAAAGTGGGGAGGAGAGGGATGTAGGGATGAGGACAGGTTGTGATGTTCCACATCTAAAATAACCCAAAAAGCACCTCCAGCAGGTCTGTGTTCAATGCATAGCCCCATGTGATGGCTTGAATTAAGCTTCTCCTGATCTTCACAAGCCTCTCTCCCTCCCCTGAGTGCTTCTGGAAAACACCAGGCAGACCTGGAGGAGCTGACCTGTGGTGTCCCTGGGGCAGGGTCTGGTGAGGGTACCAAGGATGTCCCCACATGCGAAGCTGGATACAACCCTGAGCTCAGTCGTGTGGGAGGGTCAGTGGGATGGGCAGGGGGGACATGATGGGACACTAGCTGGGGTCATAGCCCAGCTCTGCTGCCCTGCCTGTGTGCTAGGTGGTGCTGGCACTGCCCTACGATACCCCCGTGCCTGGGTACATGAACAACACTGTCAACACCATGCGCCTGTGGTCAGCTCGGGCACCCAACGACTTCAACCTGCGGGACTGTAAGTGGGTGCTGGAGGGGTACTGGGTGGGACAGGGTGCAGAGGAGGTCCCACACCCACCTTATCCCTCTGCTTCTCCCCAGTCAACGTTGGAGACTACATCCAGGCTGTCCTGGACAGGAACCTGGCAGAGAACATCTCCCGTGTCCTTTACCCCAACGACAATGTAAGTTGGGAGGGAGGGATGTCACTCTTCAGGGATGGCTACAGATTGTGGACTCCCGGACATTGCAGAGATGGTTTTGTTGGGTTTCAAGACACCTGTAGTGCTTGGACTGGGATTTCTGCCTCTCATCAGTGCTGCCTGGGGCTACAGAAGAGACAAGGACATTCCTGGGCAAACTAAAAGAGGGAGATTTACACTAGAGAGGGGGATGATGTTCTTGATGTTGAGGGTGGTGAACAGTGTCCCAGGTTGCCCAGAGATGTGGTAGATGTTCCATTCCTGGAGCCATTCTAGGTCAGGTTATCTGGGGCTCTGAGCAACCTGCTCTAGTTGCAGATGTCCCTGCTGACCTTGAAATGTCCCTTCCCACCCAAACCACCCTGTGATTCTATGAAATCCATAGCCAGGTAAAGGGGAGGGAGTGAGAGTGAGCATGTCCTGCTGTAGAAATCTCCCTCAAGTCTCAAAACAGAACCTGATAGCAAACTGCTGGACACTGCTGGCATTTCTCTGCCCATCACTGGCAGCCCAGGGCCAGAGATTGGGCCTCAAACTGCTCTTTGCACCCCAACCCTCTTGCTGAGGGTGTTCTAATAGTCATGGAGATGTTGGGTAGAAGGTTGGACTTGATGATCTTGGAGGTCTTTTCCAACCATAACAATTCTATGATTCTTGCTGTACTACACAGAGGTGTTATGGGTTGTATCAACCCTTCCCTGGGCACAAAACAAGTTATAGAGCAGGAGCAGGTGCAAACAAGCAGCTTGCTTTACCCTGCAACCTGTTTTGGACAGGCCCCGATGGTTTGATTTTTTTTTTTTTTGATTTTTTTTTTTTTTTTTCCCCTCTCCATTTAATCCTACCCCCACCCTGGTGAGAAGAGCTGGTGGCACCACAGCTCCAGATCCTCCCTCACAGACCAGTGGGTTGATGGCTTGTTTTGTTTGAACGGTGAACAGGGACACCTTCCACTAGACCAGGTTGCTCAAGGCCTCATCCAGCCTGGCCTTGAACACCTCCAGGGAGGGGGCATCTACAGCCTCCCCAGGCAACCTCTTCCAGTGTCTCACCACCTTCACTGTTCTGTATCTCAAAACCCCTGTGCTGAAACTGGACATGGACGAGATACCAGGGTTTGAGCTGCTTCCTAAGCTGGCTCTGGGGGAAGCACTGAAGGCTCTCAGCATACCATGTCACAGATGCTTGCCAATACGGGTGCCCACACGGCAGGGAACCCCAGGAAGGTGCAGCCCAGCTGCCTGGGCAGTGTGGTGCAGCCCTGAGGTGTCCTGTTGCCCTCACAGTTCTTTGAGGGGAAGGAGCTGCGGCTGAAGCAGGAGTACTTTGTGGTGGCTGCCACCCTCCAGGACATCATTCGTCGCTTCAAAGCCTCCAAATTTGGGAGCACAGACAGTGTCCGAACCGTGTTTGATTCCTTCCCAGACCAGGTAGGAGCCAAGGTTTCTCTGGCATGTGTCTTGGAGCTCATTTTGATGCCTCCCAGATGCACACCCAAAGCTGGAGTGGTTTTGTGGACCCTCCTGTGCCCAGCTGACTTATGCAGTGGGGTGCTGTCATGTCCTCTGTGTCCCTAGGTGTCACCCATGTTCTCTTTGCAGGTTGCCATCCAGCTGAATGACACACACCCTGCCATGGCCATCCCTGAGCTGATGAGGATTTTTGTGGATATTGAGAAGCTGCCATGGAACAAGGTAAGGAAAGCCCTTGGGTCCTCCTCACTTGCACCCACACCCCCAGCCTGGTTATGATGGAGAATCTGAGGAACCAGGTTTGTGGTTCCTGGTAGCTCAGAGCATGATGTGGAGCACTCAGGTTGGGTTTTAATTAGCATGAACTTGGAGGTGCTGGCTCAGCTGTGCTGCTGGCCACAGTGACTATGTGTGGGTGATGCCACCCACCTGGGGCTACTTTCACCCTCAGCACTGCCTCTCCTCCTGGCAGGCCTGGAACATCACCAAGCAGACTTTTGCCTACACCAACCACACAGTCCTCCCTGAAGCCCTGGAGCGCTGGCCAGTAGACCTGGTGGAGAAGCTGCTCCCCAGACACCTGCAGATCATATATGAGATCAACCAGAGACACCTGGATGTAAGTGTGCAGAAGCCCTCTCTGAAGAGAGGGAAGGGAATGCTGAATGTTGTGGTGTTGGTGTTAGAGGGACGCTCAAACTGATGTTGGGTGTGTGGCTGGGTGGTTCTGGTTTCTCTTTTAGGAGATTGGTGCGTGGGAGAAGCCTTCCCACCAGTCTGTTGCCATCCCACAGTTAGTGGCTATTTTAAAGGCTTCACCCACTTCTCTAGGGGCTTGCCTGGTGGCATTTCTTTGCTCCGTAAAATCATACTGGAGAAGGATGAGGTTGAGGGTACAAAGGAGATGGTGGTTTGGCCTCCTGGTCTGGTAGCACCAGGATTTTGATGGAAGGATATCACTGGCCAAGCATGTGCCCACAAGCCTCTCTCCATGGGGGGTCCTTCTGTCCAGAGACATCTATGCTGGGGAAGGGGACCTCCTTTGGAGGAGGCTTGCACCATCATTCTGGAGCAAAACCCAGCACTCTGGCTGGTGTTGAATGCAGCAGGGACATGGCTGCGGCCCCCTCTTTGGAAGCCATTGGGTGGGACACACCTCAGCAGCAGCACCACTCAGCACCTCTCCATCCCCCACGGGCAGCACATAGCATCTCTGTTCCCCAACGACGTGGAGCGCCTGCGGAGGATGTCCCTGATTGAGGAGGGCAGCACCAAGAGGATCAACATGGCTCACCTCTGCATCGTCGGCTCCCACGCCGTCAATGGCGTGGCCAAGATCCACTCCGAGATTGTCAAGACCCAAGTGTAAGCCAAGAGAGGGAGGTGCTGGTGGATTGCTTTTGGCTTGGGAAATGGTGGTGGTACCAGGCAGGTGAGCCTGGAGCTGTCCCCTCCTTGCCCTCACAGCTTTGAGGACTTTGCAGCGTTGGAGCCAGAGAAGTTTCAGAACAAGACCAACGGCATCACCCCGCGGCGCTGGCTCCTGCTCTGCAACCCGGGGCTGGCGGAGCTCATCGCTGAGGTAACGGTGGAGGGGGAGCATGCTGGCCTCTCACCCCAGGGACACCACTCCAACCTCTGCATTTACATCTTCTAAACAGGCAAATTGTTTGCATCTCACCTCAGTTCCACAAGGGTGAGAATAACTCCCTGCACCAGCACAGGTGAGGAGCTGACCTGCTGGAAATGGCTCTGCAGAGAAGGACCTAGGAGTCCTGGTGGGCAACAAGTTCACCATGAGCCAGCAATGTGCTCTTGGCCAAGAAGGCCAAAGGTATTCTGGAGCACGTTAAGGAGAGTGTGGCTAGCAGGTCAAGGGAGGTTCTCCTCCCCCTCTACTCTGCCCTAGTGAGGCTGCATCTGGAGGACTGGGTCTAGTTTCTGGGGTCCCCAGTTCAAGAGAGACAGGGAACTACTTGACAGAGTCCAGTGGAGGCTACAAAGGAGCACTAGATGTTGAACTAGGTGATCTCAAGAAGTCCTTCCAACCCCTACCAGTCTTTGTTCCTGTGATACTGTGAGTGGTCTGCTTCTGCTTTTCAAGCACCTCTGGCTCTGCTGGGTGGGAGCAGCATTACCTGGTGAAGGTGGTTGCCTCCCATCCCAAATTCAGCATGTGCCTGTGCTCCTCTTCCAGAAAATTGGAGAGGACTATGTGCGGGACCTGAGCCAGCTGACAAAGCTGCATGAGTTTGTGGACGATGACCTCTTCATCCGGGAGGTTGCCAAAGTGAAGCAGGTGAGGGATGTGGATGGGGGAGCACAGGGAAGGGGAGCACAGGCTGGGGGCTGACATTCTCCTTGCCCTGACCCAGGAGAACAAGGTGAAGTTTGCTCTGTACCTGGAGAAGGAGTACAAGGTGAAGATCAACCCTTCCTCTATGTTTGATGTGCATGTAAAGAGGATCCATGAGTACAAGCGGCAGCTGATGAACTGCCTGCACATCATCACCATGTACAACCGTAAGCTACCATGCACCCCAAGCGGACAGCCTGCCCTGGGGGTGCACCTCCACGCCCCTGGGCTGCAGCTAAAGCGGGTGACACCACACTGCTGTCTTCTCCAGGCATCAGGAGGGATCCTGCGAAGCTGTTTGTGCCAAGGACAGTGATCATTGGGGGAAAGGTAAGTTGGGTCATAGAATCATAGAATGGTTTGGGTTGGAAGGGACCTTCAAGATCACCTACTTCCAAACCCACCTGCCATGGGCAGGGGCACCTTCCACTAGACCAGGTTGCTCAAGGCCTGGCATTGAACACTTCCAGGTAGGGGGCATCTACAAGCCCCCTGAGCAACCTCCGTACCCTCACTGTAAAGAATTTCTTCCTAATATCCAGTCTAAATCTTTCCTCTTCCAGTTTGAAGCCATTCCCCCTCTTGTCCTATCACTACAAGCCCTTACAAGAAGTCCCTCCCCAGCTTTCTTGCAGGCCCCTTCAGGTACAGGGTCAGGAGTTTAAGGTATCTTGGAGGATGTCCTTGAAAGCGCCTCCAGGACCTCTCCAGGAAGTGCTGGAGTAGCATTTGTTAGCTGCAAGGCACCAAGCTTGGACAATCATATGCTGCCTGTAATCATGGAAGGCTGAAAAACTTGGTGGCACAACATGTGGGTTGGATGAGGTGGTAATGGGAGATGAGTGGCTACTTGTCTGGGCACTTGATAACTGGGTGTTCCTCACCTGCTTCTGGTACCTGTGGCTTTTCTCCTAGGCTGCCCCAGGCTATCACATGGCCAAAATGATCATCAAGCTCATTAATGCTGTGGCTCACATGGTGAACAACGACCCCACTGTGGGGAGCAAGCTGAAGGTCATCTTCTTGGAGAACTACAGGGTCTCACTGGCAGAGAAAGGTAGCCCACACATGAAACACACTGGGGAAGAGGATGTCTACCCCATGGCTGTCCACCATGAATCCATCATTGCCAAAGAGCAGATCTAACATCCTTTGGTGTGATACAAACCTAAGGCTGGTTACGGTGAAGCCCTTCTGTCTGTTTTGTTGGCAGTGATCCCTGCTACTGACCTGTCAGAGCAGATCTCCACAGCAGGCACCGAGGCGTCGGGTACGGGGAACATGAAGTTCATGCTGAACGGGGCTCTGACCATCGGCACCATGGATGGAGCCAACGTGGAGATGGCCGAAGAGGCTGGAGAAGAAAACCTGTTCATCTTTGGCATGAGGGTGGAGGATGTCATTGAGCTGGACAGGGAAGGGTGAGGGCTGGGGATGCTGTGGGCCTGCCACCATGTTCAGGTGGAGCAGCACCATCTGATGTCAACTCTTCCTTTCCAGGTACAACGCCCAGGAGTACTACGACCAGCTCCCTGAGTTGAAGCAGGCCATTGACCAGATTGCGAGTGGCTTCTTCTCCCCAGAGGAACCTGACCTCTTCAAAGATGTGGTCAACATGCTCTTCCACCATGACCGGTGAGGCCTGGCATGCCATCAGCCCCTGACCTGAGTCTCTTTACCAAACCCATGGTAACCTTGCACCAACTATCTGCCCTCTGGCCTTCACGGTTGCATTTTCTGGCCTTGATGTTGCCCATGTGATGCTCCGTGGGTACAAAAGGCTCTGCCGCATGCGCACACCTCACACCGGCCACATTAAATCATGGGCCAGACCAAGGTCAAGACATGTTCAGGTGTACAACCCTTACCAGATAGTAAGAAAGTTTTAGGCATCTCAAGGGCATTCATGGCCAGAGCACTAAGCAGACAAGGGCTGTGGGTGTTTGCACGGGGGAGATGTTTCTCCAGTGAGCTAACACAGGCTATCTCCTCCTGGAGCACCCATCCAGCCTGTGCTTCAGCACCCACAGGCTTACAGGCCCTGGGGACAATGAGTTTGTTTGAGGCATTTGTGTTGGAGGAAGCTCCAGATCTGGCAACTGTAACCCTGTCTTATGCAACCACCACACCACCATGAATAGGTAGGCTCCTACCTGCTCATTTCTGCTGTTCTTGACTCTTCTTCACTGCTACAGGTTTAAAGTGTTTGCAGACTATGAGGCTTACGTCAAGTGTCAGGAGAAGGTCAGCAAGCTCTACCTGGTGAGTGCCAGCCTTGGGGACAAGGCAGAGCAGCTGCCATAGAATCATAGAAATGTAGTGGTTGGAAGAGACCTCTAAAAGAATCGCATCCAACCATCAACCTAACACCACTGTGGCCATTAAACCATGTCCTGATGGTGCTGGTGATGATTAGAAGGTTGTATTAGAAGGGGTGTGGTCAGTAGGCTGAGAGTGGTGCTCCTCCCTCTCTGCTCTGCCCTGGTAAGGCCACATCTGGAATGTTGGGTCCAGTTCTGGGCCCCTCAGTTCAAGAACTGCTTAAGAGGGTTCAGGGAACTGCTTAAGAGTGTCCAGCACAGAGCCACAAAAACGGAGTGGAACATCTTCCTTACAAGGAAGAGACTGAGGGAGCTGGGGATCTTCAGCTTGGAGAAAATGAGAATAAGGGGTGACCTCATGAATGTTTATAAATACATAAAGGGTGAGTGCTAAGAGGATGGAGCCAGGCTCTGCTCAGCGATGTCCAGTGATAGGACAAGGGACAATGGGAAGTTGAGGCATAGGAAGTTCCATAGAAACAGGAGGAAGAATTATTTCACTGTGAGGGTGACAGAACACTGGAACAGGCTGCCCAGGGGGGTTGTGGAGTCTCCCTCTCTGGAGATATTCAAGACCCACCTGGATGAGTTCCTCTGTGACCTGGTATAGGTGATCTTGCTTTGGCAGGGGCGTTGGACTAGATGATCTCTCAAGGTCCCTTCTAGCCCCTGACATTCTGTGATTACATCTTTCTGGAGTGGTTTCTGACTGTGGTTGAAAGCCACTTATGGTGCCAATGTGACACCCATGAGCGCAAGCCTCCCTCCTCACGGTCCCACCACTCCCCTTGCAGAACTCCAAGGAGTGGACAAAGATGGTCATCAGGAACATTGCCGCAGCTGGCAAGTTCTCCAGCGACCGCACCATCAAGGAGTACGCCCGGGATATCTGGCACGTGGAACCTTCCGACCTGAAGATCCCACCCCCCAACGAGCCCCGGGACTCGGCCGAGGACAAGACCCTCAATGGCACAGCAGCGTAGGGACACGGAGCCGCCAGGGGCTGGGACACCTGCACGTGCGCTGTGACATGGTGTCTGCTGTCTGCTCTCTGCTGGCTGCTGCTGGTTTTCCTATGGATGGGGAAGAGGGGGGAATTGTATAGCCGGAGCGTCACGCAGAAAGCGAACCCTCCTTGGCCTGCTGCTTGCCTAGGTGCTAACAATAAAAGTGCCCTTGGAGCCCAAGGGGCTGAAGCCTGAAATGGGGGCTTGCACCAATGCTAAGGGAGAAACTGGGTGAGCTGCTGGGACTTGGTGCAGGACAGGGTGGGTGGCACAGCTGGGCAGAGCTGGCTGAGCCCTTGCAGGTGATGCTGAAGCAGGACTTGGGGTGAAGCTCTTGCTGCCCCTGGTCTTGCTAGGGGTTCTGTTTGGAGTCAGGTTCATATATCCCCACCACTGCTGCATGTGGTGCTCCCCAACATGGCTTGCAGGGTGGTCCTAACCTAGTAGCAGCACCCAGGTTCCAGTGCTGTCTCCATCTGCCACGGAACCTGAAGCTCCCTCAAGGCAGTAGGTGAGGAAGGACACTTCTCAGTAGTTTTTATTACATACAGCAGTAAGTTCAGTGCAGCTGGCAGGGAGGGGGGATCCTGGAGAGGACTAGGGGGAGTGCTTATGGTCATTGCATACAGTAGCTGCTGTCACTTCATCTTCAAGAAGTCTCTGCAACGAGACCAAATAAACCTTCAACTTTATCACTGACCATGCTGGGCTGCTCAAGAGCTTCATTTCTGATCCTTGGATCTGGGTCTGAGCTGGGCTTACAGAAAAGCACCCAGGCACAAGAGAAGCTGAGTGCTACCCCCAGGGCTACTTCCACTTGATACCCAGGCTGAGGATAAGCTTAGTGCCTGGACTTCAAAAAAATTGATGCCAGCACCCTGGGGAAGGGGAAGGAGCAGGCTGAAGGCACTCATGTGATTGTGTCAAAAGGGGATGGAAGAAGAGGCCAAAGCTCATTCTATGCCTCCTACCTCATTTCTGAAGCAGCACTTACTTCAGCAAGGTGGGCAGCTCTGGGTTGAAAGAGATATAGTCATGGCCCAGGCCAAGTTTTTCAGGAAAGGTAATGAACTTCACTTTGGTTTTGTCCTTGTAGGCGCTGTGTGCTGTCTCGAAGAGCTGCCCAGGGGATGAGAGTGGGGTTAGTGGCATGCACAGGGACCCCAAACCCCCTCCTGGCACCCTAGGGAAGGCCACCCCTTCTACCTCCTCTTCAGCCCCCCCCAAACCAGGCTAAACTTGTGCCCAGCCCCAGTTAAAGCCCACAGGGAGATGAGGGTGGTCCTACCTTGCGACCCAGATGTGGAGGCACCACATCATCATCTTCTGCATGCAGGATAAGGAGCGGGCAGGACAGCACCTTCACACTGTGGGCAGCAAGCACAGCACTGAGGAGTCACCCTGGAGCTGACAGACCTCTGGAAGCCTCCACTGGCAACCCTGCCCCCCTTTCCCTGATGCTGCCTTTCAGAGCAGCACCCAGTAGAACTTCCCCAATTTGATGATGTCAGGCTGCCCAGTGCAGTGGTGGAGCTGAAAAGCTGTGTAGATGAGTGCTGAGAGACATGGTTTAGCAGTGATCCCGCAGTGTTGGCTTAATGGTTGGACTTCATGATCTTAAAGGTCTCCAAACCAAAATGACTCCATGATTCTACAGCCACCCTGCTCACCCCAGCACCCTAATAACCTTTAAACCCCTGCCACAGGGTCTTCAGGATTAAAAAACACCTGTGAACCAGGTGGCTTATGGCCAAGGCACCCATAAACAGGGAGGAGGAGGGACCTGCCACCCCAGGGTGTGGGTTCTGCAATCTGGGTGGCACCTGAGCACATAGGGCTCAAAAAAAAAAATAATAAAATCAACCCCTGATGTTGGTTTGTGGACTTCGCTCAAAAGCAAAGTTGCTATCTGAAGTTACGCAAATAAAAAGCCACGTCTAAAGCATGAGTAAGCTGGGCAAACACAAGTGAGAGTAGGAACTATATGGTGTGACCTGACCAAACTGTCCCTCCTCTTCCAGGTGGTCCCAGCATCATCCCCACATCCCTGCAGGCACTCACTTCTCATCGCTGCGGAAGAACATGTCGCCCAGGGCTAGAGAGTCCAGGATGAGGTACCCGAACCCCGGGAACTGGCGGTAGATCTGCCAGGGAGAGAGGTGGGGGGTGCTATATCATGGCTTCAATGTACCCTTCCTCTGCTGGGGTGAGGCCTGGGTGGCTGGGGATGCCACCGCTGGGAGACCCCACAGGCAGAGACCACCACCCATCACCACAGAGGAACCCCACGGACAGAACTCCTCACCCATCACTGCTGGTAAGCACCACAGACAAAGTTCTGGGGCTCACCTTGGTGATGGGGATGTGAGCAGCTGCATCACGGATGTTGGTGTAGGGTGACTCCAGGACCACAGCATCAACCTGGACCCCTGAGAGTAAAATGGGTCTGGGGGGGGGATCCATCCCCACACTGAGCTGCTGCCATTCTCCCATCCCAGGCAGCAGCCAGGAGACCAAAACAGCTCCATCCCATGAGGGAGGACAAGGACAGCTGCTTGTCACCACCACAGGGGCCAAGCCTGATGCTTGAGCAGAGTGTGATGGGGCTCCTCAGCCCCTCTGTGGCCCCCAAAACCTGTGGTGACACAGCCACACTGGCCCTTACCTCGTTCTTCTTGCAGCTTTCTTGCCACATTTGTGGCAATCCTGTGACAAGAGAGATGACAGTGAGGGGGAGCAGCCACAATGCCCTGATGGGGTGCGTGGTACCCTCAGCACTCCATTCCCTGCTGACTTTTACTTTGCAGGTGCCTCCACCAAGGAGCTGCTCCAGCCCCTTGGTCCATCTCTGGGTGGCACCCATCTGGCCCCAGCACCTGCAGGGTGTCCTCACTTCACCTGTGCCCACACCTACCCTGTCCCCAAGGAGTGTCCCCAGAAGAGGATGCTGCTGTTCCCACTCCGTGCTTTGGTCCAGTCATAGAGTGCCAGAACATCTGTGGTGAAGCCACTCTCCGTGGGGTGCCCACTGGAGTCCCCATAGCCTGTGGGCACATGATTCTGTGTTATGACACTGGTGGAGCGACTGTCCCCAAAGGGACAGTCAACAAGGGGCCAGGAAGCAACTTTACCTCTGTAGTCAAGAGCCAGGATGTGGAAGTCAGCAGCCCCCATAATCTGTCGGAGGAGCACCATCCTGTTATGTCCTGGGAGTGGGGGTGGGATGCAGCCCAACACCCCCCCCAGAGTGGCTGAGCTCACTCTGCCCAGGGTCCCTCTGGGGTCCCCAGAGCCAGTGTGAGAAGCCTCACCTCAAACAGGTTCTGGTCTGACACAGGTGACCGCTTACCTTCAAGAACTGGACACGGTGGCTTGCAGCTCTGATGGAGACAGGGAGGTTAGATTTGGGGAAGAACCCTCAAAACACCCTCCCTTCCAGCACTGGCCAGGTGAGGGACCAAGATGGCCTTTTCCCAGGAGAAGTAAGCTGAATGCTCTGAGGTTGGTTTTGATGTTTCCCTGTAACTCAAAGGCACTTTTCTCCCTTGACCCATGAAGTCAAAACCCACCACAGCTGGAGGTCCCCTGGGAGAAGTCTTCCCCTGGGAAAGGTACAAGCATGCTCTTGGGTACTCACCTGGTCCCCCCATTGCCATGCAGGTAGATGATCACAGGGTGATCATCAGCAAGTGCCTCCTCGTACCAGCGCTGGTCCTTGCTCTGTGCCTCTGATGCTCTACTGCCTGGTACTGTGTGCCTGAAGGAACCAGAGCAGGGTTACGCTGGAGGTCCCACCTGTGACCACCTGGGATGCCAGGGCTGCCTTGCTCACCAGATTCCAACTGTGATGTCTGGCTCGGTGGTGAGGTACAGGCTGATGGTGTTGTTCAGAAGCAGCTCTGGCTGCCTAAGGTCCACGAAGAAGGGGAAGGCCACTGATGGAGAAATCACAGCCATCACATGGGCAGCACAGAATCCCAGCATGGTGGGGGTTGGAAAAGACCTCTGTGGGTCATCCAGTCCAACCCCCCTGTTAAAGCAGGGGCACCCACAGCAGCTTGCCCAGGATCACAACATCTAGGTGAGTTTGGAATCTTCCCAAAGAAGGAGATTCCACAACCTCCATGGGCAGCCTGCTCCAGCACCCTCACACCAAAGAAGTTTCCTGTTCAGGTAGAACCTTCTGGGTTCCAGTTTGTGCCTGTTGCCCCTTGTCCTGTCACTGGGCACCACCAAAAAGAGTCTGGCCCCATCATCTTGCCCTCTACACTTTAGCTATTGATCAGCATTGAGAAGACCCCACCAGAAGAACCCAAGAACCCTCATTCCCAGCTGCTTTTAAGCATTATTCCCAAAACTATTTAAATAATTTGCTCAGAAGTCAAGGGCTGTTCTATACCTGCCTCAGGGAGGGGGCAGGTGAGCACAGCCCTCTGCCACCCCATTCCACCCTCTTTCCTTGCCCTGTTGACACCCTGCATGCCCAGATGTGTTGCAACATCTGGCAGTAAACAGTGTTGAGTAACAGTAAACAGCACTGAGTTATTAGAGCTTGCAAAATGTGAGGCACCAACGGGAAAGTTCCTTCTATGGCTCCTCTGCCAATCCACGGCAAGGCGAAGGCAGGATGGGTGCTGTCCTGGTGTCACCCAAGTGCTGGGTGTGGCCCCACCCACCTTCTGAGGACATCCACCCCCAGCTCCCTGCTTGCTGAATCTCTGGGAAGGGGTCTCCCAGATGGAACAGCCTCCAGGCACTCACAGAAATTCAGGAAGACGAATTTGGTGAGCATGTAGGGGAAGAGGCGGATGAGGAAGGGCACGGAGATATAGATGAGGAGCAGGTTCAGGAGCAGGGTGCGCAGGCTGGGGCACCAGGCCAGGCGGCTCCTGAAAGGCAGACACCCATCAGCACATCCCCTCCCACCACAAGGGTTTTGAGCCACTGCAGAGTGGGGTCCTCATCCCCAATCCCAGTTGTGATGGTTGGTCACAGTGGGTTTTGCTCCACAAGGGCGTGAAGCTGCTGTTTGTGTCCCCTTGGGATGGGCAACCGGATCTCCATGTTGTATTTGGCTTTTGAGGATGGAGCCAAGGGGTCAAAGCAGACCCATCATGACACAATGTCACTAGAGGTCACAATCGGATCACCCCCAGCCTCCCACAAGATACCAGTGAGCAGGAAGGGCAGGGCACTGCCAGGGCCAGGAGCTGCAAGCCAAACCAGCAGTAAGGAGCGACCAGTACTCTGTGGCCACACCCCAAGCTGTAGTTGGTGAGATATGGTCTTAGAGGTATCCCCAAACCCAGCACCCAGAGCCTCTGTGATTCTCCAGGCAAAAGGAGCAAAGCTAGGAAAGGGGCTTGGGGATCCCCCAGCACCATGGGAGAAACCAGTTTCCAGAGCAATGTTCCTTAGTGCCACCAGCACAGGTGAGGAGTGTGACCACCTCCAACAGCTTCCTGCTTCAAAGGGCTGAGGAATGCACCCAGTGAGCCACCAGCCAGCCCCAGTTTCCAAGACCGAAGAGAAAGGTAAGAGCTGCAGCTTGCCCAGCACCAACATCTCACGAGACGATGGTGCCAGATAACAGGCAACCTCTTCCAGCACTAGGAAATCTAGAGCAGAGGCTTCTGCTACGTGTCCAAGCCAGAGTGTGCCTGAGGTCACCATCACTGCTGCTGAAACAGTTTTAGCCTGTTGCCTGCCCTGCAAAGTACCACTAGATGCTGAGAAAGCAGGTGCCAGAGCACAGTGGCATGGTTCTCCAGGTAGCCCAAGAGGGTGCAGGGTGCCACGAGCCATGGGGAGCTCCTCAAAACCCAGTCACTCTCCCAGACTGTCCTGTGAGCTGTCCCGCTGTACACCAGCAGCAACGGACCCGCAAAGCCCTCAGGGTTGCTTCAGTTAATTATTGGGTTCTAGTCTTGGTCCACACCTCACCTTCAAGTGCAGGGCTGAGAACTCACACCCATCCTTGCACAACACTGCATGGGCTGGGACCAGGGAGCTGTGTCCACCAAGGGGTAACTCTGACAACTGTCACAGCAACAAGCCACCACATGGCTTCATAGGGACAGCAAGGTGACATGGGGACACCGAAACAGAGTGCCATCATGGTCGGGGGTGGGGGGGCATGGCCATGAAATGGGATCACAGCCATGGCGGGATGACATGGGGACATGGCTGTGGTACAGGCTGGGCACAGCTGTGGCTGGAGGGGGACACGTGGGGTCACGGCCACAGGGAGGTTACAAGGCTATGGTGTGGGAACGCGGGACACGAACACAGCACGAGGTGACAGCCTCGGCGCGGGAGCACGGCCATGGCACAGGGACGGACCTACGGAGCATGAGACACGTCGCAGGGTGGGGAAGGACAGGGGAACCCGTCAGAGAAACACTACACGGGGACAGGGACACAATCGCCCAGCAGAGCCCCCCACTCCAGCCCAGCAGCCCGGGCTGCCCACTCCGCGTTGGGTCCTCACCGCTGCCGCCGGGTCGTGCTCTTCCTGCCCTCTGCATGGCCGCTGTCACCGTCTCTGTCCCCGCTATCGCCAAGGCCCCGCTGCCCCCGTCGCCGCATCGCTCCTGATGCTATCACCGCCGCCAAGCCCCGCCCGACGTCGAACAAGCCTCCCCCTCTACGGGCACAAGCCCCACCCCACAGCCAGCCCACGCCCCCGCAATAAAACACCAGCGCAGGCAGTCGGACAACGCCCCACAAGTCCAGGCCCCGCCCCATAGCCAATAAAGCTGCACCCCGCACAGCCAGGCCCCGCCTCTCACCCAATCACAGTCACCTCATGCAGCCAGGCCGCGCCTCACGCACCTAGGCCCCGCCTCACTCCCGGCAACACCTCTCCTCTCCTCCAGGTCCCGCCCACATCTTCCACTCTCAGCCAATCACCTGCCGCATCTTCCACACCACGTGCCCCCTGAAGCCTCAGGGTGGGGCCTGGGCTGCCCATGCTGGGGGGCCGCGCCCTGCCTGGGCTCTGGGGCGTGGAGGGAACCCCAGGGCATCCCAGGAAATGGGGGGACCCTATTGGGGCCGCAGCCCCCTACCCCTTATGGAGAGCTGGGGGCCAACAGCATGGGGACACGCGGAGAAAATCAGCCTTGCCACGGCAAGGAGAGTGCAGGGAAAGCTTCCAGCTTACCAAAGAATACCCAAAATAAAGGAAAAAAGCACTTTCAGCCCAAACTGGCTTCAGCTAGAAGGGGATAAACCTGCTGCTGGTTGTCCTCTCTCACCCACAGCTTTGTCAGGCTGAGTCAGGCAGAACTTCATAGGCTGAAGCTTCCCACCAGGAAAGAATTAAGCTAGTTTCACCAGTATTCCCAGTTGAAACCCTTCCAGGTGCAGGAGGATGTGCTGCCTGGACATGAGCACATATGGCTGGGACACGATCTGCATCACCCTGCTTGCCAGTGGAATCCACGACCAGGAGGACTTGCTTAAATAGAGCACAAGAAGGCTCAGAGAGAAGAAGCCTTTCTGCAGAAGAGTGCTGGCCTTTTGAGCTGCTCTAGTCCCACCTACCCTCCGAAGCAAGATCTGTGCTGCTGCTGCTTTTCCTGAACTCCTGTGATTGGTGGGACATGAAAGCTAACTAAATTTTCTTCTTTTTTGTCCCCTGGAGATGCCTATTCCTTTTTTTCTTGTCTCAGATCAGTGTATTTTTGTAAGGTTCTCTATCGAAATATCCTGAGACTGGATAGTCTGAGGATAATCAGATTATCAAAAGATCTTCAGACTGGAAGAAGATTGATTTAGATTAGACATTAGGATGAAATTCTTCCCCAGGAGGGTGGTGAGGCACTGGGACAGGTTGCCCAGAGAAGTTGTGGAGTCTCCAAGCCCAGAAGCGGTCAAAGCCAGGTTGGATGAGACCTTGAGCAACCTGGTCCAGTAGGAGGTGTCTGTGCCCATGGCATGAGTTTTGGAACTCGGTGATCTTTAAGGTTCTTTCCCACCAAACCATTATATGATGGTGGGACAAACTGCTGGCACAAGGGAGGGGTTGGGCACGTGGCTCTCCAGCACCCATGGTTATGGGCTTGGTGAGATGCTCAGCTGCAGCTGTGTGAATTGGTGAGGTTTATGTGGGCACAGACTGAGCTAAGCCTGATTGCAAATCCAAAGACAAACTGGTCTGGTCAAACCAGGGTTGTGGGCAAGTGCTTGTGCATTCACAGTCAGCAGATGTTGCAATAAGGTGGCACATGCCACCTGCGAACTGCTTATCTCGTGCTACCTGCCAAGAAGAAGGTAGTAGAAGCAACCAGCAAAGCCAGCTGGTTTTACATACCCAAGAGCTTTTTCCTTCCCTTCCCATTTCACCCCATTCCCACTTAGGTACTGGGGCTGCAGCTGGGGTACACAGCAGCACATTGCCATGAAGAGGAAGGGATAGGTGACCCCCAGCACCTTCTCTTTGTGGTCCATGGGGATAGAAAGGGTATAGCCAGTGCTACCTTCTAAGACTTTATTTGGCAGTGGGAGCTGAAGGAAGTCAGTGTGGAGTTCTGTAGAAGCTTTGGCAACACACTCCACTGGGGTGGAGGATCCATGCAAATACTTCTTCCAGTAAAGCTCTGGCACAGCAAACGTTGCAAATTTGAGGATTTCCTTGGCTGGAGGGAAGATCCTGCAGCTGAAAGGATGAGCAGCTTGAGGCACCAGCACCGGTGGCGGATATGAGACTTGTGCAGTGGGGGACTGGACATGCGATGGCAGCAACGAGCTGCAGCCGAGGAGATGCGGAACTGCTGCAGCTCGCCATTGTTTCAGGTGAACAAAAATATCCAAGTTTGGGCTTATTTCACCCCAAACTTCTCCCTTCACCAGCTGTGGGATGGAGAGCTTTCCAGGTGGATTTTCCTGCAGCGTCTTATCCTAAATGCCCCCCTTGTTTACTTTTCGATGATGATCCCCCCCCCCGTTTTTTTTCCCCCTAATTTTTGGCTATTTGTTTTATTGCCCTGCTGTTTCCAGGACACTTTTTCCAGTAAGAGACTGGGGCAAAGGGTGTCTTGCCCAACATGGCACAATGGGAGGAGATCCCAGAAGGCAAGAGCAGCTTTTGGCTACCTCAATGCTCCCACGGGATGTGGCTGGACTTCTCCTCTCCCCAGCAGAACAAAGCACCCCATTGTACTGGGGAAATGGGAAGGAAAGCATTACAGGGCAACCAGAGCTGTGCTGGGAGGGTGTTCCTACAGGGACTCAGCACCCATGGCCTTGCAGAGGGGTCACCCACTGCCTGCGCAAGCGTCCGCAGCCACTGACCCCATTTTTTGGGGGTGGCTTTGTGCCAAGCCTTGAGCTCACAGCACTGGGACCAGCCCAGCCGTTGGAGGCAGATTGTGTCCAGCAATCCTGGATTTTCCCACATGTGCCTTTTGTGTGTGTGTGTGTGGTGTGTCACACGTGACAGTGTGAGCTAGCAGGAGGTTTCCTTCCTCCGGTGCTGGCTGCAAATGCCACCATCAAATGCAGCTGCTTGCTGGAAAGGGGCTCCAAAAATAGATTGGTGTGGTCTGTGTCTGTTGAGGCTCCAGGGATCCTTGAAAAATGCTTTCCTCCTGAGGGTAAAAGGAGGGGAAAAATAAAATCAGGATGCCTTTGCTAACAGCTGGTCTTAAAAATGAGTCAGGAATTTGCACTGCACCAAGAAGCTTGGAGGGCTGCACATCCCTGTGGGGACAGAGGTGTTCAAGAAGTGTGTGGACATGGCACTCTGGGACATGTTTTGATGGCTGTGGTGGTCTTAGGTTGCAGGTTGGATTCAACGATCTGAAAAGGTTCTTCCAACCAAACAATTATCTGATTCTATGGGGACACGGGGGGTGCTGCATGTCCCCAACACCCAGCTGAATGCACGCCTCCAAACACGCGCCGAGCTGCTTTGTTGGGTGACTGGGGGAGATGGTTTGGGGCTGTCGCTTGGATTAGCGAGGAGGAGGAGGAGGAGGAGGAAGAGGAGGAGGGGGAGGAGGAGGAGGGTTGGGGGAATAAAGGTCCTGGCACTCGCCAGACTCAGCCGGGCTTGCAACAAAACAAAGCACCAGATGGTTTCAACTTCAACATAATGTGGCGGTGAAAAAGGGTTTGAAATGGGGCTGGTAAAAAAAACCAAAAACAAATGAGGAAAGAGAGAGAGAAAAGAAAAGAAAGAAAAACCTTGGGCAAGTGTCAGCACTGAAGAAAGACTCAGAGAAAAATGGCAAATGTTAAAAAACCCAAACAAAAAAGCCCTCCCCCGGCACAAAGCCATGGCTGCTAACATCTGTCCAGCAAAGCCACTCGCCAAGGCTCCCTTCCCTTTATAATCACCATGTGGGGACATGGCCCCATCCAGGGACAGGGCTTTGCTCGATGCTGAAAGACCCACTGGGTTTTGCCATGTCCCATTTCCCTGGCAGGCAGCAAATCTACCCTGACTGCTGCAGCACCTTAAGTCACAGAGTCACAGACTGGTAGGGGTTGGAAGGGACCTTTGTATATCCTCCAGTCCAGCCTCTCTGCTAAAACAGGGTCTTCCACAATAGCTTGCCCAGGATCACCATGTCTGGGTGGCTTTGGAATCTCTCCAGAGAAGGAGACTCCACAACCTCTCTGGGCAGCCTGCTCCAGGGCTCCAGCACCCTCACAGCAAACAAGTTTCTCCTCCTGTTCAGATGGAACCTCCTGGGTTCCAGTTTGTTCCCGCTACCCCTTGTCTTGTTGCTGGGCACCACTGACAAGAGTCTGGCCCAATCCTCTTGCCCTCCACCCTGTAGATATTGATCAGCATTGATCATAGAATCATTAAGGTTGGAAAATGCCATCAAGTCCAAACATCAACCCAACACCACCATTTCAACTAAATCATGTCCCAAAGCACCTTGTCCACAAGTTTTTTGAACACCTCCAGGGATGGTGATTCCACCACTTTCCTGGACAGCCTGTTCCAATGCTTGACCAAAGATAAGATCCCTTCTCAGTCTGTTCTTCTCCAGGCTCCTCACAGAGAAGCTCTGCTCCCCTATTACATTTTAGCTCATGTGTGGGCTCTTGTCTCTGGTGTAGCCAGTGGGACTGAGGGGCAAACCTCTGCAGGATCTCCTGGGGTTTTAAGCCTGGTTGCACTTCAAGGCAAGGCTTATGCAATTCACCAAACATCTGTGCATCTGTCTGTGAAGTTTTGTGTTGCCTTTGTTTCTCCCCCCTAAACATTTCAAGCTCACAGGCTGATTTTAGGTGCCTTAAAAACAAGGGAAGAGGGTGTAAAAGTTATGATGTCCCCAGTGTCTTCCCCAAAAGCAGCAAAAACGATCCCCTGCAAATGTGTGAGGGCAGATTGAAACATGAGCTGAACCTTTTATTAGGCACCAGAGAATCCACAAGCCACAACCCTTGGGGACAGCCAGCTCGTTGTCACTCGGTCTGTGCCTGTGGGAGCGTGGGTGGCTGATGGCTCCAGCCTCTAATGAGGGCTGCTGAGGTTTAAATAAAGGGATTGAGTTTGGATGGTGGCCATAGATAATGTGTCAGAGCCCTGCAGCCCACCCTGTGGGATGGCTGATGGGGCAGAGGGTTATCCCTGCTTGTGTCCCCACACTAAAGCAAGTGGAGGCACAGGCAGGTCAATATGCCAAGCCACCATGGGTGCTGGGATGAGTGGTGGGTGCCACATCATGGTGACACAAGGACACCCGGGGGGGATGCCAGCCCTGCAGGCCCCAGGATGGCAAGGAGCCAGGGTGCCATATCCCAGGGCAGGGGGACAGTGAGGTGACGTGGTGATGTGACCCTCAGGCATGGGGCAGCTCACGTGATGTACCATTGTTTTTTTGGGACACTGAGGAGCTGCAGGGCCATGTCCCCAGGGGTGTAGGACAGTGGGGAGCCATGGTGATGCCACCCTGGGGTGCAGGACAGCAAGGAGCCAGGGTGATGCTGTGCAGAGGACAGGACAATGGGGACCTGGAATGATGGCACCCTGAGGTGATGTCATCATGGGGTGCAAGACAGGGAGGGACTGGGGTCATGCCACTCTGGAGTGTGGGATAACAGAAACAGAGGTGATGCCACCCAGATGAGAGGACAGTGAGGAGCCAGGACAAGGCCATCTTGCAGTGCAGGACAATGGGGAGTGTGGGTGATGCCACCCAGGAACAGTGGAGAGTTGGGGTAGATACCACCCTGGGGTGCAGGTTGGTGGAAACCAAAGTTATGCCACCATGCAGTGCAGGACAGTAAGAAGCCAGGTTGGTGCCACCTTGGGGTGTGGGACAGCAGGGAGCCAGGTTACTGCCGTCCTAGGGAGCAGGAAGGTGGGAACCAAGGTGATGCCACCCTGGGATGCAACACAGTGTGGAGCCAGTGTGATGTCACCCGGGGAGCAGGACATCAGGGACCACAGCGATGCTACCGGGGATGCTTCACAGCCTGTGGGACCCCCCCTCACCGTCCCCCGTGGTGCCGAACTCCGGCGGTGCCAGGCAAGGGGCGGTCCCGGACGCACAAAGGCTGCCGGTTCACCCCGCCCCGGGGCCGCCCCCCAGTCCCCCTGTGGCCGCCCCCGAGTCTCTGCCCAATAAACGAGGCCGCATTTGAACGCGGCACCTCCCCTGGTACCGTTCCCGTTTCCGTACTCCCCCGCACCGCTCCGCTCCGCCGCGCCCGGAGCTACCGGCACCGGCAGCCGCGCTGGGTGAGCCCGGAAGGGGAGTGAGGGCGGGATAGGTGGGGAATTTACCAGGACTCCAGGGATGGGGGTAGGGGAGGAGGTCCCGGCTGCCGCCTCCGGTCCCTCCTCCGCGGGCGGTACCGGGGCGCAGCCCGCCCCTTCCCGGGGCTGCCACCGCGTGTGTCGGGAAACGGGACGGGACGGCGGGGGAGAGGGAGCGACGGGAGAGGTGGGTGCTGGAGAGAAGGTGGGTAATGGAGGAGGAGTGGGAGATGCTGGAATAAATGGGAGCTGGAAAGGGAGGATACTGGAGGGGGAAATGCGGGAATGCTAGAAAGGAGCTGGGGGTGGGGATACTGGAAAGGGGAAAGAGGGGCAAGGGAGAAGGGGGAATACTGGAAATGAGGAGGGAGGAGGATACTGAAAGGCGAATAGGGGAGTATACTGCAAGGGAGAGGGGGAGGCTGGAGTAAGCAGCGAGATGCTTGAGGAGGGAAGGGGATGCTGGAAAGAAGAGAGGGGAGCTACTGGAAGGGAGAATGGGGGATACTGGAAGAAGCGGAGAGATGCTTGAGGAGGGAAGGGGATACTAGAGAGGAAGGGGTGGCGTGCTGGGAACGAGAGAGGGATGCTGGAGGGGTGGAGGGGATGCTGAAGAGGAGAAGGGGGTTACTGGAGAGGAGACAAGGAGGGGATTGTTGGAAGAAGAAGGGGGAGATGCTGGAGAGGAGGGGGGTGATGCCCGAAGAGGTGCTGGAGAGGAAGAGGGAGATGCTGGAGGAGGGGGACAGGGGTTTCATAGCGTAGGGTGCAGTGGGTGTTTTGAGACAGAGTTGTGCCTGAATGGGTGGAGGCCATGCAAAAGCCTCCACAGTCCCTGTCAGTGGCCTTTGCTCAGGCGGCAGTGGTCTGATGGGGCATCCTGCCAAGGGCATCTCCTCCGGTGGGTTGTCCCTACCCACGTCCCATCCCTGGAGAGATGCTCCAAACACCCCAAAACGCTGGGAATGGGGTTTGGACCAACTGTGCTTGGGCTGAGCTGAGGAAGCAGCAGGCTGTGGCTGGAGGAATTAATAACAGGAGTTGTTTTGTCATCGGCGGAGCCCTTGCTGTCACTAAGGGTGGCAGACAGCATCTGCTGTCTGGTTGTAGGCTGTGGGCCTGTCACATGTGGTGGGATAAGGATAGAGCTGAGGCTGTGAGCCAGGAAAAGCCCCAAATCCACAACCTGGAAAGGGGGTGAGTTACTGGAGCTGGGTGTTCCATACAATTAGGTGTCACTTTGGGTTGGGTACAAAGGCGTCCCTGCCCATGGCAGAGGGGTTGGAACTAGATGATTTTTAAGGTCCCTTCCAACCCAAGCCATTCTATGAGTCTATGAATCTTCCTTGCTGCCCAAACTGGGGATGCTGGTGAGAAGCTTGGAGTTATCGCTGTGATTCAGCATCGTTATCAGAGCCAGTGCAGGACTGAGCTGGGTGGGAATTCCCAAATCCCTCCTTTCCTGGCATTGCTGGATCGACCGCCAGCTTGCTTTGTTTACTTCAGCAATAATCAGCTTTGTGTCTTGGACCTTGGGCTTTATCACACCCGGAGCTCCCTGAATTATTGAGCTGATGCCCCCAGTCCATCCCAGTTTCCAAAAATCAAACCAGATGGGCGCTTTGTTTTCCCTTGGAAAGGGGAAGGCAGCTCCTTGAAAGACCCTATTGCAATGCAAATCCCAGGCTGGCGTGAATATTCAAACCTCTGGGCTCCTTTTGAAGCCCTCTCCATCAATTTATGGTGCTTTGCTAAACCAGAGCAGAGTTTGCTTAACAGAATCTCTTTCTATCTGCTGACTTTGGAGGGGCTGGATGTGGTTTTGGAGAGGTGGTGTTGAGGTGCAAAGCAGCAGGGCTGTGAAAATTATGACCATGCTCAATGGGGAGGAGGAACTGCCAGCTGTAGAGTTGACTTTGGTGGTGACCCTTGGAGAACCAGGCATGCTGTCAAGTGATTTACTGATATTTGGGAGCTTGATTGGCTTTTTGTGGTGTGTTTTGGTTGGTTGGGTTTTTTGTTTGTTTTGTTGAGATTTTTTTTGTTGGTTGGTTGAGTTTTTTGTCTTTCCTTTTGTGGAACTGCTGCTTTCTAAGAGTCATAGATAAGTAGAGTGCTTTGGGTTGGAAGGGACCTTAAAGATCATCTAGTTCCAGCCTTCCTGCCATGGGCAAGGACACCTTCCACTAGACCAGGTTGCTCAAGGCTTCATCCAACCTGGCCTTGCACACCTTCAGGGAAGGGGCATCCATGACCTCCCTGGGCACCCTGTCCAAGTGTCTCACCACCCTCACTCTAAATATTTTTTTTCTAATATCCAGTCTAAATCTACCCTCTTCCAGCTTCAGTCTGTAAGATGGAATTTTGCAGGGCTGAGTTCCATCCTGACCCAGGCAGCAGCGGTGGGTGTGCAGTAGCTTAAACACAGCTGTGATGGGTGAGATGGTTCATTTGGGGCAGGAGATAATGAGTTAGATGAGACAACCCCAACTCCAGCTTTCCAGCAAGAGCTCAAGGGTTTGGTTTTGGTAGCTGCTGGGAATCTCATCATAAACTCTGCCATTAAAAATTGGGGTCTTGGTGGCTTTTGCCAGCTGTGTTCACATCATCCTGCTTGTCCTGAGAGCAGACAGAAGGACCAGTTGCTTTTAACCTGGGTGGGCGCTACCAAATGGCTACTTCTTGGAGAGCAGGTGCTTGTGTTTTGGAGGTAGCTAATTGATGCTTCTCCACCAGGCACTTGCTGCTAATTGCTAGGCCCTCGCTTGAGTCGAGGCAATCCAGAGCAGCAGCCAAAGCAACATTTTCTTTCCTATCCCTTGAAGGAGATGACTTGCTTGAGGACAGTGACTTATGGGAAGGGCTGGTTGGGGTGGAGGCAATGAAGCTCATAACTATGTACCCTGGAGATGCAACTAGGCAGAGCATCCTTGAGATCATAGAATTATTTTGCTTGGCAAAGACCTTTAACTAATCATGGAGTTCAACCATTATCTAACTCTACCAAAGCTGGTGCTAAACCATGTCCCTCAGCACCACGTCTCTGCATCTTTTTTAACGCCTCCAGGGATGGGGGTTCAACCACCTCCCTGGGCAGCCTGTTCCAGTGTTTCAGAACCCTTTCAGTGAAAAAGTTTCTTCTAATATCCTAAGATCTGCAAGACCTTTATATCATGCAAGTATGCTGTTTGCATTAACCCTGTTTGGAATCAAAAAAGGCTAGGTTGACAATTGTCATGTCTCTACATGATGGTTGACTAGCTAGTCTGTGTCTTCATAAGTTTGAGGTGAAAGCTTAGAGGTTGATATTGATTCCAGGCACTTAATATGCAGAGTGGTAATTACTGTTTAAGCCTATATTGTTTGAGTTAAATTTAGCTGGGAGTTGAGCCCTATCAAGCCTCTACATTCTGTGCCATGAAGGTTATCTGGATCTCAGAAGGCACTGGATTTAAAGGAAGGAGAGAAATGCTGGGGGAAAATTTCTCATCCCTCAATGCTTTGCTGCTCAGGACTTGTGTTAGAGAGGAGAGAAATAACGAATAATGTGGTTGTGACTCCAAGGAGTTCCTAAACTTGTCCCCTTCTGCACCGTCTGCTCAAGCTGGCCCTTTTTGGGAGGGGAAGGGCATAACAGAAGGGCAGCTATAAATCTAAACAAAGTGATGCCCTATGCAGGGAACAGCGCCTTGTCTCCTTGCAGGGGACCGGGGAGCCCCAGCTCAGCTGCCGCCCACTCATTCCCCCCCTATTATCCTGCCAGCTCCTGGCTGCCCTCCTGCATCTCAGCTGCTGGTCCATCTGGAGCTGAGATGAAAGGCTGGGGTTTAATTCAGGCTTTGTGTTTGTTCCCCCCCTCCCTCCCCTCTTAGCCCTTTCTTTGCTGCCACTCTCCCTCCTGTCACCAACCTCAACAAGGCAGCTCCGGCACGCGGGTGCGGAGGGTGGCTGGGCACACTGGGTCCCTGATGTCACTGACCTCATTATTTTGACTGCTGGGGGATGCCTCATGCGCTCATCAGGTAGGAAGGTTGGGTTTGGTGTTTTGTTGTTGGTTGGTTTGTTTTTTTTTTTTTTTCCCCCTTCCATTCTTGATGAGCTGCTGAATAATTCAGTCGGGAGTAGGCATCTTGGGTCACCTTGCGCAGCCGGCTGCGTGCCGGCGCTGGCTTCCTAAGATGGAGGTTGTGCAGGATGCGTGCAGGATCGCCTCGCTGCTGGCTGCTCGCTGTCCTTGACTGACTGACAGGTAGGCGAGGAGCAGTGCCTTTCTTTATTAATTTCTGATGCTTTTGGAGCTGGAAAGCTGAAATGCCCCTTCCCCAGGCTGCACAGGGGCGACTGGATCTCACCGAGCTGTGTGGAGCCCAGTTAGCTCCAACCATCCCTTACCGTGAGGATGTGAGGCTGCTGAAGCCATGGTACCCTCACCAAAAGCTCACCCAGGCTGTGGGGTGGGTCTGGCCCCAGGCAGGGACCACGCACCTGAGGCTCTTCTCTGAGGATTGTATGTTTCTTGCCGGTTTTACTGGGCTCCCCAGTGTCTCCTCCCTCAGCCCATCAGGTTCCCTCACCCATCCAGGTGAGTTTTTAGGGCTGTCTGCTTTGGGTACGTTTCTGGTATGTCTTTAGGTATGACACCAAGAGGAGGTGACCCCAATGCTTTTTAAGCATAGATGCTTGGAGACACATCAGGAGGTGATGTTTAGCTCTCCATGCTGATTAGGGGAACTGGTTCTGGTGGTGTGGAAGTAGGGTCAGGTGCTGGAGAGGTCTCTGAGGGGCAGGAGGTGGTTAATCCTGAAGATGCTCAAATAAGCCTGGGCAGCTCCAGGGGTTGGAGTCACCTTTGCTGCAGGTTTTGGCTGTGCCTTTTGTGGTGGGAAAGGATCTCCTCATACCAGTATCCAGCAGCTGCCACTATTGAGCCCAGTGGGTGCTGGTGGGAAATGGGGTTGCTGGTGTGAGAAACAAGTTTGTCTTCCTTCTGTTTGCAGACACCTGAGTTCTTGGGTGCTGACTCTTCCTTTGTGCCCTGGGATGAATGCAAATCTGTCTGTGCCCTCTTCAGCACCATCCACAGCACTTGGCTAAAGCAGCTCAAGAGACATCTGGGGGAGAGTGGAAGAAAAGGGGACCCTCGGGGTGTGAGAGTCATAGAGTGACACAAGGAGGGACTGTGTCCCTTCTCTTGCTGTCCTTGCCCATGTCAGCACAGGAGGAAGGGCAGGCAGGCTGGGCTATTTCTGTCCCATAGACCCTACGTGCCGCTTGGCACCAGCCCTGCCTCCCTCAGCAGGCACAGGGGCTCAGTGCAGCTCTGCATTGGCATCTGCTTCTACAACCAGCAAAGTCAAGGACATGGCTGCTGCAGTGTTTGTGCTGGAGATCTCCCAGCTCTCCAGCTACGGTGGTGGGACACAAGGTGCTTGGACAAGCTGATGTGGTGGCTCACAATGCTCTTGCAGATCAGTGTGTTCCTTGAGGTTGTGGTGGTGGGTGGTAGGGTGAAATCAGGCTGCACCTTGCAGCTCCAGTTGTTCTGGGATGTCTGTAAGCACAACTGGTGACATGGGAACCCTGTGGTGATGGAGCCATGGAGCAGACTCCCCAGAGAGGTTGTGGAGCCCCCTTCTCTGGAGGATTCCAAACCCATTTGGACATTGTGATCCTGGGAAACCTGCTGTGGGTGGCCCTGCTTTACTAGGGAGGTTGAACTAGATGATCTCCAGAGATCCCTCCCAATCTTCACCAGTCTGTAATTTTGCCCCAAGCCAGGCTGGGTGAACAGATACCAGGTGAATCCTTCATTTTGGATGGGAAATTTCCCTCCCCAAACAATTCCTGGGGCTGTAATGCTCTGATTAGCGTGAGAGGTGAGAAGTTGTTGACTTGCAGAGGACAAAGCCCTTGGCTGCATGGTGGAGAAACTACCTGGGCTTTGTTTGCTGGTGCAGGAAGCTGTCTCCATTCTGGGGTCATCTCTGCTCCAGGGCTGGAGTTGCTGCCACCCTTAGTGTCCCTTCTCAAACCCTTCTCTGCTTTCAGACATGGTTTGACCTAAGTACCTAAACAAGAGCAATGACCCAAGGGGAACATGTCCTCTCTGGGTGGCTTTGTGCTGAGGTTGTGGAGGAAAGCAGAGATGCTGCAAGCTGCCATCCAAGAATGTTGATAATGCGTTGGCCACCCAGACCAGCATGAAAAGGAGCTTATCTGGTGCAGGAATATGTTTTGTGCTTATGGAGTGAGATGTATGTGGTGGCTCACTGGTCTGAGGTGTTTGGAGTGGTGGGAGAGGCAGCAGCTGGGATATTTATGCCCTCCCCACCACAGGCAGAGCCCTGTGCTTTGCTCACTGCCTCTGGGGAGGTGTTGCTGTTGGGATGGTTGTTTATCTCTTTGCTAAGGTAGATAAAACATCACCTGCAACACCTGGAAACCAACTCCCAGGTTGTGGAGCTCAAAGGAACAATTTTCCGCTGAAACACCTCAGATGCTTCAGCTGAGGCAAATAAGGTGCTCATGGAGCCAGTGTGAAGTGGCACATAGGGACCTGGAAGCTGGGGCTGCCTTGCCACCTGAGCTGTCCCCACCTTGAGGGTTTAGCTCTGCAGGCTTTTTTTCCACCATGATCTTTCTGCTGTGTGACCTCTGGCTTCATCCAGTGGGTGGAAGAGGTTGGAGGTGTGGTAGAGCACCAACTTCACATGATGCCAACAAAAATGCACCAAACAATCCTGTGATCTTCATGAGTACCTACCCCTCTACCAGCCATTGAGGTTTTGGTCTTTACATGCCATGGATGCTATGGTTGATGCTCACCAGCCTCCTTTTTCCCCACAGGTTAGCGTGGCAGGCTATGGGATGGATGAGGCTGAGCAGGACCAGTATGAAGCTCGCCTCAAGGAGCTCTTCGACAGTTTTGACAGCACAGGCACAGGGTCCCTGGGGCAGGAGGAGCTCACCGACCTCTGCCACATGCTGCACCTTGAGGAGGTGGCACCAGCACTGCAGCAGACCCTCCTGCAAGGCAACCTCCTAGGCAGGGTAAGTCTAGGGTGACGGCGGGGAGGATGACGGCGGGGAGGATGACGGCAAGGTCCAGGGCAGCACTGAGCAGCTGCTTTGGCACACATGGGAGGGTAGTGGAAAGAGGCTTAATTTGTGAGTATCCAACATCCCTGAGGTTCTGGGGCTGCAAGACTTGCAACATGTGCCCCCCAGCACCACTTACTACAGCTTCTGGCCTGGGTCACCTCCCCAAACCAGCTCACCAGGTGCTTGCAAAGCGATGGGGACCTAAAACCAAGCCTGTGATTTATGTTGTCTTAAGCTGTGGTTAAACTGGTGAGGCCAGGTGAAGTCATGCACGCTTCTCTAGAGTAGAGAATGTTGTCCAGCTCCAGCAGTTGCTGGCTGAGCCACCTCTGTCCACAATACTGGGTGTTGGTGTCCACACAGCTGTGGTTATCACAGACCCACCTGGGCTAGGGTTTTGGGGGGACTGGAAGCCTGTGTAGGAGAGCAGTGGTTGGTGAGCACATGGAGCTTCCCAAAATGATTGTACCTTTATAAAGCTAAATGTCAGGGAGCAGAAGCTGCTTAACCTTGGGAAGACCTCCTGTTCAGCATGGATGTCCTTGTCCTCCTGTGTTACCTTCTTCTTAGCACAATGTGCTTGGGCTGTTTCCCTTAAAATCATCCTGAAATCCCATAATTGCTTGTTAAGATCAGAAGATGCAGAGCAGGGCAGCCAGGGATCTTGACAGACGTGAGCTAAGCAGCCATCCCAAGTCCTGTGTCCTATCAAGCTGCAGCTTTCACAAAACAATTCCTTCAATGAACAAAGCCGCCTCTTCCTCATCTGCCCCAGGGTCTGTAGCTCTTCTGCTGACAGCTGGGGTGGATACAGTTGGAGGTTTCTGACTTTTGGAGCTGTAGAGTAGTCTTTGAGCAGTGGAGACTTTTCTATGCAGCTTAATTGTCTTGAGCTCCCACCACTTGGATACTGTTGTGTGGCTTTGCTGTTTGTGGGATGGTGGCATAGAGGGGAAGGATTGCTAAAGATGAGGTGCTAAGAGCTGGTCTAGTATGGCAATGGTGCTCAGGGTGGGTGAAAAGTGAAGTTCAATGTAGCAGGGAACAGGTTGCCCAGGGAGGTAATCCCCCCTCCCTGGAGGTGTTCCAAGGCCAGGTTGGATGGGGCCTTGAGCAACCTGGTCTAGTGGAAGGTGTCCCTGCCCATGGCAGGGGAGATTGGAACTAGATGACCTTGAAGGTCCTTTCCAACCCAAACCACTCTGAATCTATGAAAGAGCCCAATGCACCAAAACCCCTCTGCTAAAGCATCTGGGGTTGGAATAGATCTCCCTTCCAATCCCCACCACTCTGTGACTCTGTGCCCTGGGACAAGCTCACAGGGGTGCTGCTCATGGCTGGGAAGGGGTGAGCATGATCCAGCACTTGGGATCATAGAATCATGGAACAGTAGGGGTTGGAAGGGACCTTTGGAGGTCACCCTGTCCAACCCTTCTGCCAGGGTTCACCTACAGCAGGCTGCACAAGACAACGTCCTGGTGGCTCTGGAACGACTCTGGAGATGGACCTTCCGCCACCTCTCTAGGAGGCACGAACCATCCCAAGGAGCATTTTTATTTCATTGCCCCCTTTTTAATGTTTTGGGATGGCTGTTGCTTACAACCTACGACCCAAGCATCAGAATCATCTTTGTCTGCAGCCTCTCCTGCCCCCTCCCCAGCGCCCGTGCTCGTTAGCAGCGGCAGTGGCCCGTGTCAGCGCGCGAGCCTGATTTAATCACCGTCGGCTCCTCCGGGTTTCCTAGGAAGCACGTCAGGAGGATAAGCAGCAAACATGTTGCTCCCCCAGCGTAGGCTTCTTGCACCTGCCCCACCGGCTCCTCGCCGCAGATGGTCCCTCTCGGAGCGGCTTTTGTTTGCCTGCACTTCCAAGAGACTGGGATTTATGGGAGGGCACCGGGGAGGGGAGGGTAATGAGGAGATGGTTTTGTCTGCTGAGGGGCAACCCAGTGGGGCCACGTGCTTGCTTTTGTGCTGGGGGCTTTGCTCTGGGGAATGAATGCACCAGGATGGGGCTGCTGGGTTGAGCTGGGAGCTGCATCCCCATGAGGGGCTGCATGTGCTGCTTCCCCCCTCCCCTGCTCTGTGGGCTGCTGTGGGGATTGACATGGACACACTACCTCCAGGGGCTGGAAGGGCTCTGTAAATCCTGCCTTGGCTCGTGGCAGAGCCAAACCATCCCAGAACCGCTTTCTGCATTTGATTGCGTGCAGAGGCGACACATGCAGCAATTCTTGGGATTCCTCAGGAAGGCTCTTTCCTCAGGATGGTCTCACTTGGCTGTGGGACCATAGAATCATAGAATTGTTTCAATAGGAAAAGACCTTTAATATCAAGTCCAACTATTATCAGGCTGCCCTTCTCATTGTGTTTCAGAGGGGCAGTGCCCATTAATTGGCAGCGCATGTGGAGTGGTGTCGTGGACAGTGCTCATGGACTGTGCTAATCACCACGGTTATGTGATTATTTTTTTTTTAATATTTTTGCTGTGAGAGCTGAGGTTGTTCAGCCTGCAGTTGAGAAGGTTCCAGGGAGACCTTCTGGTGGCCTTTCAGTGCTTAAAGGGGCTGCTCAGAAAACTGGGGACAGACTTTTCAGTGGGTCCTGTTGGGACAGGACAAGGGCTGATGGGTTTAAATTAGAAGAGGGAGATTCAGACTGGTGAGATGGAAGACAAGTTTTACATTGAGAGTGGTGAGAGCCTCTCCCAGGTTGCCCAGAGAGGCGGTAGAGGCCCCATCCCTGGAACCATTCCATGTCAGGTTGCCTGGGGCTCTGAGCAACCTGCTCTAGTTGCAGATGTCCCTGCTGACTGCAGGGGGGTTGGACTAGATGATCTTCAAAGGTCCCTTCCAACCCAAAATACTTTGATTCTACAGTATGCAGGGACCTGGAATAAGTTTGGCACCTCCAGACTCTGCATGAGGACTGTCCTTCACATTGCCCTCAGGCAAGGACAGGGAGTTCAGGTTTCACCCTGTGCTATTGCATTAACAAGCCTGCAGCAAAGACACCAGTCTGGGGTTTCATTCACCAGCTTCTTTCTGTGCTTTGGCTGGTCATCTCTTGCAAATATCCTCCCTCTGAGCCCCTGATGCTGCTCCCTTTGATGTGTAGCAGCTCTCTCCAGGCCAGGCAGGAGACTTGGTTGCAAAGTTGCTCTGTTCTGTGTCTTCCCCACTTGCAACCTTCTGGCTGCTGATGCTGGAAGGAGTTTGTAAGCAAGGACAGGGCTTTGGGAAAAGGACTGTGCTAGAAGATCAAGGGGAAGGAGGAGCTGGAAGGAGCCACTGATGCCGTTTTGCCCCAGAGACGTTGGACTTGCAGATTGCTGCTTTGCATTGCAGGGACACGTAGTGAGAAGCAGCAGGTAGCTTGGCACATGGTCGCTCTCTTTCTAGTGCTAATAAGTGATGGTTTCATAGGAAACATGCTTTCAAGCAGGTGTCAAGATTTCTCAGAGGTGCTGGTGTTGCTCAGCAGCTTGGCTGGTCCCTGGTTCCCATGGGGAAATACCTGATTCCTGTTGGCTTGCTGCTGTTTTACTTGTTCTGAGAAAATTCTCCTCTACCAGTGACTTAGCATGCCCCAAGCACTGGGCAGTGCCCTGGTCTTGCAGTGGGGTTTGCAGGGATGTGTCAGATCTTATATTGCTCTTCAAAGGGCTCTGTGAGCAGAGTTCCCAAACCCTCCAAATCCAGCCAAGCATGATGAAAAAAGAGTGTTAAGACTTTCCATATTCCAACAGTGGTTTGCTGCTCTGGACTTTGTGCTTGGTGATTGTAAAGCTTTTGGGTTGGTTTGAGTGGCTGAGGCTGTTCTCTAGAAGAGGATGGTGCTTCATGCATCACTGCTGCTGTTAATGCTCCTTTCCCCAGGGCTGGCCAGCACCATCCTTCTGCTAAGCAAAACACAAATCAAGGATGTCACTGGGCAGGCTGGAGAATTGGATGGAGAGGCATCTGATGAGGTTCAACAAGGGCAAGTAAAGGGTCCTGTATCTGGGGAGGAATAACTGCATGCACCAGTACAGGTGTGGGGCAATGTGCTGGGAAGCAGCTCTGCAGAGGAGCACATGGGAGTGCTGGTGGACAAGAAGTTCACTATGACCCAGCAATGTGCTCTTGTAGGCAAGAAGGCCTATGGTCTCCTGGAGTGCACTAAGGAGTGTGGCCAGCAGGTCAAGAGAGGTTCTCCTCCCTCTCTACTCTGCACTAGTGGGATCAGATCTGGGATTCCAAATTCAAGAGAGACAGGGAGCTACTGGAAAGAGTCCAGTGGAGGCTGCAAAGATGCTGAGGGGCCTGGAGCATCTCTGAGGAGGAAAGGCTGAGAGACTTGGGGATGTTTAGCCTGGAGAAGAGCAGCCTGAGAGGGCATCTGGTTAATGTTAATCAGTATCCGAAGGTGAAGAGGATGGGACCAGACTCTTTTTCAGTGGTTTCAGGACAAGGGGCAATGGCCACAAATTGGAACCCAGGAGGTGCCATCTGAACGAGAGGAAGGACATTGCTGGGAAGCAGTGGCAGCATGCTGCTTTGCCTGGCTGGTACTTGAGCACAACTTTCACTTTACTGATTTGCATTTCTAAGTACTCTGTGTAGAGCCCTGCAACATCCAAGGTCAAAGGTGCACCACAGACACTGTTGTTCCTTGTTATCTGGTTTGAGAGATTTTTCTGAAGAAAAATATCCGCCACCTACCTGCTTGGGTTACATCTACAGAGTTGGGAGCTGCTGCTCAGATGATGTTTGTGGAACCCCTATGAGCAGGCTCTGTGCTGCTGATTTGCATTTTTAAATCCTGCTGTGCAGCAGACCACTGCACTGGCAATGGGGTTGGAGAATGGCCACCTCCTGCCCTGCAGCCTAATCTTCCACAGGTTGCTTTGGTGCCGTGGTGGTCATGGTAAAATTGCTCTGTGGGCTCCACACCAGATCCATCTGTCCCTTAGGCAGCTGCAGCAGTGAGAGCTCAGCCCCTCCCCGGCTCCTTTGAGGCCTTGAGCAAGTCTAGTTGAGAGGCATCCCTGCCTGTGGCAGGAAGGTTGGAGTAGATGACCTCTGAGGTTCATTCTGACCTAAGCCATTCTATGATCCTTCCTTCACCCCCTTGGTTGTTGGTGCTTCTCGCAGAGCAGGGCTGCTCTTTGCACCTGCCTGGGTGTTTTTACTCTGCCCTGTAATTTGGTGCTTGCAGGAGTGATGCAAAGTGGTTTACTTTCATCTTGCTGCCTCGAGGTCCCATCCAAACCCAGCACCCAGCTGAAGGACCAGCTCTGTTTCCCTGTGGCTGTCATCACTATTCCCCATCTTCCTGAGAAGATCCCATGGGGAAGGGGACCTGTTATTCCAACACTCTCATCTTTTATTCATCCTCATTTAGTCTAAATGTCAAGTTTGGGGTTTTTTAATCAGGCAAATTCTCCTGTCTCTCTAAAGTGTCCTTTTTGAAGTGCACCAGCGCTCAGAAACGAATGGCAGCAATTAGTATTCAGATGAAGGCATCCCTGACGAGCTCCTTTGCTGAGCATATTCCTAACTACTTAATTACTCCATGTTTAGAACCTTAGGGCTGATTTGCACTGCCTGAGTTATGGGATGAGATGTTCTCCTGCATAGGGGTCCCATGGCTGAGCCTCCAGCTCTGCCATCATCCCTTTCTTGCTCTGGAGCATGTTGGTGTTTTTTGGGCTGTTTCAACCCTGAGAACAAGCTGGCAAACTGCAGATGTGGGTTTTGCTGCTTGTGCTTCCCCACAAGAGCATTGAAATCCCTCCCCCCCTCCCCATCAACTGTCTCCTACACTTCGTGGTGGATTCACAGCTATCAACTCTGCCTGCAACAGCAGCCTCAGTGGGTGCTTTAAATACAAAATCTGTTGTTCAATGCAACAAAAATTCTTTGAGGATTTATTTAGCCAGAAGAAATGGTAGCAGCCAGCTCTGCCTCACCACTGACCCATGTCAAATAGTTTCCCCAGCTGTCCCCAAGCTTCCGTCCCCCCCCAGGCTGGAATTGCTGACATTCCCCAGCATGGCTGTGAAGGATACTCCAGCCCCTTTCCAGCTGTTGTGGTGGTAAGGCAGGAGGCTTTCCAGGAAAAAACAGATGGGAAAGATCTTACCCAGTGGTAAGTTCACCCCTCCTTATTTTTCTCCTAACCACACTCCAGACCTTATATTTCCAGTCTAGCCCAAGCAGAGCTGCAGCAGGCAGGAGCCAGGGCAGGGCTGTCCTGGAAAGGATGCAGCTTTCTGCAATCCACTTTGGAAAGTCTTTTCTGAAGCTTAATTAGAGAAGCAGAACATTTCCAGAACTGAGTATCTCATCACTGGTCAGGGCTGGGATCTCACTGTAGGAGCCACTGACCCTGAGCAAGTGATCTCAAGAGATGGAGATTCACAGAATGGATCAGGTTGGAAGGGACCTTAAAGGGCACCTAGTTCCAGCCCCCTTGCCATAGGCAGGGACACCTTCCACTGGATCAGATTGCTTAAGGCCTCATCCAAGCTGTCCTTGAACATCTCCATCTCCCTGGGCAACCTGGTCCAGATGCTCCTTGGTCTTCTGGCTGTGTCATTTTTTACTTCCTGCTGGATGGAAAAAAACACAACCAATGCACTAAAGGAGTGGCTTTGAGTGCTTCTGTGACAACAATAATTTTTTCTGTGGGTTCAAAGGTTCAGACTTTTCTTCAGCCTCCAAGACTGAATGGGCTGAGGTTCACCCATGCCCTTTGTTGAGGCAGACACAGGCATGCTCTTCTTTCAGTGTGGTGGTCTGTTTGGATGATTTGTCCATCTTCTTGCTGGATTGTTGTTCTGATATTTAATTATTTGCACCAGTTGATTCCCTCTTTACTTCCTTTTTTTTCCCCCCCCCCACAGGTCCACTTTGATCAATTTAAAGAAGCACTTATCCTCATCTTATCCAGAACCCTCTCAAATGAAGAGCACTTCCAAGAACCAGGTAAACACTAAAATTATTTAAAATAGTGTTTTTATTTTGGCAAAGCAGGTATGAGTGGCTTCCATAGTGAAGAGAAAGTGCTTTTTAGGTTCTAAGAGAGGCCCTTCTGCTTGGATGCCCAGACCTAGGGAGAACTTAAGGTCTGTTATGGAGCATTGTTCAAAAGTGTTTTCTGAGGTATTAGATATAAATATCTCATTACCATGATCTAAATGCCTGGAGAGACATGTGGTGTCTGAGTGTAGACAGCTAACAGCACTTCAGATGCTCAACACACCCCACAGCTACCTAATGGGCTGAGATCTATCTTCCTCACATTTCTGGTGGCCAGAGAGGCTTTAGGAGCATTCCAGCTGCAGCAGATAGTTATGGGCAGGCAACCAAATGCTTTAATGCTGCTGCTTTTTCCCAGATGGGGCTGGCACATCCCCTTGCTTTCCCCTTCAGTGCTTTGGCTCTGAGGTGGTGTGACCCCAGTGCAGGCATAGAAGCTCCAGGTTGGCAGGAAGAGGGCTGGGGAGCCTCTGGGCTGAGCTGGTGGCAGCCCTGGCAGCCAGCGAGCTCCTGGTCTTGAGAAACAGCAGTGCCTTGCTGAGTTATTGATCTCTACAACTACCTGAAAGGAGGTTGGAGTGAGGTGGGGTTGGTCTCTTCTCCCAAGGAACAAGAAATGGGACAAGAGGAAATGGCCTCAAGTTGCACCAGAAAAAGTTTAGGTTAGACATTAGGGACAATTTCTTCCCAAAAGGGTGCTAAGCTTTGGAACAGGCTGCCCAGGGCAGTGGTGGAGTCCCCAGCCCTGGGGGTGTTCAACAAACATGTAGCTATGGCACTTTGGGACATTGCTTAGTGGCCATGGTGGCGCTGGGCTGATGGTTGTACTCAGTGATGTTAAAGGAGTGTAAGAGCCATATAGATGTGGTGCTGAGGGACATGGTTTATGGCTGGACTTGGCAGTGCTGGCTTAACAGTTGGACTTGAGGACCTTAAAGGTCTCTTCCAACCCAAACAATTCTGTGGTTGTGTGAAAAGCTGCACTGGTTTTGGATGCTGTTCTGCTTTTGTGATGATGGGGAAGCTCTCTGCAACAGATTGTTCTGGGATGCTAGACACAGAAATGCTTCTCCTGTCTAGTGCTGATTTTGGAGTTTTAAAGTCCACTGTTTCCTTGTGTTTGAAATGAGTATGGTGAGCTCAGACCATAAGAAGCTACGCCAACTTGTCTATGTCCCAGGGGACAGTCAGTCTTGCCCAAAGATGCTTCTGCATAAAATGAGCCCTCTGACAAACCAGCTTGAGGCTGGTCAGAGAAAGCAGTAGGTGCTGCAAGTCCTCACTGTCCTGGGTTTTTCCTTGCTTTGTTTCAGCATGCATTGAAAATGTGGCTTTTCAGACCCTTGGCAGGAAATAGGGTCACTGCCTCAGCATGTGACCCCCACCCTGTGTGTGAGGGGCTGGTGGTGCTGGGGGCACTGGGGAGGTGTGGGCCAGGCTGAGGGCTGAGCTCCAGCTGGAGTGGTGGCAGGGGGGAGCTGAGGTCTGCTGTGTCCCACCTGTATGTAAATCCCTAATCCTGCCTTTAGAGCAGTGGGACGTGAAATCCCTGAAGGAGAAAACAGCTTAGGAAGAGAGGGGGGAGAGGAAAACTCCAGATTTCCTCTCCTGCAGCATCAATTTCAGATGGAGGTTCTTGCAGAGTGCTGCTTGTCAGCAAAATTACAACTGTCCTCCTTGAAGAGCTTGCAAAAACCACAGAGCCCAAGAGCTCATGGAATGGTTTGGGTTGGAAGTGACCTTTCAAGGTCATCTAGTCCTACTGCCCTGCAGTCAGCAGGAACATCTGCAACTAGAACAGGTTGCTCAGAGCCCCAAACAACCTGGCCTGGAAATGGTTCCAGGGATGGGGCATCTACCACATCTCTGGGCAACCTGGGCCAGTGTCTCACCATCCGCTTTGTAAAACATTTCTTTGTCAAGTCTCACCTTTTCTCTAGGTTAGAGCCATCACCCCTTGTCCTGTCATAATAGGCCACACAAAGAAGATGCAATTGATGGCTTATTTTTATTTCCCACCCCATCATTTCCAAAGTTCTTCATGCTTAGAGGAAGATCATAGAATCACTAAGGTTGGAAATGAGCCCTAAGATCATCAAGTCCAACTGTCAACCCAACCCCCCCATGCTCACTAACCATGTCCCAAAGTGCCATGGCTGATGCTGGGTGCAAGAGCAGTCTCTTAGTGCAGTTTGCCAACACAGGTCAGAGGGTGCTCAGGAGTGAGGGGGTGTGATGGATTTTAAAGACTGTGTCACACTCTCACACTGTAACAGGGGGGAGCCTCAGTGGTGCCTGGCAAGGGGTCAGAGGTCTTCTGTGATCCCTTCCAGCCCCTTGGGACAAGCTGGCATGGAGCAGGAGGCAGCCCTGGCACAATAGTGCAGCCAAACTAATCCAAGAGGCTGGATTTATTGAGGAATGGTATGTCTGAGATGCTCTAGCTTTGATTTAAATTCAAATAACTCTTCTCCAAAGGGTTAAATTTGAGGTTATCATAAGGGAAATGACAAAAGAAGTTGTATTGGAGCTGGAGAGCTCTCCTTGGGACACATTTGTCAGTTGGGTTTTGCCTGGCAGGTAATCAAAGGGCATGGGGTGCAGGTAGGAAGCCTGCACCAGGCAGATCTTGGAGGCATTTCTTTTTCATTAATGCATTTTGACAAGTTGGTGAACACCAAAGGCTTAGCTGCTTTTAATTTAGATCAAACTGAAGATTGGGAGAACAAGCTGCTTTGTGCTGTTGGTGTCAAACTGTCAGTGAGTGTGGAGATGTTGGTGTTATAAGCCTGCCCCCAGGCTTGGGGGAAAAAATGAGTTAAGAGCTTCAAATTGTAGCATTTAAATGAAAATTTAATTTGGGGGAGGAGGGGAAATAAAAAATAAAAGCCCAGATTTGAAGGCTGTTTGCATCTATGGAGTTTGTTTTCAAGGAGCTTGGCTCTGGGTCTTCTTGCTGGGGTTTTGCCCAGGGACTTTGGGTAATGGGAAGGTTCCTCGGGTCTGCAAGTGACCAGAGGGGTATGTCTGTGGTCTCCAAAGCAGCTGCTCCCTTGTAGCTCCTAGCCAGCTTGAGGATACCTGGTGGGGACAGCATCATTGTGCCCTTGGGAGCAGCTCAGGCATAGAATCATAGATTCATCAGGTTGGAAGGGACCCTGAAAGGTCACCTTGTTGAACTCCCCTGCAGGGACAACTCTGACTAGATCAGGTTGCTCAGGGCCCCAGCAAGTTTGACCTAGAATATCTTAAGGATGGGGCCTCCACCACCTCTGTGGGCAACCTGTTCCAGTGTTTCACTGCCTTCTTTGTGAAGAACTTCCTCCTAATGTCCAACCTAAATCTAGCCTGCTCTAGTTCAATTAAACAGGTAGGATGGCTCACCCATCCATTGGTGGCAGGCAGGAAGGAACCAAAACTGCCATGCAGGGATGCACAAACAGTTCCTGGAGAGCAGAACCCATGGGCATGACAAGGAACAACCACCACCATGCAAGGATGCACAAGCAGTTCCTGGAGAAGTGGCTGATGGGGGTTTCCCTATTTTGTTCTTGGGAAGCAGCAGGTGGGAGAGGCTCTCAGGCTTGCAGAGAGCAGCTGAGATCAATATATGTTTGTTTCTTTTTCTCTTGGCAAAGAAGCTAAATTCCCTTTCCAAAGGGAAGCCTGGCAGGAAGGATGGTTCTGGCATGCTGTGGGCACTTTGCCTGGGAAGCAGCCCTGAAAACTACGGCAGGCAGAGTTCCTAGTGCTGCTATCATCAGCTCTGTCTCCTCAAGGACATTGGTGTGGGGACATGGACTCAGCTGTGAATTGCAGCATCAGCCATCCCAGCAGACTTTAGCTTTGCTGGGAAGTGGTGGGGCTGGCCAGAGGAATATGGGGAAGACTCTGGAATCTCTATGGGATGCAAGCAGGGTGCTGCTGCTACCAGTGCTCTTCTTCCGTGGGTCACTCTAGCAGTGAGGTGGAGGTTTGGGGACAATAAAATATCTGTGATCTGGGTGATAGAGGGGGAAAGAATAATCAAGCTTTTTTTTCCTTCCTATTTTGGCAAGTAATGGCTTTGTCTCATGGAAGCATGGATGGTGGAGTCACCATCCCTGGAGGTGTTTAAAAGACATTGGGATTTTTAGAATGGTTTGGGTTGGAAGGTACCTTAAAGATCACCTACTTCCAAACCCCTGCCATGGGCAGGGACACCTTCCACTAGACCAGGTTGCTCAAGGCCTTATCCAACCTGGCCTTGAACACCTCCAGGGAGGAGGCATCCATGACCTCCCTGGGCAACCTGTTCTCACTATGAGGATGAGGAGCTTAGATGGTTGAAGAGTTGTGTACAGGGAGATGTTAGGTTATGGCTGCACTGAATGACCTTAAGGTCTTTTCCAACCAGGCAATTCTGTGTGATTCTGTGTTAAGAAGAGATTACTAGGGTGGAGCATGGGATTATGGGAGCACCCAGGACAAATTACAGAGGAGCTTGATGCCATCATCCCTGTGGTCATGAGGAGCTGTTGGGATGTTGTGCTTTCCAACACATGGAGACAACAGAGTTGCTCTCCCAAAGAGGACCTGATGGGAATGATGCCTTTGCAGGAATCCCACCCGCAGGGGAAAGGTTTCTCAGGTGGCTGTGAAGGTCTAGTTGGACCTGGGTGGTAGGGAAATTTGACTGGATATTAGGAGGAAATTCTTTACAGTGAGGATGGTGACACACTGGAACAGGTTGCCCAGGGAGGTTGTGAATGTTCCCCCCCGGAGGTGTTCAGGACCTGCTTGGATGGGGACTTGAGCAACCTGGTCTAGTGGGAGGTGTCCCTGCCCATGGCAGGGCATTTGTAACTTTAAGGTCCCTTTCAAGCCAAACCATTCTGTGTTTAAACTGGTCCCACTGTCAGGTGATATAGGCACAGGCAGCACATCTGGGACAAAACGCCTGGAGCTTGGGTCATGGTGCCTGAACAGGGTGTTCCCAGCAACTGCTGCTTCTCTCCACCTCAGCTGCTGAGCCCAAAGTGTGAAATGGGGATTTGGAGGAATTTAGGCAGTACCTGGTGTCTCTAGGGATTAGGCTTTAGCAGATCCAAGCTGTGGTGTGCTTTGCCCAGCTGCAGGCTGTCTGCCACCATGATGAAGATCCTTCCCTTCCAAATCTTTAGTGGCAAAGTAATTAATTTCATCTTTAAACGTCGGGCTCATGGGGTGAGGGTCTTCCCTCCTCTAAACCCCCTTTTGTCTGCTCTGAGTGGCTTTGATGCTGTGCCCAGGAAAATGCTGCTTGCCAGCAAGGGGAGCTCCCACCCCCCTCTCCAAGGAGAATCAGGATTTGGAACTGACTTATCTAGTCCAGAAAGGCAGAAAATCAACTGTAAATCTCTAACCATGGAGACATTTAAGTGCTGAGATGGACTTGGGGGGACTTGGAGGGGGGTGGGAAATGAGCCAAGGAATGGATGGCTTCTGTCTGCAGCACTTAAACCAGGGGAGATCTGTGAAATGCAGATTTAGGGGGGGTGCTGGGCTTTTCTAGGGGCACTTCAGGGTCCACAGTGCCCCCCAGGCAATGAGGCAGAGAGGTGAGATGCTTGTTTTCTCCCTTAGCCTGGGGGGAAGTTCAAGGGGGAGTAGATCAGCCCCAAGTGTCTCATTAGGTGCCAGCTCTGGAGCGTGTGTTTTACTAACCCCGCCTGTTGCCGGGGGCGGTAGGAAGCAGGGAGCCTTCGACTTGTGTTCTTTTTATCTTTTTTTTTTTTTCTTCTTTTCCCACTTTCTTGGTGGTTTGCTGGCCACACAATAGCGAGGAGCTATGAAGAGAAGCATCTCACATTGCTGTTAGTTGCAGAAGGGGATTCCAGAGGTCAGGCTTGGAGAACAGGTCTTGGTAGGCATGGCTGAGGGAACTGGGGCTATTCAGCATGGAGAAAAGGAGGCTGAGGGGAGACCTGCTGGCTCTCTACAACTCCCTGGAAGGAGTGTGGTGGGGGTCAGTCTCTTTTCCAAAGTACCAACCCATAGGATAAGAGGAAATGGACTGAAGTTTCAGGGGGGATTTAGGTTGGACATGAACCATTTCTTCCACAAAAGGGTTGTCAAGCCATGAAACAGGCTGCCCAGGGAAGTGATGGAGTCCTCATCCCTGCAAGTGTTAAGAAAAAAACAAACAAACAAAAAGCAAACCCCAAAACACAAACAAACCCATCCCCCAAACCAGCAACAGCAACAACCACCACCAAACCAAACAAACAAAAAACCAAAAACCCCACAACCCCATAGACATGGCACATGGTTTGAATGGCCATGGTGGTGTGGTGGTATTGGGTTGGCTGTTGGACTCTGTGATCTTGGAGGTCTTTTCCATCCAAAATGACTCTGTGATTCTAAGAGCAGCCTTGTCTTACTGTTCAACTCTAGCAGGAGGTGTCCCTGCCCATGGCAGGGGGGGTTGGAACTAGATTATCTTTCCTTAGAGATCTTCCTTCCAACCCAAGCCATTCTGTGATTCTATGTTTTACAGTTTGTGACAAATAGCACACAGGGCTCTCTCAGGAGTATCTACCTCATGGGAAGCACCCAGGTTGACCTCTCCCTCCTGTTTCCTCAGGTGCCTTTTAAAACATCTTTTTCCATCCTCCCTCATCAGTTTTGACTGGAAAGGAGAGGCTCAGCTCAGGTCACTGGTGAACTTTTTTGTGCTCAGGGAGCTTGGGTTGCTGGTTTTTGCTGGCACAGGTGCTCAGCTTTCCCTAAATCCAAAATTATTTATGATGATGATGCTGAGACCCTGGCCCAGGTTGCCCAGAGAGGTGGTAGATGCCTCATCTATGGAACTGTTCTGTGTTAGGTTGGTTGAGCCTGCTCCAGTTGCAGATGTCCCTGCTGACTGCAGCAGGGTTGGACTAGATGACCTTGAAAGGTCCCTTCCACCCAAACCATTCTGTGACTCTGTGAGCCTATACACCCAGGGTGTTGTGACCATCAAGGGCACCAGTTACTGTGCTGGGGCAAGGGATTGGGAGATCAGGAGGGTGGAGGTGCTTAGAGGATGCTGGCTGGATGGAAGAATTCCACGTGCACTCAGTCCAAGGGTGATGATCCATGGGGTTTTCTGCAGCAGAGACAGGTCCAAGCTCCCAGGGACGGGGCTGCAGGATGTGGTATATTACAATGAGTGGTACCCATGGCCCCATAACATGAGGGCTTTGTTCTGCATCATCCACCTGGCACACCTTGAAGGTGCACAAGGGCTTGGAAGAGAAGAACAAGATTAAGGGAAATGGAATTTTGGGGTGTTTGAGGTGGAATTCCTTTGGTAGCTGGGCTCAGGGATAGCTTATTTCAGTTGGAGTTTTGCAAGGCAAGAGCAAAGCAAGAACTCTCTGCTCTTCTCCACCTGTGAAGGGTCACCTTATTCTTTGGGAATGTTCTCAAGCTTCCCACCTTTTCCATCCCAGTGGAAAAACCAAGCTTACTCAGGTACTAAGACCAAAGTGGAAAGCAATAATCTGTCAGCCTCCAAATTGCTTAAAAGACAGAGGTGAGGAGATGCTCCCAATTTCACACCCCCTCTTTTCCCCCCCTGCAGCAGCTGGATTTTCTTCTTTGCCCCCCCCTGCAGCAGCTGAATTTTCCTCTCTTTGCCCCCCCCTGCAGCAGCTGAATTTTCCTCTCTTTGTATCGCCCTACCCCCCTACTCCCCCCTGCAGCTGAATTTTCTTCTTTTTGCCCCTCCTCCTGCCCCCTGCCAGCTGGATTTTCCTCTTTTCCTCTACCAGCAGTTGAATTTTCCTCTTCCCCCCCCGCCACTGCCCCCAGCAGCTGGATTTCCACCCCTGCCTCCCCTCCAACCCCCAGCAGCTGCCTTTTCAGCTGCAGCAGTGTCAGGGAGATGGGTTGGCAAAGACTCTTCTGAGCACTGGGAAATCCAGAAGGAAATTAAAACCACAGCTTCCTAATTACTAAATTCCACCTTCTTTTCCCTTTACATCTTCCCAAAGACAGCTGAGGCATGGAGGTGCCTGTCTGCCTTAGAAAAGGGGAAAAAAATATTTCTAAAAAAAAAAAAAACAAACCCAAGCACCCACAAAAACAAACAACAAAACAACCCCTGAAAAAAAACAAAACCCACAAAGCTTCCCCCTCACCTCCCCAGCATTTTTTTCAGGGGGGGAAGAGAGGGAGAGGGAATAAATGAGTGAATGAGTAGCCACAAATATTAGCATTTCAGAGAGGGCTGCTGGATGGAGATTGTTCACCACCGGGCAAGCTTTAATAGGAGTGATAAGGTTTGCTTTTGTTCTCAGGCTCTTACTTAATCAGCCTGTCTGCTTGTGATTTTGATTTTATTTTACTTTTTTTTTTAATTCTTTCTCACACACAACTTTCATGTGTGAGTCCCAGCTGCAGAAAAATCTTGTTTGGGGAAAAAAAAAAAAAAGAAAAAAAAAAAAAAAGTCTTGTTCAAACACAGGCACTGGGATTTGTTCCCTAGAGCTGCAATATGGATGGTTGGAGTTGCAAGGCTGGAGGAATCAAAGCACTCCTAGCCCTGTGTATTTTATAATTCATTGCATAGCTAAGTTGCAGAATATATTTCTTTTTTTTTTTTTCCCCTCTAACAAGCTTGTAGCCTTCTTCCGTATCTAAAGGAATATTATCCAAGGCTTTTGGGCAAGAGGAGGAGGGGGTTAGAGACCATTTGTCAATGATTGAACAGCTTCCCTGCTCCTTATTAGTATTGCACTCTTGCATTTATTTTGTACCAGGGTGCTCTGCAAATAAAAATTTCAAAAGCTGCTGGTTTTGTGCTGTTGTCTCAGTACCTTGCAAGCAGCAAAAAATAAAAGATGATCTCAGGTCCTGGGGGGGATGGTTTCAGTGGTGAGGTTTGATGTTTTTGATGGTTAGGTTAGTAAACATTGGAACAAAGCATGGCAGAGAGCCCTTCCCCTAATTGAATCCCTGGTTAATTTGGTCCTCTGGTTAATTTGCACCCTGCAATGATGATTCTCAAGGTCAGGCTTGATGGGTGTCTTAGCAGCCTGATCTAGTTGGTGTTGTCTTGATCTGGTTGGAGGTGCCCCTGCTTACTGCAGGGGTATTGGACGAGATGACATTTGAGGGTCCCTTCCAACCCAGTGCAATCTGTGATTGTGTCCCCCTTTTTATTGCAGGGTGGGGGCTGGACTAGATGACCTCTAAAGATCCCTTACAACCCAAAGCATTCTCTTATTCTCACTGAAAATGGCCCAAAATGTGCTTATTTATTTATGTTTGTCTTCTTTTGATCCCCATCCATGACTGTTCTTGGATAATTCAGTCCCCAATGGCAGGAGCTTGCTGTGAAAAGCTGGAGATGAGCAGTGCAAGCAGAAGCTGGAGAGAGGGAATGCAAGCAGAACCCCCCCCCCCCCGCCCCCCCCCGTAATTAGATGATGGCTCCAAAGGGTTATTTAGATCTTGCAGTTGGCATTAGTTGCACAGCACAAGCTGGGACCTGCCCTGCCGTTGCCGGGATCAGCTGCTGGTGTCTCCTCCAGGAGATGTTCACCTCCAAACTTGCCCAGTTTTTTTCCACTCACCCAGTTGTGTTTTCATGGAGCTGTGATTTAAATCCACAGAAGCAGCAGCAGTCACCCAGGTGCCTGCATAATCTGGAGCCTTAAGCTGCCTAAGTGCAATGCTGGCCCTAATTAAACCTGCCCAGTGCAGCTAATGAAGATTAGTGCAGCATCTCATGGACTTTCCATTCCAGGCTGTTTGTAAGGTTCGGGGCTGCGGTTTGTTTTGTTTTGTTTTGTTTCTTTATCTCATCCCATTAAAAGACCACATTTGATCTGAGAATTGGGGAAGGGTAAGATGGAGCCCAGATTCCACCTTTATTTTTTCTGGGGTAGAACTAATTCCAACCCATCAGACCCAATGCTATGGTAAAGGTGATGGTCCTGGAAAGGAGCAGCTGCTAGTGCTTGCCCAAAGGGAACAGTGGTGGCAATTCAACACTTGAAATACTGCAACCAAACCAGCCTTGTGTGCTTTGACCTGAGAGCTGGATCTGCACAAATCATGTTAACCTCTGTGCTTTGTTCTTGGCTTCCACAGATTCTTCCCCAGAAGCACAACCCAAGTACATCAAAGGCGGCAAACGCTACGGCCGCCGGTCCCTGCCGGAGTTCCAGGAGTCGGTGGAGGACTTTGCCGAGGTGACCGTCATCGAGCCGCTGGGCGAGGAGGCATGTCCCACGCACATTGCTTCCACTGACTGCCAGGAGGTGAGCTGCAAGGGGCTAGGTGCTGAGGTGGGCTTGTCATCCCCAGGCATCACTGCTCCCCACAACATCATCAGGGATCTACTCAAGGGAGTCCAATGGAGAGCTACGAGGATGATGAAGGGACTGGAGCATGTGCCCTGTGAGGAGAGGCTGAGCCCTGGGGCTGTTTAGTCTGGAGAAGAGAAGACTGAGAGGGGATTTAATAAAGGTTCATAAATATGAGGGCTTGGTGTCAAGAGGGAGGGGACAGGTTCTTCTCAGTTGCATCCTGAGATAGGACAAGGGGTAAAGGGGTAATACATTACCACACAGGAGGTTCCACCTCAACAAGAGGAGGAACTTCTTCACTGTGAGGGTTGCAGAGCACTGGAACAGGCTCCCCAGAGGGGTTGTGGAGTCTCCTTCTCTGGAGACTTTCAAAACCCATATGGACGCATTTCTGTGTGACCTGTGATAGATTCTATGGTTCTGCTCTGGCAGGGGGGGTTGGACTCGATCTCCAGAGGTCCCTTCCAACCCCTAATATCCTGTGATCATCTTGGACACCTTCTGGTGCCCTTTCAGTGCTTAAAGGAGTCAATAAGGAAGATGGGGATAGACTTTGAAGCAGGGCCTGTTGTGACAGGACAAAGGGTGATGGGTTTAAAAGAGGGAGATTTGGACCAGAGAGAAGGGAGGAAATTTTGACACTGAGGGTGGCAAGACCCTGGCCTGGGTTGCCCAAAGAGGTGGTAGATGCCCCATCCCTGGAACTATTTCAGGTGAGATTACTGGGGGCTCTGAACAACCTGCTGCAGTTGCAGATGACCCTGCTGGGGGTGTTGGAAAGGTCCCTTGAAAGGTCCCTTCCAACCCAAACCACTCTGTGATTTCATAACCTCAGCTGCTCCCCACACCACCCTAAAGTGTTTTGGACGCCCTTGGGGTCTTCCCAGCTAAGATAATGATCAGCTCTCCCTGTGGCTCAGTCATGCCAGGTGGTACTTCCCTTGTCCAGCCTCAGATTCCATGCCGTGGGAAGCTGGGGAGGAGCTGGGCTCGTGACGCGCACCGGTGACGTGCAGGGGGTGCTGGCACCGCTGGCCTCCCCAAGCTGCTGGCTGAAGAACTGGCCAGCAATTAAACCAGGGCTGTTCCACTGCCTCTGTGGCTAATGAAGTGTGGGCTGGGAGCAGAAGGAGCATGTCCTCATTTATTAGCTCATCTGCAAATGTCTGGCTGTGGCTCCAGCGCTCTTGGGCAGAGGGGTGGTGAGCAGCAGAGCTCCGTAGCAGGACAGTGCCCTGAATCTACAGCCACCAACTTTCAGTCTTTTACTTCTTTTTCCAGTAAAAAGCTTGTGTGCTTCTGCAACCTGTCCTTGAACACCTCCAGGGCATCCACAACCTCTCTTGATGGCCTATTTCAGTGTCCAATGTTGGGGACTCCACCACTTGTGAGGGGACAGAGCTGATTGTCTTCTTGTCCTCAATCTCCCCAGTAACTTGTATCCGTCAACCCACATCTTGTCCATGACTCCTTATAAAAAAGGAGTCTCCATCTTCTTTGTAGCCACCCTCTAAAAGGTGAAGAGCAGTTGGATTTGGTGGTGTGCATTGGGATATGACCACAGCAGCATTTCCCTGGAGCTGTGCTCATTCCAGCCTTGCCCCAGTTTGCCAAGTATTGTTGATTCAGTAGTGTGTGGTGGGAGTTTTCCAGTGGGAAGGAGAAACACTGCTGCTTTCTTCCCTCCTCTGTCTCTCCTGGTTTCCCTAGAGATGAAGGGGAACTTTGTAGGCACCTGCTTAACACTGCATGGGGAAGCAATGGAGAAACTTCCAGTTCTCAGATTTCCAGTGACATTCCTATGCAACTGAGTTTAAAAATAATGGAAAAAAACAACACAACTTGAAGACAAGCATTTCCACCAGAACCTGCTTCTTTACCCTGTTCTTGACAACCTTTACTCAGTGTCACGAGGGTGCTCATCCATCTCCTGATGCTGGCCACTGTGGGCTGCCTTGGCCTTGAAATCGGTGTTAATCTGCCCACAGCCCTTAGGGAAGTAATGTCCTTTGGTGGAAGCAGCCACTCCAATGTGACTCCTGATTTAGCTGTGAAGGAGATATTAAAGGGAGGTTGTCCTGAGGTAAGTGTTGGTCTCTTCTCCCAAGTAATTAGTGATAGAACAAGAGGGACTGGCCTCCAGCTGCACCAGGGGAGGTTTAGGTTGGATGTTGGGGGGGGAAAAAAAAAAAAATCACTGAAAGGGTTGTCAGGCATTGGAATAGGCTGCCCAGGGAGGTGCTGGAGGCACCATCCCTAGAGGTGTTTTAAAGCCATACAGATGTGGTGCCTGAGAATGTGGCTCAGTGGTGGACTTGACAGAGAAGGGCTAATGGTTGGACTCACTCTTGAAGGTCTTTTCCAATGGTTCTATGATGAGAAGTTAGCTGATTAACAAGGTCACTTAATTAACTCAACTGGTAGTAACCACACTGTGCTCCTGTCTCCCAATGGGATCTCTTGTTGCACGTTTTGGGGTGGGTGAGATGATTAATCCTCTTCCATCTCGAGCAAAAATCCCTATTTATTTACTTATCTTTATCAGTATCACTCTCATGTCCCTAAAAGAAGATCCCCTTGGTATGCTCAGAAATTAGTTGCTTGGAGGTATTGGGTGGGGAGGGGATGGTGTCTTGTGGCCAAAAAGCTCATCAGGAGCCTCCTGAAGCATTGACTTCTTGAGTCTTGACGCAGCAAAACAGCCTTTGCAATTTTCTCCTGCTGTGTGTAGAAACACGCTGCTCCACAAGCCTGTCTCCAGCCCAGCGTTGTTTTGCTGGCCTGAGAACTGGGGCAGTGTGGCTTAATTGGTGCTTTCTTTCAACCAGTGCCAATTAAAAGGGCTCAGGCTCTGTCTGAGAGGCTTCCTTCTCTTTGTAAACACGAGAGGCTGGAGGGTTGGTCTGTGCGTGGGATTGGCTGCCCATGGAAGCTCCATGACCTCCATCCCTGGTGGCTTCCCACGTTCCACTGGACAAAGTTATGAGCAGCTGGGTCTGAACTCAGCATTCACCCTGCTGAGAGCAGAAGGGTGGTGTAGGGATCCTGAGGTTCCCTCTGACCCTCCTGGCTTCATCACTGAATCATAAAATGGTAGGATTCAGAAGGGAGCTCTGGAGATCATTAACCGCTGCTAATGCAAGTACTCCTAGATCAGGTTGCACAGGAATGCATCCAAAGGAGGAAACTCCACAAACACTCTCAGGGCAGCCTCTTCCAGTGCTCCATCACCCTCAAAGGAAAGACATTTTCCTTAAATTCCCTACGGATGCTACTTGGCTGATGGATGATGAGAAACTAATGGCCCTTGTGGTGTTATGGATGTGGTGCTAATGGAGCTGCAGCCATGAAAGCACTTAGAAATGCAACCTGAAAGCTTGTGGTGGTTACATCTGCACCTCTTCAGCCCCAGCTGCCACATGAGCTTGTTGCTCTTCATACAGGTGATGGGTCTTGTTGGGCTCTCAAGCCTGGGGTGGCTGAGAGATGACCAACTGTGCCTTGGAAGTGCTCTGACCTTGCTTTTGTTTCCTTTTTGTTTTGTGTTACATATAATGATGATCTGCTGAATGGTGGTGCAGGGTTGGGATGGGGAGCAGGTTTGGTGGCCTTGTGGTACCAGCATCAACCTGGCAGTAGGGCAGCAGCACCCTTTGGCACATATTTCCCAGCAATGCACCCCTGGGACTGGTGGGACTCTGGTGCTCTCTAGCTGAAGGCAGCTGACAAAGCCAGGTGTGGGTATTTGCTGTCCTTCAAGGCTCTCTGCTCTGACTGTTCCAACCAAGGAATTGATCTCTGGGCAAGCATGTGGGGAAGGAGAAATGGTGTCCCCAGCATAAGAAGGAATATTGAACTGCTGGAGCAGGTCCAGAGGAGGCCACAACGATGATCAGAGGGCTGCTGCACCTCTCCTATGGAGACAGGCTGAGAGTTGGAGCTATTCATCTGGAGAAGAGAGGGCTCCAGGGAGACTTCGGGGCAGCCTTCCAGTACCTAAAGGGGAGTACAAGAAAGCTGGGGAGGTACTTTTTACAAGGGCTTGTAGTGATAGGATAGGAGGGAAGGGATTGGAAGTTGAGAAGGGTAGATTTAGACTGGAAACGAGGAAGAATGGTGATGAGACACAGGAGCAAGTTGCCCAGGGAGGTCATGAATACCCCCTCCCTGGAGGTGTTCAAGGCTGGCTTAGATGAATCCTTAAACAAGCTGGTCTAGTGAGAGGTGTCCCCCATGGCAGGGGGTTGGAAGTAGATGATCTTGAAGGTCCCTTCCAATGCAAACCATTCTATGAATCCGTGATTCTATGCAATGGGGTTCGTGAGCACTGGTGTGAGGGCTCACCTGACTGCGTGCAGTGCTGAGCAGGGCTCTGTGTGCGCTCCCGATCGTCATTTTAATTAGCAATATATTCTGGTGGAGAACAAAGGTCTGTCTCGCTGAAGCAGATGGCAGTGGGGGAAGAAGTTGCTGCCTTATTATGGGGAGAGGCCACCAGGAGCAAACGGCACAAGCTGCAGATGCTGCTCCGATCCGAAGCATTGAAAGCCTTTGGCCATCTGCCGCTCGGCCCAGCCGGGCCCGCGGCTGCCCGCGGAATGCTGCATTCCTGGGGTCCCCGCCGCCGGCACGCCGAGCGCCGCCTGACCCGCCGCCAGCTGTAGCTCCTCCGCCGCGGGGGAGACAATGGCATCGGCATGCGTCGGCCTCTCTTTGTCCTCCCACCGGTGGTGGCCGACCGGGAGCCTTCACTGCACAAAGGATTCCCCCGAGCTGCCCACAGTGGGACCCTGGCACAGAGAGGGAGGAGGTCACACGAGCTACCTGGACTTAGTGGTAGTGGGTTTCCAGCTTGCAGCCCCCCTCCTGTATTGTTCCTAATGTCCAACCTAAGCCTCCCCTGGTGTAACTCGAGGCCAGAATTAACCAGATTGGAAGAGACCTTCGAGATCATCAAGTCCAACCTATCACCCAACACCATCTAATCAACTAAACCACGGCACTGAGTGCCTCACCCAGTCTTTTTTTAAACACTTCCAGGGATGATGATTCCACCGCCTCCCTGGGTAGCCCATTCCAATGGCCAATTACTCTTTCTATGAAGAATTTCTTTCTAAGATCCAGCCCAAACCTTCTCTGGTGCAGCTTTTGAGACTGTGTCTTGTTTTGTCACTGGTTGCCTGGGAAAAGAGACCGACCCCCACCTTGCTCCAACCTCCTTTCAGGGAGTTGCAGAGAGCCAGAAGGTCTCCCCTCAGCCTCCATTGCTCCAGGCTGAACAACCCCAGTTCCCTCAGCTGCCCCTCATAGGACTTGTGCACTAGAAAGTCCCTGAGGTGAGAAGCTCAGGTGCCGAATGGTTTAGGTCTGTTTCTCTATAAACATACATGCTGCTTATGTGAAAAGACTTGGAGACAGATGTGGACCCCCATTCTGAGCATCACTACCCAAATTCCCTTTGGTTTCCCTCTGTTCCACAGACAAGTGACTGCAGGGTGGTAGCTCTGTCTAGCAAAGATACCATCTCTCAGCACAAAGTTGGCCATTGGTACAGATAATTATGGGCTGGGATGACATCAGTTTGGGATTGCCAGACCTATTTTTGGGCTGTTTTCTGGTTTTTTTGCAGGTAGCAACTTGGTGGTACCTGTTGCCTCAGGTCTTGCTTTATGTGTGTGTTCCCTGGTGGTTTATCTGGCAAACCAAGAATTTAGTTTTGTCTAAATATGAGAAGGGACTTCTTTAAGGGTGGTGGAGCACTGGAGCAGGCTGCCCAGAGAGGTGGGAGAGTCTCCATCTCTGGAAATATTTAAGACCCACCTGGATGTGTTCCTGTGTGACCTTCTTTAGAGGACCCTGCCTTGGCAAGAGGGCTGAACTCTATCTCCAGAGGTCCCTTCCAACCCCTACCATTCTGTGACTCTGCTACATTAATACCTCAGTAGTGATGTCCTGCTAGGATCACTTTTTTGGGTCAAAATCTGCAGCTTTCTAGTGCAGTATTATATATATTCTTGGCTTTGTCCAGAGCTGCAGGTTCCAACCTCTTCCAGGCTGATTTCTTACTGGAAGAGCAAAGTTTAAATCCCATCTTTTCCATTCCTAATTCACAGAATGGCTTGGGTCAGAAGGGGCCTTTCAAGGTCAACTAGTCCAACTCCCTTGCAGTCAGCAGGGACATCTTCAAGGAAAACAGGTTTCTCACAGTTCCAAACAACCTGATCTGGAATGTTTCTAGGGATGGGGCTTCTACCACCTCTCTGGCCCCATGTCTGTCCCCGAAAGCAGAGGTGATGCAGAGAACCCTACCAACCCGTGGAGAGAAATGTTGCAGCCCTGGTCCAGCAGATGAAATGGCAGTGAGCAGCAGAGCTAAAAAAAGTCTGGTGACCTAATCCAGTTTCCATGGCAACATTGTAGATTAATGGCTTTTAGCTGTAATCTGAAAGAGACGTGTTGAACTTTTTATATGATGATTTAGAGCCTCTTCATGTCCTGGGTGACTTTGACTTCAAATCCATCAGTCACGCACATGCAAGAAGTAGTGGTGGAGAAGCAACATCTGCTGCTGCTGAACCAGGAGTTACTATCGTTGAGCATCGTGTGGGAGTAAATATCCTCAGCTGGTACAAGGGTGGCAGAGACAGGACAATGTGTAGCACATGGGGAAATAATTTCAAACAAGGTTCTTCTGCCCTGCTCCTGGTGTGGCCTGACCTGATGCAGCATTGCCGCAGAGGAAGTGGGATGGCTTAAGACTGGTAAAGAGTATGTTGTTCTTAATTCCACCTCAGCAGAGAGCTTGTTGGCAGCAGGGCTTCATCTGCTGAACTAGACCTACAGTTATCAGAGGTTTGGGAGTTGATCTGGATAAGTGGAGGCTGCCAGGCTTCAGGCTATGCAGGCAGATGTCCAAGTGCTGAGGAAAGTGGTGGAGCCACCATCCCTGGAGGTGTTAAAAAAAATGTGTAGATGTGGCACTTGGGGACATGGCTGAGTGGGCATGGTGGTGTTGCATTGATGGTTGGACTTGGTGATCTTAGAGGTCTTTTCCAACCTTACTGCTACTATGAAAAGGGGAAGCATAAAGCAGCAGAAGCTTAATTTCCCAAATTGCACTTGCTCTGGGAACAGATGTCTTAGAGTGATATAAAAGCTCCTTCCAACCCAAACCATCAAAGGTCTGGCTGTGTGCAGGACCTATGGGAATGAAAGAATAACCCAAACTCAGGTGGAGCCCTATATGCAGCAGGTGACAAGTGACAGGACAAGAGGAAATGGCCTCAGGTTGCACCAGTGGAGGTTTAGGTTGGACTTTAAGGAAATATTTTTCTATGAAAGGGTTTTCAAGGCCTGGAAGAGGCTTCTCAGGGCAGTGGTGGAGTCCTCATTCCTGGAGGGACTGAAAAGTTGTGTAGATGTACTGAGGGACACGGTTTAGTGGTGGACTTGGCAGTGCTAGGTTATTGGTTGGACTTGATGGATTTTAAGGCTCTTTTCCAACCAAAACAATTTACAATTTCATGTGATCTTCCCTGCACCCTCAGACAAGCAGTATGGTTTGCTTGGAGGGCAAATCCCTCGTTCTCCATCACCCTACCTGACTGTGCCACCTCTCATAGGTCATTTATGGGGCCTTAGGCATCTTCTGCTGCAGCTGTGACTTATCCCCACTGAAGAACCTTGCATGCCAGAAAAAGGCAGCATCAAAGAGCTGTGGATTGCCAGCCCAGCCCATGGGGAACAGAGAGATGAAAGCCTGGCAGCGTTGTTGGAGCCCTGTAGCTCTTTTGATGCTGATTGTGGAGTCTCTTTCATATGGGTGATGTCTTGCACTAGTAATAACTCAGGAACCTTTTGTTTTCTCCCTAGCACTGGAAGACACGAGACAGCGAGGAGTATGAGGCTGAGGGTAAGAGCAAACAGCAGCACCTTTGTGTGCTGCTTCTCTTTCTTTAACTTTGAATATGGATCAGAGAAGCACAGTAAGATGGTTCCAAGCCTTCTGAGGGGTCCCAGCCTGGTGTGGTCAAGAAGATGATTGGTGTGGGACAAGCCAGCTGTGAGCTGGGAATGAAATCTAAAGCAGGGCTTTAGCCCTGGGGCACAGTCTTGTGCCTTTTATCCTCTGCCCTCTTCTCCCTCTTGCTTGGTAGAGAAGCTTCCTTGCTGTTGGTGCTCTCAGTCTCCCAGGTTCCAGCAGCTCCCTGAGCAGCAGCTTTTGGGGGTCCCAGTTGAGAGTGTTCATGTCCTGGTCCCCCCGCCCTGTCCTGAGGCTGCTGGCTGTAGTGGAGCCTGGTAGGCACTAGATGTCAGCATGGACCACTAGTTAAATGTTTCCTAATTGTCCTGAAGGGTGACCCTAAGGTGACTGCTGGCCTTTGGCACTAACCTGCAGCGTGCAGAGTTCAAGGTCCTTGGTGTACAAATACAAGGCTCCAGCTGGCCTGCAGATAGCAGCTCAAGATGGGGTTTGCTCCTCACTAAAGTGCCTTATTGATGGGACTCTGCCATGTTGCAGCTTTTCATTGCTTCAACACCTCTTCAGAGTTTGGCTGCTCTCTAAACCCTGTTCCATCTGAAAAGACCAAATTTTTTCTCCAAAAGCCACTTTCCCAGCCCCACAGTGAGGTAGTGGGTGGAAGTGTTTGCAGCTGAGCAAGCTGTGACTGGTTTGTGTCTAGTAACTCTGTTTCCAGCTGATTGAAAATGCACTCCAAGCTTTGCTGGAAGTAGAGGAGATGTGTTCAAGCTGGCTATTGGGTTTTTTCTTCCCCTGAAGAGCTCTTTGGAAGTGCCTAGATCAAAACAGACACTACACTTTACAAGCAAAGGGGATGGGAGTTTGGGCAGCTCCACTTGGGAGGTGACATTTGTGAAGACAGGCAACCACTGAAGTTCTTGACCCAGTTAAGGTGTATTTAGATATGGAACTCGTTCAGTCATAGATTCATTGAACTGCCTGAGTGGAAGGGACTTTAAAAATCATCTAGTTCCAACCCCCTGGCATGGGCAGGGACACCTCTCTCTAGACCAGGTTGTTCAAAGCCTCATCCATCCTGGTCTTAAACACTTCCAGGGTGAGAAATCCACAACTTCTTTGGGCAGCCCATTCCAGTGTCTCACCACCCTCACAGTAAAGAACTTTTTCCCCATGTCTGGTTTAAATCTACCCTGATCCGATTTAAAACCATTTCCCCTTACAGTCCTCTGCCTTGATCCCATAACTGCCCAGAAGGGTCCCTTCTCCCTCCATGCTAGCAGTGAAGTCAGTAGGGTTGCCCTTCCCCTGGCCCCCAGCCCGTGTTGGCTATTGGATTTAGACTAGATAGAAGGAAGAAATTGTTTATGCTGAGAGTGGTGAGATACTGGCCCAGGCTGCCCAGGGAGGTGGTAGCTGCCCCATCCCTGAAACCATTCCAGGTCAGGTTGTTTGGGGCTCTGAGCAACCTGCTCTAGTTGCAGATGTCCCTGCTGACTGCAGAGGGGTTGGACTGGATGACCTTGTAAAAGTCCCTTCCAACCCAAACCAATCTGTGATTCTATGCTGAGCAGCAAGTTCTCTGTGATGTGCAAACCCCCCAGGTGCTCTGGTGATCACTTGTGTGCAGTAGATGGACAGAAACCCAAGCAGTTTCCTCCTTTTCCAGGGCAGCTGCGCTTCTGGAACCCAGATGACCTGAATGCCTCCCCTGGAACATCACTGCCCACCCCAGACTGGATAGAAGAGAAACTGCAGGAGGTCTGTGAGCACCTTGGCATCACCAGGGATGGTCACCTGAACCGCAAAAAGCTTGTGTCCATTTGTGAGCAGTATGGGCTCCAAACGGCAGCTGGGGAGGTGAGTGCACCTGGGCTTTAGTGTAGCCCTCACAAAGTATGTCTTGTGCTTAACCAGGTTGCTACCTGGAAGGTGGTTTTCAGCTCCAGCTTGTGGCTTTCCAGCACGTTTGTTGGTGTCACCCCATCAGGCATGGGAGGCTGCTCTAGGGGAAGGCAGCTGGCACCGTAGCGTGCGTGGCTTCTCTTGCAATCACAGAGGCAACTGAAACGTAAAAACACATCCTGCATTCCAACCGTGTCTCCTTAAGCCCCAAAATCTTTTAGCTAAGACAGTAAATATGAGTTTAAAATATTCATAGATGGTTGATTTGGCTTTGAGGAGACCCATGGGCAGTTTATGTTCCACATGAAGAGTCCACAAGAAAATGATTTATTGAGGAAAAAGAAGTCTCTTGTCAATTTAGGATTTAGTTTTATTAAAGAATTAGTTGAAGTTTTGTTCCACCTTAAAATAACATGGCTCACAATAATTTCTTTTAGAAAACCTGTTTCTGAGCAGGTTTCCTTTGCAACAAAATGTTCTCAGGATATTAAAGCAGAAAATGGAAAAAAAAAATATACCCTAGACAAAGAAAAAGTGAAGGCTTCATCTTAGCATCTCTGCTTCTAATAAGGTTGGTCTTGCTTTTCAGAGAGCAGACTGCCCTGAAGCAGGAACCAGATTTATTATAACCTTGAAGTGTCTTCTAGGTTTGTTTTTGGGTTTTGTTTTTTTTTTGTTTGGTTGGTTGGTTGGTTTGGTTTTTGCTTGGTCACTTCCCAAACTGCTAGGATTTTGGATTCTCTCTCATTACTTTGAACTGAATCCCTGAGATTACCCTGTTCAAGAGCAGGATGAAACAAAGGGGTTTTCATGCTCCTCCAAGATGAGCAGGAGGTTTTACAAACAGGATTTTCACAGTGTATGTGGCTCTGCATTTCCTATATGGAGAAGAGGCAACAGGCACAAACTTGAACAGAGGAGTTTCCATCTAGACATGAGGAGGAACTTCTTTACTTTGATGGATCATTGAACCAAGATGCCCAGTGAGGTTGTGGAGTCTCCTCTGGAGAGATTCCAAATCCACCAGAACTTGTGATCCTGTGCAACCTGCTGGGAGTGACCCTGATTTAGCAAAGGCATTGGACTAGGTGATCTCCAGAGGTCCCTTCCAACCCGTACCAGTCTGTGACTCTGTGAAGGTTCTGTATGAAGGTGCCAGGGTGGTCAGGCTGCTGCAGTGTGACAGTAACTCTTGTTTTGCTCTCTTATTTCTGTAGAGCCTTGGGAATAGGATGTTTTCTGCTGAGCCAAATTGTTGCCACAGTATTTTTTTTTTGCAATAACGAGGTGTGATTTCTATTCTCTGCGACTTGCAGGTGATTGAAGAGGTGCTCCATAACCTGGAGCAAGATGGCACCATGAGCGTGGAGGACTTCTTCTATGGCTTGTTTAAAAATGGCAAGTCATTGACACCATCGGCATCTACTCCGTACCGACAGCTGAAACGGCACCTCTCCATGCAGGTGAGAAACTGAGCTGGATCCTGGGGTAAAAGCAGGAGTACAAGTCCTGACCAAAGCCCTTGCAGCATGTCTTCCCCTCTTCTTCCCCATTGAAGGGGCTGGAGAACAGGTCTTGTGAGGAGCAGCTGAAGAAACTGGGGTTGTTCAGTCTGGAGAAAAGGAGGCTGAGGGGAGACCTCATTGCTCTCTACAACTCTCTGAGAGAAGGTTAGAGCCAGGTGGGGTTTGGTCTCTTCTCCCAAGCCACAAGTGATAGGATGAGAGGAAATGGCCTGAAGTTGCACCAGAGGAAGGTTTAGTTTGGATATTAGAAGGAACGTTTTCGCTGAAAGGGTTCTTAAGCAGGGGAACAGGCTGCCCAGGGAGGTGGGTGAATCCCCATCCCTAGAAGTGTTTAAAACATGTAGAGGTGTGGTGCTGAGGGACGTGATTTAGCACCAGACTTGGCAGCGTTGCATAATGGTTGAACTCTATCTTAAAGATTTGTTTCCAACTGAAATGCTTCTGTGATTCTGTGGTTTGTCACTGTGGTGATGTAGCCGTGATGGCTCTCCTCCCATATCAAGGTAGCTGATGGCAGCTTCTGCTTTACCCTTCCAGGGATGCGACCACCTCCACCCCAAGCAAGAGTGATGGGGTTAAGCTGCTGCAGGCTTGGTCAGGGAATATGGGAGGATAAAGCAGAAAATGCTCTTAAAGCAAAGGGGAGATGGCTCCCCTTTAAAGTGGCATGCCTTAGAGGTCATAGAATCATAGAAGTTTTGGTTGGAAGGGACATTAAACATTATTTAGTTTCTACCCTCTGCCATGGGCATGGACAGATGAGACCAGGCTGCTCAAAACCCCATCCAGCCTGGCTTTGAACACTTCCAGGGTTGGGGCATCCAACATTTCCTTGGGCAATCTTTTCCAGTGTATCACCACCCTCATGGTGAAGAATTTCTTCCTTGTGCCTAATCTAAATCTCCCCTCTTTCAATTTAAAACCATCACCCCATGTCCTGTCACTACCCTCCCTGATAGAGTCCATCCTCAGCTTCCCTGTAGGCTCATTTTAAATACTGGAAGGACTCTTTCAAACTGTGAAATGCAGAAAGCAAATGAGATAAGCTGGATGTGTGGGGAAGCAGTGACCTTGAATTGGCTGACTCTGGCCAGGCAAGTCCCACATCTCCATTTTATTTTTGAGAGAGAGAGCTTGAATTTTGTGAGCTTGGTTGGACTATGGTTGAACTTGATCTCTAAGATCTCTTTCAACCTCAACAGTTTGTCCCTGGAGGTATTCAAGAAATACGTGGATATGGCACTTTGGGACATGGCTTAATGGCCATGATTCAGGCTGAACGTGAGGAAGAAGTTCTTCACCATGAGAGTGGTGAGAACCTGGAATGGGTTGTCCAGGGAGGTGGTTGAGGCCCCATCCCTGGAGGTGTTTAAGGCCAGGCTGTATAAGGCTCTGGCCAGCCTGATCTAGTGTGAGGTGTCCCTGCCCATGGCAGGGGGGTTGGAACTAGATGATCCTTGTGGTCCCTTCCAACCCTGACTGATTCTATAATTCTGATTGTATGATGGTTTTAGGTTGATGGTTGAACTTGATGATCTTAGAGGTCTTTTCAAACCTAAGCAATTCCACAATTCTATGACAGCAGTTTCTGCAGCCTGCAAGTAGGAGAGACACTTCCCAGAGCAGAACCAGCAGCCAGGGAAGGGAAGATGTCAGATGCCCTACGATGAAATTTGGAAGTCAGCATGGCCATGAGACTGGCCATGTCTAGCTGGGTACCCAGGGGTGCACTGCTGGGAACCATGTGCCAAAGGGTGCTGCTGTCCTACTGCCAGGTTGGTGCTGGTACCACAAGGCCACCAAACCTGCTCCCCATCCCAACCCTGCACCACCATTCAGCACATGATCATCGTTACGTGTAACACAAAGCAAAAAGGAACCAGAAGCAAGGTCAGAACACTTCCAAGGCACAGTTGGTCATCTTTCAGCCACCCCAGGCTTGAGAGCCATCACTTGTATGAACAGAAACAAGTTCAGGTGGCAGCTGGGGCTGAAGATGTGCAGATGTAACCACCACAAGCTTTCAGGTTGTATTTCTAGGTGCAAGTGGCAGCCAGGGCCAGAGATGTACAGCTTTAACCACAACAATCTTCTACAATCAGTCTAGAATTTGAGGGCTACAGCAAAAGCACCTGTGCACATGTTCCCTTCAGCCTTTTAAGGGGAGGTAAAATTGGAACCCAAAAATGGACACTGGAGAACACTTTTGGAGAATTGAGAACAGTTCTGGAACTGTTCCTCCTCGAATTTATCCTAAGCCCGAGGCGCCTGGCCACACAACAGTGCCTGAGGTCAATCACGGTGCTCCTGATGGGTATTTGCTTGGCAGTGAGGAAAAGCAGCTCTTAATCCTTAATCTCCAGAGCGCTGTTAGTGAAATTACATTTCTAAGCCTTTCTTGTGGCGGGGTGGCTCTGCCCATGCCCTGTCCCACCTTCTCCCTTCTCTCGGCAGTCGTTTGATGAAAGTGGGAGACGAACCACCACCCCCTCGGCCATGCCCAACACCGTCGGCTTCTGCCTCTTCTCCAGCTTGGATGATGGGATGGGCTACAGCTGCGTGGAGGGTGTCCTTGACTGTTGGCACCAGGAGGGCATAGAGAACAGCCAAGAGATCCTGAAGGTAATTGAAAACTCCATCTCACTTTTTTTCACAGAATTTCAGCATGGTGGGGGTTAGAAGGGACCTCTGGAGATCAACCCCTCTGCTAAAGCAGGGTCACCCATAGTAGTTTGTCCAGGATCAAAATATCCAGGTGGGTTTGGAAACTCTCCAGGGAAGGAGACTCCACAACCTTTCTGCTCAGCCTGCTCCAGGGCTCCAGCACTCTCACAGCAAAGAAGCTTCTCCTTAAGTTCAAGTGGAATCTTCTGTGTTCTAGTTTGTGCCCATTGTCCCTTTTCCTGTCCTTGGCCACCACTGCAAAAAGCCCAGCCCCATCCTTCTGATCCTCCTTTTTCTTTTTTTTTTTTTTTTTTTTTTTTTTTTTTTTTTTTTTTTTACCCCAGCATGGGATGTGGGTAGGTGGTGAGACACTGAAACAGGTTGCCCAGGGAGGTCACAGATGCCCTCTCTCTGGAGGCGTGCAAGGCCAGATTGGATGAGGCTTTGAGCAGCCTGGTCTAGTGGGAGGTGTCCCTGCCCATGGCAGAGGGATTGGAACTAGATGATCCTTAAGGTCCTTTCCAAACCGTTCTGTGATGATATTTTTGTCTCCTTTAACATTCCCAGTTCTAGTGGCAAGACATTTGGGAACTTTCCAATAATTTCCTTTTTGAAAGACTGGTGCATCCCAGAGAAGCTAGAAATTAGTGATAAAAATGTCCCATGACTTCCAGCTTGGGTGGAAGAGGTCACCTATATTTGTAGAAAGCAATTTAATTCCTTTTAGCTCCCTAAATAGCTGCACCTACAAACCTTTTAGCATGAGATGACCTGAATTCTTGCTTCTGCTGAGGTGTGGAGGACAGCACTTGAAACCTTGCCCAGGAATTAGTGTTTTATTATGTGGAGTGAAAGGATAATGGGGGTTGCAAATCAGATAGCTGAATTAAAGCCCCTTCCCTGTTCGTCTAGTTAAAGTCATGGACAGGAGAAGATAATCCCACATGTGTGTTTGGAGGCCATTGGTGGGCTCACAGAATTGCCTAGAATGGAAAAGACCTCTAAGATCATTGAGTCCAATCATTAGCCAAACACTGACAAGTCCTTGGCTAAACCACATGCTTCAGCACCACATCTACATGATTCTTAAATACCTCCAGGGATGGGGACTTTACCACCTCCCTGGGCAAGCCATTCCAATGCCTGATAACCCTTTCAGTGAAGAAATTCTTCCTCATATCCCACCTGAATCTTCCTTGGTGCAACTCAAGGCCATTTCCTCTTGTTCCCAAAATGGATGGTGGCAGATTTCTCCTGGTATTTAATGTCCATGTGGATATTGAACATCCAGGCTGGAATAAACTGCCATTGCTCAGCGTTTAAAACCCACATGTACCCTCTGCTTGGTAACTTGGGACTGTTTCACAGAGTGATGGGGGTTGGGAGGGACCTCTGGACATCATCCAGTACAACTCCCCTGCTAAAGCAGGGGCATCCACAGCACCTTGCCCAGGATCACAAAGTCCAGGCAGGTCTGCAATCTCTCCAGAGGAGACTTCACCACCATTCTGGGAAGCCTGCTCCAAGGCTCCAGCCCCCTCACAGCAAACAAGTTTCTCCTCCTGTTCAGATGGAATCTCCTGGGTTCCAGTTTGTGCCTGTTGCCACTGCAGGGTCACCTAGAGCAGGTTGCACAGGCCAGCATCAATGTGAGCTTTAAATGACTCCAGAGACAGTGAGCTTTAAGTGACTCCACCACCTCTCTGGGCAGCCTCTTTCCACCAGATGTGCATGATGCACCTTTGCCTTTTGCGGGTTGCTTTAAACCATGTCCCAAAGTGCCATGTCCACCACCTCCAGGGATGGCGACTACACGATGTCTTTGGGCAGCCTATTCCAATTCCTTGCTATCAAAAACCTCCTATAAGGCTGCTTCTGTGTGGTCTGCATTGGTTTAGTTTAACATCTTCAACCATGTCCCTGCAGCGTTTGAGGCTGTAAAAAGACCAATGTAGTTAATTCCTCTAGAGAAGGAGGACTTTTAATCAAGTGTGGGATTAATTTCCTGTTGGTCTTGCAGCCTAACCAGGGCACTCTCCATCTCCACAGCTGGCAGCAGCTCTTTAATGCAGGAAGGTGGTGGAGATGTCTGGTTTACTGCCCCCAAGGCATTTCTGTGTGACAGATTAATCAGCAAGCAAAGATCTTTCCTGAGCCTCCTCATTTTATCCTGTCACTTCACCTACTAAATGTCTCCAGGCTCCTCGCAGGGCCAGGAAGCTTGTTCTGCTCTAACGATGTGGTGCTTTTTGCAGGCTTTGGATTTCAGCTTGGATGGGAAGGTGAACTTGACGGAGCTGACGCTGGCACTAGAAAATGAGCTCTTAATAACCAAGAATGGAGTCCACCAGGCAGCCCTGGCAAGCTTCAAAACGGAGATAAAACACTTGCTGTAAGTCAATGGTGATTCGGAGTCCTTCTTCCAGGGGCATCAGCATGGTGCTGCTGTTTCTAGACTAGGTTCTTTGGGCAGAAACTTCCAACTCTCTTGTTTTGCAGGGGTTAAACACTCAAACCTAAGTATGGCAGAAAAATGTATTTCCAATAATCAAAGCAGGAAGCTGTTCCCAGCCCTGTTCTGCCATCTGGAGATGGTCGCTGCACTCTGTAGCAGGCATTGATAGCCAAGGACTGTAAAACTTAGAATCATAGAATCATTTAGGCTGGAAAAGATCTTTAAGATCCTTGAGTCTAACTGTTAACCCAGCATTGCTAAGTCCATCACTAAACCATGTCCCTCAGCACCACATCTACATGGCTTTTTAAATCCTGCCAGGGATGCTGATTCCATCACTGCCCTGGGTAGCTTCTTCCAGGACTTGAAAGCCCTTTTGGTGAAGAAGTTTTTCCTCATGTCCAACCTAAACCTTCCCTGCTGCAAATTGAAGCTGTTTTTTTCTCATCCCATCGCTTGTAACTTGGAAGAAGACACCAACCCCCCCACCTTGCTCCAACCTCCTTTCAGGTAGTTGTAGAGGGTGAGAAGGTCTCCCCTGAGGCTGGTACAAGTTGATGAGCATTGCCTGTAATCCCAGCTGACTTCTTGCATTAGTGTTACACGTGCTTTGCCATGTGATGGAGGTGTGGGTGAGGAACAAAACCATCAAGCTCCCTAACCTTTTTCATTTGAAAGTCAACTCAGTTTGACTTCACACTGGCCTCTTTGTGCAGGTTTCCCTGTTGAGAGTGTAGGAGATAGGAAACATCTCCTTGTACACCAACACATATCTCAATATATTCCAGTCATCCATTGGAATGCTCTCTCCAGTGGATAGTCTTCAAAATTGGACACTTATAAGATTTGGGTGGACAGGGTGCTGGGCCATCTTGTCTGGAACATGCTTTTGCCACCAAAGGTTGGGTTTAGATGATCCTTGTGGGAGATCTTACAAAATTGTGATCGAAGCCAGACTGGATGAAGTGATAAAGGTAATAAAATGACAAGTAGTAATAAGGGGGACAGAAAGTGGGCAAAATGGCACAGAGCTGCAATTCAACAGGGCTGGACCCAAGGAGTTCAAGTGCTGAGGTCTTGGGACCTATGGGGATATGAAGACATGTCTGAAGCAAGTTAGAATCATAGAATCTTAGAACTCTAGAATGGTTTGGATTGGAATTGCCTTAAAGATCATCTAGTTCCAATCCTGCTGCCACAGGGAAGGACAATTTCCACTACCTCAAAGCCCTTTCTAACCTGCCCTTCTTGTGGGCTCTTTCAAGATTACTATTCATATCTAGTAACTAAATGTCTTCCTGGAACCTTTTCTTCTCCAGGCTGAACAGCCGCAACTCCCTCAACCTGTCCCCATAGTGCGGGCAGTGCTGCAGCCCTCTGATCATCTTCATGGTCCTTCTCTGGACCTGTTCCAGCAGTCCAGAGATGTGGAAGCCCCACCCCTGTAGACATTCAAGGTCAAATTTGATGGGGCCCTGATCTAGTTGGAGATGTCCCTGCTAATTGAAGGGCAGGGGGATGTCAGACAAGATGGCCTTTGAGGGTCCCTTCCAACCCAATGCATTCTATGATTCTACTCTGTGATGAGCCTCTTGCAAGTACATTCTTTGGGGAGCTGGGAGAAGTGAGCTAATCCAGGCTGGATGTGTTTACTGTAGAGAGAGGGTTGACCAAGTGGCCAGAGAGAAAGAGAAGCTGCGGTCAGACTTGGAAAAAGCTGAGAAGCTGAAGTCCCTGATGGCTTCTGAAGTGGACGACCACCATGCTGCAATTGAGCGCCGGAATGAGTACAACCTCAGGTATGGTGTCCCAGTTCATCCCTCCCCTCCTCACTGGCATCACTGCCATGGCATTGCAGGGACTTGGTGATGAAGGCAGTGGCTCAACACCTGCAGATAACCACAACCATGGTATTTGTCATCTGCTGCTTCTTATGAGCTCTTCTTACCTCCCGATGCCTTTGTAGGAAGCTGGATGAGGAGTACAAGGAACGGATTGCAGCTCTGAAGAATGAGCTCCGGAGAGAGCGGGAGCAAATCCTGCAGCAGGCTAACAAACAGCGGCTGGAGCTGGAGCAGGAAATAGAAAAGCTGAAAACTGATGAGAACTACATGAGGGACCGCCTGGCCCTTTCCCTGAAGGTAACAGGGACTGAAATGCAGCTGGTGGGTTCCCCTGGGACATCCTTGCCTCCTGGAAGTAGGGAGCAAGCCGTTGTTGAGAGGATGTGACATGACGAATGTGGAGTTAGCTGAAAGGGATTTTGGCAGCAATATAGATGTGGATGGATGAGATTGGGGTTTTGGGTCATCTTGATAGGTTATTCTTTGGAGAAGAGCATGGTTTAATGGTCATGGTGGTGTTGGGTCAACAGTTGGGCTCAGTCTTAGAGGTCTTTTCCAACAGAAATGCTTCTATGGTCCTATATCTAGAGGGTGGGGGTCAAGAGGATGGAGCCAGCCTCTTTTCAGTGGAGGCTGGTGACAGGACAAAAGGCAATGGGCACAAACTGTAATCCTGGGTGTTCTACCTGAACAGAAGGAAATTTTGCTGTGAAGGTCCTAGAGATGGCTGCCCAGAGAGGTGGAGTCTCCTTCCCTGGAGAGATTCTAATCCTGCTTAGACATTGTGATCCTGGACAACCTGCTCTGGGTGACTCTGCTTTAGGGGAGGGGGTTCGGACTGGATGATTTCCAGAGGTCCCTTCCAACCCCCATCATTCTGTGATTCTCCTTGGATTCATAAGGCTTCAGTTCAAATCTCTGCTGCCATCAAGTGCAGAGTGTGTGTGTGTACAGCTAGAGGATGGGCTGTCAGCCTTGCTGGATGGTTGGATGTCCAGCCAGGAGACAGTACATCTTGACAGTCTCCTTCTCTGGAGAGATTTCAAACCCAAATGGACATTGTAATCCTGGGCAACCTGCTCTGGGTGACCCAGCTTTAGCAGAAGAGTTAGACTAGATGATCTCCAGAGTCCCTTCCAACCCCTACCAGTCTGTGAGTCTGTGATCAGACATTCACATCCTTTTCCTAGATTATTTTTAATCGCAGTATATCAGAGGCTGGAAGGGACCTCAAGAGATCATCAGGTCCAACCCTCCTGCCAGAGCAGGATCACTTAGGATAGTCTGCACAGGAATGCATCAAGGTGGGTTTGGAAAGGCTCCAGAGAAGGAGACTCCACAACCCACCTGGGGAGCCTGTTCCAGGGCTCTGTCACCCTCACTGTAAAGAAGTTTCTACTCATGCTGAGGTGAAATCTTCTATGTTCAAGTTTGAACCCATTGTTCCTTGTCTTATCATTGTGAACCACTGAAAAGAGCCTGTCCCCCTCCACTTGACACCCACCCCTCAGATTTTTGTACACATTGATGAGATCCCCTCTCAGTCTTCTCCAGACTAAATAGCCCCAGGGATCTCAGTCTCTCTTCATAGGGGAGATGCTCAAGTTCCCTAATCATCCTTGTGGCTCTCCATTGGATTCTCTCCAGCAGGTCTCTGTCTCTTGAACTGGGGAGCCCAAAACTGGATGCAGTATTCCAGGTGTGGTCTCAGCAGGGCAGAGTAGAGAGGTAGAAGAACTTCCCTAGACCTGCTGGACACACCTTTCTTGATGCATCCCAGGATCCCATTGGCTCTCTTGGCCACAAGAGCACATTGTTGTTCCATGGAGAACTTGCTATCCACCAGCACTCCAAGGTCTTTCTCTGTGGAGCTGCTTTCCAGCAGGGCAGCCTCTAACCTGTACTGGTGCCTGTTGTTATTCCTCCCCCGATGTAGGACCTTGCACTTGTCCTTAAACTTCATGAGGTTTGCCTGCACCCAGCTCTCCAGCCTGTCCAGGTCACGTTGGATGTCAGGGTGTCAGCCAGCCCCCCCTGTTTTGTATCATCAGTGAACTTGCTGAGGGTACTCTCAATCCCCTCATCCAAGTCGTTGATAAAGATATTGAACAAAACTGCACCCAGTACTGATCCCTGGGGAACACCACTTGCCACAGGCCTCCAAGTTGGCTCTGTCCCACTGATGATGACCCTCTGAACTCTGTTGTTCAGCCAGTTTTCAATATGTTTTTAGAAAACACTTAAAGCACAAATTCTATTTTTTTTTTTATCTGACCCAATGCCTTACCATAAAATTAAACTTTCGCCAAGTCTCAAAAAAACAAACAAAAAAATAATGGTGTTGTCTTAAGAACAACATCAAAAGATCTGATGTTCAGAGAGAGCTCATACACCCCTGCAGATGGCCATGCAAGCAGCTTTTGCAGGAGCTGGGTGTGCTGTGAACATGAGGACAACTGTAAAGCACCTGAAACACCACCTGAAAGGCAAAAGGAGCGCAGGGGTTGTGAGCTGGTCATGGATTCACAATTCCTCTCTTCTCTTGAAGCAGGAAGAGCATCGTGCTTCTGTGATCATGCTTTGACTTGACTGGCAGATGATTTGTTTTTCTAATGACTTACCATGGACTAATGTTTTTCCATCTCCAAATGCTGAGGCAGTGGTGGGATTTTTCATTTGTTCCAGGAAAACAGCCGCCTGGAAAACGAGCTACTGGAAACAGGGGAGAAACTGGCTGAGTATGAAAGTTTGGCAAGCAAACTCCAGAGGAACTTGGAGAATGTCCTGGCTGAGAAGGTAATTCCTCCTCTTTCCAGCCTGTGTCCAGAATTAAATTGCTTTTCAGTTACTACCCTCAAGCTGCCAATTTAACTAATAACTGGAGGCTTTTGAGGTCCTTATCCAGATGTGTCTAAGTGGTTGACATGGACCACCTGACTGACTTGTAGTTAAGGAAATTGAAGATACTCCATCTTAGTTGTAGTTTTATACTAATTAAGAGTAGGGATCCTGAGTATGAAGCAATCATCCCACATCTCTGCAGGGGTATTTTTTCCCAGCATGTAGTTTTGGATAGACCCAATGTGCAGGTCCTTCTAGGGAAGACGATACATAGGTGAGGTGTTAGATGGCATCTCTGCTGAGCTTAGGTGAAAACTGAGGTCACCTTGGTTGTATTACAGTAAACTCATCAGAATATCAGCTTCTGCAGCAGCAGCTCATCTGAGTGTGCATCTATAGGCAAAGGCTCAGGTGGCTTCATCTGCTGATGGGCAGCATGTGAAGAGAGGGGATTGTGCCCCTCTGTTCCACTCTGAAATCCTACCTGCAGTGTGGGAGTCCTCAGCACAGGAGAGACATGGCCTGTTGGAACAGCGCCAGAGGCGGCCACAAGGAAGATCCAAGGGCGGGAACCCATCTTCTGTGAGGCCAAATGGAGAGAGTTGTTCAGCCTGAAGAACAGAAGGCTCCAGGCAGAGATTCTTGTGTCCTTTGAGTGCTTTAAAGGGGCTGGTCAGAAAGCTGGGGACAGACTTTTGAGCGGGGTCTGTTATGACAGGACATGAGGTGGTGGGTCTAAACTAAAAGATGGAGATTCAGATTGGAGAGAAGGAAGAATGGTGAGACGTTGGCCCAGGTTGTCGAGAGAGGTGGTAGATGCCCCATCACTGGAACCATTCCAGGTCAGGTTATGTGGGGCTGTGAACAACCTGCTCTAGTTGCAGATGACCCTGCTGACCTTTAAATGTCCCTTCTAACTTAAACCATTCTGTGGTTCTACAACACACTGGGGCTCTCACCCAGCAAGCTGGGATTGTTTGTCTGAGATGTATGCATGCTAAGGTAGCAGGCTGTGGTCTGCAGTCAAAGTCAGCATAAGAACTATGGTAAGATAGGAGCTGGCATTTCTTAGGGAGTTTGCTCATTATCTTCTACCAGCAGAATTTGTATTTGACAGCCAGAGAGCAGCCAGACAGAGAGGGACCTGGGGGTACTGACTGACAGCAGCTGAACATGAGCCAGCAGTGTGCCCAGGTGGCCAAGAAGGCCAATGGCATCCTGGCCTGTATCAGGAATAGTGTGGCCAGCAGGAGCAGGGAGGTCATTGTACCCCTGTACACAGCACTGGTTGGGCTGCACCTCCAGTACTGTGTCCATTCTGGGCCCCTCAGTTTAAGAAGGACATTGAGATGCTTCAACATGTCCAGAGAAGGGCAACAAGGCTGGGGAGAGGTCTGGAGCACAAACCCTATGAGGAGATGCTGAAGGAGCTGGGAGCCTGGAGAGGAGGAGGCTCAGGGGAGACCTCATTGCTGTCTACAACTACCTGAAGGGAGGTTGTAGCCAGGAGGGGTTTGGTCTCTTCTCCCAGGCAACCAGCACCAGAACAAGAGGACACAGTCTCAAGCTGTGCCAGGGGACGATTAGGCTGGAGGTGAGGAGAAAGTTCTTCACAGAGAGAGTTGTTAGATGTTGGAACGTGCTGCCCAGTGAGGTGGTGGAGTCACCATCCCTGGAGGTGTTCAAGAGGGGATTGGACGTGGCACTTGGTGACATGGTCTAGTAGTCATGAGGTCTTGGGTGACTTTGATGATCCTTGAGGTCTTTTCCAACCTTATTGATTCTGTGATTCTGTAAAAGGACAGAGGGGTGAGGGCCCAAGCTGCAGGACTGGGATGAGCAGGACCATTGGGTGGCAAGAATAACTGGATCCCATTGATGTTGTTTCAGTTTGGTGACCTGGATCCCAGCAGTGCAGAGTTTTTCCTGCAGGAGGAGAGGCTGGCCCAGATGAGAAGCGAGTACGAGCAGCAGTGCAGAGTAAGTGGAGCCCAGAGGCGGGAGACCCAGCACCCATCTGCCCATGTTCACTGAGAACATCCTTACTGTGAACAGCAGCCCACAGCAGCAATATAGTGCTGCTGGGTTGGGGCTTCTTCCTATATAATGTCTTTTTTTATGTTAATTTAAGCTCTTGAAGGGTGGAAAGCACTTGCTGCAGAGGCAGTTGGCCAAGAGAAGAGACGAAGGTGCCCCAAGGGTAGGCTGGGGTGGAGTCTCTGGAGCCTTCTTGGTTTCCCAGCTGCACGTCAAGCTCATCTCCTTGTCCATTTGTTAGCATTTAGTTGATTTCTGAAATAAACTCTGTCTTAATTTGAATTCTATGTTAAATTCTAATTTGAAATGCAGGAGCCAACAGCATAAATAATCTGTGTCTGAGTTTTGCTGGTTTCTAGAGCAGTAGTATTTTCTTAAGCTTTACATTTCCAGTTTTCTTTTGTTGTCTTCTTCCTCAGTCTTGTATGGCTGAACTTTCTTTAAGGTGGGTCTGCGGGTTGTCTGTGAACCAGACTGCTACCTACTGTGGTTACCAGAACTTGGCTTATGATAACTTTCATTCAGTAATGAGCTACCTTGGCAAAAGGCTGTTGGAGCAAGCCCAGAAGAGACCACAATGATCTGAGGGTGGGATGCTTCTGCTGTGAGGGCAGGCTTTAGAGAGTTGGGGTTGTTCAGCCTGGAGAATTGAAGGCTCCAGGGAGACCTCATGGCCTTTCAGTACTTACAGGGGCTTCTAAGAAAGGTGGGAACAGACTTTTTAGCAGGGTCTTTTGTGACATGATAAGGGCTGATGGGTTTAAACTAAAAGAGGGAGATTTAATCTAGATTTAAGGAAGAAAAATTGATGTTGGGGGTTGTGAGACACTGCCCCAGGTTGCCCAGAGAGGTGGTAGGTGCCCCATCCCTGAAACCATTCCAGGTCATGTTATTTGGGGCTCTGAGCAACCTGCTTTAGTTGCAAATGTCCCTGCTGACTGCAGGGGGGTTGGACTAGCTGACTTTTAAAGGTCCTTTGCAACCCAAACCATTCTTGATTCTAATCTGAAACAGCACAGTAGCTCTCATACAAAGTTGCTTATTAAAAGCAAAGATCTTCTAGAAATAGTAGCTGGATTGATATTTCTTGGTATGAAGTTGCTTGCATATCCAATTTATTTTCTGTTTTTTGAGTACCAACAGATATGATTCAGCACTCAAGGTTCATTTGCTGAACCATCAAAATCTGCAGAATTGTCTGTTTAGACATTGAGGGCCTCACGTTCCTCACTAAATGGTGCTCGCTGAGCTGAGCATGCAGCACGTGGCACAAACACGTGGCATACTCCACTGGCAGGTGGGCAGAAGTACCAGATGGTAAATGCAGTAATGAGACTCTCTCTTTCCTCCTTTGATCGTTTGCTTCTCATTTGATTTTGCAAGCAGATGAACAGGCTGCCCAGGGCAATGGTAGAGTCCCCATCCCTGGAGGGATTTCAAAGCTGTGTAGATGTGGTTCTGAGGGACATAGTTTAGTGGTGACCTGGCAGTGTTGAGTTGGACTTGATGATCTTGAAGGTCTCTTCCAACCAAAACAATTCTGTGATTCTATATATTTGAGGAGTTATTTGTTGACTATTGCAAAATGTTCCTAAGATGCTGTTTATTCCCTCTACCTACATCCTTTTTTAAAGTGGAAGGTCTTGGAGCATGATCTACTTTAGAGGCTGAATATAAACAGGGTGAAGAAGGTTCTGCTCTTCAAATTACTTGGAGGACTGATAAGAGGATAGCAAACTGTGGCTTGATGACAGGTTTATTGTAATTCCCCCCCTAGATGTCTCATCATGGGAATGTGTTGATGTACAAATGCTTGGCTGCCTTGGTTGCTTTCACTGAGACTACTTCTTTTCTCCCCTTTCAGGAGCTGCAAGACCAGATAGATGAGCTGCACGCAGAACTGGAGGAGTACCGTGCCCAAGGCAAAGTGCTGAGGCCTTCTCTGAAAAATTCACTGTCAGAAGAGTTTGACATTGATATGAAAAGCCATGGCCACAGTGGTATTGAGCCTGACCAAGGTAAAACACATCTCCTACATGACCGGCTTCTGTGCTTTAGGTAGTTACCATAACATCTTGAAGGCAGCAAGGTAAAAACTTGCCCAAACCTTCAGAGTGAGTGAAACTCAAACACTGCTGGACAGTCTCTAGGATCCCTTCCAACCCAAACCGTTCTGTGATTTTGTGGTTTGACCTTGAGTGGGCTACAGCTGGTGGGCTACATTGAAAAGTGGAATTTAATGTCTGCAGTTTCTTCTCTCTGTGTGTGATAGGAATTTGAGAGCTGAACCTAGCTGCCTAAGTGCATTTAAACTGAAGAAATGATTCTGTTGAGGATGTATCTCTGTGGGCTTCAAGAACATGTATATCATTACTCTTTTCAAAGGGCTTGGTTCAGAAGACTGCAACCCATTAAACATGAGCATCGAGGCAGAAATGGCTATTGAACAAATGAAGGAGCAACATGACAGAGATCTACACCACCTCAAACAGGAGCTTGAAGACACGGTAAGCTACTTTAACTTAAAACAAGCCATCACAGCTTTTCCAGGTTCTTCATACAGGTGGAATGGCCTTGAGTCAATCATAGAACCATTAAGGTTGGAAGAGAGCTCTAAGATCAAGTCCAAGCACCACGCCCATTAAACCATGTTCCAAAGTGCACATTTTTTGGAACACCTCCAGTGATGGGGGTTCCACCACTGCCCTGGGCAGCCTGTTCTAGGGCTTGACCACTGTTTCAGTAAAGAAATTTTTCTTTGTGCCCAACCTAAGCCTCCCCTGATACAACTTGTGGCCGTTTGCTCTTGTCCTATTGGTTGTTACATGGGAGAAGAGACCAGACCCCACCTGACTCTGACCTCCTCTCAGGGAGTTGCAGAGTTGCAGAAGGTCTCTCCTCAGCCTCTTTTTCTCTGAGCTAAACAACCCCAGTTCCCTCAGCTGGTCCTCACCAGACCTGTTCTCCAGACCCTTTACCAGCTTTGTCCTTCTCTGGACATGCTCCAGCACATCAAAGTTCTTCTTAGAGTGAAGGACCCAGAAATGAACCCAGTACTCAAGGTGTAGCCTCACCAGTGCTGCGTGTGGAGGCACGATCCCTGCCATTGTCCTGCTGGCCTTGAACACCTTGAAGAAGGAATTTTAATTCCTGGTCTGTGTTAAAAACAACAGACAACCCCCCCCAAAAAGAAACCCCACAAAACTCCTCAAAAAAACCCAAAACAAAACAATTATTTTAAAAACCTAATCAAAAGCCCTCTCAACCTTTGTAAAAGGAAAGATCTCATTTGCCTCTTAATTTGGGGAAGGCTTTGAAAAAGTGATTAGTAACATAAAAAAAGAGACCTGAAATTTGCTGGCTTAGAAGTTAAAAGTTGGTGGTGGTGTGTCATTTCAGAAATTGCCTTAATGGAAACACATAAATTTCACTGGTTTCTACTTAGTATTCATCTTTATCCCAGGAAGAAATGAAGCTGAGTGCTTGAACAGTCTTAGCAGGGGATACCAGTAGAAGATGCTAATGTGTCAATCAGAAATATTCTGTAGAATATGTGGAAATATATAACTGAGAAAGTGGGGCTAGACACTTTTCAGCAGTGCCCAGTGACAGGATGAGAGCAAACAGGCATAAACTGGAACCCAGGAGGTTCCACCTGATCATGAGGTAAAAATTCTTTGCTATGAGGGTGCTGGAGCCTTGGATTGGGTGTCAAGCATTCTCCTCTGGAGAGATTCTAAAACTGCCTGGGCACTGTGATTGTGAGCAACCTGCTGTGTGTGACCCTTTTTCTAGCAGGGCAGTTGGAGTAGGTGATCTCCAGAAGATCTTTCCAACCCCCACCAATCTGTGATATAGTATAAAAACATTGACAAAACATCTCTGTAGACCATGCTGTCGATGAACTGCTGGAGTGGGTCCAGAGGAAGCCATGAAGATGAGAGGGCTGGAGCACCTTCCCTATGGGGACAAGCTGTGAGAGTAGGAGCTGTTCTGCCTGGAGAAGGCTCTGGGGAAACCTTATAGTAGCCTTCCAGTACCTGAAAGGGGCTACATGAGAGCTGGAGATGGACTTCTTACAAGGTGATAGGATGAGGCAGAATGGGTTGAAGCTGGAAGAGGGGAGATTTAAATTGGATATTAGGAAGAAATTCCTTACAGGGAGGGTGAGACACTGGAAGTGGTTGCCCAGGTAGGTTCTGGATGTCCTTCCCTGGAGGTGTTCAAGGCCAGGTTGGTTGAGGCCTTGAGCAACTTGGTCTAGTGAGAGATGTCCCTGCCAGTGGCAGGGGGGTTGAAACTAGATGGTCTTCATGGTTCCTTCCAACCCAAATCATTCTGTGAATCTATGAAAATGAACCAATCCATCTGTTCTCCTTTCTGTAGGTGGGCCATTATGAAAAGCAACTAGATGAGACAAAAACCCACTGTGAAAAGGAACAGGAGGACATGAGGAAGAAGTACACTGAGGAGATCCATGTCATGGAAAAGCAAATAAGTGGCCTTAAAAATCAAATTGCAGAGCTGCAAGCAGAGGCAGCAGTGCTCAAAGAACAGCAAGAACAATTTGACTGTAAATACAATGATGAGAAAAACAAATTAAAAATGCGTTTTGATGAGGAAAAAGCCAATCTGCAAGAATTATTGAGGCAGGAGCATGAAGAAGATGTTAGAGCCAGGCTAGAGCAGGTAAATGAGAAATTTAGTCAAGAACGGGAAAAACTGATCCAAAATGGTGTTTGGGTGGAAGAAAAAATGAGAGTTTTAGTGCAGACACTGCAGGAAGAGAAGGGAGAGCTGGAGCGTGGCTTTCACGAGCAGCTGAAAAGGATGGCAGAGGTGCATGCCCTGGAGAAGGAAGAGCTTCAGCAAGAGCTGCTGAGGAAGCACAAACAGGACCTGGAGGAGGAAAGGTGAGTGTTCCTACTGGGATACGTGGTGTATGCTGAACTTGATGGCTTGGCTTGCTGGCCAAAGTGAACCTAAGTGTAGAACTGATTCCTGGCTCTTAACTCAGTGCTGTTACCTGTTTGATTCCAGAACATTGAGCTGCTACCCAGGGGCTTTTTCTTCTGACCTTTCTCAAGCAGATATTTATATTGTTTTTTAACTCACCCTGAGGCAACCAGAGTGTTAAAGCATAACCAGATGTCATTAACTTTGAGCTCTCTTCAGGATCCCTGTGCTGTACAAATCTCTGCTTTGTTTTTAAACCATTTGGGTTTTCAGAGTTCTTCTCTGAAGTAGTGAAAAGGTGGCTGGTAAATGCTTTTGACTAGGACTGACTGTCAAAAGAAACTGAAACTGGGTGTATGAGGAAGAGAGTGGCCAGGTTCTCCTCCCCTTCTATTCTGCCTTGGTGAGACCACAACTGGAGGACTGGGTACAGTTCTGGGCTCCCCAGTTCAAGAGACACAGGGAGCTACTGCAGGCAGCGCAGCAGAGGCTACATAGATGCTGAGGGGTCTGGAGCATCTCTGTAAGGAGGAAAGGCTGAGAGACCTGGATCTGTTTAGCCTGCAGAAGAGCAGCCTGAGAGGGAATCTTCTCAATGATGATCAGGAGCTAAAGGGTGGGAGCCAAGAGGATGGGGCCAGACTCTTGTCAGTAGTGCCCAGTGACAGGACAAGGGGCAATGGGCACAAACTGGAACCCAGGGGGTTCCACCTGAACACGAAGAAAAACTTTGCTGTCAGGGTGCTGGAGTCCTGGAGCAGGCTGCCCAGAAAGGTTATGGAGTCTTCTTCTCTGGAGAGATTCCAAAGCCACCTGGACGTTGTGATCCTGGGCACCTGCTGTGGGTGAGGTTGCAGGGGGGGTGTAGCAGGGGGGTGGATTAGTTGCCTCTTCCAATACTCACCATTCTTTTGATTTGTGTGAAACCATCCTGGGGTGACAGGGTGAGATAGGGGTAAGAACATCTGCCCCCACAAATCAGATCAGGCAAATAGAAGGGCATATATCAGATATGAAACCTTTTCTGAAGATGTTTCTTGAGTTACCTTTTCCCAAGGCAATTACATTTTTATTTTAGCAGTTTCACTTAACTGCCTGAAATTTAACTTTTGGCTCTCAGAAACACCTGTGAAATCATCTAAAACTCAGTGAAAAAAAATGTAATTTTCCAGCTTGTTTTATTCAACCTAAAAAGGCATTTGAATCTCTTTGAGCGAGCCCAGAATTTAGTAATAAATTATGTTAACCATGTTTAGGAAAAAAATGGAAAGTGACTATAACAGAAGAACATCTCATGTAGAAACTCAGTTTTCTGTCGAGACACAAACACTTGTGAATAAATATGAAGAAACGATCCAAAACCTGGAAGGACGTCACCAGCAAGAGCTGCGTGAACTTGCTGAACAGCAGAGAGAAGAGAAATCTCAGTGGGAGTTTGAAAAGGATGAAATTGCTCAGGAGGTTGCTGAAGCCCATGAGCAGCTGAAGGAAAGGCTGGCAAATGAAAAGGCTGTTTCTTCTGCCTTGACCCAGGAGAAAGATCTCCTGGAGAAGAACTTCAAGGAAGAAGTGAACAAGCTTGTGTGTGAGAGAGAGCAACTTCAGAAGGAGCTGCAAGACCTGAGGAACGCTGCTGAGAAGCAAGAGAAACAACTGAATGATAAAATAACACAACTCCAAAATGACCATGAGAAAGAGCTAAAGAACAAAGAAGAGCATCTGTCTGTGGTGGAGGAAAATGGGAAGCTGGCTAGGCAAAAACTGGAGAGGCTTGATAGTGAATATAAGCAAGAGAAAGAAGACCTCAATTCGAAACTTCTTGCTTTGAAGAGCTTAAACAAAGACATTTGTGTAAGGGCAGAAACAGAAAAGGCAAAGATGAGTTTGGAGATCTCAAATCTTCAGGGGAAAATTCAGAAACTGCAGTGGGAGACCCATAGTTTTTCCATGCTACAAAATCATTATAGGGTCCTGGAAAGCGAGTATGCCAAAGCAAAAAGCAAAATTGCTTCTTTCTCCAGTGTGGTCCCTCTGGGAGATGACGCAGATGTCCTCCTAAATCTGCAGAAAGTGCACGAGCAAGCTGTGAAGGAAAATGTCAGGATGGCTGCTGAGATCATCAGGCTGCAGCACAGGTTGGCAGCTGTGGAGCGGGAGCCCATGCGACCTCACAGTCCTGGCTGCTCTGACTCCAGCTCAGAACCATCTCAGCTGCCAGATGAAACAGATCCCATTTTTGAAGGGTTGCCCAGTGACTGCAAGGATGCTGACAAGCAAACAGAGTCCAATGTCCTTCCGCCTTTGGAGGCTGAAGCTACAGACCTGGAAGACGTGTCTGAGATTGAGTCAGATTTGGAGAAACCATGTGTTAAAGCCAGAGCAGGTGGAAGTCCTGAGAAAACCTTTGAGAGAGTTCCCAGAGCAAAAATGCTACATGAGGATGATGTTAAACAGCAGAAGGTTCATCTGCTAAATCACGGAATAGCTTCTAAAAATAAGGAGCTTATTCCTGATGCTTCAAAGCTGCAGGTTGAGCTTGAGGAAGCTGAAGAACTGAGTGAAGCTTCTCTCCAGCTTGATCATGCTCCTGGATCAGCAAATGGTGACCTGAAAAATGTAATAGCTCAGCTTTGGGAGAGGGTGGAAGAATTAGAAGACAGATCAATAGCACAGGCTAAACTTCTGTCACTACAAGAGGAACTTCAGGTGGAAAATGAGGATCTGAAATCTGAAATTATCAAGTTAGTTGAAAAAAATAAAGTGCTGGAAGACAACCTATATAAGCTGAGAAGCCTTCATTGCAAACTAGGAAGTATTAAACTCAGAGAGGAAAACGCACAGCTCCTCCAAAAAGCTGAAGAATTGGAAGATGTGCAAGAACAAGATGCTGAAGGAAACGTAGATGCATACAGTGATGAGATAAGACCAAGATGCCAGCTTGGGAAGCTTGAAGAACATGCCACCACGTTTACAGATCAGCAAGAAAAGCATGCCCATAGTGACAACACCATGAAAGAAATGAGGGAGCTGCAAGAACCCAATAGAAAGCTGAAGGAGAAAGCTGCTGCTCTGGTTAACTCAAACGAGGTGCACTTCCATGGAGAGAGGGAGGAGAGGAACACAGTGACCCACAGCTTGCAAAGCACGTGCACTGAGCTGCAGCAAAAAGTTGACCTCCTGAGGTAATGTACGCTTGCAAACCTTTGTGGGCAACGTGCTGGTCCCACAGTAATCCCACGTGCTGCTTAGACACTAACCTAGCGTGTCCCACTCATGGCTTGCTGCCCGCCCTGCGGTTCCGGCATTAACCCCTGTAGTTTAACTCGGTAGCAACCAGTGCCTTGGACTCTAGCAGGCTGATTATTCGTGGATAACGACGGTTGGAATGAATGTGTGTGACTTGCTCCCCTCTTACCCATGACCTAATACCAGTGGTAAACCAGGAGCAACCTGCCAGCTCTTCTGTCTGTGGATACAGGCACCGTCGCAGTGTCTAGTTGATGGTACAGCAGAAAGTCTTCCATTCTTATCTCCAAAATACCACGGTAACACTTCCAGAATGCTTTTAGCTTCTACTAATATCACTTCTTCACTACATTCACTCCCTTCTAGTTATGAATGTTGCTTGGAATGCTCAAAGTGCTTCTATTTTTCTCAATGTTTAAGTTAATATTAGAAAATTAGGATAACCTTTTATCCCAGCAGGAGAACTTAGTGTTGGGGAACCCATCAGATGTGTGATCTGATACATACCACGATCACACAGAGAGTAAAGGGTTTTACTACCTTTTACTACCTGTTTTTAACTGCTGTATTCCACCTGGGAGGAGGGGCTGACACCCCATCAGGCTGTGCTGCCATTCAGTGAGACCTGGCCAGGCTGGAGAGTTGGGTGAAGGGCAACCTCATGAAGTTCAACAAGGGCAAATGTCGAGTCCTGCACCTGGGGAGGAATAACCCCTGCACCAGTACAGGTGTTGGGGCTGACCTGCTGGAAAGCAGCTTCATGGAGAAGAACCTGGGAGTGCTGGTGGACAAAATCACCCTGAGTCAGCAATGTGCTCTGGCAACTAGGAAGGCCACTGGCCTCCTGGGGTGTAAGAAGAAGAGAGTGGCCAGCAGGTCAGAGGAGGTTCTCCTGCCCCTCTGCTTTGTCCTAGTGAGGCCAAATCTGCAGTGCTGGGTCCAGTTCTGGGCTCCCCAGTTCAAGAGATACAGGGAGCTACTGCAGACAGTCCAGCAGAGGCTACAACCATGCTGAGGGGCTGTAGCATCTCTGTGAGGAGGAAAAGCTAAGAGACCTGGGGCTGTTTAGCCTGGAGAAGAGCAGCCTGAGGGGGAATCTTCCCAATGCTGATCAGGAGCTAAAGGGTGGAGGGCAAGAGGATGGGGGCAGTTGTGCCCAGTGACAGGATAAGGGGCAATGGGCACAAACTGGAACACAGGAGGTTCCATCTGAAGAAGAGGAGAAACTTTGTGAGGGTGCTGGAGTCCAGAAGAGCAGACTTTCTGGGAGCAGGCTGCCCAGAGAGGTTGCAGAGTCTTATTCTCTGGAGAGATTCCAAACCCACCTGGACATTGTGATCATGGGCAAGCTGCTGTGGGTGACCCTGCTTTAGCAGGGGGGTTTTATTGGATGATCTTCACAGGTCCCTTCCAGCTCCCACCATGCTATGTTTCTGTGACTTCAGGAAGGATTATTTTGGAGGCCATAAAGTGGCTACAAGTGGCTGAATTATTGTTCAGTGCCAGCTTCCTGCAGGACATTGTTCTTGCAGGTATTACACCATGGCAAAGTTATTTCTTTATGGTTACTTCAGGACAGAGAAGGCACTTTCCAGTGCTGCTGTTCCCATCATACTGGGCTCTAGAAACAAACAGGTCGCTCTCCCAGCAGCTTGCATGTTGGGGTGCTAAGCTGTTTGAAGTAATGGTGTTTGTAACTTCGGGACTGACAGGTGGAGTACAACATTAGTGTGAAACCTTACTGGATAGCTTAGATTTTAATCAACTTTAGCTGTACAAAAAAATGCACAAAAAGCCCCTTTTTCAGGGATCTGGGAAGTACCCCAATCATAAACTGTAAAATCCATATAATGTTCATATATACCATAAGTCAGTCATAGCTTGGGTTTGAAATACTAGCAATACTTGAAATACTCATAGCTCAAGCTAGGAGTAAATTTTTCTCACTATGGTCCTAGACAGCAAACAAAAACAGTTTTCACAGGTCTCCTGTCTCTGCCACAGATGTGAAGCTGAGAAGCTCAGAGAAGAAAATGCCCTTCTGAAAAATGAAGTGACTTTACTAAATGAGGAAGGCAGTGCTTCCAGCCTGAAGCTGAGGGAGCTAAATGGATCCCGAGAGGAAATGAGGTGAGAATCCAGTGGGGCATGGACCATGTGCTTGGCTTCAGGCTCTCGCTGCGGTGCAGACATGGTGGTTACATCCCTCCTCTAGAAGTTCCTTCATGTGTTAGATAGTCTACCAAACTGGATAAGGGTTTATTTCTTGGTTTTGTTGGAAATCCAGCTGGTTGACAGTCTGACAGTTCTGAGCTGCATTAAGAAAAGTGTTGCCAGCAGGTTGAGGAAGGTTCTTGTCCCCTCTACTCTGCCCTAGTGAAGCCACATACAGAGGGCTGAGTGCATTTCTGGGCTCCTGAGCTCAAGAGAGAGAGGAAACTGCTGAGAGTCAAGCAGAGGCTTCAAAGATGCAGAGGGGACTGGAAGCATCTCTATGAGGAGAAAAGGCTGAGAGACCTGGGGCTGTTTAGCCTGGAGAAGAGCAGCCTGAGAGGGGTTTTTCTCAATGCTGATCAATAGCTGAAGGGAGGGAGGCAAGAGGATGGGGTCATACTCTTTAAATTGGTACCCAGTGAGAGGAGAAGGGTCAAAGGGCACAAACTGGAACCCAGGAGGTTCCATCTGAACCTTTTCTTGTGTGGTGAATAGACTAGAGTAGAATCATGGAATCATTTTGGTTAGAAAAGCCCTTTAAGATCATGGGCTCCAAATGTTACCTGCTTCTACCAAGCCTGGTGCTAAACCACTCCCCTCAGCACCACATCTCTGCAGCTTTTAAACATCTTCAGGGATGGGGTTTCAACCACCTCCGTGGGCAGCCTGTTCCAGTGTTTTCAGTCAAGAAGCTCTTTCTAATATACCTGTCTACATGACTGGATATTAACAAGTGACTTTGAATGTTAATGAGGTTTGATTTTTCCTTAGGCAAAAGATAGAGGCTGTGAGAAAGGAGAAGGTGGCTGTACAGAAGATGGTCGACAACCTGAAAAAGCAGGTATATGAACTGAGCCCATAACCACATCATTGTTTAAAAGCTGCTCCTTAGATTGTCACAAAGGCAGTAGAAAATGACCTTTATATACAATTAAACTTTCTCATTAACTCTTTGAGATTGATATGAAGCTTGTTGCACCAGATCCGAAGACAACTGCCATGCTGCTGTAATGATCTAGCTCACAGACTTGAGAGCACTTTCCATAGTCAGCTTGGGAAGCTTATTTAATAGAAATACAAAGATAAAAATCTTTCTTTTGTTAGTCTTTGTGGGCAATGCTCTGCAGTGGCCCATGGGAAACAGAGGTTATGTGACTCAGCCTCTACTTATTTCCCAGCTAGCTGAGTTGAGGAATGCTGCCAGCTGTGACCCTTTGCTCATATTCATAAGGCTGTGACTTTTATGTTAAGGGTGGTTTGCTATGCTAGGCAATGTAGAAGGTTTAAGTAGCTCTTAGATTCATGTCCCCCTTGCTATTGCTTGGTAAAATTCTACTTCCTCAGAATAATCCAGTAGCTCACCAAAACAGACATCAGCAAAGGCAAAGAGAAGTGGAGTGGTGTGTGCCAGATGACTGATATAATAACTGATATAATTGAGGCCAATTAAGAGAAATTAAGTCTGTGAGGTTGACCATGCATGCACCAGGCCATCAGGAGAATTCCAACTCTGAAATTGTTGAGTTAACTTAAAATTAACACATGGAGCAAATGAAATGTTTCATGGAAATAAAGCAAGCAGTGCTATGGGGTCAAGACTGTTACACAGAGTCCACTTGCCTGCTCCCACTGCTTGGTGACACCAGATTGTGATTCTGTTGTCTTGGCTGAGCCACTGAATTGGAGTGACACTTTAAAATCATCTTAATAGAAAAGGCAATGCTTCATCCTGGAAAGGAGAAGGTTCCAGGGAGACCTTCTGATGGCCTTTTAGTACTTAAAGAGGCTGATAAGAAAGCTGGGGACAGACTTTTGAGCAGGGCCTGTTGTGGCAGGACAAAGGGTGATGGGTTAAACTAAAAGAGATGGAGACTTAAGCTAAATGTAAGGAAAAGTCTCCACTGTGAGGGTGGTGAAACCATGGCCCAGGTTGCCTGGAGAGGTAGTAGATGCCCCATCCCTGGAAGCACTCCAGGTCTGGTTGTTTGGGGCACTGAGCAACCTGCTCTAGTTGCAGATGTCTCTGCTGACTGGAGGGGAGTTGGACTAGATAGATTACCTTTAAAGGTTCCTTCCAACCCAACTCATCCTATGGTTTTATTAAATGTTTTTCAAGCTCTCTCCATTGTAGAATTAATCATGACTGACACTGCTGTCCCAATTCAGGTAGCAGATCTGAAGACCAGGAACCAGCAGCTGGACTCTGAAAATACAGAACTTAGCCAGAGGAACTCCAAAAATCAAGCAGATGTGCAGGATCTTAATCAACAGCTGGCAAGGGTGCTCAAGCAAAAGGAAAGGGAAGCTGGAAAGTGTAGCTTGGAAGAATGTGAAAAGGAGAGGCTGGTGCTGAAAGAGGAACTGGAAAACTCCAAAGTCAAGGTATAGGATTCCACTGTCTCTAATGGCATGGAACAATGGAACTTTTAGGGATGCAGAGGTTCTACAGAATTAACATCCCTTTTTAAGCTGTGCACGGTCTTTCCAAGGTTCAAACACACCTTCTTGTGGCAGTGGGTGTGGAAGGAAAGCATGGCAGCAGCCAAAAGCAGGCAGGTGAAAGTGTGCAGGTTTATCTTGAAAATGGAGCTTGGTGATACTAAATATCTACCTGCTTTTCCCAGCATGCCTGTTCTATGCAGCCCTGTGCCATTCCAGCTCCAACTCAAGTCACTGGCTGCAGCATCCTCTGGTTAACTCTTGTTGCCCTGCATGTCTCCTAAACTGAAATCTGAGCCTTTTGCTTTTTGCAGTCCTCAAATCTGGTGTCTTCCTTGGAGATGGAGCTGTCAAAAATGAAGGTTCAAGCTCATATACTGGAACAGGAGAACCACATCCTCAAGCAGGAACTGGAGAACACAAAACAGGTATGATCCTGTTGGGATCATAGAACCACTGGGGTTGGAAAAGACTTTTTAGATCATTGAGTCCAGCCCCCCCTAGCCAAGTCTAACTAAACAACATCCCTAAGCATGGTGTCTACTAGTCTTAAGTATCTTAATCTCAAATGATTCAGGCACTTGAGTGCCATCAGATAATGCTGGTTTTCTTTTAATCAGAGATTCATAGAATGGGTTATGTTGGAAGGGACCTTAGCACATTCATGTGGTGCTGAGGGACATGGTTTAAGTGATTGTAGCTTAGCAGTAGTGGTGGGATTTTGAGCTCTAGGAAAGCAATTGGACTTAATCTCAAAGATCTCTTCCAACCTCAACAGTTCTACAATTCTACCTGAAAGAAGGCTTGAGCCAGGTGGGAGTTGGTGCCTTTTCCCAAGTAGAAAGTGACAGGACAGGGAAAACTGCTCCGTGTTGCACCAGGGGAGGCTTAGATTAAACATCAGAATAGGTCACAAAATGCTCCCCAAGGAGGTGGTTGAATCCCCATCTCCAGAGGTGTTGAAAAGCCGCAGAGATGTGCTGCTGAGTGATGTGATTTAGCCCCAGACTTGGTAGAGTTAAACGTCTTAGACTCAATGTCTAAGGTCTTTTCCAGCTGAAATGATTCCATAATTCTATCATAATTTCCTGGAGGGCTGGGTTATCTCCTGTATAAGCATGGTTCAACTGGCTGTGTCCATCTATGCTAATAAACACAGATAATGAAGGCTACAAATGCACTGGCTCTCCTGATTAGGGCTCCACAAAGTCATTTTCTGCCCAGCAATAAAGCTCTCATTTGATGCAACCAGTGCTCAGGACTGTTAATGGTCTTAAAAAGCAAAAGCAGATGAGGGCTGTTCAGTGAAGAGTGGATTGTGGGAATCATAGAAGTGTTTTGGTTGGAAAAGACCCCTAAGGTCATCAAGTCCAACCATCAACCTAACACCACCACAGCCATTAAACCATGTCCTGAAGTGCCATGTCCACTTTACTGAAAGCCTCCAGGGATGGCTGGACTAGGTGATCTCCAGAGTTCCCTTCCACCATCAACAATTCTGATTCTTGAGAAGACGCTTTGCCTGATGAAGGTTCACAGCAATTGAGTTGGCAAAGAGTTTCTGCTGATCAAACTAGAAGAGGTCTTCATTTCTTCTTGGCAGAAGCTCCAACCCTGGAGGTGTTCAAAGCCAAGTTGTATGGGGCCTTGAGGTGCCCCTGCCAATGGCAAGGGAATATGAGATAGATGGTCTTTGAGGTCCCTTCCAACTCAAACCATTCTATGATTCCTCTCTCTTCTGCTCTATCTGGAGTGAGATGTGTGGCCCAGAAGCTTTGTGTGATACTTGCAGAAATTTGGAAACAGCACAGAAATGTAACTGTCAGGGTGGTTTTTTTTCCACAGCTGCCCAGATGTCCTGACCTCTCTGACCTTCAAAATGAAGTTTCGAGTTTAATTACTAAAAATGAAAACCTGCAGAAAGAAAAAGAAGCCCTGAGTGAGGAATTAAACAGATGTATTGATAAGGTAGGAGATGACAAGTGCCAGTTCACAGCGCTCCCTACATGCTGTTGCAGGCTGTTAAAATACTTTTATCATCATCTGTATCACCCTAAACTGGAAAACTACTTTGGATTTTTTTTTTTTTCTTACCTTCAAGCCAGATAAATGCTTAATTGCCACTGCCTTTTTTTTTTTTTTTTCCCCTAGCTGCTCTTAAAGAGAAAGGTTAAATTCTGGAGCACAACTCTAGTGTAATTTGATTATGTAGAAAATGCCAAACATTGCAAGGGACAGACTCCTATAAATATTGCAGCAGGACAAGGAAGACAGTGTTTTTCCACTTTTATTGCCGCTCTGAACTCAAGCAGAGTAGCTAATTATGGGCACTATAAATAATGATCCTGTTGTCTGGAGATTCTGGCTGGGAACTAAGGGTTTGGGGTTCTTTTGTTTGATGTCCTGAGTTTTCTCTGCGTTGCTTAAGTCTGGAAGTCCAATTGAGTTAAAGAAAATCCTGAATGAGTCGTGCTTACTGAGGTAATCTTATTTCAGGTAGCTAAAATAAGCTGCTTAGAGAATGCAATTGGCAGCTTGAAGCAGGAGCAGAAGGGCTGGGAACAGCAGAGTCAGACACTGAAAACACAGCTCACCATTTCACAGGAGAAGGTATAATCATGGGGTCTGGTGTAGCCCTGGGTCAGAAGCATTTTTATAATCTCTTGTCATGCTTTTTTCCATTAAAAGCAGCCCTCATCTAATGTGGACAAAGATGTCATGCAGCTAAGAATGGCTGCTTTGATGGGCTTTCAAAGTGACGTCCTTAAAGAACAAGAGGAAACTTGTTAAATGAAATGAGGCACTTTTTTCCCTTGAGAATAAGTGATGTTGTTTTGCATCTACAGCCGAGTTCCTTCTTCTCAGTTCATTCTGCCCAGTTTGTCCTAAAATATCACTATTCTGGTAGGGCCTTGTCCTTCTCACAGAATGAAAGATGGTAGGGGTTGGAAGAGACCTCTGGTGATCATCTAGTCCAACATCCCAGCTGAAGCAGGGTCACCCACAGCAGGTTGCCCAGGATAACAATGACCAGGTGGGTTTGGAATCTCTCAAGAGGAGGAGACTCCACAACCCCTCTGGGCAGACTGCTCCAGGGCTCCAGCAGCCTTACAGCAAATAAGTTTCTTATGTTCATACAGAACCTCCTGGGTTCCGTTTTGTTTCCATTGTCCCTTGTGCTGTCACTTGGGCACCACTGGAAAGAGTCTGGCCCCATCTTCCTGCCCCCCACCCTCTGGCTCTTTCTGAGCATCGATCAGATCCCCTCTCAGGCTGCTCTTCTCCAGGCTAAACCACTCCAGATCTCTCAGCCTTTCCTCTCCAGGGAAGGAAATAGAACAAAGGGCTATCTGCCTGGCAGATTACACTTGCAGTTTCTTCTTGACTATGAGCAGCCAGGAAGAATACAATAACGTGAGAGCAATCTTCCCAGCATATCAGAGCAAATATTCAGGGCTGGAAGGTGAATGCAGTACTGTCTGTGTTCAGCTACTGATGTTGAACAAAGTCAGAAAACGAGCTAGCATTTAGCTCAGCTCTGGAGTCCTCAGCACAGGAGAGACATGGACCTGTTGGAGCAGGGCCAGAGGAGGCCACAGCAATGACAGGAGGGCTGGAAGCCCTCTGCTGTGAGGACAGGCTTGAGAGAGTTGGGGTTGTTCAGCCTGGAGGAGAGAAGGCTACGGGGAGACCTTCTGGTGGCCTTCAGTACTTAAAGGAGCTGATCAGAAAGTTGGGGACTGACTTTTGAGCAGGGCCTGCAGTGACAGGACAAGGGGTGATGGTTAAAATTTAAGAGGGAGATTCAAACTGGAGAGAAGGAAGAAATTTTTGGTGCTGAAGGTGGTGAGGCACTGGCCCAGGCTTCCCAGAGAGGTGGTAGATGCCCTGTCCCTGGAACCATTCCAGGTGGGGCTTTCACCAGGGACTTTCGACTAGATGATCTTGAAAGGTCCCTTCCAGCCCAGACTAGTCTGATTCTATGGTTTTTAAAAGGGGCTGTCAGAGTTCTGACTTCTTCACTCCTTTCATCAGAGACTCTAAATGTGCTGCCTATGTGTCCTAGCAGATCAAAGGTAGTAGAAATCTTGGTCCAGAGAATACCAACCTTTGTTCCTTCTCCTTACAGGTTCAGAGTCTAGATGAAACTCTGCAAAATACCAACCTCCAAGTGTCCAGACTGAAATCAGACTTACAGGTGACACAACAGGAGAAGGAAGCTCTTAAACAAGAAGTGATGTCTTTACACAAGCAACTGCAGAATGCCAATGAAAAGGTAACGGACCTCAGGTGCCTCAGAGTCATGTCAATTTTGTATACCAGGGTTTATGGACACTAAAATGATAGAATTATGGAATGATTTGGGTTGGAAAGGTCCTTTAAAGGTCATCTAGTCCAACCAACCAGCTGCCTCCCTTCTGTAGCCTGCTGCTGAAGCCAACTTATTTGTTTAGTTTGGCTTGTGTATCAAAGGGACACAAATAAGTGCTGCAGGCTCGAGCAAGTATGCTCTGAGTTACGCAGCTATTGATTTTAGTTTTATTTTAAATAAGTGATATAAAGCTGATTAAAAGAAAAGCTGTACGGAGGTTGGTACCAAAAAAATATTCTAATGATAATTTCTGTATTTCATAGATTCATAGAATGGTTTGGGTTGGAAAGGACCCTCAAGATTATCTAGTTCAAATTCACCTGTGTGGGCAGGAACACCTTCCACCAGACCACTACAAGCCCTTGCAAAAAGTCTCTCCCCAGCCTTCTTGTAGCCCCCTTCAGATATTGGAAGGGTGCTCTAAGGTCTCCTGGGAGCCTTCCCTTTTTCAGTCTGAACAGCCCCAACTCTTTCAGCCTGTCCTCATAGCAGAGATGCTCCAGCACTGTGATTGTCTTCATGGCCCTCATTTGTTCGTTTTAAAAGAGTTAATAAGTCTTGTTGGTCGGGCTTGATGGGGCTCTCAGCAACCTGAACTAGTGGCAGATGTCCCTGCTTACTGCAGGGGGCTTGGACAGTATGACCTTTAAAGTTCCCTTCTAACCCAAACCATTCTATGATAATGTGCAGATTTTAAACTTATATACAATAACTTTAGAGATGTTTGGAACATCATCAGACAATGATCAGTCCATCTCCTGAGTTTCCACTTTTCCCTGAAATAAATATTGGGGGGTGGGGGGAGAGGAAGAAGAAATGTGGCCAATGTATGAATTTATATCTATCAAAACTGTAATTATATTAACAATCAAGCTAGTAATTGGCAGAAGGGTCTAATTTTCAGTCAGCCATAGTTTTGAAAGGCACAGTATTGTACCAGCCTCTCTTAACAGATGAGGAATTGTCTGAGGCAGGTTGTAGACAGCAGTCTTGGGATTGGTGTTAGGAATTCAGTTCCTAATTTGGCTTGTTCTCCATGTAATTAAGGAATACTTCATGTCCACGTGGAAAAGAAGCTCTTTCACAATTGTGGGACAGGAGCTCAATTACAGCCATTACTGCATAATAAATGAGACTGAGTTCTCTGATTTGCCTGCTGAGGCTGTAAACTGGAGCACAAATCAGTGTTTTGCAGCCCTGAGCTCGGTGCCTGGCTGATAACTGTGATTTTAGTGAAGGGAAGCACTTTGGGTTTGCACTGTGATTAGTATGTTGGGTTTCTTACTGGAAAACAGTGTGTAAGGCTGGGAGGAAGATGGGAATTCTGTGACTATTTAGTGTCAGTCTGCAGTTACTAAAAGCTTCCTTAAACCCCACCTGAATAGAGAAAATGTCTGCTGCTTTGTTGAAGGCCTAACCCTGCAATTCTGTCTGTCTCAAGAATCGGGTTCTAGAACAGGCTGTGCCTTCCTCAGGGCTGCAGGACCAACAGAGGCAACTCCACTGGGAAGAACTGGTCCAGCTGACAAAACAAGAGCAGCAGCTGCTCAGACAAGAGAATGAGAGGCTGCAGAAAGAAGTCCAGAGCACCAAAACAGAGCTGGTTCACTCCAGAGAGAAGGTAACCTGAGCAAGAAAACAGATTATGGAGGAGGTCCTTGTGTGCTAGGCAAAATGTAGTGATTCTGGTGTTGCAACAGGTAATGCAGGACATACCTTCCTCGTAATTCCAGGAGAGGAATGTTGCTCATTAGTTTCAATAGAAACATTTGCAGAAAGAGCACATCATGGACAGGTTTTCCTTTATACCCACTCTGAGTGCAGACACTCTTGTGGTGTTTCAAACAGCCTTTTAAAGAGAAAATCCTAGTAACTCATGGCCAAGATTCTGCTCTGACTTTGAGTTAATGCCCTTCTGTTCTTTCAGAAAGACTTCTTAATATTCTGATAATTCTTCATGTCCAGTTTCTTGGCTTACAGTATTAGGCAGGTTATGGGGAGGAGGAATCATAGAACGGTTTGGGTTGGAAGGGACCTTAAAGATCATCTAGTTCCAACCACTGCTGCCATGGGCAGGAACTCCTCCCACCAACCCAGGTTGCTCAAGGACTCATCTACACTGGCCATGAACACCTCCAGGGAGGGATCATCCACAACTTCCCTGGGTAACCTGTTGGAAGATGCTCAAAGCTAAAATGTCAGAAATACACCAGAATCTGCTGTGAGTCCAAAACTGGTTGGTGTTTTATGTGAGGCAGATGGAATTAGACTTTTAATGGTCTGCAACATAGCATCATAGAATCACAGAATGGTTTTGATTGGAAGGAACCTTAAAGATAATTTAGTTCTAATTCCCTGCCATGGGTAGAGACACCTTCCACTAGACCAGGTTGCTCAAGGTCTCATCCAGCTTGGCCTTGAACGCTTCCAGGCTTGGAGCTTCCACAACATCTCTGGGCAACCTGTTTCAATGGCTCACCACCCTCATGGGGAAGAATTTCTTCCTAATGTCTAATCACAATTGAGCTTCTTCCAGTTTGAAGCCATCACCTTTGTCCTGCCAATCCATGTCTTTGCAAAAAGTTCCTCTCCAGCTCTCCTGTAGCCCCCTTCAAATACTGGAAGGCTGTGAGAAGGTCTTAGTGGAGCTTTCTCTTCTCTAAGCTAAACAATCCCAACTTCCTTAGCTTGTCTTCATAGTGGGGGGTGCTCCAGCATTTTTCCTCATTTGTTCTCCTCTGGTCTCTTTAGATCCGACAGCTGGAATCTACAATCCTTGCCCTAAAGCACCAAAAGCATCAAAGCCAGTCAGGTATCGTCAAAGCCATAGAGCAAGAGAAGTTAAGCCTGAAGAGAGAATGTGAACAGCTTCAGAAGGAGCTGTCATCTGCAAACAGGAAGGTTGGTTTTAGATGGTGAATACATGGCTCAATGCAGTACTTCACCATCCCTAAGAGTTAATGTGAAAGCTGTAATTTTATTTTTATTCACAGAATCCTATTATAGAATGGCTTGAGTTGGAAGGGACATTAAAGATCATCTAGTTCCAGCCCCACTGCCCTGAGCATTTTCTTCTTTTATTCATGGAATCCTATTATAGAATGGCTTGAGTTGGAAGGGATCATGAAGATAATCTAGTTCCAGCCCCACTGCCCTGAGCAGGGACACCTTCCATTAAACCAAGTTGCTCAAAGCCTCATTCGCCCTGGTCTTAAACATATTCAGGGATGAGGCATCCACAACTTCTCTGGGGAACCTGTTCCAGTGCCTCACCCACCCTCACAGTAAAGAACAATTTCTTAATGTCCAGTCTAAACCTACCCTGCTATAGTTTAAAGCATTTATTCCTGAGCTTTGAGTTCTTCTCAGGAATCCTTGTCTCAGGGAGCTGAGTATCTTATGTGTTTCTGCAGAGCATGCAGACTAGAAGTTTGTGACAAAATGCTATGGGACTTGTAGTCACTGCAGACACTTCAGTAGTAGAAAAAGGGAACCATGCTGGAGTGCTCTGCAATATGCAGTTACTTGTAAGCCAGAATTAACACTTTTAGACTAAAAATCAGTTAGTCTGCTTGTTCTTTCGATCTTGTGTCAGAGATTCATAGAATCATAGAATGGTTTGGGTTGGAAGGGACCTTAAATATCATCTAGTTTCAACCCCACTGCACTGGCAAGGACACCTCCCACTATCCCAGGTTGCTCAAGGCCCCATCCAACCTGGCTTTGAATACCTGCAGTGAGGGTGCATCCATGACCTCCTTGGGCAACCTGTTGCAGTGTCTCCTCACCCTCACTGGAAAGAATTTCTTCCTAATATCCAGTCTAAATCTCCCCACTTTCATCCTGAATCCATTCCGTCTCATCCTATCACAACAAGCCCTTGTAAAAAGTCCCTCTCCACCTTTCTTGTAGCCCCCTTCAGGTGCTGGAAGGCTCCTATAAGGTCTTCCTGGAGCCTTCTCTTCTCCAGCCTGAGCAGCCCTAACTCTCATAGCCTGTTCTTATAGGGGAGGTGCTCCAGCCCTCCGATCATCTTCATGAGCTCTTCTGGACCTGCTCTAACAGAACTAGACTCAGTGCTCCAGGTGGGGTTCTCAAGAGAGCAGAGTAGAGGGGGTGATGATGTGTAACATTGTCTCAGACATCACTTCCATCAAAGCTTTACCTTTGTCTTTTAGTCTTGAATTTTTGTGATGTGCAGTGATTCATGACGTGCATGGTGGGGAAGAAAAAAAAAAAGAGATAAACTCCTGTTTTTCTAAAGACATTTCTTGTCTTTAATAGATCAGTCAGATGAATTCTCTGGAACGTGAACTGGAAACCAGCTCAGAAAATGAAGGGCTAAGGAAAAAGCAAGTCAAACTGGATGATCAGTTAATGGAGGTACTTTTCAATCAGTGTTGGCTGTACTGAATGATGTGGGGCTTTATGACTATCTCGCTGAATCTATGGATTTATTTAAGCACAGCTCCTAGATGTGTAGGAGGAAGGGAAACTAAACCAAACTAGAAGAATTTATCTCCCCTAATCTCATCTTTCATGACCAAGCTACATGACAAACATGCTGCTGTGAAGCATGGTGTGGTTTATCAGAAGACTTCAGATATCAAACAGTGAAGAAATTTGTTTCTGAGCTTGAGGCAAGGCTAAGGCTTCCCCAACCCTTCCTAAAATGTCTAACCTCCAGTTTCCTAACTAATATTTGTCTAATGCTGCTTGTAACACAGAAACCTGTTCTTATTTACTGAGTTAAATTGTTGAATTTAAGCCTTCCTATTTTATCTGATTTTTTTATATGACTTACTATTAATCTACAAGCAGGAGTGAGAAATTCACTTGAGATTCTTCCGAAGTATGCTGTTCAATGTGAATGTTCCATTCTGCTGGAGATGGATCATGCTGGATGTTATGGAAACTGCACAATTCCTGAGTGTCCTATATTGTGTATCCCTCAAGGTCAGACTAGACCTCTGAGCTGTCTCTCAGCAGCGTGCCTAAACTTGATGTCCTGGATTTGAGTTTAAAACATAATATGAGGGGAAAAAAAGAAACAAAAAGCACTAAATTTTTTGGCTTGTTCCATAAATCAAAGCAGCTTCTAGTTGAGTCATTTTTTAAAAGATTTAATCTTTTTCAACAAGAGAGCAAATGGGGAACATGTTATACTGAATGTATGAAGTAATTAGCTATAAAATTGCTGGTTTGATTAGAAGAGATGAGATTTTTTTGGACAAGTTACTGACAAGAGTGTTTGTATGCCCTCTGCTTTTATTTTTTATGGTCTTAATTAAGCTTTGTGAACATTCCAAACACTGTTTAAACCCTTTACTATAAACACCAAGCATGGAATTGTGGGGTTTTCCTAAAACTAATACTTCAAACACAAAGGACTCTTGTTACTCCTGTTTAACCTTTTCCCAGCAGGTGTGTTTAACATTTGCTTAGCACTTGATGACTTCTAATGTTCTCTCCTTTTTCTTCGTGGCTAACCTGTCTAGAACTCAGTGGTTGGAACTAGCAGAGAAGGGTGCAGTTCTCTTTCTGAAATAGTGTGCGAAGGTAGAGCAATTGTTTTCATTGTACTGCTGTGGCATGGAGAAAAAAACAAACAAACAAAACCACACCACATTTCTTTTCCTTTATGGATTTCTTTTTATTTAGTACATGCATCTTTGAAGGAGAAGAAGCCACTCTTCATTTTAACATCAAAATTAGCTGCACTAAATTCCTGTGGGTAGTGTGTCGAGTGTTTTGGATTCTGTACTCCAAGTCGAACGCTTGCCATGAAAATGGAGAGAAATCACCAACTGTATTACAAAGAATTTAAACTGATGGTAAAAAAAAAAAAAAAAGAAATGAAAAGTGGCTCAACCCCTTCCTTCATAACCCACTGGCTGCAAGGCTTGAAGGTGTTTGCATATTTACCTCTGAAACCTGCATGCTTTTTTTCACCAGACTGTCAAATGTTTCCTTACTATTAAATGATATGTGATCAGTGTCATGCCAAGTAGTTTAGCAAGTTCATTGTTATTCCACTTTCTCTCTCAGGTTAATATACCCAGCATATTCATTAGCCACACAATTGGTATTTGTTTTTAAGATGCTGATGTTAATTAAGCTGTTTCTTCAGCTCTTTCAGTAGGTACTTGAGTGCTTCACAGCATTACAGGAAACCCTAAAAACAAAAAAAATCATAGAATCATTATGTTTGGAAAAGTCCTTCAAGGTCATCAAATGCAGCCTTCCAGCCAATACCTGCATGAGTACTAGGCCATGTCCAGAATCACAGAATCATTAAAGCTGGAAAAGACCTTTAAGTTCATCATTTCCAACCATAACCCAACTACCATGACCACTAGACCATGTCCTGAAGTGCCACATATACTGCTTTTGGACACCTCCAGGAATAGTGACTCCACCACCTTCCTGGGCAGCCTGTTCCAATGTCTGACCAGTCTTTCAGTAAAAAAAATTCTTCATAATATCCAATCTAAACCTCCCCTGGTGCAACCTGAAGCCATTTCCTCTTGTCCTATCACTTGTTATTAGAAATAAGAGACCAGTACCAGTCTCACTGAAACCTCCTTTCATGTAGTTGTAGAGAGCAATAAGGTCTCCTCTCCACCTTCTCCTCTTCAGGCTAACCAATTCCATCAAAATCTCATTATTTTCACTGTTTATGCTGTCAGTAAAAGAATAGCTCCTTTACAAACAAGTTGATTCAAGAGAACTTCTTGATTAGCTTACAAAAAACAACCCAACCAACCAATAGTTTTATTTTAAAGTACTTATAAAGCTATTTTCTGTTTACCTGGGCCAGCAGAGATGTACAGATGTAATACAGCCAGAAGAGCTGCACCACTATGAAAAATATCTATGATTATTTAATAATAACTGACATGATTACAGAAAGTGACCTTAATTTCACCACTTGTGAAAGACAATTAAACCCACTATACCTTTTCCTAAGGGAACAGAGAAATGGGTTTGAGATAACAGGTGGGAATTTTGTGATGTGGTCAACTAAAGTTTTTGGGAGGAAAGGACTAATCTTACACAAATTCAAGTTGTAAATCACCTTTTCTGAAGCATCAGGAGTTTTACTGTACACTTCTGGTCTATTTTTAGTATTCTGAATCATTAAAACTGAGAGTCTTACTCAAATTTACTTTAGTCAAGAAAAATGCTAAATTGTTTCATATGACCATCTTAGCTCTTAATATTGTCTGAAAGTCCATCTAATGCTGGGCCAGTTTATCCAATCTGAGCTCTTGTGGTTGCAAGGCTACCACAGTAAGACAGTGCCAGAAATGTCTCTTTCACAACCACCCATCCAGTAACTGACAGCAGTGCTGGGGAAGGTAAACTTCTTGGGGCAAGCCTGTTCTGAGGTACTTGTTTTGCTGTAGCAGGGACTATTAGGAATGGGGTCCTGTTGTTCCACATGAGAAATCTAATTTTCACAGAATCACAAAGTGGGGTTGGAAGGGACCTTTGGGGACCTACTCTACCCCCCTTTCTAAAACAGGGTCCCCACAGCAGGTTGCCCAGGAGCACAATGTCCATGTGGGTTTGGAATCTCTCCAGAGCAGCAGACTCTACAACCTTTATGGGCAGTCTGTTTTAATGGAGTCTCCTGGGTTCCAGTTAGTGCCTATTGCCCCTTGTCCTGTCTCTGGACATCACTGGGAAGAGTCTGGCCCCATCCTCCTACACCCCACCCTTTAGCTCTTGCTGAGCATTGTTCAGATCCCCTCTGAGTGTGCTCTTCTCCAGACTAAACACCCCCAGGTTTCTCAACATCTCCTCCTCACAGAGATGCTCCAGGCCCTTCAGCATCTTGGTAGCCTCTGCTGGACTCTCTCCAGTAGTTTCCTGTCTCTTGAACTGATGAGCCCAGAATTGGATACTGTACTGCAGGTGTAGCCTTATTAAGGCAGAGTTGGAGGGGCAGGAGAACCAACCTTATCTGCTGGCCACACTCTTCTTAATGCACCCTAGGAGACCAGTGGCCTTCTTGACCCCAAGAACACACTGCTGGCTCATGGTGAACTTGTCCACCAGCACTCTCAGGTCCTTCTCTGCAGTGCTTCTTTCCAGCAGGGTAACCCCTCACCTCTACTGGTGTGGGGGTTAGTCCTCCCTAGGCGCAGGACCCTACGCTTGCCCTTGCTGAACTTCACGAGGTTCCCTTCTGCCCAGCTCTCCAGCCTACAATTGTTCACAGGCACGTCACCAAAAGATACCTGGTGTGAAGGGCAGTGCTACTTTCTCCTGATGGCTGCCTGACTTTACTCTCCAGATGCTCCACTCCAGCACCAGTGTGATGCTTAGCCAACCTCCGCACTCCCGGGAGCTCCAGCAGCAAGGCTGTGCTATGGTGCCCAAGGAACAGTTCCTGCAGCTCCAACACCAGCTACTACAAGCAGAGAGGAGGAGTCAACGTCTTCAGGAAGAACTTGAAAGTCGACCTTCTGAAACAAACATGCAACAGGTAAAACTCTCATTTCTCTGCAGGCTCCAGCTTCAAAAGGCTATCTGGTTAGTTTCCTCCTTTGCTCAGTTCTGATGAGATCCATTCTCTGTTTATGCCAGTTCAAAACTTAATTAAAATCCACTTTTATCCAAGATGGGTACAAACCAAACCTTGGTTATTTAGCATCTTGAGCTTGAGCCATAGCTTAATCCTGAACCACTCCTATCCACATTCAACTGGCTTTTCTCCTCCTGCTCAATGGGCAGTAAGTGTTTATAGAGGGGTTTGGGTTTTTGTGTTTTCCTTTCTTTATCCAACATCCATGTCTGGAACCATTGTTTTCAAAATAGCATCCCACCATATATTGCACAAGCACAAACTCACCACACATAAAACACTGGTGTGGGCTGTTGCTGTCACATGGAGCTCTCTCAGCTGGAGCAGAGCAGAATGCAAACAAATTAATCCTTTTTATAAGGTCAGCCTTATCTTCATGATTTGGCTATAAGACAAGATGTTGTTTGCAGAAGGTTGTTACTGGTCGAGACTCTGTCCATGGAGACATTCAAGATCAGACTTGATGTGACTATGGGCAGCCTGATGTTGGAGGTATCCCTGCACACTGCAGGGCAGTTGGACCCTTTGAAAGTCCCTTCCAACCTGATGCAATCTGTGGATCAATGAAACGTCAACATTTTGCATTTCTGAAGAACACCAGCTAATTACAAGGAAAATTACAACCACTGCAGGCACTAGGCAGTTACTTTTAGTGTTGGTTTGGGGTTGTAAGATGTAAAACCGAATTACAGGCAATAGATAGAAAAGTCTGCATCTCTCATAGTAAATTCAGCTTGGGGACTAGGTTTGCCGAATGACTCTTCAAAAAAGTAAGTGAATTTCTAAATCTCTAAAGCTTTGTCTCAGGACCCAGGTCTTAAAATGATTTACAGCTTTATGAGAAAAGATAAAGCTGCAAATGACTTAGGTAAAATATTAACCCTGACAGTGCTGCGTTTATGGTTGGAGTTGATCCTAAAGGTCTTTTCCAACCTAAGCAATTCTATGATTAATCTGTTAGCAGGAAAAAAAATGAACCCTTTACATTGAAAATTCAGATTGCAGTTACACTTCTAAAAAATACGAACTCCTAATAGCTCAAAAACCTCTCAATAGGCTCAATACTGAGTTACATTAGAGCCAGCAATGTGCTCGTGTCAAGGGAGGTTCTCCTCCATTCTACTCTGCCCTAATGAGGTCATATCTGGAGTATTTGGTCCAGTTCTGGGCTCCCCAGTTCAAGAGAGACAGGGAACTACTGGAGAGAGTCCAGTGGAGGCTACAAAGATGCTGAGGGGCCTGGAACATCTCTGTTAGAAGGAAAGGCTGAGAGACCTGGGGCTGTTTAGCTTGGAGAAAAGCAGCCTGAGAGCAGCAAGAGCTAAAGAGTTGGGGTCAAGACGACGTGGCCAGACTGTTTTCTGTGGTGCCTAGTGACAGGACAAGGGGCAGTGGGGCACAAACTGGAACTCAGGAGGCTCCGTTAGAACAGGAGGAGAAACTTTTTTTTACTGTGAGGGTGCTGGAGCCCTGGAGCAGGCTGCCTAGAGAGGTTGTGGAGTCTGCTTCTCTGGAGAGATTCCAAACCTGCCCGGACATTGTGATCCTGGGCAAGCTGCTGTGTGGACCCTGCTTTAGCAGAGAGGTTGGACTGAGTGATCTCCAGAGGTCCCTTCCAACCCTCACCACTCAGGGATTCTATATTCCAGAAAAAATGATATTTTGAAGAGAGAGTATGTGCAGTCACAGTTTCTATAGCTTCAAAATTTAGCGTGAAAAGAACATCTCCCTGAAGGTGTTGAAGGCCAGGCCTTTTGCAACCTGGCCAAATGGAAAGTGTCCCTGTTCATGGCAGTGGGGTTTGAACTAGATGATCTTTAAGGTCCCTTCCAACCCAAACCATTCTAAGAATCAATAAAAATCAATCAGTTGTAAGGTTCTCTCTCTTTCACCTGAGTCCTGACAGAATTCCATTACTGTGGCTAATTACTTGATCAACTGCAGTGGTAAGCAAAGAGTATGCAGCTGAGGTTTGAAATCAATAACAGCCAAATTACAGCAGCTGCAGCAAATGAATATGCTGTGTTACTGCATTAGGAGTGATGACTTTGTCATTTTTGCCTTCGATAGCCTGAGGAACAGTTTGCAAACTAGTCACATCCTGGAACTTGTAGTTCTACAGATAAAGCATTTCTGTTCTTCCTGTAAAAGCTTTTCCTCTGGAAAGCTTCATGAATTTAAAAATACTTTCAGAGAGGCTTTGCAAATATTTGCTGTCAATGCAGTAATGCACTTAATCCTTTTCTTTTTTTTTTTTAATTTTTTTTTTGTTTGGCTTAGGTTTCTTGGGGTTTTGTTTAGGGCTTTTTTCTTGTTTTTTTTTTTCTGTTGTTTTTGTTGGTTTTTTCTATTGTTTTTGGGGCGGTGGGATTTTTGTTCTTTTTTGTTTTTTTGTTTTTTTTTTAACTGTTGTTAGGGTTTTTTTCTTTTGTTTTTGGCTGGTTGGGTTTTTTTTGGTGGTTTTGGGTTTGGGGTTTTGGGGGGGCGGGGGGGGTTGTTTTGTTTATAATTTAAGTGACTAGATATTCCAGTTCATAAAATCTCCTGCAGCTTTCCTTATGGGCTTTACTAAAAGACTTTCCAGAATCATTATTGAACACATGCATTCTACAACTAGGAGGCCGAGTTTGGTTTAGTTTGTCTCAACTTTGATGTTTCTGTAAGCACATCTTGCTTTAATTCTCATTGTTGATTTGTTTTTCTTCATCATCCTGATTTCTAAGGTTAACATCTAGTTGAGCTTATGTCCATTTTAATGTCCTCTTTAGCACCTTGAAAAATTGCATCCTAATCCCTCTTCATCATCTTTTCACCAGTGAGTACACCACCAGATTATCTCCATGCTTTCTGTGTAAATTTAATTACTTAGTTTTGCTGCTGCTGCTTTGCACTTTGCAGCCTCCTTAGATCCTTCTGTGTGATAAGGTATCCAAAGTTTTATCCCCTTCCTTCCTGTTTTTTTGGAATTGTGTTCATCATGTTTTGCAATTTTCATGGCTCTTTTGATCATGGCTATGATGTTCTCACTCATTTGACATTCAGCCTTCAGATACTGTCCTCCAAATGCTGCTGCCATACATTCCACAGTCCACTAAGTTAAAGCTCCTGAGCCTTTTATTTTTGCTGTGTTAACCTGTCTGGACTCCTCTGAATTGCAAATGGTTTGGTTTTGCTGTGTCTAGTGCTGTGATTCTTCCCTGCTGCACAGTAGCAGCTCCTGCACTTGTCCTCATATTCCTTCCCCAATAACTAGATTTGGGAACCTGTTAATGACCTCATATTTCCCTAAGTTCTTTTAGAAACTCTGCTAAGCAATATTTTTGTACAGAGTTGCTTAACTTCCCTCTTTCTTCAGCTCTTTATTGTCAAAGTTCTGACCAACAGCTTGGGAAGTCTCAGGAAAAGACTTACAGCTAGGTGTAAATTAGAAACAAGTATTCAAAGGAGATCAATTGGACAATGTTTTTCAGAGTCTTCAAGATACAAAGAGATATAAAACTGTCTCGCTTTATATGTATTTATTATAATTTTTATTATTATTTATATATGAAAACCTGATATATTAATATATATGTAAACAATTATATGTAGGCAGACAATTTCCTCCTAAGAAATTAACTGCTCTGCTAATTGCAGTTAATGAAAAGGAGGCTGAGGAGACACCTCATTGCTCTCTAAAACTACCTGAAAGGAGGTTGTAGCGAGGCAGATGTTGGTCTTTCCTCAGCAGTCACAATGGATACCACAAGAGGAAATGACCTCAAGTTACACCAGGGGAGGTTGGGACATCAGGGAAAAATTCTATACTGAAAGGGTTATCAAAGACTTCCCAGGGAAGTAGTTGAGTCTCCATCCCTGGATGTATTTAAAAGCAATTTAGATATGGTGCACAAGGATATGGTGTAGTAGTGGCCTTGGTAGAGGTAGATAATGGCTGGGCTTGATCTTGAAGGTATTTTCCAACCACAAGTGATTCTGTAATGACTGCCACTAACCTTTCTAAATCTCTCCAAAACCTGGAGCCACTTGCAAGAGTCCTTCCCTCTAGAAAATGCATCCTGAATATTCTTCAGTAGGGCCCAGTGACAGGACAAGGGCTAATGGGCACAAACCTGGACATAAGGGGCTCCATCTAAATATGAGGAGGAACTTCTTTAATTTAAGGGTGACAGAGCCCTGGAGCAGGCCACCCAGTGAGGCGGTAGAGTCTCCATCTCTGGAGACAGTCGAAACCCAGCTGGGACGTGTTCCTGTATGACCTTCTCTGGGTGAACCTGCCTTGGCAGAGGGACTGGACTCAGTCTCCAGAGGTCCCTTCCAACCCCTATGGTTCTGTCCTTCTGTGAATATCTCCCAGTTTGCAGATGTGTAGTGCTGATATTTAGAGAAATATAATCTGTGGTACTTTGCATGGGGGAGAGGGGGTTGTGTGTGCTGTTTTGTTTGTCTTGTGTTGCTTGCTTTGCTTGTATTTGGTGTTCTGTTGTTTTTTGTTTGTGGTTTTTTTTAATGATTCATAAGTATTTACAAGAAAAACAACAAAAAAAAAATCTGGATATCAGGGTGAAGTATCCCACTTGCCTTCTTTCTCTAGGCCTTGCTACCGGAGCAGCGAGCAGTGCATGCAGATTCCTACCGGAGGATCGGGCACCTCTGACAGTTTGGCTGCTTATGATCTCATTCCTTACCATGATAAACACACACAAACACATGAACTGGCATAAGCTGAGAAACTTGAGGATCACATTTTGTGGTGTTTTGTTTTGTTTTTTTTTTTTTTTTTAATTTAAAACAAAAAAAGAAAAATAATGAAGGAAACAAACAAACAAACAAAACAACAATGAAAACCCAACCAACCAAAAAAAAAAAATCCCAAAACAGGAAAGGAACAAAAAAAGTCTCCACAGTATTATTTATTTGTCTAGAAGCTATTTTGTTGAAAGTTCATAAGCTGTCTTTTCTTTTTATTAATTATTATTTTATTTCTTACAAATGCTTTTTATTTATGTTATTTAAAATGTGGAGTCGTTCACATTGTGAAAAAGAGACTATTTTTTTCTCAAATGGTACTAATTTTATATGAGACTTGGAGAAAATCTGGGGTATTTATACTGCATTTTTTTTTGTATGAGATGTATAAACTTTTTACCAGAGAAAGATGATGGTTTTGGGATGTAAATGAAAAATAAAATTTCTCTCTTTGTTTTTTAAACATAATGTCTCTTGTCTTAATAGTATGAGTAGTTTCAGTTTTGTGAACAAGATTTGAGATAAAATGTGTTTTGATATTGAAGATAATAGCTTTGATACTGAGAATCTCATATTCCAGTTGTCATATTTCACTTCAGGGCAAGATTTATAATAGGGGGGTAGACTTGAGTACATTACAAGATGTGCCAGGGGAGGTTTAGGCTGGATGTTAGGAAATATTTCTTCACTGAAAGGGTTATCAAACATTGGAATGGTCTGCCCAGGGCAGTGGTGGAGCAACCATCCCTGGGGGTGTTGTTCAAGTGCTGTACGGACCTGGCACTTGGGGACATGGTTTAGTGTTGACCCTTAATGCTAGGTTGAAGGTTGGGTTGGTTGATCTTGAAGGTCTCTTTCAACCAGATATATTCTGTGATCTTTAGCAGATCTACCTGCACTTTCACTACATAGGTAGAATATCTGCTGCTGTGACCATGAAGTCAAAAGCCAGTGATGGAAAGGGAAAGCTAACACACTTTTTTCTTGGATAACATCCCTTAGTTCCTTTTCTTTTGGCTCAAATTATCAGATTAAACTAGGTTTTTCATATTTTAAGAGACACCCCCTTCCTGGAGGTGGTTGGATGAGCTTTGAGCAACCTGGTCCAGTGGAACATAGCAGGGATTGTTTGAACTAGAATATCTTTAAGGTCCCTTCCAATCCAAACCATTCTATGAATCAATAGAACATATCTTTAAGGCTTCTAATTTTTCTATTTGAGAGCCATGAGCTGTTTCAACTCTCTGATTTCAAAGATATTTGCACCTGTCCTTCTAAAGCCCTTAAAGTCAATGCCTCAGCTGACTTCTCCTGTTAAACATGACATAAATGAAGTTAAACAGACTATTTTTCAGATCTACTTCAAGCCAAAAAATAGGAATCAGAGGTACTGAGACAATTATAATTCTTAGTTTCCATTTAACTACTTGCTCAAGGCCAACACGGCCACTATGAAGTGAAAGAGTCAGCCATGGTTCTGAATTCCAATCAAATTACAGAAGAGGGATGGAAATAACTTGGCTAGAAAATCCCCTGCAAGTTCTGCCTTAGCATTTTTTAAAATCCAGAAATATATCCAGTCCAGCAACCCTGTAAAACAGCTTCCTATGACTAATGTAACTTTTTTTGTCAGTGTTTTTCACAAGCTAAGTGGTTCTATAACCTCACACGTAAAATCAAGGAATGGGTTGGGTTGGAAGAGACCTTAAAGATCATCTAGCTCCAGCACCCCTACCATGGGCAGGGACATCTACTAAACCAAATTGCTCAAGGTCTCCTCCAGCCTGGCTTTAAACACCTACAGGGTTGGAGCTTTCACAACTTCTCTGGTCAACCAGTGTCTCACCACCCTCATGGGCAAGAATTTCCTCCTAGTATCTAATCTAAATGGAGGTTCTTCCAGTTTGCAGCCATTGTCTGTCACCCTTTCACTAGATAGAACTCAGGAGTTTCTGGTGTTACAACAAATAAAATATTGAGTGGAGTTCAATCAGTCCCCTCAGGGCATCTTTCTATGGTGGTTTAGATGAGCAACTACCTACCCAAAACACTCCTCTCTCCATTTTTCATTTATCCTCCCCCAGATGTATAAAAGTACTTCTGGTTTTGAAGGTATTTTGTTTTGGAGAGAAGGTTAGGCATTCAAAAACCTGCCTGGATGTGTTCCTGCGTGACCTCCTTTAGGTAAACCTGGCTTGGCAGGGGGATTGGATTCTATGATCTCCAGAGGTCTTTTCCAGCCTCTACCATTCTGTGACTCCATTAATACCTCAGTGGTGGTGCTAGCCAGACATCATTTTTGGGGGGTCAAAATCTGCAGCTTTCTATTGCAGTATTATCTATCTTCTTGGCTTTGTCTAGAGCTGCAAGTTCCAGCCCTGCTGGTGCCCTCCTGCCTCTTGAGGCTGATCTCACTGTGTGTTAGTGCTCAAGGTTAATCTTCTCAGCTGACTTCCTAGAATTGGAGTGAAAAAAAATATCATTGAAGTAGAGAATCCTCTGTCCTTGCAGTCAGTATCCCAAATGCAAACAGGTTTTCTGTAGTTCCTGGGGTTTCTAATTTACTGGGGGAAATTTCACTTAAACATTGGTGTAACAGATCTCTCCCAACACTGAGATACTGCACTTTCAGTTAGACTTTGCTCAGGGAAGAAAAAGAGCAAAACCATTTGAGAATTCCTGTTTGGAAATGTTGGTTATTGACAGTTAATCTAAAATAAATTTTAAAATCAAGTTTGGGATAATTATTTTCTATTTTTTAGGGAATTACTCAATTTCAAGGGGGCTTGGTGTGGGAGAGTTGTCAAACAACAGACAATTATGACCTCACCTTAATTGTCTTCCTAAAATGGTGAAGATTTTTGATAGGTACTTTGTGAATTATGCCAGCACCTAAGAACAGGAATCTATCAAAAATCTATCACAGTTAAGACAACTTAAAAAATTTTTTAATCAGATTTTCTTCCATCTGGTAATTTCAAATGTAACATAGAGTTGGAAAATTAATTTAAGGCTGTGAGTGTCCTTTAAGTGTTGTCATAACTTTTTGCTTCCACAAACGGAGTTTGGAGTGCCAGCTATTTTCTTAAACATTAAACTGGGGGGTGGAGGGAAAAGAAGAGACTAGTGAATGTGAACTTGGTTTTGGTGAACTGATTTTCATTAACTGATCCTCACACAAATGTTGCTTTCCAGGGAGGTCATGAGCAGCTTCTAAAAATGATGGAAGAGCGTATGATGGATGTCGAACAGAAACTAAGGCTTGTGAAGAGGCTTCTCCAAGATAAAGTGAATCAGCTCAAGGAACAAGTAAGCATTCTTACTCTCTACTTCAAATCATCCCTGTTGCTTCTGTAAACAACTAAGTGATCAAAAGCTGCCAAGTCACACTTAGCAAATGAGGAAAAATAATTTCCTGAAGAGCACAGACAGGACTGTTGTACAATTATTAATTTCTCTATGCCCCTTGTCCCAACCTACCCTTTGCTTCATGTGGTTTTGGGGTTTTGGTTCTTGCTATGCTCTGTCTTCTTCAGAAGTCCTCAGTACTGAGTTCAGTTTTGAGCCCCTCACTACACAAAAAGACATTGAGTTGCTGTAGTGTTTCCAGAGAATGGTACAAAGCTGGTGAAGGGTCTGGAGATCAGGTCTGGTGAGGAGAAGCTGAGGGAACTGGGGTTGTTAAGTCTGGAGAAGAGGAGGCTGAAGTGAGCCCTCATTGCTTTCTACAACTACCTGAAAGGAGGTTGGAGTGAGGTGGAGGTTGGTCTCTTTTCCCTCAGGTGACAGAACGAGAGGAAATGGCCTGAAATTGTGGCAGGGGAGGTTTAGGTTGGATATTGGGAAGAATTTTTTTCCTGCAAGAGTGGTGAGGCATTGGAACAGGCTGCCCAGGGAGGTGGTGGAGTCACCATCCCTGGAGGTGTTCAAGAAACGTGAGGACATGGCATTCTGGGACATGGTCTAATGGCCATGATGGTGTTAGGTCAATGGTTGGACTCAATGATCTTAGAGGTCTTTTCCAACCAAAACTTACGAAAAGGTCTTTGGAACACCCAGGTGTGGCATAATAACAGCATGTGTTTTCTACTAAGGTTCAGTCTCCTCTTTCATTCTAAGGAAGTGCTCTGCTGAGAGGACTTCCTGCAAAGCTCTTCCCAAAAGCATGTAGACAAGTGCTAGGCTGGTACCCCCAATTTTGTAGGATGAGCTGGTGGTACAAATTTCAGAGGAAATCTCTCAGTGGAATCACTAAGCTTGTGGGTCCTCTCATGAGCTAGACTCATTCGTAGATGACATGCAATGAAGCAGTATTCATCTGACAAGACTCATTTGAAGCCTATCCTTGCCTGATCCATAAACTCTTTCCAGTTTCAAACTATTCCCATCATGTGTAAAGACTCCACAAATGTACAGATTTTCAGCAAAGGAATATAAGATGAATGCATGAGTTGTCTTCCTGTACTTGGCACTGGTGAGGCCACACCTTGAATACTGGGTTCAGTTGTGGGCTCCTCACTGCAAGAAGGACATTGAGGTGCTATAGCAGGTCCAGAAAAGGGCAAGGACAATGGTGAAGGGTCTGGAGAAGAGCTCTTGTGAGGAGCAGCTGAGGGAAGTGGGGTTGTTCAGCCTGGAGAGAAGGAGGCTGAAGCAGGAGACCTTCTGGCTTTCTACAGCTCCCTGAAAGGAGGTCAGAGCCAGGTGGGGGGCAGTCTTTTCTCCTTAGTAACAAGTGATAGTACAAGAAGAAATGGCCTGAAATTGCACAAGGGAAGGTTTAGGTTGGATATTAGAAGAAACTTCTTTTCTGAAAGGGTTCTCAAACACTTAACAGGCTGCCCAGGGAGGTGGTTGAAATCCCCATGCCTGGAGTTGTTTAAAAGATGCAGGGATGTGGTGAAGAAATTTTTCCAGATATCCAACCTGCAATCTTTATTTTGCTTTTCAATGCACTGAGTAATCATGTTCTATTCACAATTCAGCTTTCCAAGAACACTAAAGCAGATGCAATGGTCAAGGATCTCTATGTTGAGAATGCACAACTGCTGAAGGCTCTGGAGATGACAGAACAGCGGCAGAAAACTGCTGAAAGGAAGAACTATTTGCTAGAAGAAAAAATTGCCAACCTCAATAGGATAGTGAAGAACTTGGCATCCCCGACGTTGAAGTCAGCCTCTGAGATAAGGTCATAGCAAAGCCATTCAAGTCTGCCACAGCCCTGTGCACTTTACTGAAATGTTGGTGTTTCAGCCTTTTCACTGTGTTGCCTTTTTTGTACTGATGAGTTTTAGTGAACAGCTGCCTCCAAGGAGAGGAAAGAGCTAAATTCCAAACCTGGACACTGCCAAAACAGAATTTTTTGTTTATTCCCAAACCGGTTTTCTGCTAAGTTTTGGCTAAAAGTTATCCTCACTACAGAAAAACAAAGATGTGTTTTTTTTTTTAGATTAACTTATTTTGATATTTGGGGTTAATTTAAAATGTAAATTCTGAATCTGATACACTTGAGGTGATATTCCTGCCTAGATTGAAGCCAAGGTCTAGCACAAACTTACATCACTGAATTAAAACTGTATTTTTGGCTTCCTAAAATACTTCATGGCCCAAACCTAATAATATTGAGAGGCCAGTCATCAACACTGTCATTTTAAACTGCTGTTGAAACCAAAACTTTCCTGATACAGTCTGTCCTGCAAGTGGGTTATGGTATATTGTAAAGCAAAATGTTCCATTTCAAAAAGAATTTTGGGTTGTTCTTCATGACTGTTTCTCTGCAGAGCTCAGAAAAAAATGTTGTCTTAAAAATATGTGAATAGACTATTGCCTCCAACTAAATGTGATGTTTCATCTGAAGAAACTTCCCAGCTGGCAAAGAAAGACTACTTTTTTTTTTTTTTTCTTTTAAGCTGTACTGCCAGACAACTTAAAAATTGTAGAGGCCTTACATTTATTTTAATTTTGTTTTTTGTACATGGAAATAAGTTATTCTAAACAAAAGAAGAGCCAGTGAAGATGTGAGGTTTGTTTATATAACTTGTAAATTCATTAAAGCAGTGGGATATGTTTATTAAACAACTGGCAGAAGAATGAAGAGGGGGATTAAAATGATTTTGTTAGTGAAATCCTGTCACTTAGGCCTCACAAACATGGATCTTTGCCAGCAATGCAGTGTTCAAGTGATCATTTAGAAAGGTCTGCCTTCTGTAGGAGATCTGAGGACAGGACCTAAGTGTTACTAATTGTGAAGAAACATATTCAACGTGAACATGATGAACTCAGGGAATAAAAGCCTAGATTAGCTTCCTTCACCATCATAAATGTGGATATTAATGCCAGAGGATGAAGATGTATCTGCATTAGGAAAAGCAGGATAAAACCAAACTCTGGATGAGTATTTCCTAGACCAATGTGCAGTCATGAAGGTGAAAGAGCATCAAGGTTTGTAGTGACAGGTATGTTTTGATCCCATGTGATCAATCAGCGAGGCTGGGAAATGGAAGTTTTCTGAGAATACCTTCAAATTTGGCACAGAAGCAGCTGAATTAGGAGCTCACATGCTCAAACACTTGTACATAAACTATTACCAGTTTAAATGCCCTCTGCTACCATCAGACCAGTAAGACATGGTCAGCAATGTAACTAAAACCGGTAAAAGGGCCATACTGGCAATACTTGAAACTGGTCCTCTTTAAATATGCATGAATTTGGAATGCAGGGGAAGGTGGTGAGTTGTTTTGTCTCCAAGACCACTAGCAAGGTGACAATTCTGACAGCAAAGCCAAAAGTCCCCCAGAAACTGGGACAAACTGCCTGCAAGCTGTGGGATAGACCAGGGAACATGATGCCATGTGGTACTGTGTGGTTGTAAGGGATGGTATTTATGTCTGTGTGCTTACACACCAGTTTTGGAGGGTTGAGGGACTGAATTAGATATATAAGGTGTATAGATATATAACCCTTCTCCTCCTCCTTCTTTCTCCTTTTCCTTCTCCTTCTTTCTCTCTCTTTCTCCTCCTCCTTTCTTTCTCCTCCTCCTTTCTTTCTCTTTCTTCTCCTTTTTCTTTGTCCTTTCTCCTTCTCATTCTTTCTCCTCCTTTGCCTTCTCCATTGCTTTGAGGCAATAGAATGAAAAATGGAAATAGAATCATGTAAGAAGAACATGTTGGGGTATCACAATTACTAATTATAAATTACTTTGCTGTTCTAAACACCTGCACTGGGTGTTTCTCTAAGCTATCTCAGCTTCAGGGATTGACACATCCTGCTTTTTAGGGGCAGCACAATGTTTTTCTCATCAACTTGAAATGTCAGATTGACAAATTGCATTGATACAAATCGGAGCTTTTAAAAAGATGAAGCAATGTGAGCTTGTTATTTCTTTTAATATTGATCAGTGGTACCAGCTCTAATTAATCTCTATGTGCAGGTACCAGGGCTGTCTGTCAGCAACACATTTTGGGGTGAGTCAGGGAAATTAGCAGAGTCTCAAAATAATCCTAGGAAATGATCTAAAGGAGGTTGGGATGATCAGAACTGTACATGGAAAAATGTTATTAGGCAACACTTAACACAACTTTGTATCCTGACCTGTGTTTACTTCCAGTGCTCAGTCTCTGATCAAAGGCTGAGGAGAGGGAATGAGTATTTCACTTAAATTGTTGTGCAATTAATTTCACATTACTCAATTTTAAAGGTGAGACTACTTAACTCATTCTTTTGATCTCCTGGATTGTTACCAGGCTTTTATAAACCAATCATGCAAAGGTTTCCAGAGCACAGTACCAAAAAAAAAAAGGGGGGGGGGGGGGGGAGAGAAACAGAAGGAAGAAACAGAGAAAAAGGACTTTGACTTCTCCCTTTCTCAACTTGTCTCATCCTGCTCTAATTTTATTTCACTCAGCTTCACAAAACTAACCTGCGAAGAGGAGGAGGAAAATGTCTGGTAAAGATTTTTAAAATGTATTTATTTTTAAAGACAAAACTCCACTGTAATACTTGGGTGAATTCATTCTCAGAAGTGCCTTTTAGAATTACATATGCTAGAGCCTTTCTCTACTGTACTGTTGTTGCTACAGGGAAAATTCAGGACAATCCCTTCCCAAAGCAAAGGGAAAACAGAGGAAGGTGGTGGTGCTGCTGCTTACAAACAAGTGTTGTGTTGCTAATGGGTTCCTCATGTCAGCTCAGAAGATAAGCAGCTGCTTTTGCAAAGCCCAGGCTACTGAAAATAAGCATATAAACATGTCAGTTACTAAGCATTAGTGGTCTTTTTGTGCATGAATGTGTCTCCTATGCAGTATAGGCATTTTAAAGATACCAAAGTATACCAGTCAAAAATCACTGAATTTCTAGGTCTTATGCATACAACAGGTCTCAGAAGTTAAGATATCTAACTACTTTATTACCAGAAGGTGTTTTAAATGCTCTCAACTCTTGCTTTATGAATCACTGTGAAAATAAAGGCACACAGATCTCTTGGGCTGGGAGTTCTGGGAAAGGAGAGACCCTAAGTTAAAATGAAGCATGCTAAATTCACACATTTTAAGCGCTACTTGTCTATTTAAAATTATTTAAAAGCATACATTGTCACACATTCTTTGATTATTACTTCAAATACCAGGAAAATGGAACTACTTTAATGCTTTCAAAATCAGAACTCTTTGAGTCTTCTTTGAATTCTGATTCAAATTCTTCAAATTCCTCACAATTCTTTAAATTGATTAAAAAAAAAAAAAAGGAAAGAAAAAGATTGTAACATATTTAATTGTAGCCAGATTATATGTAAGGTAGTGCAGGGGGCAGTTTGGATCTATCTATGGTAAAATCTTTTTGTTTACTTTCAGCATCACTGTCTCAGGTTTTCCATCACTTACCTGTTCAGTCTCCTGTATAAATAACTTCTGTATAGATGAAAAAAGGGGTTTTTTTTCCTATCAAGTTTGTTTTGTTTCACTGTAATATATTGTCCTAACAACATCATGTAAAACTGAATGATGAACCAACTCACACATTATTTATGATGAATGTACAAAATAATAAAAAATGAAAATTAAAAAATTACTGTATGATCCATATTTGTGTCTTTTGCTTTTTATCCAAAAGGAAAATCTTTCTCTATCTTCCCCTGGAAGTTGTGATATCCACAAATTCATCAGATATATACACAAAGCTATAAAAATAAAAAAGGGAACAGTTTGGCAGCTACTAAAAGTAGTTTCTTCCCTTAAGAAAGTATAAAACTAATGAAAATGTGAAAAATGGACAGGTAGTGAGCACATTTATAGGTTATTTTCAGTGATCTCAACTAAAGTTTGTTGAACCATGGAAGGGTTTGGGTGGGAAGGGACCTTTAAAAGTCCGTCTAGTCCAACCCCACTGCGGTCAGCCAGGACATCTGCACCTAGAGCAGGTTGCTCACAGCCCCAAACAAACTTGCCTGCAGTAGTTCCTGGGATGAGGCATCTACCACTTCTCTGGGCAACCTCAACAGAGTCTCACCACCCTCAGTGTAAAAAATACCTTTTCTCCATTCTGAATCTCCCTCTTTTCAGTTTCAAACCATCACCCCTTGTCCTGTAACAGGCCCTGTTAAAAGTCTGTCCCCAGCTTTCTGATCAGCCCCTTTAAGCATTGCAAGGCCACCAGAAGGTCTCCCTGGAGTCTTCCCTTCTCCAGGCTCAACGACCCCAACTCTCTCAGTCTGGCATGGTAGCAGAGGGGTTCCAGCCCTCCCATCGTTGCTGTGGCCCCTGCTGGCCCTGCTCCATGTCTCCTGTGCTGAGGACTCCAGAGCTGCACTGAGTGCTCCAGGGCAAGTTGCAAAGCAATTCTTCACCTTTTTACCGAAAATATTGAGTGCTTTTTGTATCTCTGTTGTGCTTAAACTCCTAACATCATTCTTTTGGTAACTCGAGGGGAACTGCGGCAAGAGGTACCTGCTGGAAGTGCTCTAAGCCCCAGTTCCTGAGTTCTTGTGGGACACGAGCTTCCCCCTCCACGCCGGCAGCGCTGCCACCACAGCCCTCCCCAACCAGCTGTGTCCCCGCATCCCCCCAGGCAGGAGCAACCCACTGCACCTCGCCTTTGCCAGCCCTCAGGGCCGCGTTTCGGTGCGGGACTGGGTGCGAAACAGCAGACAGATCCTGTGGACCCCCTCCCCTACGCCACCAGTCCGACCCCCCGCCGTGTGCGCCGCGCCCTCCCCTCCGCGCGGGGGCGCTGTGGCAGCGCTCGGCGGCCCAGTGCCCCGCGGCTTGTCCCCGGAGGGCGGAGGCCGCCTTCCCACAAGGCCCCGCGGTCCGCGCCGCCGCTGCCGCTGTTTCCCGTCAGCGCGGACGTGCCCGCACACCTTGTGTGTGTCAGCCCCCACTCCTAGCCCCGTACGCGGCCATGAGGGAACCGAGCAACGGCCGCAGTGCCTGAGGGGGCCGTTATCGGCCGGGCCCTGCCCTGCGGAGCGGGGGAGTGGCGCCGGGTATGCGGGCGGTGGTAGCGGGCCGGGAGGTGGGATGCTGTCGCGGAAGAAGACGCGAACGGAGCTTTCCAAGCCGGGCGAGGTGCAGGGCAAATACGTAAAGAAGGAGACCAGCCCTCTGCTTCGCAGTGAGTGTCGGGGATGGGCTCGCTGGGATGGGGAGCAGGATGGGGGGACAAGCCCGAGGCCTCCGGGGCGGGAGGGTGAGGGGGGCGTTCTTTGTGTGACTGGTAAGGCCGCATCCCGAATACTGGGTTCAGTTCTGGGACCTCACTGCTAGAAAGGCTTTGAGGTGCTCGAGCGTGTCCAGAGAAGATCAACAAGGCTGGCGAAGGGTCTAGAGCACAGGTCTGGTGAGGAGCAGCTGAGGGAACTGGGGTTGTTCAGCCTGGAGAAAAGGAGGCTGAGGGGAGACCTTCTGGCTCTACAACTCCCTGAAGGGAAGTTGGAGCCAGGTGGGGCTTGGTCTCTTCTTGCAAGTAATCTCAGGTTGTACCAGGGGAGACTTAGGTTGAGCATTAGGAACAATTTTGAAAGGTTTGTCAAGCTCTTCAACAGGCTCCCCAGGACAGTGGTGGAGTCCCCATCCTTGGAGGGAATCTACAAGCTGTATAGATGTGGCTCTGAGAGGTGTGGTTTAGTGGTGGGCTTGGTGGTGTTGGGTTAATGGTTGAGCTCAGTGTTCTTAAAGATCTTTTCCAAAAAGACAACTCTGTTTCTTTGACTGCAACCCAGATGGCCTCAGAGGCCTTGCACAGCTTTTGGGGTTCCCCTTCTGAGGGGGAGGGAGGAATCCTCCCTGTTGTGAGACCAAACAGCTGGTGGAAAGAGGTTAAACGTCGAAGGAAGGTTGGATTTGAAGGAGAGCCCTATGCATAACGTGCTACCAGGTGCTCACAGTGAACAGATTTGTTTGTCTATTTTATTAGCTGCCGTTGCTATGTTTTCAGCAGGTGGGGGGCTTAGGATAGTCCCCAAACAGACATCTTTCAGGTGAATGGATCAGATAATTTCTGTCTTTCCAGAAGTCAGTGGTTGTTTTCCTCATCTAGGCTGTGTGCGTTGCCAAAAGGTGTGTGCTTTGAAAATGAGATAACTGTAGGAGACAGTTGCATAAAATCCCTGCAGAAGCAAGTGCTCTAGTTCTTCACCATGGATCAACTTCATGATGTCACAGCTATGTACCTTGGATGTGCTGATCTTCCTGTGGTTAACCTGATGCTCAGGCCACAGCCCTATTTTCATTAAGACTGTACAAAACAGTAGTAAGTACACATTGAAAGTGCACTTAGGTTTGGTTTGGTTACTCTTTGAAAACAAGCTAGGACTTGCGGAGTCTCCTTCTCTAGAGAGATTCCAATCCCACCTGGACATCCTGAGGTGCATTAAGAAGAGTGTGGCATGCAGGTTGAGGGAGATTCTGGTGAGGCCACATCTGGAATATTGTGTCCAGTTCTGGGCTCCCTGGTTCAAGAAAGACAGGGAAGTGCTGGAGAGGGTACAGAAAAGGGCTGCAAAGGTGCTGAGGAGGCTGGAACATCTCTCTTCTGCAGAAAGAAGGAGGGAATTTGGGCTTTTTAGTCTAGAAAAGAGCAGACTGAGGGGGATTCTCATCAATGTTCATCAATACTCAAAGGGTGAGTGTCAGGAGGATGGGACCAGTCTTTTTTCAATGGTGCTCAGTGACAAGGGGTGTAATGGGCACAAACTTCAACGTTGCATCTAAATGTGAGGAGGAACTTCTTTAATTTAAGAGTGACAGTGCCCTGAAGTAGGCTGCCCATAGAGATGGTGAAGTCTCCATCTCTGGAAAAAATCAATATATGCTTGGATGTGTTCCTGTGTGACCTTCTTTAGGTGAACCTGCCTTTGCAGGGGCTTGGACTCAATGATCTTCATTTTCCTTCCAACCCCTACCAATCTGTGATTCTATGTGATTCTGTGACATTGTGATCATGGGCAAACTGCTGTGGGTGACCCTGCTTTAACTGGGGGGTTGGACTAGATGACCTCCAGGAGTCCCTTCCAACTGCACCAATGCTGGGGTTTTGTGTGCAATGTGTTATGCTGTAAGTGCAGGATTAGCTTGGAGATCACAACTAGCAGTGACTGATTTGCTGGCAGGAGCAGGCACTCAGCTTTTCTGGAAGTATTTACTGCATGAACAGCTGGTTCCCCAGCCAACAGGCAAAAAAATATTTAGTAGTCTGATTATGTTGACTTAGTCTTTAAAAGAAAAAAAAAACAAACCCACAAAGTTTGTTTCATATTAAGCTGCAGGTTTGTCCAAGGGGTTAACAACTTTACTGTTAGCTCACCTGGAGGAAAATTACTCACATCATGTTCAAAGTGATACTAAGGAGAGGAGTAATAAAATCATAGAATCATTAAGGCTGGAAACACCTTCAAGATCATTGATTCCAGTCATTAACCCAACACTACCAAGTCCGCTGCTGTGTTGCTAATGGTGTGCAAAACCTCCAGGTAAAAAGCATCTTCACAACAATTTGATAACGTGCAGAATTACAGCATTCTGCTGCCTGAACTTGGTGATTAGTGGAGAAAGTAGGAATTCTGTTCTCTTGAGGAATCCCGTGAGTGTGTAGTTGGTAATGTCTTCAGTTATTCTGAATTCGTAAGGGTCCTCATGAAGTGGTAAAATAGTAGCCAGGATGCTTAGGTTTTCTTGACCTTTCTAGTAGAGGTGTGAAGCCTGGCTGATCTTGCCTCACGACAGTGGGGAGTGGTGTGGGTGGTGTTTTAATGGCTTTTTTTAGGGGGTTTGAGGGTTTTCATTTATTGTGGAAGCAGTCATGCAGTCTGTTTTGGTCAGAAAAGACCTTTAGAATCATCAAGTCCAACCATTCCCTAACTCTGCCAAGGCTGGTGCTAAATGTTGACCCTTAGCACCATATCTCTGCCTTGTTGAAACACTGCCAGGGATGAGGATTCAGCTACCTCCTTGGTGAGCCTGTTCCAGTGTTTGAGAACCCTTTCAGAGAAGCAGCTTCTTCTAATATCCAACTTAAATGTTCCCTGGTGCATTTCCTCTTGTCCTATCAATTGTTCCTTAGGAGAAAAGACCAATTCCCACCTGGCCCCAACCTCCTTTCAGGGAGTTGTAGAGAGCCAGAAGGCCTCCCCTCAGCCTTCTCTCCTTTAGACTGAACAACCCTGGTTGCCTCAGCCACTCGTCACTAGACCTGTTCCTGTACCCTTTACCAGCTTTAATGCTCTTCTGAACACGCTCCAGCACCTCAATGTCCTTAGAGTGAGAGCCCCAAAACTCAACCTAGGTGTGGCCCCACCAGTGCTGAGTACAGAGGGACAATCCCTGCCCTACTGCTGCTGACCACACTATTCCTGATCCAGGCCAAGATGCTCTTGGCCTTCTTGGCCACCTGGGCACACATTGGCTCATCTTCAGCTGACTGTCTGCCTCTGCACTCTTTTCGCTGGTGGAGGATGTGATGGTTTCTGTGCACCAGTACAAACTACACCATTCCCATTATGCATTAGAGGTGCCTTAAAGGGCTTCTAGAATTCGAATTTCCTCAGTTCCACAGTGTAAATCAGCGAAATGTGGGTACAGTCAAAGTTCTTACTTCTCTTTCCTGCCATCCATCAGATCTGATGCCTTCATTTATCCGTCACGGTCCAACCATTCCAAGACGAACTGATATATGTCCTCCTGACTCAACTTCTTCTGGGTATGCTTCTGGTGCAGATGGAATTGTTTCCAGAAACCAGAGTTTCCTTCGCACTCCGGTGCAGAGGCCACCTCATGAAATAATGAGACGTGAAAGCAACAGACTGTCTGCTCCTTCCTATCTTGCAAGAAGTTTAGCTGATGTCCCTAGGGAATATGGCTCTTCCTCCCAGTCCTTTCTGACAGAAGCTAATTCTGCTTTGGAAAATGGAGATGCTGGTGCCCGTTGTTACTATTATGATCATTTTTATGATGCCCAGAGGAGACGTCAGTTAAATGATCGTGTCCATGAGGACTACAGGTATTATGAGCACAACAACGATCTTTTCCAGAGGATGTCACAGAATCATGGGAGGCACACTTCAGGTAAGATTTGTTTAATTCTTTAATTAGTAATTTAGTATGTGGTTTTAATGAGGCTTGAGGTGCAGGGACATATTTGGATGATTGGGTTGTGTTTTTAGGAATTAGTCTGTGTGGGACAGTTACTTTTTACTGACATCTTTGTGATCTGAGTACAGTGTTCACATTTCTTAGGAAATTTGAGCACATATGATCAGAAAGGAAAAATATGTTTAAACCAGGATTTACTTATTGAGTAAATGGGATAAGGATGAGAAAGTTGTTCTTTAATGCCAAGCACATATGCAATTCCTCAAGACAAAGTCGATTCAGTTACTGGCTAGCAACTTTTCTTCATTAGAGGACATTTGCTATTTTCATGATGTAGAGAATAACCATTTATTAAACGTTTAAACATTATTAAACATGCATTAAATTCTAACATTGCCATTTATTATTATTATTGTATTTTAGCTCTCATTGTGTTATTATTTAATTTCATTGTGTTAATTTGACCTCAAATATATTATAAATAGTCAAAGGGAGTACTGGCTGTAGTGTGTAATTAGCAAACTGGCAGATAGTGCTGAAATTCCCAGTCCTTGACTATTTTTATTCTTTTAGCTTGTAATACTGTGTGTAAATATACTTTTTCCCCTGGTTTCCTTGGAACTTGCCTTTGTTTTCTAAGGGAAGAACAGCCTAAGAAAGAAGAATCCGTTACATACTACATTTTTGAATGCTTGCTTTTATCTGTGATGCCAATGAAGAACAATTCTTCAGTGCACTGTGCTGTTGGGAATCTACTGGAGGGATAAAAAGTCTGGGATTATAAAATTATCCATAGAAAGGTGACCTCAGAAGTAGAAAATTCAGCTGTATCAGAGCACTGCATATACTACAAAACCTCTGTTCAAGGAGGAATTGGAAACAAACATTTCAAACCTTTTTGGCTATCATACCTTCAGTATATGTTGTTAGGTTTTCATTACTTAGAATCTGTAGTAAATAGTTTGTTTATACATCTGCCTTAGCCACTGGAAATTATAAAGGAGCTACTGATGTTTGTTTGGTCTTTAATTCACTCTCATATTGTTACATTGAGAAGTTTGAACAAATTCTACACTGTTTTGTAACAAGGGAGTAGTTAGACATTAAGAGGAAATTTTAGACATTAGGAAGAAAGTGTTCCCCATGAGGATAGTGAGGCTCTGGAACAGATTGCCCACAGAAGTTGTAGAGGCTCCAAGCCTGGAAGTGTCCATAGCCAGGTTAGATGGGGCCTTGAGCAACCTGGTCTAGTGGAAGGTGTCCCTGCCCATGATGGGAGGAGGGTTGGAACTAGATGATCCTGAAGGTCCCTTCCAACCCAAACCATTCTATGATTCAACCTCATGCATTTGTAGAGGCAAAAAGCCTTTTGTCTCCCAAGGTCCTTCCCTTTTCCTCTTTTATTTTTCCCTTTTATTTCAGTACAGAACATGAACTCTTAAATTCATCTTTCAGTTTCACTGCAGTGAGAACATTGACCGATATCCTCAGCTTTTCCACATCTTTCTCAGTAAATTAATTACCTGACCCCAGAATAAGAAAATCTTAAATTTTCTTCCTTCTTGCATCTCACCATTAAGCTTTTTTTTATTCGAACCATCCATTGTCTTCAAACCTTTAGCATTTTCTATGAGCTACACTAATCTTTCTGTAATTCCCAGTTACTTTTTCCCTGCATTTCCAGAATACTGAGGCAGGTTTTTCACTTCTATTGTCTGAATTTTTCCTTACACATCGGCATTGTTACTTCTAAATGTTTCACCTAATCGTAGTTCTTTATCAGGGTAATTGAAGATAAAATTGCTCAATACCTACAATTTCAACATAGAAGTCTGTTTATTATCTCCAAGCTGTGAATGCTGCGTTCTGCCCTTTTCTTCCTCTCTCCCCTCCCTTAGAAGGTCCCCATTTGGGTTGATTGCCACAGAAATGTTGTCTGATGAACACATGGTACACTTGGTGAGTGATAGTTCATTCAGTGATGGTTACAACTGAGATGACTTTTGGGAAGCAGTGGTCTGGCAGTGAAGAGGTGCATGAGAATTTGAGCTTTCATTCAGCATAAAGATTCTCCTCTTCAATTTAGAGAGGAATTGGAAACATGTTCTAACCAAGAGCTTCATACTCAAAGTATTCAGCAGAATATTGAAGCTCCATGGTTGTTCAGCAGATGTTGACAGCATTGATATATTCCTCCATAGGCATTTCTCCTTCAAGTCATGTTTTTCCTCTTGGTGTGATTCAATTCTACCCCGTGTTCCTTATTTTCATTACATTCATTTTTAATTTCCAGTCTATTGCTGCAAAAATGTCTTAGTTGTGATGTTTAGCTTCCTCTGGCATTTCTTTATTATTTTTTTTAATTACTTTTTTTTAGTGTCCGTTTCAAACTTAACTCCAGGAGACTTTACCTGTCTTTCCTCCACATCTCTTTCCTCTCTTCTAGGTTAAAGTTTTGGGGAGGTCTGTGGTTGAAGTTATACCTACAATGTAGATGGAACTAACTTGTAACCAAGACCTCAGAGTTATTTGTGCCTCTCTGAGCGGTAAGCTAAAACATTCTTCTGTGTATATCAAAATTGCTGAGATTAAAATCACCCTGTCAAGAGACTTTCTGATGGTCAAATAAAGCAGTTGAAGTGGAGAAAAACGATTAATGGAAGTTGGTTCGTCTTGTGTTAAATTATACCCCTAAAAATGGCAAGCCTGGATTCATGTTTAATACAAGAGCAAAATAAACACAAATTATTCAATTAAATTTGTGGAATCATAGAATGCTTTAGATTGGAAGAGACCTTTAAAGGTCATCTAGTCCAACCGCCCTGCACTCAGCAGGGACATCTGCAACCAGAGCAGGTTACTTAAAGCCCCAAAAAACCTGACCTGGAGTCATTCCAGGGATGGAGTTTCCACCACCTCTCTGGGCAACCTGGGCCAGAGTTCCAGCACCCTCAGCATCAAAAATGTCTGCCTTCTCTCTAGTCTAATCTCCCTCTATTAGTTCAAACCCATCACCCCTTGTCCTGTCACAACACGCCCTGCTCAGAAGTCTGTCCCCAGCTTTCTGATCGGCCCCTTTAAGTCCTGAAAGGCCACCAGAAGGTCTCCCTGGAGCCTTCTCTTCTCCAGGCTGAACAACCCCAACTCTCTTAGTCTGGCTTTACAGCAGGGGAGTTCCAGCCCTTGCATCATTGCTGTGGCCCCAGCACTGCAAATGTGGTCTCAACAGAGCAGCAGCAACAGAGCTGAAGTATCAAGGGTTTTCTTTATAGCTGTCTACACTTCATGCATTTTAAAACAAATGTCAGTTCCTGCCCTTTTCTTCCTTTGTGCTGATTTTGCAGTAATTTCTTTGTAGCTTACTTTGGGAAGCTTTCAAATTACTTGCTGTCATTTTCCTATTTGTGGGTTTATGCTTGCTTGGAACACCCCATTCCCTCTGACAAACAAGGTACTTGTCCTCAGGAAGTGCCTTCACATGCTTTGGAATGAGTTGGGAAGGCCCAGAACCTGCAGACCTAGCTAAATAGGATAGATCTTGGAACTCCTTGCTGTTTTATTATTACTACTCCCTTAAAATGAAACAGTTTGTTTGTCTTCTCTTCCTGTTCTTCATTCTGAGGGAAGGGAGAGGATTTTGACATCCTGAAAAAGGCTCTCAAGGCAATTGACTTAAAGACAAGTATGAACGCCTTTTGTTCGGCTAGATTTGTTCTTCAACACTTGGAAGTTTGGTTGGAGCTAGTTGTGGGGAGTTCATAGGCTCTGAAACTTCTCTGCACTGTATCTAGTAGCCAAAGTGAGTCTTTCTTTTACTGTTTTTGCTGTTTGGAATGCTAGGGTGATGTGACTTTCTCCTGTGCTTTTCAACAAGCAGATTGAAGAACAGCTCTTTGCTGACCTGGAAATGTTTCCTTCTAAAACCCTGGACTTCTTTCCAGGCAGAGACCCTTTACAATAAAACTCCTTCATTGGGCTGTGAAATCACTAACACATGTCACTTGGAGTTCTCTTTGTTCCATACTAAAAGCACTAACCACACAGAAATTCTTGATTGAAGACACTAAGTAGTTTTCTTGTTCGTGTCATTACTAGCTTAAGATACAGTTTTAAGAGAAAAATGTTAAAATTAACTCTCTGCACTAATATGACTTGGTTTGACATTCGTGGAAAGAGAGGCACACTGCAACTGTCAGCTCCCAGTCTGAATGAAGGATTTTAAAATGCTCTATGTCTGGCTTTCTCTGAGCCTGGAGGTGGCTTGAAGGTGATGTGGCACCTTCATCTCCCTCTTCATCAGAGATTCAGAGAGGCCTGTAAGAAATATGAGAACAATGTTTTCAGCAGGACCTGTTGTAGCAGGATAAGGGTGATGGGTTTATACTAGAGGAGGGAGATTGAGACTAGATACAAGGAAGAGGTTTTTGATGCTGAGGAAGGTGAGACACTGTCCCAGTTTGCCCATGGAGTTTGTGGAAGCCCCATCCCTGGAACCATTCCAGGTCAGGTTTTTCTGGGGCTCTGAGCAACGTGCTGTAGTTGCAGATGTCCCTGCCGACTGCAGCACAGTAGGACTAGAAGACCTTTCAGGTCACTTCCAACCCAAGTCATTCTTTGATTCTATGATTCTGTGTCTTACAATGCACTGGAATGTGCTGCTCAAAGTTCAGGTTTGGGTTCTGGTATTAGGACAGTTGTCGAAGAATAAGAGAATATTGTTGAGAATATGAATATTTGGGCCTGGCCTCACTTTGAACCTTGTGTAGCATAAGCAAAGCAATGCTAAACAGAAAGCACTACCACGAGCTGTTGATGTTTCCTGTGCACTTTCTTTTCTCAGGGTGTTGAGAACACAGCAGTGATGCTCCTGAGCAAGCAAACTGCACTCACAGGATTTTCTTTTGCTCTTCCTCTTGGCCTGACTGACAATTCATTCCAAATCTCAAACTAAAGATACTGTGTTTCGCAAGTAAAGGAAATAGCAAAGCTACAAATAACATTTGAGGACATAAGTTCTAATCTTACCATTCGTCATTTTTGATATTTGATATTGCCGTTCACACAGTCAAAGACTGGTAGGTATTGGAAGGGACCTCTGGAAGGTCATCTAGTCCAACCCCCATGCTAAAGCAGGGAAGCCCACAGCAGGTTGCCCAGGATCAGAATGTCCAGGTGAGTTTAGAATCTCTCCAAAGAAGGAGACTCCCCAGCCTCTCTGGGCAGCCTTCTCCAGTGCTCTGCCCACAATCACAGCAAAGAAGTTTTCCCTCATCTTCAATGGAACCTCCTGTGACCCTTGCCAACCCTTACCATTCTGTGATTCTGTGCATGTCCTTGGTGTGTTCAGTAAAATCCCATGTGAAGCTTTAGGCTGATCTGAAAATACTTTAGGACCAAGACATTACCTGAAATTTAGACACAGAGGAGTATCATACTTTGGTGGTTTGACACAAAAAAGGTACTGTTGGTTTTAGAATGGCTTGTAGCTTTCTTCTGTGGGTATACTTTGGAGAGGATTGCATAGGAATTTACCTTTCCAAGTGTTGTTTGATCTTCTGGATACTTTTAGGTGTGTGTGTGTGTATATATATATATAAGCAAGCCTATTTTCAGCTTCTTGTTCAAAACCACAGCTAGGTCTTTGTACCCACTTTTTTCTTGAAGGAAGCATCAGCTGAGCTTTGTAAGGAAAACAAATACAGAATTTCTTTTGATCTGTTATAACTCCAGTTCTAGAGACATTTTAATTTTACTAATTACCAGTTCAAATGCCATAGGGGGTTGATGGTTGTAAGACGTTACAGCTCTGCTTCTTCATCTATGAAGTCAAAATGGCAAAATGGGAATATATAATCTCTTTGTGGTCTGCTATTTTCGTTCTTCGCATCTTGGTAATTAAAAAAAAATCAAGTTTCCATTTGGAGAAACCCTGTAGCTAGAATTAAACAATGGTGTAAACACAGAACTGCCAGTGTTGCCTTTCCGTGGCATGCAGCATTGCTTTTTAGCCTGCTTTCTAGGTGTTTTCTCTGTTTAATCTAGAACCCAAAAAGTACCTGAGTTCATTTCCCAGTCTCTTCAGGCATTGTGTCAAGAGAACTTCTGCTGCAGAGGATGGCTTGTGCATCTTTTAATGCCACCTGCCAAATAGAAGACATTAACCTTTGCCCTAAACAATAAATATCCCTGTATTCACTGCTGGAATCATGCTAGGATTTAATGAGGGGGGACTGTCTTAACAGTAAACAGGAAAATATGTTTATGCCTTTGTGAAAGATACAAACCTCAGTCAGGTTTGTATCTACTGGGGCTAATTCTCTTTAATGTCTTTATTGATGAGCTGGACAAGAGCACCCTCAGTAAGTTTGCAGGTGACACAAAAGTTGGAAGGGAATATTGATCTGCTCAAGGATAGGGAGGCTTTACAGAGGGATGTGGGCAGGCTGGATCAATGTGCCAAGGACATCAGGATGAGGTTCAGCAAGGCCAAGTGGTGGGTTCTGCCTGTGGGTCACAACAACCCCATGAATGCTCCAGGCTTGGGGTGGAGTGGCTGAAAAGCTGCCCTGTGGAAAAGGATCTGGGGGTGTTAGTCAACAGCTGGTTGAAGATGAGTCAGTGTGTGCCCAGGTGGCCAAGCAAGCCACCAGCATCCTGGCCTGGATCAGCAGTAGCGTGGCCAGCAGGAGTAGGGCAGGGATTGTCCCCCTGTACTCAGCACTGGCAAGGCCACACCTTGGGGTGAGTTGTGGGGCCCTTCTCCCAAGAAGGACACTGAAGTGCTGGTGAAGAGTTTGGAGAACAGGTCTTGTGAAGAGCAACTGAGGAAATGAGGTTTATTTAGTCTGAGAAAAGGAGGCTAAGGGGGAGACCTGGCTCTTTACAGCTCCCTGAAAGGAGGTTAGAGCCAGGTGGGGACTGTTCTCTTCTCCCAAGAATAAATCATAGGACAAGAAGAAATGCCTTCAAGTTGTGCTAGGGAAGATTTAGGTTGGACATTAGGAAAACTATCTTCACTGAAAGGTTTGTGAGGCCCTGGAAAAGGCTGCCCAGGGCAGTGGTAGAGACACCATCCCTGAAGGGATTTCAAAGGTGTGCAGATGTGGTGCTTGAAGGACATGGTTTAGTGGTGACCTGGCAGTGCTGGGTTAGTGGTTGAACCTGATGATCTTAAAGGTCTTTTCCAGCCTAAATGGTTTTAAGATTCCATGTTCAGTTCCTCTGGTAGTGGTGATTGAACAGGACAGTACAACACAGTAATCCAGTTATTCAGAGAAAACAGGGAATTTGTTTATCCAAAGTGCACTGTGTCCAAGAAGCTTAAATGTTTGTATTTGTGTCACTGGAATGAAAACAAACTCAGTGACATAACCATAGCTAGAGTCTGAAATAGTTTCCCTGGCCCAGTACTGTTAAAGGTCAAGAATCCTCCAGGATGTTTCTTCTCACTGGAAGTAAAGGTCTAGGTTGCTAAATCCTGATGAAATGGGAGCTGTGGTATGAACACAACCATCCACTTCCCTTTATAAAGCTAACAGGTAGCTAAGTGTCATAACAAGAGGAAACACTGGAAGGCCAAATAGTTTAGGACATGATAAGGATAGAAAAAGTTATGTAGGGGAGCAGAAATGTTTTGAAGAGCAGCACTTGAGAGGAAGTCTGGGAGATCTTTATAATTTCCCTTTTATTTATTCAGTTGCTTTGGAGCCTTCCAGTACTTTATTGTTGCTGTTTTTTCTCTTGTGTTAGAATCACAATTTTCAGCCCATCCAGTTTTCAAAGCCATTTTATGTGTAAGCTAGTGTTTAAAGTAGGTGACATCCCTTGGCTAGCACACTGTGTGTGTGCTGTTGAAAAGGACCTGGCCTTTGTCAGCAGAGTATAAAAATACCTGAGAAACAGAACAGTTCTACTGGTATTCCACTAATACAGTTGGGTTTTGAGTTGATGATCACACCTGAAGCATCCTTTTAATAGTTTGCTTTAGCTGACATGGGCTTGCTCTGTCCTTTCTACTTTCTCAATAAATCAGAGAATCATAGAAAGGTTTGGTTTGGAAGGAATGTTCAAGATACCTAGTTTCAACCCCCCTGCCATGGGCAGGGACACCTTCCTCTAGACCAGATCCCTCAAGGTCCCATCCAGCCTGGCTTTGAACACTTCCAGCATTGGAGTCTCCACAACTTCTCTGGGCAACCTCAGGGGGAAGAATTTCTTCCCAATGTCTAATCTCAATCCAGCTTCTTCAAGTTTGAAGCCATTAACTCTCATCCTGTCACTCTATGCCTTTGTAAAAAGTCCCTTTCCAGCTCTTCTGTAGTCCCCTTCAAATACTGGAAGGTTGCTCTATGATCACCCTGGAGCCTTCTCTTCTACAGGCTGAACAACCTCAGCCCTCTCAGCCTGAGCTCTCCTGTGCTCAGGAGAGGTGCACCAACCCTCTGATAGCCTTCATGGCCCTCCTCAGGCCCTGCTTTAAGAGTGTCATATCTTGCCTGTGTTAATCATACAATAACATTCTGAAAACCAGAAGGAAAACAATCTCTAAACATGGTGCTTGTGATGGAGTCACTTTCTGACTTCTGAGAAAGTGGAAAAAGTGGCTCTTGTAACCCTTCTTCTGGCTGTGGGAAATAGTAACACCGATCAATACTGGGATTGAATCAATGCATTTGATTACAAGAAGGGAGATAATTGGAATTTCTTTAAAGCCAGAGCCTGTCTAACTATACAACTGTGGGTGACTGAAGGTAACTAATTTAGAAGATTTACGAAAAATAGTTGACTTCAGGTTGGGTGTTAGAAGAAACTTCTCTGAAAGGGTTCTCAAAAACTGCAACATGCTCCCCTAGGAGGTGGTCAAATCTCCATCCCTGGAAGTATTTCACAGAGTCAGAGATGTGGTGCTGAGGGACATGGTTTAGCATCAGCTTTGGTAGAGTTAGATAATGGTTGGACTTGATGATCCTAAAGGTCTTCTCCAACCAAAAGAATTCTATAAATTTGAGCCAGCATGTCCAGTAGTAGGAGGCTTCCAAGGAATGGAAAGAAACTTTCCAAATTCTTCATGATATTACTTGGTTTTGTGGTTGGGGTTTTGAGGTTTGGTTTGGTTGGTTTGTTGTTGTTTTTTTTCCTAGTTGTCTATATCTATTATTACAGCTTTTATTCCAACAAGTATCCAGAGTATATACAGGGAGGAAAATATGAAACTGGAATTGCATTTCTTCAGTATCTCTCACCATCCAGCACAGTCATTTTTAAAGGACTTATCTTGCTGGAAGAAGTCCTTCTTCAAGTGCAGCCCACATCACCCAGGAAAGCTGGAAATTATTTCACATGCTTCTACAGCAATGCGAAGCATAAGTTGTTAAGTTCACAGATGCATAGAAGCAGATGTTCAGCCAACCAGACACCAAAACTTCTTTCCAGAATCTGTGGGAGGGAGGAACTGAGTGAAGGGAGATGCTGTGAAGAGAGGATGAGATATTGGTGTCCTAACTCTTGTCTGGATTGCATTCAGAAGGCCTGACTGTCCCACCAGTCCAGCTGCTAACCCAGCACTGCGAGGTCACCACTAAGCCATGTCCCTCAGCACCACATCTACACAGCCTTAACCCCTCCCCCCCCCCGCCCAGAGATGGAGACTCCACCACTGCCCCAGGCAGCCTCTTCTGGAGCTTGACAAGCCTTTTGGGGAAGGAATTTGATCCTCATGTTCAACCTAAACCTCCCCTGGTGCAGCTTGAGGCTGTTTTCCTCCCTATCACTTGGATACTGGGAGGAAGAGACCAACTCCAAGCTGAGTCCAACCTCCTTTCAGGGAGTTGTAGAGAGGCAGAAGGTCTTCCCACAGTGCTTTACTCCAGGCTTTAATAATCCCAGTTCCCTCAGCTGCTCCTCACCAGACCTGTTCTCCAGACCCTTCACCAGCTTTGTTGTCCTTCTCTCCACCCACTCCAGCAACTCAATGTCCTTCTTGGAGTGAGGGGCCTAAAACTGAACCCAGTACTCAAAGTGTGGCCTCACCAGTACTGAGTACAGGTGCACAATCACTGCTTTTTCCTGCTGGCCACACTATTGCTGATCCAAGTCAGGATGCTGTTGGCTTTCTTGGCCACATGGGCTCACATTGGCTGATCTTCAGCTGGCCATCAACCAACACCCCCAGGTCCTTTTCCACCAGGGAGCTTTCCAGCCATTCTGCCCCAAGTCATGCAATCATAACCAAGAAAGTGCCATCAGCAACAGAAGAAAACAGAAAAGGTGGATCCACACAACATCCTGCAAAAGCCCTTGGCTGAACATGGTCATTCTGCACACACTGAGGTTGATGTTACCACGTCTTCTATGCCAAAACTACCCTTGCTTGTTAGACAGTTTTGTTAGACTAGGTCTTTTCTAACCAAAACAATTCTGTGATTCTATAACACTCAGTATAGGATAGTTCTGACCTTCCCTGTCCCTTCTCTCTTGGTTTACCTGATCTGTTCTTGACTGGTTGAAGCTGTGTTGATATTTGATGATTTTTCTGGAGAGTTGCAATTTATGAAAAGCGAAATAGCTCTGTGTGGTTTGGGTTGTTTTGGTTTTTATTGTAGATAAACATTTCATCAAAACTATTTGATTCATCAAAACTATTGATGCAGCTGTAATAACCTGTGGACAGAAACTGTCATTTATGTAAAGCCATGACATTTGTGATGTCAGCTCTGCACACGGCAAATTGAAACAATGAGAACATCTTCATCTTTTAAATCCCTCTAGGGATGAAGACTGCTGCCTGTTGAACAGCCTATTCCAGGGCTTGACAACTCTTTCAGGGAAGAAGTTTCTCCTCATGTCCAACCTAAACCTTCCCTGCTGCAACTTGAGGCCATTTCCTCTACTCCTGTCACTTGTTACCTGTCAGAAGAGACCAACTCCCACTCCTCTCCTACAGTTGTAGAGAGCCAGAAGGTCTCCCCTCAGCCTCTTCTTCATCTGATCTAGTTGGAGGTTTCCCTGCTGAGTGCAGCAGGGTTGGACAAGATGAGCTTTTAGGGTACCTTCCAACCCAACAGTGTGTGAATCTGTGAATCCCTGGTACGCTGATGGTCTCTAAATGAGAAAACAAGGCTACTTTGATTGTCTGTGAACAGAGCTGCCTAGTGAACCTGGAGTTGGAGGAGAGTGAAACAAGTGAGACTTACAAAGGAAGAGCTGTTGTGACCTGATTGTGCTTTTTTACTAGAAGACAAGGGCCTACTCCATAAACACCATCCTCAGAGTATTGCTCAGAGTCCACAGTGCCTCAGGTGGTGGTGGAGAAGTTGACTTTGTACCTCATGTTGGGTTTGGCAATTACCAGCTCAACTAAACAGCGTTCTCCCTTTTTTGTTTTGTTTTGTTTTGTTTTTTTCAGGCATTGGTAGAGTTGCTGCTACATCTCTAGGAAACCTAACAAATCATAGTTCTGAAGATTTACCTCTTCCTCCTGGCTGGTCAGTAGACTGGACTATTAGAGGAAGGAAATACTATATAGATCATAACACTAACACCACTCACTGGAGCCATCCACTCGAGCGGGAAGGACTGCCTCCAGGATGGGAGAGGGTTGAGTCAGCAGAGTTTGGAGTCTATTACGTTGATCACATCAATAAAAGAGCTCAGTATAAACATCCTTGTGCTCCCAGGTAAGACATCCATCCAATTCTGTACTTGGGTTTCTGTTAAGACAGTGGAACTGCTTTTGTCTCACATAAAATGTGCCAAAAAACTTATTTTTAGACATAAGCTTTGCTCAAGATGTAATTGTTGGGGGTTTGTCTCATCTGTTACTGTCTTAAGTTTAGAAATAGGATATTCTTCCTAACTCCCTGAAACAAAGCAGCTATTATCTTCAGCTCTCAGTTGAACAGCAAACTTGCTGAGAGCAGAATTGGGACTGCAGCCTGAGAAGAAACTTGATCTGATGTTTCAAGAGACTAACTAAATAGCACACACCATCTGAAACATGAATTGAGTCTTGTCTAGAAGGAAAATAATGGTCAGGATTTAAAGGAAAAGTAATGGCCAGAATTTAGAGGGAAAATAGGGCTCAGAATTTAGAGGGAAAATAGGGCTCAGAATTTAGAGGGAAAATAGGGCTCAGAATTTAGAGGGAAAATAGGGCTCAGAATTTAGAGGGAAAATAGGGCTCAGAATTTAGAGGGGGAAATAGGGCTCAGAATTTAGAGGGGGAAATAGGGCTCAGAATTTAGAGGGGGAAATAGGGCTCAGAATTTAGAGGGGAAATAGGGCTCAGAATTTAGAGGGAAAATAGGGCTCAGAATTTAGAGGGAAAATAGGGCTCAGAATTTAGAGGGGGAAATAGGGCTCAGAATTTAGAGGGGGAAATAGGGCTCAGAATTTAGAGGGGGAAATAGGGCTCAGAATTTAGAGGGGGAAATAGGGCTCAGAATTTAGAGGGGGAAATAGGGCTCAGAATTTAGAGGGGGAAATAGGGCTCAGAATTTAGAGGGGGAAATAGGGCTCAGAATTTAGAGGGGGAAATAGGGCTCAGAATTTAGAGGGGGAAATAGGGCTCAGAATTTAGAGGGGGAAATAGGGCTCAGAATTTAGAGGGGGAAATAGGGCTCAGAATTTAGAGGGGGAAATAGGGCTCAGAATTTAGAGGGGGAAATAGGGCTCAGAATTTAGAGGGGGAAATAGGGCTCAGAATTTAGAGGGGGAAATAGGGCTCAGAATTTAGAGGGGGAAATAGGGCTCAGAATTTAGAGGGGGAAATAGGGCTCAGAATTTAGAGGGGGAAATAGGGCTCAGAATTTAGAGGGAAAATAGGGCTCAGAATTTAGAGGGAAAATAGGGCTCAGAATTTAGAGGGAAAATAGGGCTCAGAATATGGAGGGGAAAACAGGGCTCAGAATTCAAAGGCAAAGTAAAGTTACACCAAATCTGGCAGTTAATTTACCCAAAAGAGAGTTTTTTTAACATGACAAAAAAACACACGAGGCTGTCCTTTGTCACAGATGGAATAACTGTTAACAGCTGCTGCCTGACTAAATTTATTTCAACATATTAAATGGTGGATAATTTGGCTGAATCAATATTTGCCTTTGAAATCTCTTAAAAACATCTCATTGTTTTGGTCTGCTTTAGCATCCATGGAGCAGGCAGTAGGTGAGCAGGTCTGAGGTGAGTTTTGGTGTGCTGACAGAGCAGTGACAGAGCTGTGGCTGGAGTGAAGCACAGAAACAGCAACAGAAAAGTGCTCTCAGTGAAGAGCTGCCGAGGCAATGTTCCATGTCTTTCTGCATCATCAGCTTTTGTGTTAACAACTTACTGCTATTGATGTGTGGAAGTTAGCAGTTGGGGGTCACAGGTTCTGTCTGTCTTGTTCGTGCAGCGTTCCCCGTTACGACCAGCCTCCTCCTGTGACCTACCAGCCACAGCAAGCTGAAAGAAGCCAACCTCTGCTCGTCCCTGCAAACCCTTACCACACTGCCGAGATCCCAGACTGGCTGCAGGTCTATGCCAGGGCTCCTGTCAAGTGAGATTTGCTTTTTTTTCCCCCTCTGCATTTCACACTTTACATGCATGGCCTAGAAGGAAAACAAATGAATTTCAATGATCGAAATTAGAACTCTTTCCTAATCACATGAAAGGGTAGTGAGACAGTGCCCAGAGAGGTCATGGATTCTCCCTCTTTGGAGGGGTTCAAGGTCAGGCTGGATAAGGCTTTGAGCAACCTGGTTTAGTGGAAGGTGGGGAGTTGGAAATAGATGATCTTTAAGGCCCCTTCCAACCCAAACCATTCTATGAATAAAAACTATTGCTGACATTGCACAAGGAAGATGTGCCAGATGTTCCTGACGTTAGTTTGCTTTCTTTTAGACATCACTTAAATCACCACAGTCCTTTTTGCAGATACATGACTTGCAGAATAATAGTAGCCTTACAGTATTTGAAGGGAGCTACAGGAGACTTGCAGAGGGATGTTTTACAAAGGCATGGAGTGACAGCACAAGGGGCAGCGATGGCTTCAAACAGGAAGAAGCTGAATTGAGAGTAGACACAGGGAAGAACTTCTTTCCCATGAGGATGGTGAGACACTGGAACAGGTTGCTCAGAGAAGTTGTGGAGGCTCCAAGCCTGTAAGTGTTCAAAGCCAGGCTGGATGGGGCCTTGAGAAATCTGGTCTAGTAGGAGGTGTCCCTCCCCATTGCAGGGGGTTGGAACTAGATATGTTTAAAGTCCTTTCCAACCTCTACTTCCCTTCTGTGTTTCTTTGATAATAGAGAGCACGTGCTTTTAAAATATGTGAAGTATTTGTAGGGTGTTAACTTCCTAATGTTTATTTTCCTTCCATTTAAAAAAGACATACACGTTTTCTTTCACAGCTAAGAATTTTGAATACAGACTGAAATCTGTCCTTGTGTTCAAGAACTTTGATAGGAGATCTTATCAATACTGATCAATATCTAAAACGTGAGGGTCAAAAGGATGGAGCCAGGCCTTTTTCACTGGTGTCCAGTGGCAAGACAAGGCACGTGGTGACAGCTGGGACCCAGAAGGTTCCATCTGGATATGAGGAGAAACTTTTTGATGTGAAGGTGCTGGAGCCCCAAAGTAGGTTTTTGTCACAGCCTACTAAAGAAATTCCTGATAATCTTATTTAAATTGTCTGAAATTTATGACTCTAGCTCCAAGAGAAACACCAACAAGAGCCCACACAACACAGGCTGAAATATTGAAAACAACATTATCTGGATGTGCCAAGGACCTAAATAAAGAAACAGAGCTGCAGCCAAAAGCTAGGAGTATTTTTAAGAAGCAAGTCCTCCTGTAGGTTACAGGAACTTCTTATGTCCCTGGTGCAGAAGTGTACTGGTGGATTTTAATCCAGTTTAAATCCTCCCGGGCTGCTGGCACGACCAGTAGCCACAAAAAGTAATAAACTCATTAAATTACAGTTACTAGAAGCAGCTAAAAAAGGATTTTTTTTTTTTTTTTTTTTTTTTAGTGGAAGTCACTGAAGGTCCGATTTTGCAACTAAAGACTGACCTGCTCAATGCTGCAAAACTTTGTTTCTCTGTATTTTCCCTACAAAAAGAAGTTCATTATTTCATGACCTCCACTAGAAGGAGGAATTAGTTTAATTGTGCTGACTCCAGTTTTTGTCTTGGAGAAGATTCCCTGCTCCTACAGCATTGTTCCTTTGAAAAAAGTGTTTACTACCACTTAGTTTTTAATTAAAAGTTCACAGAACAATGGAATCTCAGCATGGTGGGGGTTAGAAGGGACCTCTGGAGATCATCTAGTCCAACATCCCCAGCTTAAGCAGGGTCACCCACAGCAGGATCACAATATCTAGGTGGGTTCCAGAGAAGGAGACTCCACAACCTCTGGGCAGCCTTCTCCAAGGCTCCAGCACCCTCACAGGAAAGAATTTTTCCCTCGTGTTCAGATGGAATCTCTTGGGTTCTATTTTGTGCCCATTACCCTTTGGCCAGTGATTTACTGGGCACCACTGAGAACAGTCTGGCTCCATTCTCTTGTCGCCCACCCTTTAGCTCTTGCTGAGCATTGAGAAGATCCACTCTGAGTCTGCTCTTCTCCAGGCTAAGCAACACCAGGTCTCTCAGTCTTTCTTGTTCAGAGAGATGCTCCAGGCCCCCTCAGCATCTTTATAGCTTCCACTGGACTGTCTCCAGTAGTTTCCTGCATTTCATGAACTAGGGAGCCCAGAACTGGACTGAGTCCTCCAGCTGTGGCCTCACTAGGGCAGAGCAGAGGGGTAGGAGAAGCTCCCTTGACCTGCTGGCCACACTGCTTAATGCATCCTGGGAGACCATTTGTCTTTTTGGCCACAAGAGCACATTGCTGGCTCACAGCTTGCCCACCAGCACTTCCAGGTCCTTCTCTGCAGTGCTGCTTTCCCCCCAGGTCCCCCCCTCACCTGTACTGGTGCCGAGGTTATTCCTTCCCAGGTGCACTTGTTGACCTTCATGAGGTTCCCCTCTGTCCTGAGGGACTGTCAGCCACTGTTCCCAGTGTTGTATCATCAGCAAACTGGCTGAGGGTCCACTCTGTCCCTTCATCCAGGTTACTGATGAAAATCCTGCTTCAGTTTGGTTCATGGTCAGTGGGACAGAAGCTGAGCTGGAAAGGTGATGTTCATGTAGACTCAATAATCAAGTGCTTACAGCCTTAGTTGTACTTGGCAGGCCTTCAAAGACAGCAGTGTGCTGTCTGTGGAGTTTGATCTCTTCAGTGACAAACAGCTGCAGTTTGCTAGTCTTTGTGTTGGAGGAGGACCTCACAGCACTGGGACGTTCTTTGAGCTGAGCAAAGCCTTATTAAAGTGTCTATTGTAGAGCAAGACTCAGATCAAAGAAAGTTCTGATTAGAGCTTGTCTGGGGACTTGCTGTTTCCTCACCCTCTACAGCTTGTCCTGCCCCACACCAGGGCACTCTGCTGCTCAGGTCCCCATTCTAGGGCCAGTGTGAGCCCCCCTCTCCCCATCCCTGCTCATTTTGGGGTGATACTCCTCAAGTTCTCCCACACAAGTCCCTTCAAGCTTAGGTAGAGCGGGGTTGGCCTAGACAGTTCCCCTAGTGTTCCCTCTGAGCCTTGGGCAGTGTGAGTGTTCCTCATGAGGCAGGTCTCCTCATGGCTGCAAGCTGCTGCGGCCCTGCCAGTGTCCTCCAGTCATCATGCTGAAGTGGAAGGAGACTATCAAAGAGAACAACTTTTATATTTTAAGCTTTGGTGCGTCTCCAGCTCTCTGAAGTCATTGTACTGCACTATTTAAGCATGTGTAGATAGGTCTGCAATGGTGGCTGTTGATGTGTGACTGATGGTGCTGAGCCAGATCTTCATTGTTTGTCCACGTGGGCTGCAGAGCCTGAGCTAATGTGCTGCACATTACTCACCCAAACAGTTGCTTGCTCTTGGCCCAGAGTCTTGGGGGTTTCCTGAATTATTTCAATGACTACTTCCTTGAGGAACATCCCAAGCACCTCCTGCTTAAATACTTTGGAGACCTTCTGGCTCTCTACAACTCTCTGAAAGGAGATTGGAGTCAAGTGGGCGTTGGTCTTTTTTCTCTAGTAACGAGTGATAGTATGAAAGGAAGTAGCCTCAAGCTGCACCAAGGGGAGTTTAGATTGGATACAAGGGGAAATTTCTTTCCCAGAAGGGTTGTCAAGGCCTGGAACAGGCTGCCTAGGGAAATTGTGGAGGCTTCATCCATGGGGTAATTGACAAGCCATGGGGATGTGGTGCTGAGAGATGCAGTTTAGTGGTGACTTGGCAGTGCTGGGTTAATGGTTGGACTCAATGATCTTAAAGGTCTTTTCCAGCCTAATTGAAATGATTCTGTGATTCACTATTAAACAGTAAACATAAAAAAGCCATGGTTTATAGAATCACAGAAATTGTTTTGGTTTGAAAAGGCCTTTAAGATCAGTGAGTCCAAACATTAACCCAGCATTGCCAGCTCACCACTAAACCATGTCCCTCAGCACCATGTCTACATGGCTTTAAAATCCCTCCAGAGATGGGGACACCACCCCTGCCCTGGCTAGCCTATTCTAGGGCTTGACAACATTTTCAGGGAAGACATTCATCCTAATGTTGAACCTAAGCCTCTCTTGGTGCAACCTGAGGCCATTTCCTCTCATCCTATCTCTTGTTCCTTGGAAGGAGTGACCCCCATTCCACTCCAACCTCCTTTCATCCAGCTTGTGCAGAGTCCCTTTTTTGGTCTATGGCCAGGTATTTTGTTTGCAGGTGACTTCATGTCAGCTTCAATTTGCTGTGTGTAGCCTTCTACACAAAGGAGCTGGTAAAACTCAACCCTGGTGTTAGTGGTGTCCAGGGCAGGAGATTTGGCTGTCTGCTAAGAAGTGGTCACGCTAACCAGGGCTCTCTGCCAGGAACAAATTCTCTTCATTCCTTCCATGCTCAGATGTGACATGTTACTGCCAAGGCCAGAAGTGCTGCTGGGGGTGGGTGTGTCAGTGTGTGGCAATATCACCTATGGCATGGTTGCCATCTCCTTCCACTGCCTTTCCCTCTATGCCACGTTGCCTGGAACGCTGCTGCACAGGGTTTTTCTTAGCCCTTTCAGGAGGATGAAGGGGTTTGTTTTTATAAGCCCTTCCCTTGGTGAGGATGTCTCATGTTAGATCATGCTCTCATTGAGCTGCCCAGCCAGCCTGGGCACCCTTCAGATGTCATTCTTCTTATCTCCAAAGGGTTCATAGAATCACAGAATTATTGTTTTGGTTGGAAAGGACCTCTAAGATCAAGTCCCATTGTCAGCCCAACACCACCATGGCCATTGAATCATGTTCTAGAGCGTCATGTCCACATGTTTCTTGAACACCTCCAAGGATGGAAACTTCATCTCCCTGGGCAGCCTGTTCCAATGCCTGACCACTCTTTCAGTAAAGACAGTTTTCCTAATATCCATATTGGACTGAGGATGATGAAGGGGCTGGAGCATCTCTGTGAAGAAGAAAGACTGGGACACCTGGGACTGTTTAGCCTGGAGAAGAGCAGCCTGAGAGGGGATCTGATCAGTGCTCAGCAAAAGTTATAGGGTCTGGGACAAGATGATGGGGCCAGACTCTCTTCAGTGACAGGTAGGACCTGATGATCCTGGGGGTCTTGTTAGACTCGATGGTTTTGGGGTTCTGTTAGATCTTGGGGGCCTTTCCCGGCCTGAGCAATTCTCTGATTCTGTGATTTCTTCAGACCCAACACACCAGTGCAGGTAGCTGTCAGCTGGGTAGCTGCACAGCCCTGAGGGCAGCTCTTAAGAAAACACACAGACTGCTGTTTGTTGACATGTAGCTGATTCTCTGTTCTATCCAAATCAGATATGATCACATTCTGAAGTGGGAGCTCTTCCAGCTGGCCGACCTGGACACCTACCAGGGGATGCTGAAGCTGCTGTTCATGAAGGAACTGGAACGCATTGTGAAGCTGTACGAGGCATACCGGCAGGCCCTGCTCACCGAGCTGGAGCACCGCAAGCAGCGGCAGCAGTGGTACGCCCAGCAGCATGGCAAGAATTTCTAAGCTCACAGCTCCTTCTTTTTTGGGTGATTTTTTTTCTAATAGACTTTCTGAGGACACTTCAGAGCTTTAAAAGGTGTTGTTGGGTTTTTTCCACACTTACAAACTATGAAAAAATGTGCTTTTTTTGTTGAGAAGGCAGCTTATTTTTGTTGACGTTGCACCTTTGTTATTACCCTCTTGAATATTTTTCTACCTGTTAAGGTGTTGTTTATAAAGATGAGAAATGTTTGTTAATCTTTTTTCCATACCAGAGCTAGTTTGTTATTCCCAAAAAGCCAGCCCAGAGGTTCCGTCAGAACCTTGCTTCTGGTTTCTTTCTCTAGCTGTATTATTAAGAAGCTGACTTATTTTTTAAAGGGCAATAGATGCAAGTTAAGGAGAAACCTCTGGAATTTGAAATATTGTTCACATCCAAATGAGTATTTCCCTGTTATTTCCCTTGGGATTTTGTATCCCTCAGGACAGAGAGGTCTGCTCTTTGATTACAGCTTTAATGTACAGAACACTCAACACTGTTCTTTTCAGCAACCAGCCAGAAGCAGATTTCATCACTCTGCACCAAGTGCTTCATGAAAACAAGCTCCAAGTTGCCTTATTTTTTACTCTTTACACATTACTACTTGAGATTTACTACTGGTTTTCAACAGGAATTCCTCAGAAGGGAAGTAACCTCTTAAAGACCAAGGTCTTTTAAAGATGAAGATCTCTAAGCAAACTTCCCACAGGTTTTTTCAACCCTAGGTAAGAAGCATTTCAGGTCCATCCTGGTTGGTGGGAAGGGAACGTGTCCAACAGCGTTGTCCAATTGGCTGTACCCCACCATGGCCAACAAGGAAGGGCTCTTAACTACAGCTACTGGCTTTCAAACAAGCTTTCAAATAGAGCTTTCTTACTTGGGGAACAGTTTTAATTGTAGTTATTCTCTCCAATATCTTGATTTGGTTCACTGATTGCCCCAAGCTGTTATTTATGGATTCTTCTTAGTGCAATAAGCATTGTTGCAGACAAAAAAAAAAAAAAAAAAGACATTTCTTGTAAACCCTCTTAATCCAATAAAATCATTTTGTTTAATGAACAAAGGGTTGTCCAGGTGATTGGTTTTTTTTAATCATTCTGACTGCATTGGCTTGGAAGGGACCCTTGAAGGTCATCTTGTCCAATCCCCCCCTGCAGTGAGCAGAGACATGATTTAAATTGGAGCAGGATAGATTTAGGCTGGGTATTAGGAAGAAATGGAAGAAATTCTTTATAGCGAGGGTGGTGAGACACTGGAATAGGTTGCCCAGGGAGGTCATGGAGGCCGCCCTCTCTGGGGGTGTTCAAGGCAAGATTGGATGAGGCCTTGAGCAACCTGGTTGAGTGGAAGGTGTCCCTGCTTATGGTGAAGGGTTGGAACTGGATGAACTTTAAGGTCCCTTCCAACCCAAACCATTCTATGAATCTATGAATCCCCAACGAGATCAGGTTGCTCAGGGCCCCATCAAGCTTGACCTTGAATGTCTCTCTGGGCAACCTGTTCCAGTGTCTCACCACTCTCATTAGAGAACTTCCTCTTAATGTCCAGTCTAAATGTACTCTGCCCCTGTTTAAAACTGTTGTCCCTTATCCTATCTGCCCTTCTAAACACTAGAACATCAGATCAAATGATCTTACGACCAAACAAAACTTCTTCACTGAAAGGGTTCTCAAACACTGGAACAGGCTGCCCAAGGTGGAATCCCCATGCCTGGAGGTGCTTAAAAGAGGAAGAGGTGTGGTGCTGAGTGACATGGTTTGGCACCAGACTTGGTAGAGTTAGGTAATGGTTGGACTGGATGATCTTAAAGGTCTTTTTCAACCAAAATGATTCTGTAGTTCTATGATTCTGTGGTTCTATTATTCTGTGAATCTGTAAGGGAGGCTTTGGAAAACAGCTTCTGTAGGAATTTGCTGCCAAGCAGGGAGTGCATGGAAAGTGTTGATAGTGAGGCACCTGATTGTGGTGGTGAAGAGCAGTAGTGGTGGTGGTGAACATACTGTGAAGCCAAGAGTGGTTCTGAGTTTTGGATTCAGTGACCCAGGTGAGTGCAGCAAGGGGATTGGGCCTATGGTGAGGAGAATGTTCCTGCTACCCCCCAAATAACAACCACTGATGGCTATACCACCAGCTCTGAAGGCCCAAAGGAAAGCAAGAACGTACCAAACTCAAGAAGGAGACACTCTCAGCTCCTTGGTCAATAACTTCTTCCTTCTTTTAGGAACCAAACACAAACTTTAATCACTCTGATGCTATAAGAATAGAGCCGTGGGACACACCTTCTATGCTCTATAATGGATCTATATGTACAGAAATACAGTGAGACTTCTCCAGTACATGAACAAAGTGATGCTTCCCACACGAGGTGGGTCACAAACCACAGCAAAAGTGCCCTTAACAGGTTTGGAGAAAGCAAGTTAATACATTTTTAATGATGCTTATGTCATTAAATAGTTACTTGAAGGAAAAAAATGTTGGTTACATGTTATAATAACTCAGTCAAAGGTCTGAAAAATGAGTTGGTTTTTGAATAAGCAAAGGTCTGGAAGATTTTTTAGTTATGGTATCATGTAATTAGTTGTAAATTTCTGCAGTGACCTCGTAACTAATTAAGAAGGGGGAAATAAGGCTTTGTAACTGAGCTGGGAAGGAGGCCATCACAAATTAAAAGCACTTTTGTCGTGGCGGCAGTGCCAATATGTACAAATCAACAACAGAAACCATGCTGAGGTCACCCCCTCAGACACCGCGTGGGCACCACCAGGCACAGGCTATGTTCTTCCCTCTCTTGGTCAGGTGGCAGCAGCTTGTGATGGGACATGAGGACAAGAGTGTTGAGCTGAGGAGGAGATGTCCACGCCTCCTCCTCCATGCATCCCAAATCCCTTAGAGCTTCTTCCTGTCGGAGGCCTCAGCAGGCTCAGCTCTTTGTGCTGGGAAGGCGTGGTGGTACAAGTGCCGGTGAGTCGCGGCTGCGCTGTACAGTTTGTACAAAGCCTGGGGAGAGAGGGAGGGAGGGAGGGAGGGAGCAGGTCACATCCCAGCCATGCTGCCTGGGACACCTCTGCGCTTTCAGGCTGCAGCAGTATGTTCAACCCAGTCACGCCTGGTTTGTTTTGAGCACCAACTCCTGACTGTAGTCAAGTGTCCATCAGGGAGAAGAATAAAGATCAGTAACACTGATTTTTCAAATGTCCCAGCTGTGGGAGGAGCAGCCCTGAGCTGTAATAAAGCAAGGGCTGCCTGGAGTAGGAGTAAGGGATTTGGGTTTGTTATCTCTATGGGTTTTGTAGACTCAGGATGGGTTGGGTTGGAAGGAGCCTGTCAAGGTCATCTAGTCCAAACATTCTGCAGTCAGCAGGGACATCTGCAACTACAGCAGGTTGCTCAGAGCCCCAAATAACTTGAGCTGGAGTGGTTCCAGGGATGGGGCATCTACCACCTCTCTGGGAGACCTGGGACGGGGTATCCCCTCCTTCCACCTGCTGCCCACACTGCTGGGGATCAGCCCAGGACATGGCTGGCTCTGGACTGCAAGCACGCAGTGCTAACTCATGTCCAGCTTGTCATCCACTAGCATCCCCAAGTTCTCAGGGCTGCTCTTCCACAGAGTTTCAGTTTCTGCACTCTCAGCATTTTAGTTTACACCAGAAGGCAGATAAACAAGCACCATACAGAGGGCTTTGCTCTGCAGTGGGCACCTGGTTTATCTGGATTGTTTTTCAGCAGAATACTACAGATTATTTTCCTTCTCATTTTTACCACTTGTACCTGAGGTTGCATGAAAGGGAGTTTGGGCTTTGCGTGTTTGTTCGGGGATTATTTGGGAATATAGTGGACTGGAGGAGGAAACTTCATGCAGCTTCTCTGTGTTTTGTCCTTGAAAATCACAGAATGGTTTGGGCTGGAAGGGACCTTCAAGATCATCATTCCAACTCCCCCTGCTGTAAGCAAAGACACCTCCAGTGAGGGGGGCCCCTACAGCCTCTCTGTGTTGCAGCCTGTTCCAGTGTCTCAGAGCTATGTCTCCAAACCCTACATAAGCGACCTTGCAGCATTCTGTGCTATTTCAGGATTTATTTTTTCATGGCAAACCAATCTCACAGCTCTGACTTTTACTTGACAGTGCTGGTTCAAGACTTCATCAACAGCAAAGGCCATATTTTGCCTCTTGCTGTTGCACAAGCCAGAGCAGAGCCCATGGATCTAGAGGTCACAAAGATTCTAGCTGTTCAGCTTTTGTGGCACAGTGAGGAACCAAAGTGGCCATGCTGGGCTGGCTGCTGGGGGAATGGGTTGATTTTTAACTGCTTTTGGTTTTTTTAGATGACCTTTTGGACCTGTGAGAGCTTCTCTGGCTTGCTTTTAAGAAAATTTAACTCAGTGGCTGACATTGACAGATGGAGCTGTTAAGGCTTTGGTGATACAATGAAAGATGGAGTTGTCTTTTGTCACAGACAGATGTGGCACCTGACTACAGTGCTGGGTTAAGGTACACAGAAGAGTAAGGATGCTCCTTCTTGGTTTAATTAGCTGCTGCTGAGAGCTGCTGAGGGTTGTCTGCCCAGGGTTCCTTGCCCAGGGTTCCCTGCAGGGCTGCACCACCCACCCCCAGCTGTTTCCCTCCCAAGCAGGGTGAGAGGGGCAGCAGAATGGTAGAGGTTGAAAGGAATTTCCAGAGATCCAGTACTGGACATTCTGCCCCAGTTAGAGGCTGGGGAGATAAAATGCGCCTTCCAGGCTCTGCCTTTGGCTTTCTTAATCCAGGATGGTATGGGTTTGGCCCAAAACACACCCCCAGCACTTCCAGCAGCACAGAGAAGCTTTGCCAAGTCTGGTGGCTGCTGGGATGCTGGGTGCCTGCAAGGTTAAAGGTTGGACTCAATAATGTTAAAAGGTCTTTTCCAACCTAAATGATTCCATAATTTCATGACACCTCCATGTCTGGTGCTACGAGACAAGCTGATGCTTCAGCTGGACCTTTCACCACAACAGGAATATCCCCAAACAGAACTGAAGGGAGAAAGATGAAAAGTCCCAGTGTAACCAACGCGTTCCCCACCCAACTCTCTCCCCCACTTGGCTTCCAGCACCTCCTGTAGAGCACCGTGCCCACCATTAACCCCTTTCTCCCAGGATCACAGGGAGCAACCAGACCCCAGCTGCTGGTCGGTGTCCTGGTGCAGGGCCAGGCTGCCACTGAATCCCTCGCAGCCCCCTGTCCTCCACCCGCCCAAAGGTGACTGAAACATGCATCTGGGTCTGAGATGCTTTTCCCCAGGAGGCCGCAGGAGCTGCGTGCCACTGCATGCGGAGAAGAAGAGACACTTACCTCATTTGTGCTTCCCTGGGGAGAGGCATTGGGGAGAAAGGAGAAAAAAAAAAAAGCATCTCTGTGTATCAGATCACATGGGGCTCTCCACCGCTGGTCACAGCCATTTGGTCCCACCACATTCTGGGGGGGGGGGCTTGCTCTGCAAGGGTGCCCCTCTTGTAGGACACCTCATGGCTTCATCCAACCCTCCAGCAGCTCTGCCCACCACCATGGGGCACTGAGAGCTCAGAGTGTTGGAACCCACCAGGGCACTCAGACACCAGCCCTGTGTATCTCAGAGGGCAGAGTCATGCTGATGCCTGCAGCAGGGCTGCTGGGACACAGCCAGTCACACTGGGCCAGTCCCTTCTGGGGAGACCTTTCTTCCCAGTTGGAATGCCATGTTTGCACAGCCTATGGGGGCCAGCCAGCAGCTGCAGGCACTTTAACCTCTTTATTATTCCCCAGCTGTGCGAGTTGCAAGTGGACGTCTCTGGCTGTGTCCTAGTCTTTCTTAAACCACCCCCTACACTGGTTCTGCAGAGGGATGGGCAAATGAGCTTAAACACTTCAGCATGGCCCCAGGGCACCTGGGAAGTGTCCTCAGGCAAAGGGGTGCTGTGAGGTTCATGGTGGATCCTCAGAATGGGGCGGCTAGGATGAAACCACCTGTGACGCAGGACACATTCACAGAATGGTTTGGGTTGGAAGGGATCTTCAAGATCATCTAGTTCCAACCTCCTGCCATGGGCAGGGACACCTTCCACAAGACCAGGTTGCTCAAGGCCCCATCCAACCAGCCCTTGAACATCTTCAGGCAGAGGCATCCACAACCTCCCTGGGCAACCTGTTCCAGTATCTCAGCCCAACAGGATCTCCCCAGCTGGAGCATCTAACAAGCCCAAAACACAAACCCCATTTCAGAAGGGGAGGAAAAGCCCTAAGAAACTCAAGGCTTAAGAATGTGGTGGGTTTGGGTTGAAATCAAAAGCTCTTTATCCTACCTGGACCCACAAGGCTGCAGCTACTTGGTCTACAATGCCAAACACAAAACCCAATTCAAAAAGGAGAGGAAAAGCTCCAAGAAACTTAGGGTTTAAGAACTTGGTGAGGTTGGTTGGGTCATTTTGAAACCAAAAGCTCTTTATCCTACCTGGTCCCACAGGCTTGTGGCTGCTTGGTCTAAAAGCCCAAACACAAAGCCCATTTCAAAAGGGGAGAAAAAGGCCCAAGAAACTCAGGAGTTAAGAACTTGTTGGGGTTGGGTTGAAATCGAAAGCTCTTTATCCTACCTGGTCCCACAAGGCTGCGGCCACTTGGTCTATGACTGCGCCCAGTTCTCTGTACTCCCCAGAGTATCTGATATATGCCCAGGTACAGAGTGTGATAAGTGTCAAGCCCATGATCATGTTGCACAGACTGGCTATGATGTCCAAGCCAATGAAGCCTGTCACTCCAGCTATCACGTAGGTGATGAAGATGACCACAAAGAGGGTGGCGGGGGTGCGGGCGGCGTGGAAGATGTTCTTGCTGTCGTTGTGCTTGATGTACTGGATGTAGAGCTCATCGATCTCGTTCTCCAGCTGCTGGAGGTAGCGACGGCTGAACTCCTCCCCACCCATCTTCTTCACCCCCCGAAACAGCTTCACAGCCTCCTCCTTCAGCTCCGCGTGCTTGGTCTGGAGGTCACTTGGTGCAAGGAAAGGCTTGTCCCCACCACAGACCTGTGTGGAAAACACAGTCCCATCAGTGTGGAAACCCCACTCCTGTGCTCCGCTGTGCAGAATACTGGAATTAGGGCTCTACTGGCTCCTGCTTGGCATGGACCACTAGATCCTGCAGGAATCATAGAATGGCTTAGGTTGGAAGGGACCTTTGAGATCATCTACTCCAACCTCTCAACTAGACCAGGTTGCTCAAGGCCTCATCCAGCCTGCCCTTGAACACCTCCAGGGAGAGGGCATCCACAACCTCCCTGGGCAACCTATTCCAGAGTCCCACCATCCTCTTATTGAAGAACTTCTTACTAAGATCTAGTCTAGACCTACTCTCCCTCAGCTTAAAACCATTCCCCCTTGACTTATGAAAAGCACCTCTTCAGCCTTCCTGTAGGCTCCCTTCAGGTACTGGAAGGCAGATACAAGGTCCCCCCTGGAGTCGTCCCTTCTCTAGGCTGCAGGAAGACCTCCACCACTGTGCTGTCCATGGACAGCTCTGCAGAAGCTGTGTCCCACAGCTTGTCTGCTCAGTTCACCCACAGCCCAAGCCAGGATCTCAGGCAACACTGATGGCAGGACCCTGAATCCCAGCACTTTCCAGAACTGGAAGCTCCACAGCATCTTCCTTCTGCTTTAGGGCATGGACACCTTAGTTTGAAGGCCCAGAGCAGTCCATAGGTGGTTTGGCCATAGAGCTCCACACCCCTTTCCTGTCAATGGGCAACGATCTCCCATGCTGATGAAGAAAATCAGGGTTTGGAAGTGCTGGAGATAGGCTGCGGCCTGAGCTTCACCTTCAGACATCACAACCACCCCCTCAGCACAGCTGACAGGACAGGGCATGGGTGAAGCCCAATGCTAATGGCTTTACCCCCTAATGATCACCAGCCACAGCACAGGGTACAGGCCATGCAATGCTGCCACCCCACAACATCCCATTTTTGGGTTGCATCTACCCATGCTGGGGAACACTGGGAAGAAGAGGCAAGTTCAGCAGAGGCCACGTGGTCTGCAAAGTGCTGCCATCATATGAAACAAATGACCATTTGTCAATCACTCTCCCCTGTCCTGGCAAGACACCCTGACCAGGCATTGCTCTTCAGCCTCCAAGAAAGCCCCCTTTCCACCAGGACCACAGAAGAGACCCCCTCTTTGGATTCCTGAGCATGGAGCACTCTAACCAGTCCTGGCGAAGTACAAGCAGGACGTTTTCTACCAGGAACCCGGGCAAGGAGTTTTCTCCACAAGGACAGGAGACCCAGGAGCCATGAGGGCTGCAAAACAATGTGCTCAGCACCACCTACCTCCTCCATTCTTCTGCTGTAGGTGTCTTTGGCAGTGGCAACTGCTGCTAAATTGTTGGCTTCTGCTGTGGCCTGCAAGAAGAGCAAAAGGGGTAAAAAGCTGAGCTACAAAAAGACAGCTACTGGATGTGTACATGGTCAGGACATGTTCCAAAACCTCACCATGGCACAGGGGTTGAAATAAGATGATCTTTAAGGTCTTTTCCAACCCAAACTGTTCTGTGTTTCTGATGTGCATGGTGCATGCCTACAGAAGTAACCAACTCCCTCGACTTATCCAAGTCTCCTCTCCCCAGAGCCTGACCAACACCAAATAAGATCATCCTGTATTTACAGATCCAGTCTCCTCAGCACCCCCAAGGCAAAAGCCTCCATGAAGAGAGGATTCCTGTCCTCCAAGCCAGAGCAACAAGAACCTTGGCTTGGGTTGTGGGAGACATCAAGAAAAGAGATGAAAGGCTCAAACATGTGTAAACAGCTCCAGCTGCAGCCTCCCGCAGAGCAGAGCTGCAGCCCAGCAGCCACTGCCCACATGTGGGGGCTGTGTCACCTCCCTGTGCGGCCCCACCACAGCCACAGACCGTGCTGCAGCCCTGCCACAGCCAAGGACAATGCTGTTCACGTGCCAGGGAACACTTGCAGCTCAGCTGTGTGCAGAGAGAGAGTCACCACTGAGCAGCTGAGGTGCTCCCTCAGTTGCTACAGCAGACTTGGGGCTGCCAAGCAGAATCACAGAATTGTTTGGGTTGGGAAAGACCCCTAAGACTATCAAGTCCAACTATAATCTAGCTCTACCAAGGCTGGTGCTAAACCATGTCCCTCTGCAGCTTTTAAACACCTCCAGGCATGGGGATTCAACCACCTTCCCAGGCAGCCTGTTCCAGTATTTGAGATCCCTTTCAGTGAAGAAGTTTCTTCTAATGTCCAATCTAAACCTCCCATGGTGAGATTTGAGGCCATTTCCTCTCATCCTATCACTTGTTACTTGGGAGAAGAGACTAACCTCCAACTGCCTGCAACCTCCTTTCAGGGAGTTGTAGAGAGCAATGAGGTCTTCCCCTCAGACTCCTTTTCTCCAGACTAAACAGCCCCAGTTCCCTCAGCTGCTCCTCATCAGACCTGTTCCACAGACCATTCACCAGCTTCACTGCCCTTCTCAGTGTCCTTCTTAGAGAGAGGAGCTCGAAACAGAACCCAGTATTCAAGGTGTGTCCTCACCAGTGCTGAGTGTAGGAGGACAATCTCTGCCCTGGCCCTGCTGGTCACACCATTGCTGTTCCAGGCCAGGATGCTGTTTGGCCTTCACAGCCACCTGGGCATATGCTGGCTCACCTTCAGTTGGCTGCCAACCACCACCCCAAGATCCAGAAGGGTTGTTTCTTGGGTTGTTACACTAAGGACTGGATATGCAATCTCAGAAGACCCAACATGCTGCACTAACTGGACACCTCAGACAGTTAACTAGAAATCAATGGCAATTACAGCACATGAATGCCCACCAGCTCACCCTCACATACCTGCAGCATCGACTTTGGGTGTGGCAGTTCTTCCCCTTGGTAGATCTTTATGTATGCCTGCAAAACAGCATGAGGAATGAGATCACACCCAGTGCAGCACACAACACACAAACAGCCCCTCCCAGTTCCAGACTCAGCTTTAACAGGATGCTAAAAGCACAGAAGAGAAGGATGCTCCTGTCACAAGATGGCTTCAGTGTCAAAAATTGCTCCATAACATGGCTTGAGGTTGACTCCTTGGGTGGCTTGTGTCAGTCACAGAAGGCTCTCACTCCACCACTTAAGTATCTCTACCCTCAGCTTTGTACCTACCTTTGTGAAGGAGAAGGAGCCAGAGTCAGGTAGCCCTGGAGAGTAGGTGGTGAGACTTACTCACTGATGTCTCATATGAAAATGTCCCAGTTGTCATGACAACCAAAGAAGCTTTTCCCAAAAGCACTGGGAATATGGCCCTCAGCCTACCTCCTCCTGGTCCTCACTTCTCCGGGGGTGGGGAGAACAGCCCTGCCCACTTCTTGTGCTTACTGCATGGCCAAATCCATGACATGAGGTACAGCCTGGGAGCCAGGACTCTTAGCTAGACCAAGAGCATCTCCTCCACTAGTCTGGCCACTGCTGCCCTCCCATTTAATTACAGCAGAAGTGCAAACGTGCCACAGATTAATGAGCCAAATCTCTTAAATGAGCCAATACCTTAAAATACTCCACAAGGCCTCGACAAGTGATGTGGTTTCCATTGATCTCCTTCACATCCAGGCTGTCAGGACTAAGAAGCCAAGGAATCAAAACCTTCAAGTTCTTGATGAACTCATCGTCTATTTCTGGAAACAAAACCCAAGGACATCAGCAGCAGCCCAAGGTCTGAGATGTGCTTCAGGTGAAATGAGAGCAGGAGACTGAAGCCAGGATATAAACTCCACCACTCTGTAATTTAGTGATGTGGACACTCGGAGATGATCATGGCCCCAAGTTCTTACTTGACCCATGGACAAAATATTTAGCTGCCCATAAATCCCCAAACCAGCTTCAAAAATCCTTGCCCAAACACAAATGCATGGGAAGAAAGCCAGAGAGCATCATCTTCATGCTCAGACACAAATACTTTTTGCAAGTCATGATCTTTAGGACAGGTCACAGACACTTTCTGTGCCTTCCCTTTGCTCTGCTCCATGGCATCCACAGTGGAAATTTTCTGCCAGGGCTTAGGCTCTCCTGCTCTCATCTCTTGTACCAGTAGGTGAGATCTTCTGTCCCAGGTTCTTGGTGCTCCGTGAACCCACATGTGAAAAATCTCATTGCAAAGCATTTTAAAGCTTTTGCAGGTGCTTGTACAGGTCCACAAAGGACTCCTGTGAGTGATCTGAGAGGAGACCTTTCTGCTTTCTACAGCTACAGGAGACCAGATTGGAAGAAGGCAGGGGCTGGTCTCTTCTCCCAAAGAACAAATTATAGGACAAGAAGAAATGGCCTCAAGTTGTGTCAGGGGAGATTTAGGTTCGACATTAGCAAAAATTTCTTCTCCAAAAGGGTTGTCAAGGCCTGGAACAGGCTGGCCCAGTCAGTGGTGGAGTCCCCATTCCTGGAGGGATTTCAAAGCTGTGTAGATGTGGTGCTGAGGGACATGGTTTAGTGATGGACCTGGCAGTACTGGGTTAATGGTTGGACTTGATGATCTTAAGGGTCTCCTCCAGCCAAAACTGTTCTGTGAATCTGTGATTCCATGGCTGTATATTTACGTTGCACCATCAGACACCTGTAACAAGGACAATATCTACTCCTACCAGCCTCTCCCCTTTGCCAAAGCACAGAGGTGGCATAGGGCACTGCTTTAGGCCTCCACGGGTTGCTTGTGTTGCTTCAATAGAGGCAGACTCATCTCCTAGCATTCTTATGACTTTGTGGTGTCTGACATCCATTTATTGCCACTTAAACTGTATAAAAGTGGAGACAGAAAAAAATCCAATGCAACACCCATGAATTTGGAAGCCAAGGAAAGGATAGAGGTGTCACAGAATCACAGTATGGTTTGGGTGGAAGGGACCTTAATGACCATCTAGTTCCAAGCCCCCTGCCACAGGCAGGGATACCTCCTACTAGACCAGGTTGGCTCAAGGCCCCATCCAACCTGTCTTTGAACAAGGTTGGAGACACACATTTCTTCCCTACATGACTTCCCCCAGAGCATAATAACCTGCACTCAGCTCTGAGGGAACAAGAAAAATAGCATCAAAAATCCTTGGTGACAACTCCTGTGCCAGTTCTGCACACACCCCTTGTTCACTACTACTGAAATGAAGGAGGGAACCAACAAGGCTCAGCTCAGTTTCCACCCTCCTGCCTCATCGTGCTGCTTGCTGCTTAGCATGGGGCTTGCCGGAAGAACAAGTCTGAGCACTAGCCAGGCAAAACCAGAGAAAAAGAAACTTCTTTCTGTCTGCTGACTTATTTTAAGTGACTAATGGGTCACTTTCTCTGCTGCTAAGCTTGAACGGTGATGTTGGTAAGCAGCTGGTTCACAACTACAATAATCCACAGCATGTGGCTCCTTTCAGGGTGGAGAATCTCACCACACTTTTTTTCATTCCTCTTGTTGTTTTTTCTTTAACCTCTTGAACTAAATCTGCCCTGTAGGGAAACCACTGATCAGAAAAAGCAGCAGGAAGATTAAATATTCCTTGGAAAGCCTTTCAAAGTGAAACAAAGATCCCTTGAGAGCAGGTGTAAAGGGCCTTCCACCCTCCACAAGCACCAGCCTGCTTTGCAGCACCCAGTGTGCACTGGCCTGCATCTGTGTTGAATTCCAAGGCACAGCAATTAACTGCAGGCTTAACTCCATGTCCACGAATTTCCTGTCTCAGCCCTGCCCTTCCCTGGCTGCCTCTCAGCCATCTGCCCTCACACTGATCATTGCCAGCAACTCTGAGACCTTCTTTGGCCTCCCACACCTTTTAGACCTCCACTTCTGTTCTAAGTTAAAAGCATCTGGCAGTGAACTTGGTCTAGTTGCAGATGTCCCTGCTGACTGCAGGGTAGTTGGACTACATGGGCTTTAAAGGTCTTTTCCAACTCAAACCATTCCATAATTCTGTGATTCTGTGGTTCTATGAACAGGCAGCTGCTGGACTCAGAAGAATGAGCTGAACATGTGTACATGGTTGGGAGGAGAATCCAACTCCTCTCCCATGAAGTTTTTTCACAGAACATAACTTCTAGAGGTTTCAGGAACCAGTGGGTCTGTCTGCCAGGACTTCTAAGGCATGCATTTAAAAAGCAGGCCCCTTGGCCTTCATACCTTTCAGTTTTCCATCAAAATTAGGGTTGGTGGCAACTTTGAGGCCTGGGTGAGGTAAGAGGAAGCAGGAGATCTTGGTGAAGCAGGAATGGATGTGCTTTCTGACGTTCTGCAGCTCTTCATGCTGATTTCCTGAGACCTGGAAGAGACCAGTTTGGGGTCAGGGGTTTCCATTCTGATGGGCACATGGTTAATAGAGGCAGGAGCATGGGGAACTCCATGCTATGGCTGCTTACAGCTTAAAGCAAGACAGAAGGACATCCTATAGGGGTCTGCTACAGGAGGACAAAGACAAAGCTCTTCCAGCAGCCCCGGAATTTGCATATCTGACCACACACCCCCAGGGCCTGTTATTATCCTTTGGAAAGTGTGCATGTCCATGTCTGACTGGAATACAAAAACATTTGGGATTTCCCACTGGGCCCTTCTTGTTTCACATTTAATGAGGTCTCTCCACTACCAAACCATCCATGCATTTCCTGATTAATCCCAGAGCCCATCAGTTTTACTCTGCAACCACCTATTACTAAAACATCATTCCTGGTCTCTAGGGAATCTGCTGACTCTCATCTGTGATGCCTCTCCCAGCTGGTCCCAGCAGGAGAGCCCCAGAGAATACCCACTGCTGCCAGTGCTTTGCAGTCTAAGCCCTGTTTTCTGCCTAGGATTGTGCCCAGAATGTGCCCTGGTGGCAAAGGAGGCCACTGGTCTCCTAGGGCGCATTATGAAGAGTGTGGCCAGCAGGTCAAGAGAGGTTCTCATCCCTCTCTACTCTGCCCTAGTGAGATCATATCAGGAGTACTGGGTCCAGTTCTGGGCTCCCCAGTTCAAGAGAGACAGGGAATTACCAGAGAGAGTCCAGTGGACGCTGAGGGGCCTGGAGCATCTCTGTGATGAGGAAAGGCTGAGAGACCTGGGGCTGTTTAGCCTGGAGAAGAGCAGCCCCAGAGGGGATTTTCTCAATGCTCATCAAGAGCTAAAGGCAAGAGGATGGGGCCAGACTCTTTTCTGTGGTGCCCAGAGACAGGACAAGGGGCAATGGGCACAAACTGGAACCCAGGAGGTTCTTTCTGAACAGGAGGAGAAACTTGTTTTGCTGTGAGGGTGCTGGAGCCCTGGAGCAGGCTGCCCAATAAAGTTGTGGAGTCTCCTTTTCTGGAAAGATTCCAAACCTACCTGGGCATCGTGATCCTGGGAAACTTGTGGTGGGTGACCCTGCATTAGCAGAGGGGGTGGACTGGGTGATCTCCAGAGGTCTCTTCCAACCCCCACCAGTCTGGGATTCTGTGGTTATGCTCTCCAGAATCAGCTGAAGATAAAGGTCTCACCCTCACGCCCTGTGAACTCTATCTGTGCAGGTGATGGCAGTGCATTATCCTTGAGTCACAAGCAAGATTTGTCTCTTCACTCTCCATCACCCAGGAGTGTACCCCAGGCTACCACTGCTCATGAAATGAACCCAGAGCAGACAGAACGCACCTTGAGTCGCTTCTCCAGAAATTTGGCACCACCATCAGATCCATAGGAAAATTCATAAGGGAAGCTCCAGTCACGAACAAGGAATATAAGGGACTAGAAAAGAGAGAGAGAAACACAAGGTCAGTACCACACAGCACACTCTGAGTCAACATTACCAACTGCTCCAGAGCCAGCTTGGAGAAACTCATCCTTCAAGGGCTCTGCTGTTTCCTGCCAACTGTGGACCGGCTGCATGAAATGCTTAACTCTGCTGTATGTTACCAAAAGGGGGTTCACAAGGATTTCAGGGCCTCCCTCCCTGCCACCACCACTTCCAGTGGATGGTGGCACCCATAGTGGTGGCAGGACTCCCCTGGCATGTTCAACCACACCTTCATGAAGAGAGACCATCAGGATGAGGAAGAACATTCTTCCCCTCTGCTCTCATGAGACCCCACCTGGAGTATTGCATCCAGTTCAGGTGCCCCAGCACAAGAAGGACATGGAAGTGGTGGAGCAGGTCCAGTAGAGGCAACAGAGATGATCAGAGGACTGGAGCACCTCCCCTAAGGGGACAGGCTGAGAGAGTTGGGGCTCTTCAGAATGGAGAAGAGAAGGCTCTGGAGAGACCTTAGAGCAGCCTTCCAGTAACTGAAGAGGGCTACAGGAGAGCTGGGGAGGGACTTTTCACAAGGGCTTGTAGTGATAGGATGAGAGGGAATGGATTGAAGCTGGAGGGCAGCATGCTTAGACTGGAGATTAGGAAGAAACTTTTTACAGTCAGGGTGGTGAGACACTGGAACAAGTTGCCCAAGGAGGCTGTAGATACCCCCTCCCTGGAGGTGTTCAAGGCCTGGGTGGGTGAGGCCTTGAGCAACCTGGGATAGTGGAAGGTGTCCATGCCCATGGCAGGGGGGTTGGAACCAGGTGATCTTTAAGGCTCCTTCCAAACCCAAACCATTCTATGATTCATGCCATGACAAGACCTGGCCCTGAGTCTGCCCAGCTCCAGCAGCATCTCACACATTTACTGGTGGAAAAACCTCTCTGTGTAAGGGCACCCCACCATGGTGCTGAGGCCACACAGACTCACTGCTGGCTGTGTCCCACAAGGAGGTGCAACAAACACCAGACTGGGCAGCAGTTTAATTCCCTGTCTTGAAGAATTATGGATCACGGAATCATGGGGTAATTTATATTGGAAAAGACCTTCAAGATCATCAAGTCCAACCATTAATTCTACTTTACCAAGTCCACCACTAAGTCTATATAAAGTATATATTTTATCCATATGGAAGTTCCCAAGAGGTGTATTTGCTCACCAGGACAAGTTCTGCACCTGAACATAAAGCCTGCAAACCTCACAAAGCTGAGTGTGCAAAGCTATGGTAGATAGACTCATGGAATCAGCTTGGTTGGAAAAGACCTTTCTGGTCATTGAGTCCAACCATTAACCCAGCAGCACTGCCAGATCACCACTAAACCACATCCCTCAGCACCACATCTACGAGCATCAACCATTTAAATTGCAACACAAGGAAGAGACATTTTGCCTAGCAGGACAAAAGGCAACAAGCTTCCTAATTCCAGCCACATTTAGCTCCATCCTATGGGAATTTTACAAGCTCATTTTTTCAGCCTTTTTCACTGGGCAGCCTTCCAGGCAGACTTTTAATGAGAAGCAGATGCAGGATAATGAAGGTGAATAAGAAATCACTGTCTTTTGTAATCTGTATTGAGGCATTCAAAGCTCCCATGCAATAAATAAATAAATACCAAGACGGTCAACTTGGAGCCTTTAAAAAAAAAAGAACAAAACACAATGTTTTCAGAAGAAATCCTGTCTCCAGGACTAACCTGTGCAAGGGACCTACCTCCTGGATAACAAATACATGATTTGGAGAGGAAACCCTGAATGCTGAAGCTCAGGAGGGGCTGGCAGTAGTGTCAGGGTTCCTCTCCTCCACATTAATAAGCAGGTCAGCAAGTGGAATCCATTTCATTGGACTTTCCCTACAAATTGGCTCTGTTTAGAATAAAGATTTAGTGGTGGGAGGAAAAATATTTCCCCTCCTATTTGTCATCCATAAAACATCAGGAAAGGTTAAAAGAAGAGAAGGAACAGTTTGTTGGCCAGTCCAAACTGCATGACAAGCCACAAGAACTGCACCCAGTTAGCTGCTTCAGGACATGCTGTTCTTTCTACATCCCTGAGATGCTTAGGAGACATGCCCATGTTTAGGACTTTTCCACAAACACATGATGACTCTGGAATAATTTTCTTTTTTCTTACGCAAAATTGGTCTGGATGAGGCCTCAAAGCCACCCTCAGCTCCTCCAACCTTTGTACCTCTGTGAAGGCTTTACAGCCAGGATCTGGGGAAGGCTTAAGGGGCAGCACAGAATGTCATGCTTCAGTGCAAGTGTGAGGACACAGGATGGAAAGCAATGAAGGGAAATGTTGATTTTTCCACCACCAAGCATTACTTCCCTTCCAGCAGGATCAATGCAAGGGCCTCACTATCAACACTTTCCGTGCTCTCCGTGCTTGGCAGCAAATTCTTACAGAAGCTGTTTTCCAAAGCCTCCCTTACAGATTCACAGAATCATAGAACCACAGAATCATTTTAGTTGGAAAAGATCTTTAAGATCATCCAGTCCATCATCTACAAACTTCAGTGAAAACCATTCCCTCAGCACCACATCTTTGCAGCTTTTAAACACCTCCAGGGATGGGGATTCAACCACCTCACTGGGCAGCCTGTTCCAGTGTTTGAGAACCCTTTCAGTCAAGAAGCTTCTGCTAATGTCCAACTTAAACCTCCCCTCGTGCAACTTGAGGCCATTTCAAGTTCAAGAGGTACAGCTTGTTTGACTCACAGGCCTGCAACCTCAAGAACTCAAGCTGTAGACTTTCTTCTGCCCTAAGAGCAATATAAAGCCTGCAGCTACCAGAGAAGGCCCTCCAGCTCTCCTGAAAGCTGTCCTCACCATTACATTGCCCCTACATTAAGAGCATGCTCCTAATTCTGGTCTGATTTGCCCAGTCCCAGCTGCAGACACTGAGCTGAGAACTGGCTTGTCCTCCATGAAAAACAGTTTATTTACCATCACCCTTCTCCTGCTTCCCAATCAAAATCATGGAACATGAAACTGTTAGAGCAGGTCAAAAGAAGGGCCATGAAGATAGTCTGAGGGTTGGAACATCTCTCCTATGAAAACAACAGGCTGAGAGAGCTGGTGTTGTTCAGCCTGGAGAAGAAAAGGCTCTGGGGAGACCTTATAGCAGCCTTTCAGTGGAGAGGGACTTTTTACAAAGGCATGGAGTGACAGGACAACAGGCAATGACTTCCTTCAAACTGGAAGAAGCTCAATTCAGATTAGACATTAGGAAAAAATTCTTCCTCATGAGGGTAGTGAGGCACTGGAACAGGTTCCCCAAGAAGTTGTGGAGGCTCCAAGCTAGGCTGGATGAGGCCTTGAGCAACCTGGGATAGTGGAAGGTATCCATGCCCATGGCAGGGGGGTTGGAACTTGATGATCTTTAAGGTCCCTTCCAGGCCAAACCATTCTGTCATTTTTTGTAACACTTAGTCAGCTAAAAACATGTTTGCAGGAACAATCTCACTTTATGATGTGGGCAGGAGACCTCTGCTGCTCACCTGACCACGTAGCCATTGATGCTTCCATCAGATTTTATCACATCTGCAAGCTCATTTGATATTTTTCACCAGATCATTAACAAAGACAACAGCGAATCATAGGGAGCCTGGGGGAAGCCCCAAGGAACCACTTCTGAAGGATGATGATTCCTGAGGGAAATCAGCTGAGCCTGCTCTGTCATCTATCAGTTAATGATGAATTAATCCATTTACAATGGTTTTGAACAGACAATGCTGACTTGCCATGCTGTTCACTTGCTTTTAATCAGCACTGCAGGGAGATAAGGTTTCCAGAAGGGAACATACCATGATGGTCGTCACTTTGATCATCCAAACTCATGGTCTTTTAAAAAATTGATAATGGGATTGTCTGAGAAGACTTGCTGTCCACAAACCTTTGTGACTGGACAGCAATTCATAGAATCATAGAATGGTTTGGGCTGGAAGGGACCTTAAGAGATCATCTAGTTCCAACCCCCCTGCCATGGGCATGGACACCTTCCACTATCCCAGGTTGCTCAAGGCCTCATCCAACCTGGCCTTGAATACCTCCAGGGAGCAGGGTATCTACAGCCTCCTTGGGCAACTTGTTCCAGTGTCTCACCACCCTGACTGTAAAAAGTTTCTTCTTAATCTCCAGTCTAAGTGTGCCTTCCTCCAGCTTGAATCCATTCCTTCTTATTCTGTTAATACAAGCCCTTGTAAAATGTCCCTCCCCAGCATTCTTGTAGCCCCCTTCAGGTACCAGAGCCTTTTCTTCTCCAGGCTGAACACTCTTTGGTAAAATCAGTCTATTATCCAGCCCTAATGACTTCAGCATCTGGTGAAGAACAACCCCATGGATCAGTACAGGTTAGGGGCTGATCTGTTGAAGAGCAGCTCTGGGAAAAAGGACCTGTGGGGACTTCACAGCATTACTCCCTCCATCCCCTTTGGCCCTACTCTCTGGCTCAAAACTGGTCCCGAAAGCTTCAAAACCAGCTTCTCTACCTCCAAGTTGCACAGAATTCAGTGCAACCAAACCCAAAGCCATACAAACTCAATATATTAAAGGAGTGGAGCTTTAGAGCTGCCACAGCTATGTCATGGGTACCTTCTGCCCCATTACCTTCTGCTTTGTCTCTTCACTCACATTTACTCTCCTCCTGGAAGGGACTGTCACAACCAACTATGCTCCCACCTCAGAGCTGCTCACAGCTCTGGTGTCCAGGGCAAGCTGGCATCTGCTCAACACTCTCCCTTTTCTGAAGCCAGATTTTCACAGGTTGGGAAGCAGCAGGGTGAACAGATGTCCCTTATTGGAAGTTAAACCCCCACTTAAACCGAGCCTTCCCACAGCTCTGCTGTCACTCCTGAGAGCTCTGAGCTAATCCTTCTCCTTTCTTTTCACCAGGAGCAGAGATTTCCAGGGCAGGAGGGTTCAAACCTCCCAGTGCAAAAGCTGGGCAGAGTCACTGGGTGACAAACCTGCCACAAACCCTGACTGCTTCCCAAGGCCAGCAGGACATCTGCAGAGCAATCAGGATGGCAGAGGTTCAGAGAGGAAAGAAAGAGGGATGCTGGATGTATTTGAAAGCCTCTTTGGGGCAAGGAAGCACAAAGCCTTTCCTTCCTGCAGCAGTCAGTCCCTAGGCATCTCCATGTCCTCCCATTCTGCAAACTGCAGTGACACCTCGTGGTGAAGCCAGCCGGCTGAGGGCCAAGCCACCTCCAGTAGAGGGGTCATGTGCTGGGCAGGAGCCCTGGACTCACCTGGAAAGGTTTCAGGAATGTCTCCTCCATGGCCAGCCGGCCGTACTCAGTGAAAAGCTGGAAGGAGAAGAGAACAACAGGACTGTTAGTTTGTCTGTCTGCAGAGACACACGGACATCTGTGGGCTGTAGGAGCAAGGGACAGTTGCTGACTTGGGGCTAGCAGCACCATTTACAGAGCTGGAAGGGAAACTGGCTGGCTGTGTGCTTTTAGCTCACATCTGAGAGCCACAGGGAGCTCTGAGGGACAATCACCCTGTGAACCCTCACGTGAAAGATCTCAGCCTAGAATTTTTGGCTGCCAAATCAGTGAAATATGGCTCAAATCAGCTGCTGGTCATTGTTTTCCTACCAACCAGAAACTTCATGTGCTAGCCCCCTAGTTGGACTGCAGGAGCTCTGTCCTCTTTAAACAGCCCAGAAGAAGCAGAAATTAATTCAGAAATAAGTATTTTCCCTGCAAACCCCCACTGTGCAAAGACTGTAAGATCAGCCTACCAGCCAGATTTGAAGGCTCTCCAGCCTCTCTGGACTGTAATTTCTAACTGAAGGCACAACAATGTGTTTCACAGATGCCTAGAAATGGGTCAACCATGTGAAACAAGAATGGTTTAAAATCCAAAGTGAAAGATGGGAGCTGCATTGGGTAAGTTCAGCGTTACAAAGGCATCATTGCTATAAATATTTACTGACTGAAACGATACAGAAGTCTTCAAATGATGATTTTTCCAGATGGACTTTAGCTTTTCTTTCCTTTTCCTTAAGCTCCTGGAAAAAATCTACCTAATCAGTCAGTCAATCAATTAATCAATCAATCACCCAAAGAGAAGAGAAAGCTGAAGGTAATACCAGGAAACAGGCAAGCCACCTGTGCCACAAAGATCCCATTAGCTGCTTGTCTCCAACAGTAATTACCATTAGGGGTCATCTGTTTTGAGCCAGTACCAGATGTCAATATCCAGGCTTATAAACCAGTTCCCATTTTTTCCTGGGCTTCTCCTACGTTAGTAGGATCCAGCTGGCAAAGATCCTGTCCTGCAATGTGAACAGTGCAACTGCTACCTTCAGCTTCCCTGTCAGTTCAGTCAAACCAGCACTTTTACTGCCCTTACTCATGGAGCAGTGGAAAGATGCTCACAGCAGTATGAGGGCAGCCAACACATGGCTGACCACCCTGGTCCCTCCCTGTTAGCAGTCACTTCAGCCCCTTGTGAAGGTCACTGCATGTTTCCAGCCCCTTGGCTCACCCCTGGCCTCTGCTGGGTCTCTGCCTCCTGAGGAACCTCAGTATAATCCCAGGGTAGCACACAGAGACCAGCATGAGCTGTATCCAGACCGGTGATGGCTCACTGAGATGGTCTGTGATGGGTACTCTGCATTGCCCTGGGTAGTCTGATTTCCTCTAACCTTACCATTAAAAAGTCAACTCAACCCTCTCTGGCTGCAGCACCACCCATGACAACTGTGCACTGTGGCCCTAAGAAAAGATAATGACGCCCTCCACTTTGCAGCTGAAGATCATCACCACCTCCCTTATCAGTCACTTCTGTCTCTTGTCTTAACAGCCTTGGTTCTTTCAGCCCCTCCAAGCCCTCCAGCCACCTGCTGCAGCACAAAGCACAGCCACAGGCCATTTTCAGCTCCACAGCTTCAAGAAACACAGGTAAACCAGGGACAGGCCCTCCTTCCAAATGTCCCACTGACTGTCCTGCCAAAGGTCCCAGGCACCCAGGAGCCATGCTATGAGGCAAGACAGGTTTCAACCCAAGTGACAGCACCTCCCTGCCCATGAAGCAAAATGAGAGCTGGGAAACTGAAAACCATTTTGTAGCTATGAATGGGGAAGTCCGGAGCAATGGAGCCTGCAACTGTGTAAAGCAATCCAGGCACTCCAGTGCTGCAAAGCAGCAGGGACAAGGGTCTTACCTGTAAGTGCTGCAGGTCATCCTCCTGCACGTTCTGAGACAAGTTGTAAACCTGCATTTAAAAAGAAAAACTTCAGAGCGCTCAGAATGGCCCTGTGACCTTCAGGCCAATGTGTGGGCTGGTGTGGCTAAAGCCTACGGCATGATGCTGGCTTGTATCAGAAACAGTGTGGTCAGCAAGACCACAGTGGTTGTCCCTCTGTGCTGGGCACTGGTGAGGCCACACCTTGAATACTGGGTACATATCTGGGGCCCTCACTCAAGAAGGACCCTGGGGTGCTGAAGCAGGGAACAAAGCTGGTGAAGGGCCTGGAGAACAGGTCTGGTAAAGGGCAGCTAAGGTTGTTCAGCCTGGAGAAAAGGAGGCTGAGAGGAGACCTCATTGTTCTTTACAACTCCCTGAATTAAATCAAAACAGCCTCAAGTTGCACCAGGGGAGGTTTAAGTTGGACATTTAGGAACAATTTCTTCCCCATAAAGGTTGTCAAGCCCTAGAACAGGCTGCCCAGGGCAGTGGTAGAGTCCCTATGCCTGGAAGGGTTTCAAAGACATATGGATACAGTGCTGGGGGACAGGGTTTAGTGGTGGACTTGGCAGTGCTGTGAGTTAATAGTAACACTTGATCTTAAAGGTCTCTTACAGCCAAAACCATTCCATGATTCTATGATTATCATGGGGACACAGCCAAAATCTCAACTGGTCTGTGATGACCAGGACAGACCCCAAGCACAGCTGTGCTGCTGGACAGACTGCCCCTGTCAGACAGACAGGCACTGCTGCTCCCTGCACATGAAGCACTCCAGCATAGGAACACCAGGGGCTGTCATGCCCCAGCCTGGAACGTTGTCAGAAGCAAATAAAGTTCCTTCTTCCCTATTTTGATGATGTGCTGAGCTCTGTACCAAGACAGAGCTTCCATCCCATTCATGCTGTCCTCCAAGACTGAAGGCCAGGTGGTAGGAAAGGAAGCCCTACTATGAGGTTACTGGTGTGTGAACACCTCCAGCCCACCACCTTTGAGGAACTGATTCCTGGAGACATCTCCCTTCTTACCTGTATTGAGCTGATCATTGTGCTAAGGGCAAACACAGTGGCTGAATCCCGCAGGGTGGACTGGCTGTCAAAGGTCCCCTGTGTGTCCATCAGCAACACTGCAACCTGAGAGACAGAAAGTTCCTAAAGCATCTGCATCCAAGCAAAATCACTCTAAAAATGCTGGAGAAGCAGCTCTGGGAAAAAGGACTTGGGAATCCTGGTGGCCAACAGGCTTGCAGCAAGCCAGCAGTGTGCCCCTGTGGCCAAGAAAGCCTTGGCATCTTGGGAGTGTGGTCACCAGGTGGAGGGAGGTTCTCCTTCCTCTCTACTCTGCCCTGCTGAGGTCTCATCTGTAATAGTGCCTCCGGCTGCAGCCTCTCCAGTCCAAGAACTACTGGAAAGAGTACATCAGATGCTACAAAGTTGCTGAGGGGCCTGGAGCATCTCTGTGAGGAAGAAAGGCTGAGAGACCTGGAGCCGTTAAGCCTGCAGAAGAGCAGCCTGAATGGGATCTGATCAATGCTGATCAATAGCTAAAGGGTGCCGGGGAGCAAGACTATGAAGCCAGACTCTTTTTAGTGCTGCCCAATGATAGGACAAGGGGCAATGGAACACACTGGAACCCAGGAGGTTCCATCTAAACAGGAGAAAGTTCTTTGAGGTGAGAGTGGCAGAGTCTTGGACCAGGCTGCCCTGAGAGGCTTTGGAGTCTTGGTCTCTGGAGGCATTCAGAACCCACCTGGGCATATTTCTGTGTGACTTACTTTAAAAGCAGGTCATCCTGCTTTAGCATGGGGGTTGGACTAAATGATCTGTGAAATGCCAGAGCAGGGTGGGGGTTGAGCATCAGCTGCATTAGCATGCTGGGAATTACACTCTTCTTGCCTCAGACTTTTAACTGGTGGAGAACACAGCAAAAGAGCAGCCCCAGTCACTCTTGACAGGGTGATGACTCCAGAAAGCAGCAGAATGAACACTGCAACACAGTGGAGGGAACCACTTTGCTCCTCAGACACAGGCTGTCAGAGCAGATGGGTCTTTTCCTGCATTAGCTTCATGGCACAGAAGCCAAAGACAGCAGAGCTCTTCACCTTAACCCAAATTCAGGCAGTATTAGAAGCCACACTGTGAATAATCCAGTGTGACTTTGGTGTTGGGCTCCTTATGAAAGAGTCCAGGAATACGAATAGTCCTGGTTCTAAGCTGAATTTTCAGGATGCCCCAAAATGCAGTTTGCATTGCATTTGACCACTCTGAATGAGGACACCCCATTTTACAGCTGCTGCTCTAGGAAAGGGGAGTAGTTTGCAAGGTCCTCAGATTCAAGATCCCTGGCAACAGGAGAGAAATAAACTCTGGGACTCCCAGAGTTAGAGGAGGTACAGGAGACCTTCTCTAAACTTGCACAGGCATTTCAGCACCTAAGCCAAGGCAGAAGAGTCTTACAAAAGCTGGAGGAGAAACATGAGCTGCCCAGCAGCAGAGAAGCACACACCTTTGTACCATCAGGCTTGTCCACCAGGAAAACCTCGCTCCATATCTGAATGCCGGTCGTCTCCCGCTCAGACCCACCTCTCCAGGAGAAACCAGTCAGAGGCTCATTGTAATCTCCAACCCAGTCCACTGCTTCCTGCAGGTAGGAACAGAAGTTGTTGATAGACATCTCATCTCACTTTGGTTTTACACTTTTCTTCTGTGCTGCCTCCACCCCAGTGCTGGAGGAGGGCAGCCCTTATCAGAGAGGTTTCCTACAGGGCAGCAAGTGTGAACATGTCTGCTCCAAAGTTATGAGTCCACTAGAGACCCACTGGTGCACAGTGCTGTTGAAGGATCTGCTCTATTTTATTTTTTGGTGGTTAAATGGCCATGGTGGTGTTAGGTTGATGGTTGGACTCAATGATCTTAGAGGTCTTTTTCAATCTAAACAATTGTATGATTCTATGCTAATGAGAGGCTTGAGCATTCCTAGAGCACCAAATCAGTGTCCTATCCAGCTCATCCCTGGATGGTACCTGGGAGCAATGAGCAGCAGCACCATACCCGTGAGAAAAGCCACCTGAGCTGGAGCCATACCTTATTGTACATGTACCGCAGCATGAAGTCCATCAGGAATGATTTTCCTTTTCTAAAAGCTCCAGCAACAGAGACAGCCACAACCTCTTTATCTCTGACAGCCTCTGAGAGGAGGATGCGGTTGAGTGCAGCTTCATCCAGTTCAAAGGAATGGTCATCTTTGACAATAAGGACTTGCACTGGTCCTGCCTTCCTCACAGACTCCTCCTCCTCTGAGCTCCACTCGTAAGTCTTGTCTGCAAAACTACCTGTGTGAACAAGTAAAACAAGAGCTGTTGGAACAGGCTGCCTGGAGAAGTTGTGGAGGTTCCCTCCTTGCAAGTGTTCAAGGTCCGGTTGGATGGGGCTTTGAGCAACCTGGTCTAGTGGAAGGTGTTCCTGCCCATGGAAGGCAGGTTGGAATTAGATATCATTGAGGTCCCTTCCAACCCAAACCATTCTGTGATTCTGTTATGTTCCTTCTTCTGCAAAGTGCAGAATCACAGACAGCAGGGCTGAACAGGATGGTAACAGGCCAGCCAGCCCAAATATCCACCCTAAACAGCATCACTCAGAGCAGATGTCTGTCAAACCTGTGCTCAGGCATCACATGGAGTCCAGACATTTGGGGCCATCTGTCCACAGGCAGATGTTCTTTCCCTGCAGGCAAAGCACTCCCTGCTGGAATATCCCTTGACAAAACACACCCATTATTTTTAGTCCTACAAGAGCAGACATGGAGAACAGATCATTCCCTGCCTGCAATATCTTCTTACACACACCAGGACTACCACAACACCTCCCTTAGATTTTTCTCTGCTAGGAAAGAGAAATCCAAGCTTCTCAATCACCCTTTCCTACCACATTGTATAGGCAACTAACTATTCTCCTCTGGACACTCCTCACCAGGTCCTTCCTGAAGGTTGTCTCAAAAAGGGATGCAGCATTCATGCTGAGGTGTCTTAAGTACCTCATGTTCCATCAAAGGATGCTGCCTTTATGCATCCTGTGCTGTTTCTGTAGCAACAGCAGAGCCCTGCTCCATTTGCAGCCTGCACTAATGCTCTAAGTGTAATCTGCCACTTCTGACATCAACCTCATCCATGGGCAGCCCCAAGCCAGCCCCAGCAGGAACCAGACCATGAATATACCTGTCTGCCTCATAAAAGCCACTTCTTTACTCCTAATTGGAAAACACACAGAAAGCACAGGCCCTGCTCGCTTTTCCAGTTGGAAATGGCAAGGTTCCCTGTGGAGCACACCAAGGTGAGTGCTGCATAAGCTGTATAGTGTTCATACAGCCTTACAAGAAGGTCTCATCTCCCCTTTGGGACAGGGGAGAATCAACAAGATCCTGCAGGAGGAGCCTTTGGAACCGACAGGCAGGGACCCAGCATTTGGTCACTGCATCCACGCTCCCACATGAGGTGGCACAGCTCCTTCACCTGCGCCCCTGGTGGCTTGACTGGAGTCAGAAATGTTTTGATGTGATTGGATTTACACATTCTCTCCAGCCTCTGCCATGACTCACATCATATACAAGGATCCCTCCTCTGTCCTTTCTGTGCAGCTGTAAAAGGAGAAATAACTGGACTCGGTTAGCTTGAGCAGAGCAAGGCAGATGAGGCTCTTAGCAGCCTCACAGTCCATTTGGGATGCTTTGTGTACCTGCTGCACTACAGGAGATGGAAGCCTTTTAAGACCTTCCATCCAGTGACACTGCAGTCCTGTGGTTTGCAGAGAGCAGGATGAGCTCCAGTAGTTTTCCTTTCCTTGAGTTCAAACTTCCCAGCACAGGAAAGAGATGCTGAAGATGATTAACGGTGCCAGTCAGATCACCTACAGTCACGTGAAATCTCCTCACTGGCAGGGAAGGGAACGTGTGATGGAAACTTCCTCCACACTGCTACAGGTTCCTTGGCTCAGGCTGTAACTTTCCAAACTTGGTAGCCTCAAGTTAAATCTCCTCAGTCTCTGTTTAAGACCCTGACCTTGGGGAACCCTTTTTCAGCCAGTCCCAGCAGCTTCAAAGTACAAGAACTGTGTGCTGTGTGTGCACAGGCTAAAAGGCAAGACAGAAATACCAAGAGGAAAAAGAGTTTGCCCATTCTGGGCCTCTTTGTAAGGAAGCCTCCGGCAGAAACTTCATCTGTGCAATAACAGCAGTGCTTTTGTGTCAGTTTCTGATTTCCTATGATCCTGCAATGAAATATCAGGATCATTAAGCCTGGTTGCTAGGGGATTGCTGGTGCCTCTTGGACATATACTATGAGCTTTCTTTCCTCCCAGTGGAAAGACAAAGGTCTTTTCTTCCTGATGCTTGGAGGGTTTTTTTTTAACAAAACAAAAGTCCCAAAGCCTCTGAAAAGCTGGATTCTCCATCAGACTTCAGCAGCCAGGGATCAGCAGCACCAAACTCTCTTCAAACACCAACCTCTGCTCTGTGTCAACACTTAGGAGCCTCCAGAGGGAAGAAAAGCCTTCCTATTTCAAACACATGGACCCGTGATCTAGGCACGCATCGCCAAATGACTTGGAAAATGAAAGCCTCTGAGAGCAGTCAATCCTCTTGCTGCACACACCAAACACCACCCCCAGCACTGAGATCTTCTCAACATGTAAGTGTGGCCAGGTGCCAAAGGGCCACAGGCTCCTGTGGGCTTTTTGAGCGGTGCCATGCTGCCAGTGCCATAGAAAGTCTAGGACAGGGACCATTTCTTCTCCTGCGGTGTTTCCTAATGCCCTGCTCAAGCTGAGTCCATTTTTTTTTTCCTTTTACAGCTGCACAGAAAGGACAGTGGAGGGATCCTTGTATAGGATGTGACTCATGGCAGAGGCAGGAAAAAATGTGTAAATCAAATTAAATCAAAACATTTTGGACTCTAGTCAAGCCTGCGGGGGTGCAGGTGAAATAGCTGTGCCACCTCCTCAGACCAGAGAAGTCCCACCTCTGGGCACACAGAAGGTGAGGGGACAAGCATTTTACTCACCCCACAGTAGCAGTAATGAGAGCTGCTCACAGATCACCTAGCTGGGTACCAAGATGGGCACAAACCCTGCTGTCTGTGGGCTTCAAGCGCTGGGAAATGGCAGCATGGATGCCGCCAGCTCAGGCAGTCCTGGTCAAGGATCCTGGTCAAGGATCCAAGCACCATGAACTGAGGAATGTCCCTCCCATCCTGCTATCTGAGGGACAGTTGGTGCCAGATCCCTCCTCTGCTGCTGCTGGTGCCTGGATGGGATCTCCCACGTCTTCCTCTCCCTCCAGCTCAGCTGCTGGAAAAAGCAACAACCAGTGCAGAGGAGGAGATATTGTGCTGTCCTTTCAAAATATCCAATCTGTAAGAAGCACATTTTTTTAGCAGATACTGACAGACACAAGGCTGAGAGAGCAGGGGCTGTTTAGACTGGAGATGGCTGAGAGGGGATCTTCTCAATGATGATCAATATCTGAAGGGTGGAGGACAAGATGATGGGGACAGATTCTTTTCCATGATGCCCAGTGATAGGACAAAGGACAATGGGCACAGACTGGAATCCAGGAGATTCCATGTGAACACGAGGAATTACTTCTTTGCTGTGCAGGATGCCCAGAGCAGTTGTGGAGTCTCCTTCTCTGGAGAGATTCCAAAGCCACCTGGACATTGTGATCCTGCTCAAGCTGCTGTGGATGCCCCTGCTTTAGAAGGGGGGTTGGACTGGATGATCTTCAGAGGTCCCTTCCAACCCGCACCATGCTGGGATTCTGTGATTTTGGGAGAATATCTGCAGACAAAAGTAACAATCCAGATCAGCTGTGGCCTCCTAGGGGAGATCCTTGCTTCTACCACTGGAACACCGGGAAAGCCAGCCTGTTTGCACCACACAGGGGCTAAATACAAAGTGTTACGGGCAGGATATGTTTGGTTTCCTAGTTCAATGGAACTCTCAGGAGAAAAGCCACTATGTTAAGCATGTCTCTGAACTAATTGCAGCCCTGTTACCTTTGCTACTTTCAGGTCTACCATCTTCAGACAAAACTATCTTTCATATTTATTTCCATGTGGCAAAACTTCCATGTTCTGTTTAGGAAATTATCAGCCACACTGGAGAGCCAGAGATGATTTTATAAGATGGCTGCACAGTGTTGGCAATCAGTTGGCCTTTCTGGCATAAATTAGATATCTGCTTTGAAAGGAAGTTGTACCTGGCAAGGGCACAACATCATCTGGCCAAAAAGGAAAGGAAGGAGCCCTCAGCTTTCCTAAACACACTTGTTTCACTCATTTTCTGACTTGACTCCTCCTCTCTGTCAGGCTTTCTCCCGGCGCCTGGCAATTACGTCAATTCTCCAGCTGCTCATCCAGCGATGGCCAGTGTACAGTTCCTCTTCCCCATTTCATAACAGCTCATTTCCATGGCTCTAAAGCAGGCTGGAATCCATGTCTCTTTTCCATATGGTGATTCAAAGTGGAAAGGTGAAAGAGAGCAGAATTTGCGTTCACATTTACTGGGCTGTCAGAACGCAGCAAGAAAATGGTTCAACTCACATAGAGAGCCCCATAATACAGCAGCACTTCCAGCTCACGTTATTAGTCTAAAGAAAAAAAAAACATCATTCTTCAACTGCTCTGGGCCTTCTTTAGGGTTAAAATTAAATTAAATCAGCATTATTTCATGTTGTGCCTGTGCAGAGACTGACAGCCACTGTCTAACTCATTTAAGCTTCTCCAGAAAAATGAATGAGATAAATTACATGTCACTAATTATGCAACACACCTTTGGCAAGTGCTTGCTGAAGCCTGTTCTTCTTTAGCTACGGAAGAACAGGTCAGAGAAATGCTGACTGCTTCCCAGAGACCAACTAATAAAGTCAGCTTTTTCCTTTAAATGAGTTTGCACAATAAATACATTTCATTCCAGAGAACGAAATGCAGGCCTCACCTATCACCTGTGCAAAAACAAAGCCTCCTAACCAGGCCTGAAAACAATTTACCAATCCTGTATTCTGCTCGCCTGGACTCCAGGGGCTCTGTCTATCCAAGCACTGCACATGAAGGGCAGAAGCAGCAGCCTGGGCCTCAATCCCCTTCCCTAAAATACAGAGATGTCATTTAATGGCCATGGTGGTGTTAGGTCAGTGGTTAGACTCCATGATCTTACAAGTCTTTTCCAACCAAAACAACTTGGTGATTCTATGTATTCAAATATTCAAAATATTCAAAACACAGAGATGTTTGAGGGTATTCAATCCAAGTTACTGCATGGAAAAACAGCAAGGAGATAAAAGAGAGGTTTGATGGGAAGCTTTAACTTGTTCTCTCCCTGCAATCCCACAATCCCTGCATGGTGCAGGTTGGAAGGGACCTCTGGAGATTCACTGATTTATAGATTCATAGAATGGTTTGAGTTGGATCGGGAACTTCAAGGTCATCTAGTTCCAACCCCCATGCCATGTGCAGGGACACCTTCCACTAGACCAGACTGATCAAGGCTCCATCCAACCTGGTTCTGAACACCTCCAGGGAGGGTGAATCCACGACCTCCCTGGACAACCTGTCCTAGTGTCTCACCACACTCTCTGTAAAGAATTTCTTCCTAACACCCAGTCTAAATCTCCACTCCTCAAGCTTCAACCATTCCCTCTTGTCCCATCACTACAAGTCCTTGTAAAATGTCCCTCCCTGGCTTTTTGTAGACTCCTTTTCAAGCATGTTCACCCGGAGCAAGTTGCACAGGAATGCATGCAGGTGGGTTTGGAATCTCTCCAGAGAAGGAGACTCCACAACCTCTATGGAGAGCCTAATCCAGGGCTCCAGCACCCTCACAACAAAGAAAGTTTTCATCATGTTGAGGCAGAACTTTCCTTGTCCTGTCACTGGGTACCACTGAAAAGTGTCTGTTGCCATCTTCTTGCCTCCCACCCTTAATGTTTTGTATAAACGCTGATCAGATCCCCTCTCAGCCTTGTCTGCTCCAGGCTAAACAGCCCCAGGTCTCTCAGCCTTTCCTCATGACAGAGATGTTCTAGTCCCTTAATGGAACAGAATGGAGTATCCCTGTGTGGAAGGGGCTCAGTTTCTTACCAGCAGCCTTGTGGGGATTAATTTGATCGGCAGTGATAGTGGCACAGATCCTGCTGGAGCTGTGTCCTACCTCGGCTGTTTACATTACAAACATGTCACAGTGCCACTAGCTATACCACGAGCCAAGCTCTGAACAGACCTTCCAGTCAGGCTTGATCCCTCTGCACATTCTCCAGAGAGCTTCAGCTTCCAGGAAGCTTATCTGCCCTTCAGAAAGAGCACTGGCAAAGAAAGCCATCTCTGTGCAAGCTGCTGTCTCCCTTACACTTACTGCATTAAGTGTGGCTGCTGCTGTGACATGAGTTCTGCTCCCTCTGTTCATGCTGAACCACCTCTGCCACATGACAACCAGCCAAGGATCACCAGCAAAGAGGCTGGGAAAGGCAGGGTGGCTTTGAGCATGCACCAAACACCCTCTCCTCTCCCAGACAGGCTTGCGCAGAGCTCAGCTCCAGCTAATGAGGGAAAGGAAAAAAAAAGCAGTGAAGCAAAGCACACCCAGGAGCCAGCCAGGGCAGAGGGGAGGTTGGAGAACAAGAAGCTGTATTGATCCTGTACGAAGGATGCACAGCAGGGCACAGCTGCAGCCCAAAATATTCAGGCTGCTGCAGGAGCCTGGCCTTGACATCTCTTAGTTAGCAAATTCCCTCAGCATGGGGCTGCCATAAAGGGTTGAGTTGGAGGTGCTCCCAGGAGAGAGGCTCTGAGAGGACAAAGCAGGGAAGCCTGGCTGGGTAAAGCCCTCTCCTACCCACCACTGCTCTGCAATTTGGCTGTGTCCCACTCTCTGATGGCCAGAAAGCCTCCTGAGCTGTATTTAACCACACACATGTTCACCTCCCCTTTCTGTATCTTACACCCAGGGCACAACTGTCACTGAGCCACGCAACCCTGCCTCTGCTGGGATTTGTGATGCCACCCTGGAATTAGAGGACCCCCAGACCCAGGGTGGACAACTTCCAGGCTCTAGCTATCAGCAGCACTCACTAGCCAGAGCCACCATGCACCCCTGCAGTGGCACTTCTCCCTCAGCCTTGCTCTGTGCTTTCTTATGCCTGGGGACGGTGGTCTGGGCAAGCCAGCAGTGAAAGAGAAGGCAGAGCCAGACCTTCTCGTGCCCAAGTGGAAAATTCACTTCACATAATGACAGAGTCACAGACTGGAAGGGGTTGGAAAGGACCTCTGAGGATCAAGTCTAACCCCCTGCCAAGGCAGATTCATATAGAGAAGGTCACACAGGAACACACCTAAGCATATGTTCAATGTCTGCAGAGATGGAGACTCCACCAGCTCTCTGGGCAGCCTGTTCCAGTGCTCCATCACTCTTAAAGAAGCTCCTCCTCATGTTTACATGCAACTTCTTATGTTCAAGTTTGTGCCCATCACCCCTTGTCCTGTCACTGGGCACCACTGAAAATAGACCGGTCCCACCCTCCTGACACATACCCTTTGAGTATTGATCAGCATTGATGAGATTGTCCCTCAGTATGCTCTTCTCCAGATTAAAAAACCCAATTCTCTCATTCTTTCCTCAGAAGAGAGATGTTCCAGTCCCCTCAGCATCTTTTCTGTAACCTCTCCAGCATTTACCTGTCCTTCTTGAACTGGGGAGCCCAGAACTGGACACAATATTACAGGTATGGCCTCACTAGGGCAGAGTAGAGATTGGGGAGAACCTCCCTCGACCTACTTGCCATACTCTTCTTAATGCACCTGAAGAGGCCATTTGCCTTCTTGGTCACAATGGCACTTACACCTCCCCAAAACGGACGTCCATATGCAATCACAGCTTTGCCATAAACCAAGATGCAAAGAAGGCTCTTGATATCTGTGGAAATGACAGATAAGAGACACAGCCCATAATGAACATCTCCACCCAGCAAGCTGCAGGGCTTTGGTTAGCAACAGGTGAAGAACACTGTCATGGTCGTGGTCAAACTTAGCTCTGTCCTTCAGCAAGCAAGTACAGCAGGTAAAAGGCCATGCTTGGTAGTCACTTGGGTCTTGTTTTGACATCCCAGGCTGGGTGAGCTCTTCTACTCTTCAGTGCAATCTGCTCTCCCACAAACTCCTGGGGAGCACCCCACTCCTCTGCACCCCAAGGTGCTCACAGCAGGGAGCCAAGCAGCGTGGTGGCTCTGCCTGCCAGGCTTGGTGACCATGCGTTTTTTGGGGCAGTGGTAAGATGTGGAGTGCACCTCCTTCCCGCCAGCCCTGAGTCATCCAGCTGGCAGCACAGCAGCTTCAGAGAGCCACGCTTGAGAGCGTGGCCAACTCAGCCCCTTTTCCTTTGGCAGAGGAAAGGAGGAGATGAATGATTAAGCTGATAACATGAGTGGTTTGGGATCTTCATGCGTAAAAGACTGCTGACAGAAATAAGAGCCCAGATGATCACCAGCCACCAAACCTGTCTGGTACAGCAGATACACCTCACATGCCAAAGTCCAGCGTGAAACTTTGGAGTGATGACATCTACTACCACTTACATGGAGCTGCAGTGCCTCAGCTGGCTCTGGAACAGCAGCAATGCCTACTGCTGTGACATTCCAGGCTGAGATCATTGTTAGCATGCTTCAGAGACACAGGCATACAACTGCCTCAGGAAGAACAGAAGCTCTTGTAGAAGTTTTTTCAGGAGCATCTCTGTGAAGAGGAAAGGCTGAGAGACCTGGGGCTGTTTAGCCTGGAGAAGAGCACCCTGAGAGGTGAACTTCTCAACACTCAGCAAGAGCTAACAGGTGGGGGACAAGAGGATGGGGCCAGACCCTTTGCAGTGGTGCTGCAGTGATAGGACAATGGGCAAACCAGAATCATATAGGTTGGAACGTGGAACCACTTAGTTTGGAACAGATCTTCAAGATCATCAAGTCCAAGCACTAACCCTACCCTACCAAGTCCACCACTGAGCCATTGCTCAGTGCACCACATCCACATCGCTTTTAAACACATTCAGAGATGGTGACTGAATGACCTCCCTGGGCAGCCTGTTCCAATGGCTGACAACCCTTCAGTGAAAAAAAAAAAAAAATCCTAATGTCCAGCCTAAACCTCTCCTGGTGCAGCCTGAGGCCATTCCCTCTTGCTGTATCACTGGTTACTTGTGAGAAGAGACCAACAGCCACTTCATGACTGCTTCCCTTCAGATAGTTGTAGAGAGTGATAAGGTTTCCCCTCAGCCTCCTTTTCTTCACAGGCACAAAGTGGAACTCAGGAGGTTCCAAATGAACATGAAGGAAAACTTCTTTCCTGGGAGGGTGCTGGAGCCCTGGAGCAGGCTGCCCAGATAGGTTGCAGAGTCTCCCTTTCTGGAGAGATTCTAAAACCTCCTGGACATTGTGATCCTGTGCAACCTGCTGTGGGAGAATCCTGCTTTACCAGGAGGTTTGGACTAGATGATCTCCAGAGGTCCCTTCCAACCCCCACCACGCTGTGATTCTGTGAAGTTTGAGGTCACATTAGACAGCTACATGGCTACCTCCATGCCAATTTGTGTGACAGGATGAGTTGACTCAAAGGCAAGGTGGGCAGCTCTCAGAGAGAACCTTCCTCCCATTTGTGTTCATCCAAAGAGAGCATGACCAAAAGGCCTTTATGTATTTCTCAGGTACAAACACTATGTTTGCTTGCTTACCCACATGTAAGCCCAGCCAGACTGGGGTGTGATATGACTGAAAAGCACTTTTCAAGATGTCCCCAAAACTCTCACTTTCTCCTCCAGCACACATTTTCTGCTCTGTTTTTCAGCAACCAGCCTCCCTCGTTTCTGACATGAAATTATTTTTACCCTTTATTTGTTAAAATTGCTGAAAACAAAGTTTGGTAAATGTGCCAAGAAATCCTAGGATATAGCATGAAAGGTAGTAACACCTGGGAGAAAATGTTTGTGCACATAGAGTGCTTTAAATGTGTTTTCCTCACTTGGCAGAGTGCATGAGCCTCCATCTCACCTGGGAAATTTGCGTTCAGTTTTTACTGCCCTAACACTCAACCTTCCTTCAACAGATAGCAAATGTTGAATGGTTTTGGCAGGAACAAAGGAGCTGGGGTCTCTCTAGACTGAAGTGCCATTCAAGGGTGATCCATGGGACATCTTGTGCCTCCCACAGCATGATGATACCTGCACCAGACTCACTCCCCTTCTGGACAAGGTTCCGGTTGAGGGTGCAGAGAAGTTAACATAAGGCCTGCTGCCTGTGAACATCACTTAGGCCCTAAACAATTTTTACATGTGCCGTTTCTCACCCAGGGGCTTGGCACAGAAAATTCAGCAAGACACAGCCAGCTCCACACACTGCTTCTTCCTTCCATTAATCAGGCAGCCAGACAGCAGCAAAGCCTCTTCTGATTCAGACACAACATGAAGAATGATAAGGGCACCATGTCACCACTGCTAGGAGGGTCAAGGCATCTTAGTTCTTCTCCTAAAAGGGGAAAGGCAGGCTGGTCTTGCTCTTGTTCATCTTGTAATGGATCAGACCACACTGCTCAAAAACAGAGGCACAAAACTCAAGTTGCTGCTGCCTCTAAACTGGAGGCACAAAGACCGAGAAACACTTTTAGCACTTTGGGTCTCTAGCTTGCAGTGTCTCTAGCTCTCAACTCCCAACACTACATTTTCTTTCCTCATTTGCAAGTTACTAATTTGGTTATAAATCTTTTCATAGCTAGTGGCTTTTTGTGTAAAGTCCTGCCTAACTGAAACATCTCAGCTTTCACTCTTCGGGAGGTTCCCAGCATTCACTCAGAACCACAAAGAAATGCCAGGAAGTGGAATGTGCAAATCCACCATAAAAGGTCAGAAAACAAATGACAAACAGAAAGGATGTTAGCTCCATTAGTTAAAAAAAAAAAAAAAAAACAACAAAAAACTACCAAAACCATCATTTTCTTTCCAGTTTAACCCATTGCTGTGCAGCCTGGAGGAGTGACATTGATGATCTCATCCTGATTTGTGCTGGAAGGGAGTTTCTTCTCCCCCAAAGAGTTGCTCAGACCTTCCTGGCAATCAGCCTCTTTAAGAGCTCTCTTAAATCTGACATCCAGCTTGCAAATCCTGACCCAGAGGTATATATTTAACCTCTGTAATCCCTTGCATGCTTTTGAAACTGAATTCTTGATGAGTGGGTCATTCTGATTGCAACATGGGCCATGATGGGAAACATGAAGAGGTTTCATACCATTTGTTCCAGTCTATGCTGTTTAAAGGAGTGACTGGGAACAGAGATAGAATCATAGAATCGTAGGAATATGGAATCATAGAACTTTTTCAGTTGAAAGAGACCTCCAAGATCATTGAGTCCAACCTTCAATGGCTCTTTTATGATTACATCTCTATCCATAGAATCACAGAATGGCTTAAGTTGGAAGGGACCTTAAGGATCATCAAGTTCTAATCCCCTACTCTTACCAAATAATGATACATCTGGAGCTCCCTCACCCATTCACCCAGCAACCAGCAGCAGAGGTGAGGTCTATGCATCACCCAGCACATACAGTATGAGAAGCTTAAATGAAGCTCAGCCTTATGGTGACCTTCTGCCCAGGGCTAAATCCTACGCTGGATGCATTACACAGCCCTCCGCAGGCTCCTGGGGATGTGTATTTGTGATGGCAACCCAGCTTTAGTAGCTGACCAGAGGCAATTTTTTCTGGGTGCTGCACACTCACTCCCCCTAATTTGCTTTGTGGTCTTTTAAAAAGCAAATTATTTTTATGAAACAAAGGAAGAGAAAGGTTGCACTAAGCAATTGCCTCTTTTCAGGTCCGACCAACCAGGGAGTAACTAGGACAAAGTCTGATCCATTTCAAAATAGAATAATATTTTTAATAACCCACAAGTCCATTTTTAGCACACAGCGAGGACTTTCTGCCTTAGTTTTGAGTAAAAGCCCTCTTTGCCAGGCTAAAAAATGGAAGGGTCACCCCATGGCCTGATGTCACCAAACAATACTGCAGTCACTGGATGTAAGAACATCTTTCAGGGCAATGAGGTCCTGTTGTATAAATGCACTTTTATTGAAGTGGATGGGGGTGGGGGGGAGGTGGAGGGTGTTCCTAGTAAAAAATAAGGCATTTTGCTCTCTAGCTGATCACTTGCAATATCAACCAGCCTGGAAAACTGCTAAGAAAGCCTTCTAGGAATAGGCTGAACATCTGTGGAATTCACAGAATGGTTTGGCTTGGAAGGGACATTAGAGATCATTTAGTTCCAAGCCCCCTGCCATAGGCAAGGACACCTTCCACTGGACCAGGATGAGGCTCGAGGCCTCATCCACCCTGGCCTTGAACACTTCTGGGGAGGGAGCATCCATTACCTCCCTGGGCAACCTGTTTCAATGTCTGACCACCCTCACTGTAAAGAATTTCTTTCTAATATCCATTCTAAATCTACCCTCCTTGAGGTTAAATCCATCCCCTCTCATCCTATCACTACAAGCCCTTGTAAAAAGTCCCTTCCTGGCTTTCTTGTGGGCCTCCTTCAGGTAGTGGAAAGACAGGTTATGATTTTGATCTGTGGATGGCTTGCAGCTGAAGGCTCTCACAGAGATCCACTTGGATCCATGGATCATTCCAGATTCTTGCAAAACTTAACAGAGATTCTAAGGTGGAGCTCATCAGATCAATGACACATCACATTTCACTCTAGTACGGTGTTTAGACTGAGGAATGTGTCTAACTGCCCTGCAGGACCAAGGCTACTCTTTCCAAGATGATGTTTCCTCCATTTATATCCCTTCTGGCATCATTTGTGTGTTCTTCTCATGCTATCAAGATCTGAAGGGAAAGCATCTGTATGTGTACGTGTGTGCAATACTCAACACACAGACAGAGACAGGGCTGACAGCTCTGTGAGACAAAGCTGAGAATGTCAGCATATTCACTGGGAAGTTTTCCCTCCAGTTTACCCAAGGGTCTACCGACCTTCGTCTAGAGTCACAGTTAAAAACGGCACGATCAAGCAAGCATTGCTCATTTAATCCTCCCTCTCTTGCAAAAGGAGACCACCAACCCCCCTCCATTTGTTCAAAGCACACGCTCCCATTATCCAAACACTTCCACAAGCATGTCCCTGAACTGTTTAATCATTATCATGGGAAATACTGCACTCATCTACACAAATTACAATGTAATTTGTGTATCTAAACATCAGAGCTCAGCTCACCTGCTCTGCCTGATGAAATAGGGATACTGCAATGAGCCAGTTCACACAGAATACAGCTGAGGTGAAATGACAAATTAGGCTCCTCTGCAGCCTCAAATAACAGCAAATGGCTGTATAAAACCTGATTTTCTACAAAATGGGCAGCACGTTAGTGGAAGGTGGCAAAGTGATACTCTGAATGAAGAAGGCTTGGCCATGGCCCTGGCCACACACAAGGTAAAAGGCACCAAAAGCCTCTTCCTTGCTTGGTGCAGCCCACCTGTGGGACCAGTTTTGGTGCCACTGGGGAAGTGGAACTGACTCGTGGATCCAGGCCTGCCACAGGCTGAAAGAGATGGGAAGCTTTTCAGGAAGATGATGCAGAACTTCCTCCTCCTCAGCAGCACAGTGATACTGCCACCAGCTCCCGTGGGGTAGGGAAGAAGCTGTATTTAAAAAGGCCCCTCTCTGCTGGAGGGTCTGACCCACCAATAAAATCCTACAGCCTCCAGAAATATCAAAAACCCACCAAAGGAGAAGCTTGGGGATGGCCGATGGCTCCGTCTGATGGAGAAGGTGGCGTGAGCAGAAGCCCTGCTGCTCAGCCGAGGTGGGGTGGTGGCTGAGATGACAACCCTATTCCTCACCGCAGCTGAGGGCAAGCGCTGTGCGAACAGCAGTGACAGGGCGAGGGGTATCAGAGCCGGACGGAGGCCAGGGGAGGCTGCCGAGGGTGCTCAACCCCGTGTGGGTCGCAGGGCCGAGGGCGGTGACAAGCCAGCGGTGCCTCCCCCATCCCGGCCAAAGGAGTTTGGGCTGGGGTGCTGGGTACCCCTGCCCTGGCTCCAGACCCCCGAAAGGATGGGGAGAAGCAAGAAGGGGTAAAAGACGCCAGTGTAGCCCCACGAAAGGAGCAACGAGTGGCCGGCCCTCCGCCCCCATAGGCCCCTCAAGCCCCTCCTGGGATTGCCGACCCCCCGCCTCGGCCCTTCCGCCTCAAGTCCCCCGTCCGCAGGGCAGCGCCACCGCCCCGCCCCGCCCCGGCGGCCCGGGCCCGGGCGGGGCTGAGCGCGCCCCCCGCCCCGCTGTGGAGAGGGGAATGGGCCGCGGGCCGCCGCAGGCCCGGCTTTGTTCGTGACCCGCCCCGCCCGGTTTCGCTGCCTTCCTTCCCTCCCTCCTTCCACCGCGGGATTCTCCTCCACCGCCACCTACCCCAACTGCTCCTCTCCCGGCGGTTCCGGGCCATGGCGCGGCGAGGGGCTGCCCGGGCCGCGGCAGTTACGGGAGGTTCCTTGCGCGTTCCGAGCCGCGCTGCGTCTGGCGCGGCTGCCGCGGTGGAGCGGGGCGGGCGGGGGAGCCGGCGGCGGCAGTAGCATCCCCGCCCGCCGTTACGGCGTGGCACGGTACGGCACGGCGGCCTCTGGGGCACCCGCCCACGGAGCACCCACCGGCCCACGGGCGGATGTAACTGGAGGCAGCCAGGCGTGGGGCATTAGGTGTGGATATTCGTGGGTCAGGCACGGGCAGACCCAGGGGTAACCAGACCTCGTCACTCTCACAGGCACCCAGCCACAGAGGGGGCATGGCTGGGGCACCCAGCACAGCCAGGGTGTACCCATGTCCAGGTCACCCCCACCAGGGCACTGGGCTCATGGGGGTACACATCATGGATGGGCATTCACACCTTGAGGGTAGGCAGGCTCTACAGAGGGAGCTGGACAGGGTGGATGGATGGGCTGAAGCCAATGGGCTGAGGTTCAGCAAGGCCAAGTGCCAGGTCCTGCACTTGGGTCACAACAACCCCACGAGTGCTCCAGGCTTGGGGCAGGCTGGCTGGAAAGTGCCTGGTGAAAAGGACCTGAGGGTGTTGGTCCACAGCCAGCCGAAGATAAGTCAGTGTGCCCAGGTGTCCCAAGAAGGCCCAAAACGCCCTGGCCTGTGTCAGCAATAATGTGGCCAGCAGGCCCAGGGCAAGAATTGTTCCCCTATACTGGGCACTGGTGAGACCACACCTTGAATACTGGGTTGTTTTGGGCCCCTCACCCCAAGAAGGACATTGAGGTGCTGGAGCATGTCCAGAGAAGGGCAGTGAAGCTGGTGAAGGGTCTAGAGACAATTCTTGTGAGGAATAGCTGAGGGAACTGGGGTTGTTCAGCCTGGGGAAGAGCAGACTTGAGAGGGGATCATCTCAATGCTCAGGAATACCTGGAGAGCAGGGGGGTCAAGAGGGTAGGGTCAGGGAAAGCTGCACACTGCTCAAGGCATGATCTCTGAACTGGAAATGTGGCAGTCACCGGAGGATCGTATAGGCGAAATTCTGGAAGGATGAGCCCCAGACCGTAGCTACAAGTGCCGATTTTGGGAAATGCTGCTCATTTCTGTGCTGTGGCCTGCAGTGGTCAGGGAAAGCCGATGGCCATCCAGCTTTGTTGGATGCACAGACTCCACTCTTCAGTTTTGAAAGTGGGAAAAATATCACAAAATGACCCAATTTTCCATTTCAGACAGCTCACCTATGTCAAAGCTTTGTGTTGCTGCACTTCCATTGATAGGCTGATCCTTAATTTGTAAGTACCTACTCCAATACTCGGTGACTGCCTCCTGTTGGGTTCCTCCCTGTGTTTACAGCATCAGAGCATAACATATAATTTCAGCTCTGAAGTGCTGGCTCACGTGGTAGGCAGCTGAATCCTCCTGCCCCTGGCTGCCAGGCACCAAGATGACAAGGAGCTCATGGCCTTGACAGAATCTCCCTTATGGTTTTTATATATAATCCCTGAAATCGCATGTGCCTGTTGCTTCTTTGTCATGAGGGGAGATTTCTTGTGCTGGAGACTGTCAGAGGGGTTCAGATAGGTTGAAAGAGGAGATATAAAAAAAAAAGCAGCTGGGGAATGGAAAAATGAAAAGGAGGATGGAAAAGGAGATCTGTTAATTTGAAAGTCTAATTAAACTGAGATGGGCTTAGGTCCTGTTTTCCTTGTTTCCTTTGAGAATTGCTGCTTAGGTCAAGCTTGTACTGCCCTATTTACTGGCATGGTTGGACTCAATCTTAGAGGTCTTTTCAAACCAATTAAATTCTATGATTCTATGATTTTTTCATCTTCTGTTTCCATTAGAATCATAGAATGGCTTAAGTTCGAGGGAATCTTCAAGATCATCCAGTTTCAACCCCCCATCATGGGCAGGGATGCCTTCCACTAGACCAGGTTGCTCAAGGCCTCATCCAACCTTGCCTTGAACACCTCCAGGAAGGGGGCATCCACAGCCTTCCTGGGCAACCTGTTCTAGCGTCTCTCCGCACACACTGTCAGGAATTTCTTCCTAATAGCCATTCTAAATCTACCCTCTTCTGGCTTATGGCACATGGTATCAAAATGAAAGAGGAGCAGTGAGGTTTGATCTTGTTCTGTGCTGGTGTAATTGTCTGCATGGACTCCCAAGGCTTTCTCCTGCATTTTTTCCTATGATCCCAAGTCAAGAGGTTTTGTAGATTATTTTATTTCTGGGGGTGACTCAGCATTTGTTAATTTTCACCCATCATCCATCCCTTCACTCCAGTGCTTCAGCCTTCCTTTACTTTTCCAGTTGGAAACAGCATTTTCTAGAAAGTATTCGTATGCTCTTGCTTCCCAAGTACCACATCGCTGAACAGGCACAGGTGGGAAGGATTACCAAGGGAAAATGGTGCTAAATATGGGAAAGGCAAAAAAAAAATTCGTAGAGAGAGCACAGCTGGGATCCCCAAGTCAGTGTGTCAGAAGTTAAAGAGCTGGAAGAAGGACATGGATCTGCTGGAGTGGGTCCAGAGGACCACAAAGATGATCAAAAGGCTGGAACACCTCTCCTGTGAGGACAGGCTGAAAGAATAGGCTGTTCAGCCTCGAGAAGGGTCCTGGGAGACCTTAAAACTGCATTTTAATATCTGAAGGGGAACTACAGGAAGGCTGGGGAGGGACTGTTTATAAGGGATTGTAGTGATAGGAGGAGGGGCAGGGGTTTGAAACTGGAACAAGGTAGATTTAGGTTGGACATTAGAAGGAAGTTATTTACTATGAGATTGGTGAAATACTGGAACAGGTTGCCCAGAGATGTGATTGAGGTCCCATCCCTGAAGACATTTAAGGTCAGGCTTGATGGGGCCCTAAGCAACCTGATCTTGTTCAAGGTGTCCCTGCTCAGGACAGAAGGGTTGGATAAGCTGACCTTTGACAGTCCTTTCCCACCCAATGCATTCTGTGATTCTGTGAAAAGGCCCCAGAACGAGGAGAGAACTTTGGTTTAAATCTTTTCTGCATACCATAGGCACGGCTTGCAGAGGCCGTTTCATAATTCACCTTGATTTGACTGGCCCACTTACCCAGGCAGCATTTACAGTTGCTTTTCAGATCCTCAGCCCTTTGCAGAGAGAAACCAGCCACATTGTGCAATGCTTATGTAAGAGAAAGGGATGCTGCAAAATCTCTGCTTTTTCTCAGGTGCCACCAAGAACTCACTGGGGCTTGCTGTTGAGAGAAACCAGGCCATCCACACGAGTGTGCTTTGCCGTGACACAGACAAGGCGCTGTCTTAACCCTGGGCGACAGATCTATACTTACAGTGATTATACAAGGTTCTTGAATGTGTCCTCTTCTCCCTCACAGAATTACAGAATGGTAGGAGCTGGAAGGGACGTCTGGAGATCATGAAGTCCAACCTCCCTGCCAAAGCAAAATCACATAGGGCAGGCCACACAGGAACACACCCAGGCGAGTTTGAAATCTTTCCAGAGAAGGAGGCTGCACAACCTCTCTGGGAAGCCTATGCTCCAGCATCCTCACAAGCAAAGTTTCTCTTCATGTTGAAGTGGAACTTCCTGGGTTCCACTTTGTATCCATTGCCCCTTATCCTATCACTGGGCACCAATGAAAAGGGACTGGCCCCATCTTCTTGACACCCAACCTTTAAAGGTATTTGTAAACATTGATTGGATCCCCTTTCAGCTTTCTCCATGCTCAGAAGCCTCAGGTCTCTCAGCCTCTCCCCTCACAGAGATGCGCTAGTCCCCTCAGCATATTTGTAGCGTCTGTTGGACTCTCTCCAGTAGTTTCCTGTCTTTCAAACTAGGGAGCCCAGAACTGGTGTTATAATTACCACTTCTGCATTCTCAGTCTTCACTCTTTCACCATTTCTGCTTACCTGCATGGGAAAGTCAAAGGAACAGAGATTTCAACCCTGTGTAACAAGCATTGAAGGGGACTTCTCCCAAGCAGTTGCACTGTGATGTGTAAGCACTGTTTTAATTTCTGCACCCTTATTCTTGGGTTAAGAGGCCACAATTCCTAGGAGATACCAAAACTCACAGAGCAGGATAGATTTAGTTTGGACTTAAGGAGGAAGTTCTTTACAATGAGAGTGGTGAAACACTGGAAGATATTGCCCAAAGAAGTGATTGAGGCCACATCCCTAGAGATGTTCAAGGTCAAACTTGATGGGGCCCGGAGCAACCTGATCTAGTTAGAGATGTCTCTGCTCCCTACAGGAGGGAGTGAACAAGATGACCTTTCAGAGTCCCAACCTGATGCATTCTGTGATGTTGTGAATTCTTTTGATTGGAAAAAAACCTTTAAGATCATCAAGTCCAAAGTGATAAACTGGAATTGGCTTTCCCCCCATTCTTCTTGAAAGCTAAAGCCTTCCTAACATATTTCTGGGTTTTTTCCTCCTTGGAATATTTTTAAGTGAAGTAGATCTCTGTTGCTTAGGAAATCCTTCTATTTCTGCTCTTCCTATTTCTCACCCCAAATAGTGTTATGACCGCCTACATCTACGCAGGGTTGGAAGCCAATGGGATGATCTTTGCTGTTTCTGTAAACAGGATTGCACACTACAACTGTAACAGAGCCATCGTATTTCACTTGTAGAGGAGATAGAATTTCAGTGGTTAATTAAATGACTTGTTTAATCAATCTGTCTGAAGGTCCTTCCTTCTGGAAGATGCTTTGTAAACTGAAAGAACTATTTAATATAAAAAGCCATGTGGATAAAGAACCATCAGCATGAAAATTTCAACCAGACAGGAATAAAATGTCCCCCTCTTAGCTGCAGGCTCAGATAATATTGCAGATCCATCTGTGTGTGCCTCGGTGCTGCATCTGGAACCTCACTTCTTTGCAATGTCAGAGGCATTTGTTGGATGAGTGGATGTGCAAAAGCATCTCAATATGCTTGCTTGTTTTTTTCTTTTTTGTATACCTCTGTATTCAAAGAATATTCTGGGGAAGGCAAATCCTTTGCTTTCAAGGTGTTCTCCCCAAGATGCAGGCTCCTCCTGCAGGCTTAATGAATCTGTCCTGGGCTGTATCTTGCCCTGACGTTCTATTAATTCTGGAGCAGACAAATTGGAAGCAGAGGAGAAAGCTAATTTATAGATTTTTTTAAAAACTCATTTAACTCCAGGCTCCGCCTTTCTGTAACAAACACTGAGACACACCAACATTGCAGGACTAACTACAACCTTCTGAGATTTTTTTCGTCCTCTTATTTCTCTTTAGATGTCAGTAAAATCTTTTCAAAGCCAAACTTACTATCTATTTCCAATATTGGTTTTAATTTGTTTTTATAGAATGGCAAAATTGTTTTGGCTGGAAAAGACATCTGAGATCATTGAGTCCAACTGTTGACTAAACACCACCATGGCTATTAAACCATGTCCCAAAATGCCAGATCTACATGTTTTTTGAACACCTCCAGGGATGGTGACTCCACCACCTCCCTGGGCAGCCTGTTCTAATGCCTGACCACTCTTTCAGTAAAGAAATTTTTTCTAATACCCAATCTAAATGTCCCCTGCCACAATTTCATGACATTTCCTCTCATTCTATGACTTGACACTAGGGAGAAGAGACCAACCCCCCCCTCACTACAACCTCCTTTCAGATAGTTGTAGAGAACAATAAGGTCTTCCCTCAGCCTCCTCTTCTCCAGACTCTTGGGTTCTTTCTCTCCTGCACTGATAGGCAGATTGATGCTCTATTCAAAACATCCTTCCTTGCCAGTCTTTGTTTTTTTTGCAACGTGGCTTTACTAAGTCCAAGTCAAAATCAGTGCATGCCAAGTTTGTTTCTAGGATTTCCCCTTGAAGATACACTCTGTCCGGGGAGATGTTTCCAGCTCCTGTTGGCAGAAACAACTGAATCCACCTGCCCGCATGATTCAGCAAGATACTCACAATCTGCTCCAGCCTGGTTCATGCACCTGAAACAGGAGAAGCAGCCAGGTTTCCAGGCACTGCTGTGAAGTCCCCCTCTTAATACTGCTTTTAATGGAATGGTCACATTTTCCTGCATCCTTATGCTGAGCAGTTACCGCTTCACCTCTGCCCTCCCGCTCGTGCATGTGCTTGGGAAGGGCACCCAGCTGGTTTCCTTCCTTTGAATACAAACAGCACAATCAGCTGCAAAGTCTCCTGAGATACATCGACGTAAATAGGGTGACACAAAAATAATGTATAGCTGCTAGCCCTCCTGTTCCTTCCGTGACAAACAAATCCTTGCACAAGGGCCTCACTTAAAGCTGTCGTGAGGGTCTGAGCTATGTCCTAGTTAGCTCTCCTGGTCCTGCAAAGGATACAAGTTTCCTGAGAGCCTGGAAAAGCTTTGCTCTCCCTTAGTGTCTTTTCTCTTTCCCAAAACATCTCAGCAATAATCCCTAGGGACTGATGGTTTCTTGAGCAAGTGAATTCCCATGCTGGATATAAGAAACATCTAACAGGCTTGGATGCCATCTCCTCCTTGTCACCCAAAGCTGCTCCCTCAGCTGTGTTCCTTGCATCCATCTTGCCAAGACCTTTCCCACTTTCTTGCTACTGTGACAGAAATAGCATGGTCGCTTCAGAGCCCTTTTACCCAAACTCTGTATTTTTTTGTGCATCTTTTGTACTTGTCATGATGTGCCCATAGCAATTGTCACCATGGGTGCCCAAAAGGGCTATTCCAGCAGTGAGTGACTCTTAGGTCTCCTGCACAAACTGCCCTATCCCTTTTATTCTGTGTCACAGAATCATAAAATCATAGAATGCTTGGGTTGAGAGGGATCTCTAAAGGTCATCTGCCCCAAGCCCCCTGCAGTCAGCAGGGACATCTGCAACTAGAGCAAGTTGCTCAGAGCCCCCAGCAACCTGACCTGGAATGGTTCCAGGGATGGGGCCTCTACCACCTCTCTGTGCAACCTGAGATGGGGTCCCACCACCCTCAGTGTCACAAATCTATTCCTTCTCTCTAGTTTAGATCTCCTTGTTTTAGTTTAAACCATCACCCCTTGTCGTGTCACAAGAGGGCCTATTGGGTGTATAGCAGGAATCAACAAGCAGGGAAAGCTGTAAGCCCCTGAGTTGTTTCCTGAGTCTTAGTTCTTGGCATTGCCATGTAGCTGATCCATTCTATTATTCAAACACTTTAAGGATGTGAAGCAATCCTAGAGAACATTTCTGGTTATCCTCCATGTGAGATTTTTAGACTGTGTGACGTTAAAGACGATTTAGCAGCCTGATAAAAGCTAGGTCTTGAAGTGTTTTATCTTCATGCTGCTGATGAAGGGTCTTATAAGGGAAGTCTGAGAGACCTGGGGCTGCTTAGTTTGGAAAAGAGAAGACTGAGAAGAGATCTTGTGTTTATAATCTTATGTTTATAAATATTTGAAGGGTGCCTGTCAAGACAAAGGGACCAGTCTCTTTTCAGTGGTGGCCTGTGATAGGACAAGGGGCAATGGACACAAACTGGAACACAGGAAGTTCCACCTCAACATGAGGAAAAACTTCTTTACTGTAAGGGTGCTGGAGCACTGGAACAGGCTGCCCAGAGAGGTTGTGGAGTCTCTAGAGACTTTCAAGACCCGTCTGGACGTGTTCCTGTGTGACCTACCCTAGGTGACGCTGCTTTGGCAGGGGGGTTGGACTCGATCTTCAGATGTCCCTCCCAACCTCTACCACTCTATGATTCTACAACCCTCATGCTGCTCAGAGTTATGGGATTGACAGTGACTATGCAGGGCACATTCTGCTGCTTTTACAATGCCCTTTGTGATATTGTTCAGTAAGAAATTGCTACAGTTCTGCTCTACCGTTACCAGATATATCTTGGTGTCTCATTAAAATAACTTTGTCTGTTCTCTCTCTTAAGACTACAATGCAAACAGATCACATTCTCTGATCCTACCTCATGCCTTATGTAAAACCACTTAACATTCCTTTTAAGGCTGGGACCCATCCAGATGAAAGATGCTGCATAAAAGCACATTCCTTAACACGCTTGACCAGAAAATCGGCATGGTCTAGGGCAGAAAACATCAAGTGGGAATCGATGTGTGTTCAGGAGGGCATGCCTGACAGTGTACAGTGTCTGTCTGGCACCCTACACTTGCACAACTAATTTATGTCCATTTCTCCAACAACAAAATAACACATTCCTGGTGCTACTGTTAGTTATGTACGCTTTGCAGAAGTGCTTCCAGCAGGGACCAAGACTCATTTGGGAATCATAGAATAATTTGCATTGAAAAGGACCTTAAACATCATATAGTTCAACTAGCCATGGCTAGGGGCACCTTCTACTAGACAGGCTTTGGACACTTTCAGGGATGGGGCGTCCACAAGTTCTATGGACAACCTGTTCCAGTGTCTCACCACCCTCATAGTAAGGAATTTCTTATGCCTTACATCTAATCTAAATCTACCCTCTTCCAATTTGAAGCCATTACCCTTCATTCTGTCACTCCATGCTTTTGTAAAAAATTCCTCTCCAGCTCTCCTGTAGCTCACTTCAAATACTGGAAGGCTGCTTTAAGGTCTGAGTGGAGCCTTCTCTTCTCCAGGCTAAACAACCCCAACTCTCAGCCTGTGCTCACAGCAGAGGGGTTCCAGCCCTCACATCATTGCTATGGCCTCCTCTGGTCCTGCTCCAACAGGTTCATGTTTTTTGTAAGCTGATGACTCCAGAACTAGACATAGAACTCCAGATGAGGTCTCACTAGAGCAGAGCAGAGGGGCAAAATCCCTTCTCTTAGCCTGCTGCCCACTCTGCTTTGGATGCAGCCGAGGACACAGTTTGCCTTCCAGACTGTGATTGCACATTGCTGGCTCTTACATAGTTTTTCATCCACCAACTACCGCAAGTCCTTCTCCTCAGGGCTGCTCTCAATCTCCTCATTTCCCAGCCTGTATGCCTGTATTTGTGCTTGGGACTGCCCCAACCCAGGTGCAGGACTTTGCATTTGGCCTTGTTGAGCTTCATGACGTTTGCAGAGGTCCACCTCTGAAGCCTGTCCAGGTCCCTCTGGATGCCATCTCTCCCCTCCAGTGGGCTGACCACAACACACAGCTTTGTATCACCTGCAAACTTGCTGAGGGTGCCTTAATCCCACTGTCCATGTCACCAACAAAGATTGTTAAATTGCACCAGTGTGAGGGTGGACTATATTTGGATTACAAGGTGGGCTCTGAGAGCTCACTCTTCACTACTGGCAATAAATAATAAAGGGTCTGAAAATTCTAGTACCTGAAGGAGGCCTAGTAGAAACATGGGGAGGGACGTTTTACAAGGGCTTGTAGTGATAGGATGAGAGGGAATGGATTGAAGCTGGAAGAGGGGATATTTAGACTGGAGATTTGGGAGAAATTCTTTACAGTGAGGCTGGTGAGACACTGGAATAGGTTGCCTAAAGAGGTCATGGGTGCCCTCTCCCTGGAGATGTTCAAGGCTAGGCTGGATGAGGCCTCAAGCAATCTGGTCTAGTGGGGTGTGTTCCTGCCAATGGCAGGGAGTTGGAACTAGATAAGCTTGAAGGTTCCTTCCAACCTAAAACATTTTATGAATCTATGAATATGGGACAGGAAACTACACCTCCAGGTGGGAAGTGGAACTTAACCCAGCAAGGTCAAAATCATGGTCAGTGCAGGAGCATTTGTGTTAAATTGCAGTTGTTAGGTGGCTCTTGGATCTGTAAGACATTCTAGGAGGCCAAGTAGCAGATGGTGATCTACTACTGGAAAACGAAATAGCCTCTTTCCTGTGCTGTCACCTGATGGCTTGTCAAGAGCAGCAAATCAGTAGAGTGAGAAGCAGTGTTCCAAATCTTAGCCAAGGAAGAGAAGCAAAAGGACGCAAACAGCTCACTATCAGGAGTACCGGAAGCTCATTTATGGGGGGAGAGGTAATTGTTTTGTTCAAAATCGCTTGAGGAAATACAGCTCCCCAAAGGGTAAATAGTTTCTTCTTTATTTGCTGGGTGTTCAGGAAAACTTACGTATTTATGTTGGAGAGAACATACAGGATGTAGAAGGCTTTCAGAGTACAAGGAGAAATTAAATGAGGATCTCTTCAAGTTAGCAGCCCTGTGCTCCCCTGACTGTGGAAGCAGGACAGTTTACGTTTTGGAGCTTGTTTCTGCCACACTTCATTTCAAATGAGCCCATAAATGAAATCAAATTCCACTATGTAATTCCCAAGAGCCTACACATGCTGTCTTTGAGTTTAACCTAAAGCAACACAGCAATCCTAACAAGTTATGCTCCGCTGTTTACGCAATTGGCAGCCACTGCTTCAGGTGCTTGCATGTGGGATTTCTAAATGTGCTGGAGTAAGCTGAAAGCCCAGACTCCATTTTAAACTGAGAATCAGTACCCAGCTACTTTGCCAACAGGCTACACTGGACCTGTGTGGGCTGTCTGACTGCCAAAGAGGCAAAATCCATTCTGGAATAACCAATCCAGAGCAATGAACACCAAAGACATTTGTACATCTGGCATCCATTTAATTTCTTTTTCCTACCTAGCTTTTGAAAGCATATTTCTTGCGCTGAGTATGTGGGGGCTTTTTGCACCTAGAAAATCACACCTCCTTTTGGGTGCTGATGATTCTACATGCAGCGGATACTGCTCCTAATTCCAGCATTCCTCTACTCCATATCCCCATCTTGGGGTTTGCTACATTGCTTACCACTCGTTTGGAGACCACAAGTGATTTTTGCTCTGAATTTCAGCCACTTTGCTGAAAATGTTCTCCAAAGAGGGAAAGGCAGATAGAGAATCCTTTTCATCTTGCAGTTTCTCAGGAACTTTTTTGACTTTAGGAGCCCAAGTAGACAAGTCCCAACATGTCCAAGTTAATTCTCATGTGACTATCATTGCACTGGCTGCCTGCAAAGCTAAATACCATGGTGCTTGATTAGCCCATGAAAAGGATTACGTGATGCCGCTGCAGGGTTGCCATACAGATTGCAAAGGGTGAGATTCACTGACATGGGAAGTCCTATCTAGTCTGTGCCCCCCTTCCCCTCCTCCTCTCACACATCAGAGCCTCTCAGAAAGAATGTCATCCTCTGGCACTCAGCTCTGAGGGAGGTTTTGCCATGGCATCTGTGATAATCCCAACCAGGATGTACATGATGGAAAAGCTCTGGTGTTAAAGATGGAAAGTTCAGTCTGGTGTTTGGGAGAAGCATGAATATGGAGTATTCATGCCTCAAACCAGGGGACACAGGCCAAGAGCCATGTCTGTCCCCAAACTTGTCTCTCCACAGCCAAGACATGGACCAGTTGGAGTGGGACCAGAGAAGGCCACAACAATGATGTGAGGGCTGGAAGCCCTCTGCTAAGGCCAGGCTGAGAGTCTTGGGGTTGTTCAGCCTGGGGAAGAATAGGCTCCAGGAAGACCTTCTTGTGGCCCTTCAGTGCTTAAAGGGGCTTGTCAGAAAGCTGGGGACAGACTTTGATCAGGGCCTGTTGTGACAGGACAAGGGGTGATGGTTTAAACTAAAAGAGGGAGATTCAGACTAGAAAGAAGGAAGAAATGTTTGATGCTGAGGGTGGCAAGACACTGTCCCAGGTTGCCCAGAGAGCTGGTAGATGCCCTATCCCTGGAACTATTCCAGGTCAGTTTGTTTGGGTTTCTGAGGAGCTTGCTCTAGTTGCAGATGCAGGGGGATTGGCCTAGATGACCTTTAAAGTTTGTCCCTTCCAAAACAAACCATTCTGTGAGCTTCAGGACGTGGAAGCCCCAGGCTCACGAGTTAACAAAAGACCCCCGTCTGCACCTCCAGGGCGGGCAGTGGGGCCTCCAGCCCAGCCGGGGTCCAGCTCTGCCTCCACCGGCGGCACCCCTATGGCCCTTTCGGCACCTCAGGGCTCATGCGGAGCACCCCCGGGCCGGCCGGGCCGGCGGGCGGGCTGCTGGCGGCACACGCGATAGCATTATGACACCGGTTCTACTAACGCCCAGGGGCGGCCCGGGTCGGAGTGAGGAAGGCGGGCGGGTAGGAGGGAGAGCAGAGAGGAGGGCAGGGAAGGAAGCGCCGTGTAGGTGCCATCGGCCGCGCCGTGGCGCTGCGGCGTCGCGGAGGCCGCTGCTGCCCCGTCCCGACTCGACCCGACCCGTCCCGTCCCGTCCCGTCCCGGCTCGGCTCGGCTCGGCCGGGCGGTGCGTGCCTTGGGGTCCGTGGCTGCGGCTGGCAGAGAGGCCACGGCGAGAGGAGGAGGCGGCAGCGGCGCTCCTTCTCTGGCCGGACAAAGGGCTGTGGGCGCGCAGGTAGGAGCCGGCCCGGCCTTGCTATGGGCCTGGCTGCGGGCGGGAGGGCTGGCGGCTGCCTCGGCTGGTGGTAGGCGGGCGGGCCGCGGCGGCTCCTCAGCGCCGGCGGGACGGGACCTCCCTCCTTGCTTCCACACCTCCCCACAGTGGCTAGGAACGGTTGCTCCCTACCGGGTTCGGCCCTTCCCTGTTGCCCCGGAGAGCCCCGGGAGTCGGTGCGGAAGGGGCTGACCCTGCTGCCGGGCCGCCAACAGCCGTGGCAACCGGCGGCTGCTTTGCCTTTGTCTCGGCGGTCGCGGCCCAGAGCCCGCCCTGGGAGTCCTCCCCTTACCGAGCGCTTTCCGCCGCAGGAGCCATGGGCCGGCTGCCGCGTTAGGAACATTACCGGGCGGAGGAGCGAGGAGGAAAGCGGCCGCTGCTTCCCTTCCCCCGGGGAAGGGCTGGAGATGGAGCCGGCGGCGCGGCCGAGCGGGGATATCCTGAGGCGGAACCCGCAGCAGGACTACGAGTTGATCCAGCGAGTGGGGAGCGGCACCTACGGCGATGTCTACAAGGTGAGAGGCGTGGGCTGTGTGCTCCGGGGGTTCTCCTCACGACCAGGGCATCAAGGGTCAGAGTGGCTCCTGAAAAACCCAGGGACGTGGGGCATCCTTTCCAAAGCCTAAGGCTTCCCTCCCTATCTAACACTTTTATTACAAAGGGTTGACTTCTGCTTTCAGTGTGCTGGTGCCCTCAGTGATCTCCAGGTGAACCTCCCTTAGCAGGGGGGTTGGACTTGGTAATCTCCAGAGGTCCCTTCTAACCTCTACCGTTCCGTGTGATTCTTAGCTTTGAATTGGTGAACGTTCGGGGTGATACTTCCCATGCTGCTGCTAAAGAAGGTAGAGGATATTTATTTGCTGTACGTGCTTCCACAACGAATCAGTTAAAGCACCTGATTAAAAGGGTGCAGGTTTATCCCTGAGGTTAATAATAGCAGGCAAAAGGCACAAGCAGATTAAAGCTCTTCAGAAGCTGGAACAGAGTTTGCAGCTCGTGGTAGAGTCAACACTGCAAATCCAGTGGGTGCTCTTGAAATGGTGTGTACTGGTGCTCACATTGCCAGAACCACAGCCATGGGAAACAGAGGTCTAGGCATGGCATGTTCCTCTCTAGATGCTTCTCTGGGAGATACCCACCCCTTCCCCAAATGTCAGGGATCGTCGGCAGCTTTAGGGCTTGGGTTACTTACAAATAGAGCCTTAACATTTTCGGCAGTATGTGTTCTCAGCTGCATGGGAAGAGTTGCGGTGATGCTTTACTTTGTGATGCTGTTGAGTGTTTAAAATAGACCTGAAACAACCAACCCTACAAGAAAAGATGCGTTACTCTCCCACATGAAAGGCAGATGTAATTGCTTGTGCTGGGGGAGGGCTTTTTGCTAATGTTCGAATAGAAGTTTTATGGATGGATCCTGTTCCCACCACCCCTTTGAAATGGTTACTTATGGCCTTGGGGAGTTATTTTTAAGTTTTCATGGGGTGTATTTACCTTCCTTATTTTTTTTTCCTCCTGGAGTGCTGTGCACAGATTAGTCCATTTCTTTGCTAGGGGATCTTAGCAGTAAATCCTTTAAAAGAACATTTCAAGTTTCCTAAATCCCAAACTCAGCCTGCCTTGAGCTTTGTTTGGGTTTGCCTACATAGTACAGGGCAGCACGACAAGAAATAACTAGTCGTGTTGCAGAGAAGTGGTTTTTTGGTGTCATCTCTTTGTGGAAAAAGAAATACTCTGCTCCTCATTATCCTGGTAATTAGTGGAGAGCTGTGCTGACATGTCATTGAGCTTCCGGTTCCGGAGCTGGTTTGAATGCATGGCTCTAGAGGCTCTGTGCCATGTAAACATATCCCCTTAAAAAAAAAAAAAGGAGAAAAATCCCTCTCTCTCTCTTCCCCCTGTTCCCTCTCCTCCCCCCCCACCCCCACCTCCATTCTTGGAGTTATGAAAAATGTGTCTCCTATTCCTGAAGCAGTTTCAGATAGGAATAAACCCAAACTCCTCCTCAAGAGTGCAAGTTGGCAAATTTCTATCCAAGTCTTTGGCACTTTTTAAACATCCTTATGAGTCTTAAGACATGTCTAAAGTTAATGAGTTTAAAGTAGTTTGAGAGCCTGCATTTGTTTCTAGGTCATTGGTTTGCTCTTTGTTTTTATGAAGCCCTGCAACAGAGAGGAACTGTATCAAGGGAATACTCAATCAGATGGTACTGGCTGTTATGACAAATGTGCAAAGCTAACTTTATTTTTTTCACGTCATTGATATTATGTTAATTTTAAAAGTAAGGGAAGCCTTTTCTTCTTGAAAGGACTTCATATATAAACATTGTACTTTTATTTTCCTTAGTCTATGGTAAATCTCTTAGCACAGATCTTGTGCTTGCTGAAGGCTGTCAGTAGTGTTTATAAAATTCATTTTTTTGGTGAATATCTGTTGTTATGTTGCAGAGCTGGGCAAAGATTTGCTAGAGAGTGCTCTTAAATTAATATGGAATTTTCCTCTCACCTCTTAAAGTGGTTTCTCTGCTCCATTGCTATTAGTGAGTCACCAGCTTCTCCAGCACAGTTGTTTTTTGGGGTGTCTAACTGAGACAGCTTTTCTGATTGTGGGAGATTTGCCTCTTCCTCAGATGCTTTTTGGTGCTAGTGGTTTGTGCCTCAAATTCTTCTTGGGGCATTTAGTAGTTTTTAGAGTAATCTGTTGTTTTTTGCATGCTAAAGGCAGAGGTTAAGCAAATATTTGTGTTCAATATTAGGTTACAGAAGAATATTTAAGGCCTTTCTAAAAATCTCCTGCCCACTTGGCTTTTCATTACTGCTATGGAAGCTTAAAACTGAAATGTGTTTTCTTAGTGTTTGTGGGTTGCTTTTTTTTTTTGCCTCTTCTCTGTCACATGGTGCACAATGGTTGATTGTAGGGCTCCTTGTAAGTACTGGATTGTTGATGTTTTAATTCATTTTTTTTTCACCCAAAATGCAGTTTCAAGGTGGGGGAGAAACCATCATTAAATAAACTATTTTCTTACGTATTCACAAAGTGCATAAACAGATCCAACTTTGGGTCTGCCAGTCTTGGAAGTGCAAAATCCTAATGTGTTAGTTGTTTAAAAAGCTGGGAAAGCTTTTTCTTTTTATTAGAGGTTGTTACTGTTAAGCCAATTCTAATCAGTTGGAATAATCCATCTATCAAAGCACTGTATCAAGCAATCTGAAATTGTTGACTTCTGAAAGAGGCTGTAATAGCAAAGATTGATTACTGGCGGGAGGACTGGGCCCAAAGACCGATACTGAATGGAGTGAAATCCAGTTGGTGTCTGGTCCCCAGTGGTGTTCCCCAGGGCTCAGTATTGGGGCCAGTTATGAGTGATATGGCTGAGGGGATCAAGGGCACCCTCAGTGAATTTGCAAAAGACACTAAGTTGGGAGGGAGTGTTGATCTTGAGGGTAGGGAGGGTCTACAGATGGACCTGGACGGGCTGGATCAGTGGGCTGAGGTTCATCAAGACCAAGTGCCGAGTCCTGCATTTGGGTCACAACAACCCCATGAATGCTCCAGGCTTGGGGCAGAGTGGCTGCAAAACTTCCCAGTAGAGAAAGCCCTTGAGGGTGTTGGTTGACAGCTGGCTGAACATGAGCCAGTGTGTGCCCAGGTGGCCAAGAAAGCCAGCAGCATCTCTTGGTCTTGATGAGGAATAGGGTGGCCATCAGGACCAGGGAAGTGATCACAGGATGTCAGGGGTTGGAAGGGACCTCTGGAGATCATTTGAGTCTAACCCACCTGCCAGAGCAGGACCACGTAAGCATATAATCTAGCGCAGGTTGCACAGGAATGCATCCAGATGGGTCTTGAAAGTCTCCAGAGAAGGAGACTCCACAACCCCTCTGGGGAGCCTGTTCCAGTGCTCCGTGACCCCTACAGTGAAGAAGTTCCTCCTCTTGTTGAGGTGGAACCTCCTGTGCTGTAGTTTATATCCATTGCCCCTTGTCCTATGACAGGGCACAACTGAGAAGAGCCTGTCCCCTTCCTCTTGACATCCAGTCCTCATATATTTATAAACATTTATAAAATCCCCTCTGATTGTACCCCAGCAGTGAACACTGGTGAAATTGCACCTTCAGTACTGTGTTCAGCTTTGGCCTCCTCACTACAAGAAGGGCATTGAGGTGCTGGAGCATGTCCAGAGAAGGGCAACAAAGCTGGTGAAGGGTCTAGAGTCTTGTGAAGAGTAGCTGGGGGAACTGGGGTTGTTCAGCCTGGAGAAAGGGAGGCTGAGGGGATACTTTCTGGCTCTCTACAACTCCCTGAAAGGAGGTTGGAGCCAGGTGGGTGTTGATCTCTTCTCCCTAGTAAGAAGCAACAGGATGAAAAGAAATGGCCTCCAGTTGTGCCGGGGTGGTTTAGATTGGACATTAGATGGAACATCTTCACTGAAAGGGTGCTCAAAACACTGGAACAGGCTCTCTAGGGAGATAGTTGAATCCCCATCCCTGGAGGGCTTTAAAAGCTATAGAGATGTGGTGCTGCAGGACATGGTTTAGCATCATCCTTGGTAGAGTTAAATAATATTTGGACTCGATCTTAAAGGTCTTTTCCAAACAGAACAATTCTATGACTCCATGATTCTACTCACTAAAAATTAATGCTGGCAGTGGTTTTTTCTGTCCTCTGTGTCAGAGGGTCAGCATTGTACCCCTGAACATTGTGAAGATAGGGTCTACAAGAGCAAGGTTTTAATTTGGCTTTATGGCAAATTTCTGTTTGCCCTCCTTGGTCATATATGTGAAAGTCTCAAAGCATGATGTAAGTTCATGCATCTGTGGCATTGTGCTGAAATAGATCTTATGTGTGTGGGGTTAATGCAGAACCATCCATCTGACCACTGTCTTAGAGAAGGAAGTTTTAAAAGCCACCAGAAACTGTAAATGGAATTTAATCTCCAGCACTGGGAAGTGGCTTATCAGATCCCATCCTAGGTGAAACCCCATAGTGTGGTTAGGTGTTTCCCAGATCAGGTTTTCATGCCAGCATGACCTGTCAGTGACCCTGCAGCGTGTCAGTAGGATTTTGTGGTCTAATTTGGAGAAGGCCAGTTTTGATAGCAAGTTCCCATAAGCAGCTCTATAGGCAGGTTGTTGCTGCAGTCCATGATATTTTCTGGAGGTACCTGAATTAGTGTAAGACTGAGCTTTTTTGGTTAACTTGCAGGATTCGGTTCCATCACAATTGCAAGTTATTTGGTTGTATGGATTTGTAGATGTTGGTGGCCTGAAGGACTTACAAAACAAGTGCTGTATTAGGTTGATAATTTACTTGAGCTGTATTTTTCTGGAACTTCCTGCATGGACATTTTCAGTATTTATTGAGGACTCGGAATAGGTTTGGTAGAGAGAGTTGGTGGAAACAACAGAATCATAGAATCGTAGAATGATGTGGGTTGGAAGGGACCTTAAAGATCATCTAGTTTCAACCACCCTTGCCATGGGCAGGAATTCCTCCTAGTAGACCAGGTTGCTCAAGGCTCCATCCCACCTGGCTTTGAACACTTCCAGGCTTGGAGCCTCCACAACTTCTCTGGGCAACCTGTTGCAGTGCCTCACCACCCTCCTGGGGAAGAAATTCTTCCAGATTGAAACAATTAATTACCCCTTGTCTTGTCACTACAAGCCTTTGTAAAAAGTTCATTTCAGTCTCTCCTCAAGCCTCTTTCAAACACTGGATGGCTGCTAGAAGGTATCCCTGGAGCCTTCTAGAATGAATCATAGAATGGTTTGGTTTGGAATGGACCTTTAAAGGTCATCCAGTCCAACCCCTCTGCAGTCATCAGGGACATCTGCATCTAGAGCAGGTTGCTAAGAGCCCCAAACAATGTGACCTGGAATGGTTCCAGGGATGTGATGTCTACCACCTCTCTGGGCAACCTGGGCCAGTTTTTTACCACCCTCAGTGTCAAAAATCTCTTCTTTCTCTCTAGTCTGAAGCTCCCTCTTTTAGTTTAAGCCCATCATCCCTTGTTCTATCCAACCCTGCTCAAAAGTCTGTTCCCAGCTTTCTTACAGGCCACTGAAAGGCTGCAAGAATGTCTCCCCATGTCGTGGTGAAAGATGGAGGGTCACCACCTCTTCTACATAAAAAGGAATTTAAAGTCTTCTGCTACATGAGTGCCTTCACCTTCAGCCTGTTGACTGCTGGTGAACAAGACTTCCACTCACTACTGTCTCCTTTGTCTCTTCCCCAACTCCACAGAGCTTGGCTTTTTGTGGTTTTTAATGTAAGTGCCCCAAAGAGAGTTTTAACTAATGTTCAGTTTTGGAGAAGGGGAACAAAAGGATGGTTTATATCAAGTGTCTTTTTGAATGCTCTGGTTTGGCAGCTGAGCTGAGGGCTGATGGATGTGCTCAGCCCAGAACCCTCTGCGAGCTGAATAGCTGGATGGATGTCTGTCCTCACTCAGCCACGATGATCAAGTATGATCTTGTGCAGCAGTTCTAAAGCTGGCTTGTTTGGGTTTTCCCAAGCATGGTTGTGAGCAGTGCTACAGAAGCTTTCATCAAAAGTAAACTCTGGGGGACAGAAAAGTACCAAGTTAATAGCAGAAACTCTTTGTGAACAAGAGGTGGCTTTTCATTGCATATCATGGCAATTTCATTCCTTTTGGAGTCACCTAATCAGTATCTTTTATGCTCTTGGGATTTTTTTTCTTTTCATCTCCTGCACCAGGTAAAGGCATTAACTTAGAAGAAACCTCCATTGGTTTGCCACTGATCACTGCAGCAGGAAAATGAAAAGCAGTGAAATTGGATCATGGAAGACACTCTTCTGCAGAATCACAGATTTGTTCCTATTTGAAAAGACCTTTAAGATCATCAGGTCCAACCATTCTTTAACTGTACTGCTAGTCTGGTGCTAAACCGTGTCCCTCAGCACCACATCTCTGTGGCTTTGAAACACCTCCAGGGATGGGGATTCAACCACCTCCTGTGGAGTCTGCTCTGGTGTTTGAGAGCCCTTCCAGTGAAGAAGTTTCTTCTCATATCCAACCTAAACCTCCACTGATGCAGCTTGAGGCCATTTTCTCTTGTTCTAACACTTGTTGCTAGGGAGAAGAGACCAATCCCCTAACTCACTCGAATCTGGGACATAGCTTGGCCCCAGACTTGGCAGAGTTGGGTAATGCTTGGACTCTGTGATCTTAAGGAGTTGTGCTGGGGGGCTTGGACTCTGTGATCTCAAGCAGGGGGGTGTTAGGTTATGGTTGAACTCGATGATCTTAAGGTCTTTTCCAGTCGAAAAAATTCTCTGATTTTTCCTTTGAGGATTCTCTATGTTCTGTTAATGGAAGGTTTTATGTTGGGAATAGAGTGTTTCTCCCTATGTCTGTTTGTCCATCTCTTACTTTCAAAAGCAGATAGTCTCCGAAATCTTAAAAATAAGGTCTAATATGTTTTTCATCTCTTGAGAAAAGTTGTCCTCCTAGATTAGGTCCTCCGAGGAGCCGAAGAGTAGTAGCAGCTTTTCAGTGTGCTTCCATCAGCTAGTACCACAGCTGTACCCAATGTCTCTTAAGCCAAGGAGGAACTGAGAGTCTGTTCTATCGAGTTTAATGTCCTGTTGTGAGCAGCCTTGTCTCTGTACACTTCAGCTGCGGAATTACTGTCTACTAGTCATCCTGCAGGAGACATTACCCTGAGTAGGTAGTTTTATTATTTCTCAGTTGTTCATGGTACCATCAGTGAGGGAAGCTGAGGTATCCTGCAGACTTCATAGACTGACAAAATGGTTTGGCTTGGAAGAGACTTTAAAGATCATCTAGTTCCAAATCCCCTGCCATGGGCAGGGACACCTTCCACCAGGTTGCTGAAGGCCTCATCCAACCTGGCCTTGAACACCTCCAGGGAGCGGGCATCCACGAACTCCCTGGGCAACCTGTTTCAGTGTCTCACCAAGACACTGGACAAGGAACAATGGGTTCAACCTAGAACATAGAAGATTTCACCTCAGCATGAGGAGAGACTTCTTTATAGTGAGGATGACAGAGCCCTGGAACAGGCTGCCCAGGGGAGTTCTAGAGTCTCCTTCTCTAGTGACTTTCCAAACCCACCTGGATGCGTTCCTATGTGGACTATCCTAGGTGATCCTGCTCTGGCAGGGGGGTTGGACCTGATGATCTCTTGAGGTCCCTTCCAACCTCTGATGAACTGTGATACTGTGATACCATCCATCCAGAGGAAGTGAATTGCGCAGTTCATGTATCCCCTCTGAAACACACACGCTACCCACACCCCCAACAGCAGAGAAGATGTCTGAGAAGGAAGAACGGGTCAAACATCAAAACATTTTCGTACCAGTATGTAGTTCATCTTTCTCTCCAGAAGTTCGTTTTAATTGCCAACATGTTTGGATAACTTCTAATGTGTCCAAAATTTATAGCATGATGTGTCTGAGCAATTCCCAGGTCTATCATGAGAGGTGTGTGATAGAAGTAGCAGATGATCCATGTCAGGGAGAGTAGCTCTTCCTGTCAGCAAGGCCATGATGGAGTTTGCCAGCACATTCTGCTGACACCAGTGACTGTCCATCCGCTCTGCAGCTGGAAAAACAACTCTGCTTGCTACTTTTTTTTTCATGTTTGTAACCTGGCTTCTTGGTTATGGCAGTGAATGAGAAGAGGCAGCATCACAAAATCCCACAATGATTTGGGTTGCAAGGGGCCTTAAAGATCTAGTTCCAAGCTCCTGCCATGGGCAGGGACACGTCTTACCAGACCAGGTTGTTCAAATCCCCATCCAGCCTGGCTTTGCTAGGCATGGAGCTTCCACAGCTCTGGGCCACCTGTTCCAGTGCTTCACCACCCTCATGGGGAAGAATTTATTCCTAATGTCTCATCTAAATTGAGCTTCTTCCACTCTGAAACCACTACCCCTCATCCTGTCACTCCATACCTTTGTAAAACATCCCTATCTAACTCTAATGAAGCCCCCTTCAAATACTGGAAGGCTGCTCTAAGGTCTCCCTGGAGCCTCTCTTCTCCAGGCCGAACAACTCCATTTTTCTCCAAGCTGTGATTTGCTGTGTTAGAGAGTGTGTTTGCACAGGCAGCACCATTCAGTGTTACTTGTGGTGCACCTCCCACACCCCTTTCTTCTTTCAAGCGCAGCTTGTGTGAAAAATTGGGACATCCTTCTGTTTATCAAAATAGCAGAGCAGCTCCAGTTAGAGTGAAACAGCTTTTAACTCTGTTCCCACCTAACCAGCTCTGCAAAATCACTATCTTCATCTGTTGGATAATATTTAGCCTCTTGGCATCATTTTAAGATCCAAATCTGCTTGCTCATGTGTTCCCCTGCAGCTGGCCTGCGGGAAGTGTCTCTCTCACATGAAGGTCCGAGCTGTTGGGAGGTTCCTTGTGCATGGAAGCTGGATAAACTGCTCATCCTTCTTAGGTTGTTTGAGGGAAATTCCAGCATCTTGTATGGAGAAGTGTCCATTCTGCTCTTCAGCTTTCTAAATTCCTTCACCTAAACTTTAGAGTAATCAATTTATCCAGCATGGTGGATAATGTCTGCAAGGACCTTCTCAGCTTCTCAAAGTGCCATATGTAGCTTACCTTACCCTATGGCAGATTGAAAACCCCATGTTAAGAATCATAGAATTGTTCAGGCTGCAAAAGACCTTTAAGATCATTGAGTTCTACCATGAACTCATTGCTACCAAGTCCACCACTAAACCATGTCCCTGAGCACCACATCTACATGGCTTTTGAATCCTTCCAGGATGATGATTCAACCACTACCCAGGGCAGCCTGTTGAAGTGCAAAGCTTGCCACAGCTTGACTGTGTCTCTGGAACAGGCACCCCAGGGAGGTGCCTGAATTTCCCCCTCAGAGGAGTTTAAAAGATACAGAGATGTGGTGCTGACAGATATGGTTTAGTACCAGCCTTGGTAGAGTTAGATAATGGTTGGACTCAGTGATCTTAAAGGTCTTTTCCAACCAAACCCATTCTGTGATCTTATCTCTGAGTTAGTGACCACTAATGGTGGTGTTGGGTACAGGACAGCATAGTCTGCCGTGTTAAGAGGTAGCAGAATTATGGGACCTAGGGTATTTAGCCTCACATCTCTCAGAGTTGCTCACTTTTGAGACTGTGGGATGCCAAGATACGGTTTGAGCAGACACCAGTTAATACATCATAAGCAGGCAGTAAAAAATCTGAAATCTGTTGCAACAGAGGGAGAATGAGAAGTGCCAAGGCTTTTGTTCCAAAGCCTTAGTCTCTTCCAGTACTTTCCCCCAGTCTGTGATCCTTTGTGTTTCTAGATGTATTTCTACTGGCTTCTCGGCTTCTGAAGACAGTAAAAAGGTCATGGAAGATTCAGTTGGGGCTTTGAGATGACCTGCAATCCTGGTGGCCAAAACTATTGCAATCGAAAGGGGACAGTTTTAGATTAGGAGGAAACTTTTCACTGTGAGGGTGGTGAGGCGCTGCAACATGTTGATGAGAGAGGTTGTGAGTGTCTCATCCCTTGGAAGTGTTCAAGGCCAGGCTGGATGGGGCTCTGAGCAACCTGATCTAGTTCAATATGTTCCTGTGTATGGCAAGAGGTTGAACTACGTAAGATCCCACCCAAAGCGTTCTGTGATTCTAGGATTTACTGAACTGATCCATTGAAATGGCGTCTTTAATGCCATATTTGATGTTTTCACATGTTGGGATTGCTCTTCTGCCAAGTCTGGTTTTGTGTCTTCTACATGAATAATCTATAGAAGGTTCATGTTTTCAGAGAATCACAGCATGGAAGGGACCTCTGGAGATCATCCAGTCCAATCCCCCTCCTAATGCAGGGTCACCCACAGCAGCTTGCCCAGAATGCCAATGTCCAGGCAGGTTTGGAATCTCCCTAGAGGAGGAGACTCCACAACCTCTCTGGGTACCTGCTCCAGTGCTAGATGGAAGCTGAGGAGTATTTGGTTGGGTATGTCTGGAAATCTGAATTAAACATATTCTCAGGTTAATGTGAATAACTGGATTGGTAGCCTTTTGAAATAGGAATTTTGAGACACCTATAGAACAATTTCAGTTGAAAAAGACCTCTAAGATAATCAAGTTCAACCATCAGTTTAATACCACCGCGGTCGTTAAACCGTGTCCTGAAGTGCCATGTCTACATTCCACAGGGGCAGGTGCTGTTTCTCTTCGGAGGATGAAGAGGTCATTGTAGGGTGGCTTTGTTGGCTTACTTTTAAGAAATCATTCATGAGCTTTCTTTGTGTGGCTCTGTCCTGTGCAGTGTTGAAGACATCATAGTGGTTGGACTCAATGATCTTGAAGATATTTTCCAACTTTACTGATGGCCATTTCTTCTCACGTTGCTTGTGATGCTTCACCACAAGAAGCAGGATTTTTGTTCTGTTCTTAGCTCTGTGTGTGGCTGTTGGCTGATTAATGCTATTAAAGCCATGCTGAGTTCTGTTATTTTTGCCTTTACTTGATGTTTAATGTGCAGATGGGTAAGAGTTTAATTCCAATCATTAGACTCTCATAGAATCACAGAATAGTTTTGGTTGGAAAAGACCTCTAAGATCATTGAGTCTAACAATCAACCCAACACCACCATGGCCATTAAACCATGTCCCAAAGTGCCATGTCTGCACGTTTCTTGAACACCTCCAGGGATGGTGACTCCACCACCTCCCTCTCAAAGATGTTTGGGAGATTCAGTCATCACTCTTGTGATGACAGAGATGTCTTGTGCAGACAGAAATGTAAACTGGATAGGTATAAAGAATAAAGGTGGGGCCATGCCCTTCTTTGTCTTGATAAAACTGAAGGAATCTTAACTTGACAAGAAGCAATGTTTGTTGCTCTCCAGTGACTTCAGTGGCTTCAGGTATTTGTGTCATATTTACCAGAGGTTTCAAACCAGCTGAAGTTTGGCTTTCACTGTACTTGGTCTGCAGAAAATCATAGAATGGTAGGGATTGGAAGGGACCTCCAGATATCATCAAGGCTATCCTCTCTGTCAAAGCAGGATTACCTAGGGCAGGTCACACAAGAATGCATCCAGATGGGTCTTGAAGGCCTCTATAGAAGGAGACTCCATAATCTCTCTGAGCAGCCTGCTCCAGTATTCCATTACCCTTACAGTAAAGAAGTTTTTCCTGGTGTTGAGATAGAACTTCTTGGGTTCCAGTTTGTGCCCACTGCCCTTTGTCCTATCACAAGACACCACTGAAAAAAGGCTAGCACCTACTACTTGTCCTCCCTCACCACACAAACACTTAGCTTTTGTTCAGCATTACGAAGATCCCCTCTCAGTTCTCTGTTCTCCAGACTAAACAGCCCAAGGTCTTTAAACCTTTCTTCATAAGACAGTGGAGTAAGGGAGGGTGTTTGATGTGTCACAGGTATTCACAGTTGTGTTATCTATCAGAACAGGCTTCTTCATTTTGATATAAAAATAGATTCTCTGAAACAGCAGAGACCTCTTTGGATGCAAAGCTGGGTCTGTGAGGGAAGCACTGCCATTTTAAATGCTCCTTAGGAGGAAGATCTCTGTTGCAGGGGAGGGTAATGATATACAAGGAGGGAAGGAACTGAATGAGCTCACCTTGGTTTTGTAGCACTAGCAGCTTGCAAAGGGCTGGAATAATTCATGTCACGCCTTAATGAAAAGAATATTTAGGAGTCTGGGTCAGTAATTGGACAGGATAAGCAGTTTCTGATGATGCTTGTTTCATTTTGTCAGGCATGTCTGTGTTTAAATTTCAAGCAGTGCTTGAGTTCTGATCCTCTGCTTCATGGCTAATTGGGAAGAGGCATGACTAACTTTTCGATTACCATAGTGCTCTTTAAACTTTGACAAACAGTTTCTCTCTAGAGCATCTGTTTTTCAGTTTGGCTCACAATATGAAGCTGAGGACAAAGGGACCTCAACATGACGAAAAGCTTCTTTACTGTAAGGGTGACAGAGCCCTGATGCAGGCTGCCCGGAGAGGTTTTGGAGTCTCTTCTCTGGAGAGCTGACTGCCTGTTCATTCCTGTTCATAGGAATATGTTCCTATATTCAAAGGAACATAAATGTCCCTTTTTTCTCCTTCTGTGGGTGTTGAGGTTTGTCTAAACCCTGCAGTGGGATGTCTTGAGTACAGACTGACTGCACTGGCTTGAACAGCTTCTGTAGGGGTGGAGGAGGAGGATAGGCAGGCTGTGGCTTTTCTTCATGAAAGCACAGTGTGATGAAACTCTGAAAGAGGTGAAGCAGTTGTTGCCTCTATTTCTCAGAGCCTTGAAGCTTCAGGCAGTGTGTGGGAAGCATGTGTGAGATCCAGCCTGCCAACCAGGTCAGCTGTGCTTGGTTTGCTCTAAGAGAGGTGTGGTGCCCAGCTATTTCCTTATCATCTTTCCCTGGGATGTGGGCTCACTGGATGTCAAGTTCTTCTCTACATTATGGCTTTGACCTTCCTACTCTCTCATAGTTTCTGGTTTTATTACTTCATCCATGTGTATTGTTTTATTTAGCTATGGGAAGCTTGATGTGGAATTTGCATGTGATCCCTGTGAGGCTGCCCTTTGATTCCACGAGTTCAGTTTCTGCTGTTTGTGTGCAGAGAAGGGCAGTAACCATCCCCTAAGCTTCCTGCAGGCGGAATATTCATAGAATCACAGAATCTCCTGATTGGAAAATACCTTAAGATCATCAAGTCCATCCATAACCTAACATCTCCCTGTACACAACTGTTAGACCATGTCCCTCAGCACCTCATCCAAATGTCTTCTAAACACCTTCAGGGATGGTGATTCCATCAGTTCCCTGGGCAGCATGTTCCAGTACCTGAAGACCCTTTCAGTGAAGAAATGTTTCCTAATGTCCAACCTAAACCTCCCCTGGTGCATCTTCCTGCCATTTCCTCTTGTCCTATCACTTGTTACTAGTGAGAAGAGGTTGGCCTCTAACTTGGCTCCAGCCTCCTTTGAGGGAGTTGCAGAGACCCAGAAGGTCTCCCCTTAGCCTCATCTTCTCCAGGCTGAAGAACTCCAGCTCCCTCAGCTGCTTTTCATAGGACTGTGCTTAAGACCACTCTCTTGCAAAGACCTTACAGTGCATGCGATACTGCATGTGACAGCTTAAGGTTTCTGCTTAAGGATGTGGCTAGAATCTCTTTTGATTCACAGGACTGCTTTTTCAGTTTTTGTCTGCATTTTGGTTGCTGTCTTATGTAAGGGAGAAAACCCAACAACCCACAGGTCACTGTGCTACTTCTTGAGGGTTCTGTGGCTTGTTCCTTTCTGCTGTGGGGGTATGCAGATCATCAGACCTCCACTATGGCAGTTCTTAGGACAACAAGGATGCCAAAAACTGAATGTATGGGGCAGGTGAGTTAGCCCTTATCTATTGCAATAGCAATGTGCCCAGGTGGCCAAGAAGGCCACCAGCATCCTGGCCTGGATCAGCGATATTGTGTTCAGCAGTACCGGGGCAGGAATTGTCCCCCTCTACTCAGCACTGGTCAGGCCACACTGTGAGTACTGGATCCTGTTATGGGCCCTTCACTCCAAGAAGGACACTCGGATGCTGGAATGGGTCCAGAGAAGGGCAGCAAAGCTGGTGAAGGGCCTGGAGAACAGGTCTGATGATGAGCAGCTGAGGGAACTGGAATTGCTTAGCATGGGGAAAAGGAGACTGAGGGGAGATCTTCCTGGTTCTCTACAACTCCCTTCTCCATACTAACAAATAATAGGATGAGAGGAAATGGCCTCAAGTTGCTCCAGGAGAGGTTTAGGTTAGATATTAGGAAAAAATGCCTTCACAGAATGGGTTGTGAAGCCCTGAAACAGGCTGCTCAGGGCAGTGATGGAGCTACAATCTCCAAAGAGCTTCAAAAGCTGTTTAGATGTGGTACTGAGGGACATGGATTAACGGTGACTTGGCAGTGGTGGGTTAACATTTGGACTTGATGATTTTAAAGGTGTCTTCCAGCAGAAATGATTCTTTGATTCTGTCAGCTCATATTAAGAGGAAATGTTGTGTATGCTGCTTCCTAGAGCAGAGTGCTGCTTTGCTGGAGAGTAGTTTTGGGACCAGGGAAGCAGCCTGACTGTGCAGAGTTCCTCAGCCTGGCTATCATGATTTCCTTCAGCTTTCCCAAACACATTCCTCAGTGGTGTCTGGCTCAGGAAGGCTGGTCCATGGAAAATCCACCCAGCTGCTGAAGGGAGAGGATTACATATATTGGGGGTGGGAACTGTAGGCTTTTACAGACTTGGTTGTCAAGCTGAGCAGCTTCCTGGGATGGAGGGACATTGCCTACACAGCTTTGTGGTCTAGCAGGGATCAAGCAAAGGTTTAGAAATATTGAGAAAGAAAAGAGGAATTAGGCAAGATGGAAAATATTCTCAAGTATATTAAAATTTTAACATATTTAGTTACAATTCCAGTTAAATCGTGAAGCCTGTAATATTCTAAATTCTATACCATGTATGTAATGAGCAGCATGGTTTTGGTCCCTGTTTTAAAGAAAGTTGAACCAGTAAAGGAAGGAACTCACTGTCCCAAGTGCTTGAAACCAGATTACTGAAGTGAAACCAGTGTTTGACAACTGCAGGTTAAGCTGTAGAAAAATAACTGTTTCTCATTTTCAAGTTAGGCCATTTAAGTGAGTGGGTCAGTCAAAACTGAGAAAACATTTGAAAATAAAATGAAGAATCAAACCAATTTCTTTTGTCTCCTCCATTCTGTTTCAAAATAATGTGTGAGAGGATAAGATAGCTGTAAAATCATGAAAGATAGCATCTGGTATGAAATGGCGGCATATTTTCTCTCTTCACTGCATCAGCATAAGTACAAAACATAGTTCACACTCCTGTACCTAGAATATTTAGAAATTCTAGTTGTCTTCATTAAGACAAACCACTAAAATGCCATTTCTCTTTATTTCAGCAGAATTCCAAAGTGTGATTTTGAATTGCTGACTAAATTAGAAATATTACTCATCATTAATCATCATCATAAGATAGAAATTTCAGATTCTAAATGAATGTTGGGTTTTATTCGGGTGGAAACAGTCAAACAACGGTACCCTCATAGTAGTCAGAAAGAAGCAAGCACATTGGAGTGTTTATTTACATGTACATGAGTGAAATTAATAGGAAGCCCTTATATCTTACCCTTTTCCCACCCCAAGAAGGTGACAGTTGATATAGTCCAGGCATAAACCAAAGCTTAATCTTAAGACACAAAAAGAATCTCTCTTTCTGCTATTTTAAACTAATTTTCTTTTAACTTGTTTGATTTACACAGCTGCTTTTAAAATAATTTTTTTCTCTTCTGGTCACAGTTTGGTTTAACAATAACAACAACAAAGAAGAAAACACCCAGACCTATTTTTGTCATGAAGACAATTTTATGGCTTAGTCGTTTTGTAACTGTTGAGTTCATCTCCGAGGAATTGAAATTTTAAGGAGGCAATTACAGAACAGCTTTGTTGGAGTTGGATTTTTCTGCTTAAAGCTACAGTTTTTGCCTGTACCCCTCTAGATTGTCTCAGATAAATTGCAATAAGGAAGAGGAGTCAGTGTAGATTTCTACCCTGGGTTTAGAAGCCTTCATACTGCAGAAGAACTCATGCGTGACATGAGAAGCTGGAGGCTTTTGCCCAAACGTTCAAAAGGTGCTTGCACACCGGGCTCGCTTCCAGCATGAAGCACAGCAATTCCAGGCAAAATAGCTTCATAAACCAAACAAAACCCTCAGAAAAATGCATGCCCTTGGATGTTTTATTCTGACTAATCTGAAAGTATGTCCAAAAGTATTTGTGGTGTTTTAAGAAGTTGCATGTAGATAGTGATATGGTTGCAAGCTCAGAACTGCAGTTTCTTCTCTTTGAAATACTCATTTCTGCCTTTCTGAAAAGACACACATGACCTTTTCTCTCGTGTTCCCCCCTAGCTTCTCAGCTATGGGATGTTTTTTTGTTTGTTTGTTTTTTGACAGCAGCACAGGAAAAAGGTGAAAAGCAGCAAAACCCAAAAGCAACAGTAGCTTGGCTGAAGGTAGATGGGCTGCTTCCTCCCAAGGTGCTACAAAGATTTGGGAGGGAGATCTTTTGTGTCACTTTTTTCTTCCCCCTGCCCCAAGCAGCAACACAAGATGTGCTGAATAGAAGGGTCCTGGCTCAGCGGTCCAGCCCTGGAGCTTGGTGTTAGCAATGGGAGGATGCTGGGAATCTGCGGGAGGGCAAGCAACTGGAGGGAGGTTGTAAGTTGGACTTGATGATCTCAGAGGTCTCTTGCAGCCTCAGCAGTTCTGTGATTCTATGATTCTGTGTCAGCTCACGGTTACAAAGCAAAGCAGTAAAGAATATCTGCTTTTTGGTATCAAAAAAAAGTAAAGTGATGCTCTTAAACTCTTTCATGCAACACAAGACTTAATTTAAGAAGGAAAAAAGAGCAATCCACTTCCTTTTCCTTCAGGAACTTATTTCCCTCCCCCTCCCACCCTCCAAGAAAGCCAGATTCCTTGTTGTGATGGGAAAGGATGGTCCAGCACTTTGGACCCCAGCCATGGATTTCCTGCATGACAATGACATGTTACTTACTGGTTCTATCCTTGTCACGTACAAACAGTCACAACTTTTTATAGCTTGCCTGAAGTAATAAATGCTGCTGTCTTCCTTTTGTGTGAAGTGCATGGAGTTAATTTCAGCTGGCAGCTGGTCACCAGCAGTGTTCCCCAGAGGCCAGTTCTGGTAAATATCAGTGGACTGGACAAGGGGATCAAGGCACTATCAGTAAAGGGCCAAGGCCAGTGGGATGAGGTTCAACAAGGTCAAGTGCCAGGTCCTGCAATTGGGTCTCAACAACCTCATGAATGATCCAGGCTCGGGACATTCATCCAGGCTGAAAACTACTCAGCAGAGAAGGCCCAGAGGGTGTTGGTTGACAGCTGGATGAAGATGAGCCAGTGCGTTCCCAGGTGGCCAAGGCGGCCACCAGCCATGGATCAGCAATAGTGTGGCCAGCAGGACTAGGGCAGTGATTGTCCCTCTGTACTCAGCACTGGTGAGGCTACAGCTTGAATATTGTGTTCATCTTTTGGTCCCTCACTTCAGGAAGGACATTCAGTTGCTGGAGCATGTGCAGAGGTGGGCTTCAAATCTGGTGAAGGGTCTGAAGAACAGGTCTGGTGAGGAGCAGCTGAGGGAACTGGGGTTGTTTAGCCTGGAGAAATGGAAATAGAGGGGAAGAGACCTTCTTGGTCTCTGCAACTCCCTCAAAGAATGTTTGAGACAGGTGAGTTTTGGTCTCTTTTTCCTATTAAGAAGTGAACAGGGCAAGAGGAAACAGCCTCAGGGTGCACCAGGGGAGGTTTAGGTTGAACATGAGGAACAATTTCTTCTCCAAAAAGGTTGTCAAGCCCTGGAAGAGGCTGTCCAGGGCAGTGGTGAAGTTCCCATCCCTGGAGGCATTTAAAAGCTGTGTAGATGTGATGCTGAGGGACATGGTTTAGTGGTGGACTGGGCAGTTAATGGTTGGTTTGATGATCTTAAAGGTCTTTTCCAGCCACAACAATTCTATAATTCTATGAAGTGGAGTTAACAGTGCCACCTTGACTTGGTAAGGATATTTGGAGACTCTTGTATCTGGTCAACACACCAATATTTTTTTATCAGTGAAAAGAAGAAATGTAAATACTTCAAATATTGTGGTTGACACAGCTCTTCTTTCAGCTCTGAGGAATAAATAAATTCCCTTACAACTGATAAAATCTGTAATCTTTTAATCTTACTTCAATTTTTACTCCATAATATCACGGAATCATAGAACAGTTTGGGTTGGAAGGGACCTTAAAGATTATCCAGTTCCAACCCTAATATGGTGGATTTTTTCCTGTGTCATGTTTATGCATTTAACAGAGGAATAAAATAGAATTGTTTTACATTTATTCTTCATATCTTCTGGTGAATAAACCCCTTTAAAATCATTCTTTTTTAGTTTAATATTATGCCTGAAGGTATTTTTTTTCTCCTTTTTTGTTTTTTTTTTTTTTTCTTCTTTCCTCTGTTTTATACCCTGTCTGGTAAGGCTGTTTGGCTTCTGCTTTGTTTTATTCACAGAATGGTTTGGGTTGGAAAGGACCTTAAAGATCATCTAGTTCCAGCCCCACTACCCTGCAGGGCAGTGGTCTATTATAAGCTTTATGGACCTTCTTTGATTTGTATGATACATATTTTGTTCAAAAATGTATATTATTCCTCAGCAAAGTGAACTGTTTCTAGTAGCTTTTCAAAACAACCTAATACACAGAGTTGTGACTTGAAAGGATTCATTTATGTTTGCTTTTTGCTAGTTTGTTCCAACTAAGTCAAAATGAGGTCCTTTTTAATTTTTTTCCCTCATGTGATATTTGTTTGTATCTTTTGTGCCTCATTAGTTGCTAAATAGCAAGTTTTGTGGTCAGGGTCTGTTTCTAGCTTTAGCTTTTCAGTTTTGGAAGGATCATGCCAAGTATTTTGCAACGGATGATCTGCCAAGAAAATTTCACAGGAGAAGAACCAACCTCTCCTTGGAAGCATGTAGCTGACGACTTTGGTTATTTTTTTCAACTCCTAAATAAATATTAGGATGTGGCCTGATCTTTGCTTTGTTAATATTATCCTTATTACCATAGGTCCTCGTCCTTCAGTAGCTATTGCTTAAGAATGAGAATTAAGTATTTTAGTGGCTGCTGAGATCTGTAAAGCCACTTTACTTTTACAAATCCTTAGTCTGGTTTTCTGTGCTGGAATAAAAGGAGTTGGCCTAACATCATTAAATGAGCTTTTAATCCCCTTATTACTTGAGTTAATTGGCTTTGAATAAGAAAATGTCTGAAGTCTCTGAGTGAAAGGTAGGTTCCCCTCCTCCCAATTTTCTCTGCAAAAGATACACTATCTGAATTCCACCAACTGCCAGTAAAAGCAAATACATTTAAGCCTTATTTGCATTATAGCTGGGCTTAGGAGTGCCAGACATAGATGTTGCTGCTTTGACTTTCAGGGTTTAAAGTGGAATTTATTTAAACCCTGCTACTTTGATCTGTTCTAAAGGGCTTGGAGGGCAAGAGGATAGGGCCAGGCTCTTTTCAGTGGTGCCTAGTGACAGGACAAGGGGCAATGGGCACAAACTGGAACCCAGCAGGTTCTGTCTGAACAGGAGAAAAAAATGCTGTGGTGTGAGGGTGCTGGAGCCCTGGAGCAGGCTGCCCAGAGAGGTTGCAGAGTCTTATTCTCTGGAGAGATTCCAAAGCCACCTGGACAGTGTGATCCTGGGCAAGCTGCTGTGGGTGCCCCTGCTTTATCAGAGGGGTTGGACTAGGTGATCTCCAGAGGTCCCTTCCAACCCCCACCAGCCTGGGATTCTGGTTTCTGCCCATTCAATAAGGAAAACTGTAAGTGCTGTAAATGTGGAAATAGGGAACAATAGCTGTGAAGTTTGCCTCCTGCTTTGTACTGCTGCGTGCTCCTCATCTGAAGGACGAGGAGTGGCCAATGCCCATCTGGAGAGCACCCGCAAAATCAATATTTGTCTTCATACAATATTCAGCTCTGATATCCAAAGTGATGGCTCTTTTAGTAGTGCCACTGCAGTATAAACTAGCTGTCAGAAGAAATTTAGAAACAGATACTAAAAGCAGAACCAGGATGTGAATGTTTCTTTTTGATTTATCCTGAAAAGTGATGGTTTTCTGAGGTAGTTCTTTTTTAGTGTATTGAATCTGGAAAGTCTCTGGTAGGGAAATTGGGGTTGTTAAGCTTGGAGGAGGGAAGGCTCTGGGGAGACCTTATAGTGGCCTTTCAGTACCTGAAGGGGCCTACAAGAAAGCTGGGGAGGGACTTTTTACAAAGGTTTGTACCACTAGGTCACGGGCAATGGTTTAAAACTAAAGCAGGGTAGATTTACATTGGACATTAGGAAGAAGTTCTTCACTGTGTGGGTGGTAAAACACTGAAACAGGTTGCCCAGGGAGATAGTATAGGCACCATCCCTGGAGACATTCAAGGTCAGGCTTGATGGGGCTCTGAGCAACCTGATCTAGTTGAGGATGTCCCTGCTTGTGCAGGAGGATCGGACTAGGTCGTTAGAGGTCCCTTCCAAGCCAGTGTACTCTGTGATTCTGTTGAAATGGTTTCTGGAAGCCTCTGTGCCCTTTGCTATAAAGGAGCCTGGTACTGCTCTGCATCACTGAAACCCAGCTGGAAGATTGCAGGATGAACAATTCATAGATTCATAGAATGGTTTGTGTTGGAAAGGACCTTAAAGATCAGCTAGTTCCAACCCCCTGCCATGAGCAGGGACACCTTCCACTAGACCAGAGTGCTCAAGGCCTCATCCAACCTGGCCTTGAACACCTCCAGGGAGGTTTCCTTCCTGGGAAACCACTTCCAGTGTCTCACCACCCTCAGTGTAAAGAATTTCTTTCTAATATCCAGTCTAAATCTACCCTAATTGCATTTGGGCCTTTCTGCCTCATAAAAAGAGAAACAGCCCTCAAAATGAGAGATGGTTGTTAGGTAACTTCTTCCAGCAGCAGAGAGATCTGCATCACATATGAGCTGCCCTGGCACACCTCGGGTGATGAACGGAGCTTTGCGAGGACTCTGAATGGGAGGGACAGTTGGTTCTGGCTGGCACAAATCCCAGCCCATTCAAGTAAGATTTGCATTAATATTTGACAGAGTCATCCCACTCTTTTTGTTCCTTCTTCTGCATTTTTAATCTGTCCAACAGACCTTCCAGCAAGAAGGAGAAAAATGTGTTCAGCATCTGTTAGGGAGATGCTCCCAGCACTGAGCAGCAGGGCCTTTATTCAGCCCTGTCCACTGTTCAGGTTTGCTTGTGACGGGGCTGTGGAGAATTTTGTCTTTGATTTGTTCTGTATAAAAGGGGGGGGGGGGAGGGGGGGATGGTGAAGAAATCCCCCCAGAACTACAGTAATTGCACCTGTGTGGGTTTGCTACATATAGCCATCTAGGAGGTTAGACACAGGGGAATAGAAGAAAAAATACATGAGTCCTGTACCATTTCTGGGAGTCTTTAGAGCATGCTTGTAGGGTGTGCTGCCTGCTGCTGGGACTGGACCTAGTCCCAGGACTCAGTTTAAAACTAGAAAGGAGTACTGGGAGCTACTCTTTGTAGCTGGAAACCAGGCAGAGGAGCTCTGCAGCCGCTCTATGGGCTGTGTATTCAATTCTTACACTTGTGCACTGTCCCAGTACCAAGATCTGGTCTGGTTTGAGCACATGATAGGCTTTTTCTCTCTTCCTCTGAGAAGGGTGATGATCATCAGGTGAGCATTTTAGCAGGTATTCCTCAGCAGTGAGCCATTAGAACAAACTTCACCTTGGGTTAACCTGCCACTTTAGGCCGATACAGCTTAAATAGTACAAATCCAGGCTGGGCAGGGCATGGATTGAGAGCATTCCTGAGGAGAAGGACTTGGGGATGCTGGTTGGCAAGAAGCTCAACAGAAGTTGTCAACGTGTGCTTACAGCCTGGAAGCCAACTGTGTCCTGGGCTGATCCCCAGCAGCGTGGGCAGGAGGTGGAAGAGAGGGGATTCTGCAGTGCTGGGGCCAGCTCGGAGGTCCTCAGCACAGGAAAGGCATGGACCTGCTAGAGTGGGGGCAGAGAACGCCATGAAGGTGATCAGATGGCTGGAGCACTGCTGCTGTGAGGTCAAGCTCAGAGAGTTGGGGTTGTTCAGACTGGAGAAGAGAAGACTCTGAGGAGACCTTAGAGCAGCCTTCCAGTATTTGAAAGGGGCTACAGGACAGCTGGAGAGGGACTTCTTACAAAGGCATGGAGTGACAGGACAAGGAGCAATGGCTTCAAACTGGAAGAAGATAGATTGAGATTAGGCATTAGGAAGAAATTCTTCCCCGTAAGGGTGGTGAGGCCCTGGAACAGGTTTCCCAGAGAAGCTGTGGAGGCTCCAAGCCTGGAAGTGTTCAAGGCCAGGTTGGACAAGGCCTGGAGCAATCTGATCTAATGGAAGGCGTCCATAGCAGGGGATTTGGAACTAGATGATCTTTAAGGTCCCTTCCAACCCAAACCCATCTGATTTTCAATGATTTTTTTTCCCCTCAGGGCTTTCAGAGAGCTCAGTTTCTTTACAGAAGTGATTTCCTAATATATGGGATAGCAAAAGGTTGTGGTATCCTCTTGTGAAAGATAAAATAGCAATCCCAGGCTCACACAATGAGGATTAACTCTTGGTGCTTTTAACCTGGGTTTTCTGAGAAGCTTTCTGCCTTTTTCTGAATCCCCAGCTCTCCAGTCTGGGTGTTAAGCTCAGCTGGTAAAGAGCTGATATTCCAGAAGTACAAACTTCTCCGTTCATTTAGATTTCTTCTCTAATCCATCATTTGCTGTTTATGTGCACTGGTGAGATCAGAAACCTAATGCAGTCTGGCAGTTCCTGTCAGATTTCTTAACACTGCCTCCTGGGTCCTGATTTTTATGGATGTTTCTTTGTGTGTTCACAAGAAAAAAAAAACAAAACACAACAACCCATGAAACAAGCAAGCAGATGATGAAACACACCCCAAAACCTATTGTTGTGTTACAGTTACTGAGGTCTCCTGAGGACTTGCTGTCCTTCATGGCAGGTCTCTGTAGAGGTGGCAGCGTAGCAGGAGACCTCAGAACTCCAAAGTTGGTCTTTAGGGTTTCTTCTTGTGTGCTGGGAACAGCAGTTAAGGGATCAGGGGCCTCATCTTGAGAAATAAGTAATTTCTTTCCAGAAATGTCTCATATTCAAACATCCCTGGAGGTGTTTAACCTGTATGTGGACCTGGTACTTAGAGAAATGCTTTAGCACTTATCTTGTAGTGCTGGGTTGGAGGTTGGGCTAGATGATCTTGAAGGTCTTTTCCAACCAAAGATATTGTGATCTTTGCGTGTGACCAATTTGAGTGTAGGGATATAACATGGAAGTGGGGTTGCATGCAGGCCTGTGATATGTTTGGGGGGGTTTGTATCCTGTTGGAGAAGGTTACTACCCTGCAAGGTGAAACTCAAATCCTCATGTAGAAAAGCTCACAGCTGAAGTGCTGCTGAAGGGTCTGGTGGCTGTGCCGAGCTGTGGCAGTTGCTCAGTGAAGTTTTGCTGTGCAGATGGGCTGGCTGTGGTGGTATCTTCAAGATCTCATTCATTGTTTCAAGGGCTCTGTGCCCCTGCCTTCTGGTATACATATTCAGTAGCCTTAGTTTGTTCAGGTATTGTCTATCAAGTATCTTTTTTATTCTCCTAATGCCCATAAGGGTTTGGATTCTCTTTTGAACTCCTACTGTGCTACCTTGTAGGGGCCTACAAGAAAACTGGGGAGGGACTTTTTACAAGGTCTTATAGTGATAGGATGAGAGGGAATGGATTGAAGCTGGAGGAGGGGAGATTAGAAAGAAATTCTTTACAGTGAGGGCGGTGAGACACTGGAACAGGTTGCCCAGGGAGGTTGTGAATGCCTCCTCCCTGGAGATGTTCAGGCCAGGTTGGATGAGGCCTTGGGCAATCTGGTCTAGTGGGAGGTGTCCCTGCCCATGGCAGTGGGGTTGGAACTAGATGATCTTTAAGGCCACTTCCAATCCAAACCATTCTATGATTCCTGTGTAAGAAAGGAATCCATTTTCTTGGATTTAGAGGAGCCCGGGTGAGAGACGTTTGTTTGAGTCACCATGATTGGCTGAGAGCTCTGGGTGGTGGCAGATGTGAATTCAGAGGTGTAGGTAAGGGAATTCAAGGGTCTGTTTGATAATACTGTAAGATATGGAAAGAACAATGCAGCAAACTGGGAATTTCAAACCTGTACAGAGCAGAGTTACAAAGTGTAAGAAGTCAGAATGTAGAAAGCAGATGAAAAATTTGGGGTTCAGTCACCAGGCAGAAGGTCAGAATGCCTTTGGAAGGTGTATACAGTAGCTGAGAAGAAGCAGGCAGCACTTGAGACAGCAAAATGTTGTGGTCACTGATGAGTGAAGTTTGGCAAGGAATGAATAAGATGGGCATGCATGAGAGGGTTGCCACAGGAGCTGCAATTATGATTCGATTAAATGAAGAAGACAAAGACAAACAAACAGCTCTTCTGGTGAACTGGGCTGTTGAGCCAAGGCTAGAGATCAGACAGTGATATTGAGGAGAGGAAAAGACTTCACCACGGAAATGGGAAATACTGATTTAGAATCATAGAATGGGTTAGGCTGGAAGGGACCTTAGAGATCATCTACTCCATCCTCCCCACCACAGGCAGGGACACCTCTCAACTAGATTCAGCTGCTCAAGGCCCCATCCACAGAGGCTGGAGGCTGTAAGAGTGATGTTGCCATCTGAATCTTCCCCTCTTCCTCACTGTTGAAGGAGAAGGTTGCTGGACAAGGTGACTGAGCACATAAACTTAAATTCAGATGTTCAAGTGAAATGGTTCTCCAGTTCTTGACCATCTCACACGGTTTAGTACTGCAGACCCCCTGGGGTGGAATTGTTTGGCTTGCACTCTTAAAAATAAATAAAGCTGCAGAATGCATAACTGGTTCTGAAACCAGTTTTCTGTGTTGTTTCTGGTCATTAGCCACAGAATGTGTCCTACCCAAAATGTGATTTCTCATGTGCGTTGTTTTGGTATGTGGTGGGAAGCAGTGTACCCAGGGATTAACACGAGTGTCATGCTGGCTTCTATTGCCCCACAACTTTTTAACGTAGTTCTGAGGAGAAAGTTAAGTCTTGGTGCAAAAACTTAATGTTTTTTTCTGTGTGTGTGATGCCATAAAACTCTTCCAATTCCCCCAAACTCCAGTCAAACTAATAATGTGTCTCCTACTTGTGAGTGTGGTGTTGGGACACACCACTGATATGCCTAGGTTGAAAAAACACACATTGCTCCTGGACTGACAGACTAATGCAGGCTCTGCAGCTACTTGCAGCAGGCACTGTGTAGATCATAACTTTGCTGCTGGGAGAGCATGTCAGGAAAATCAGAGTCAGAGGCTGGTGGGGGTTGGAAGGAACCTTCAGTAGATCATCCACTCCAATGCCCTTGCTAAAGCAGGGGCACACACAGCAGCTTGCCCAGGATCACAATGTCCAAGTGGGTTTGGAATCTCTCCAGAGGAGACTCCACAACCTCTCTGGGCAGTTTGCTTCAGGGGTCTGGAACCCTCACAACAGAGGAGTTTTTTTCTGTATGTCACCATTTGTTTCCTCATCTCTTAACCACTTTCTGACACATTCCACTGAGACAAGACCACAGGTTTAAAGGAACCTTTAATCTGCTCTTGAGGGAATCTGGGTTGTATTGGCTAGAGTTGACATGCACTGGGGGGAAAAGTGTCATGATTATTGTGCTGTCATGTTAAGCTAGTGACATGTCATCTCCTAGTTCACTGCAGCTCTGCAATGTGATATTCAAAACTAGAGGAGGGTTTGTGTTTTATTTTGAACACAGGCTCTCTGTTATGTTCTGTTTAGCTGCTAAAGTACTCTGGGGGTGTGCTCAGTGGAAATGAGGGAGCTGGGGTTGTTCAGTATGGAGAAGAGAAGGCTGAGAGGAGACCTTATCTCTCTCTACAACTCCCTGAAAGGAGATTGGAGTGGGCTCGATGATCTCCTGAGGTCCCTTCCAATCCCTATCATCCTGTGAGTGAAGTGGGGATCAGCCTCTTCTCCCTAGTATCAGATTATAGGACGAGAGAAAATGGCCTGAAATTGTGCCAGGGGAGGTTTAGGTTGGATATTAGGAAAAAATTCTTCACTGCAAAAGTGTCAGGCATTGGAAAAGGCTGCCCAAGGAGATGATGGAATCAGTGTCTCTGGAAGTGTCCAAGAAGCACGTGGACATGGCACCTGGGGACATGGTTTAATGGCCATGGTGGTCTTATGTTGAAGGTTGGACTTGGTGATGAGGTATTTTCAGGCTGGAGTTACTCTGTGATTGCACTCATCCTATAGCAGGCTGTAGGACAGCTGAAGAAGAGGTGACCAAAAGACTGCCTTACTCTTTCCCGGTGAATATATTCTGTGTCTGAAATGGAGGAAAATAAACACAGCTGGGTGGCTCCCCTCATTCAAATGTACCCTTGTTCTCGTCCCATTCTTGTGTAGGGCAGGTTTTCTGTTGGAGCTTTGCAATCCTTCTGCCAGAATCCTATAGTTTTAATTTTCATGCTGAGTAGCAAGTCAAGAACTTGTCAGTGGTAGGTTAATAGCAGGAGTGTTGGAACTAGATGTTCTTTAAAGTCCCTTCCCACCCAAACCATTTTGAGATTCTATGATTCTGTAATTTCTTAGCCTTATTTCAATTTCCTTTTGTCTACTGAGGAAGTACGGCAAGAAGAGCAATTAATAGATGATTCACTACTTCTTCATATCAGGGAAATTATGGGGAACTTCTATTTTTGTCAAATATCATTTGTAGTAACACCTCAGGTTGGATTCACAAAGCCAGCTGTGTTGCTGTAATGCATTCCTGTGCCTGGCTTCCTTGACACTGCAAACCACAGACTGTGGTCCCCCACAGGAGAAGAGCTGAGAATTTCTTTAACTAACATGTCTCAAAATGATTCAAGCAATCCTTATTTGACAGTTTTCATATATAAGTTTGTATCATGGGAGAAACAGTTTTCAGCCCTCATCTTCTTACATATTTAATGATGTGCCAGATAACAGTAATTCATTATTGATCAAGCTTTCAGCTGACAGGTGTGGAGCAGAAAAGTTGAAAAACCAAGAGTGACAGCAGAGAGAGATGTGTGCGCTCGTGTAAAGCTAGTGCAAGCCAAGCTGAAGGAACAAAAGCCATCAGTTGTGTTTGCAGGCAAATTGGGAAGCAGTTTGGGTGATTTGCTCCATGCTGCCTAGGCTTAAGATCTAATATGGTTCCTCTACCTCTGAGCATCCAAAGATGTTGAAGACCAGGGAATATTCATAATTTTTGCCTTTGGTGCTGGTACAATAGGAGTTAAGTTGCCTTTGTGTTCCTGATGTCATCAACTCAATGTGGTCAAATGGTAGAATAAGAGTTAAGGGGCACAGACTTGAACAGAGCAAACTTCTCCTTATGTTTAGAGGGTGCTCCTCCTCATGTTTTACTTTGAAGGTGGTAGAGCACTGGAACAGGCTGTCGAGAGAAGTGGTGCAGTCTCCATCTCTGGCGTCATTCAAAACCCACCTGGATGCCTTCCTGTGCAGCCTGCTGTAGGTGAACCTGCTCTGGCAGGGGGATTGGAATAGATGATCTTCAGAGGTCTCTTCCAACCCCTATCATTCTGTGATTCTGTAAAGATTAAACTGTAGGAACAGAAAACTGTTATTCGGTTGAGTGGCTCAGATCTATTGATGCATTTGGTTCATAAATACCAACTGGTGGAGGGCTTTCCATTCCAGCCAATGACGTTTGGTGGTTGAAACCCAAAATTGGCCATGTCCAGGCTATAGATTCTATGCCAAAACTTAATGGTGATATTGGATAGCATCAGGACATGACCTGGTGAAGCTCTGTGTGAGAGCTAAGAACCAGTGATTGCAGTGATCTCTTCCTGCCTGAACCTCCAAGTCCCTGCCAAGCAGTCTGCATACCAAAGACCTTTGGCAGACTATATCCATTCCTTCGGGCTTCAGCCTGACAGTAGGTGAAAAAGGAAATGGAATATCTGTAAGGAATATGCTCTTTTTTGTACCTAAGAAATGAAGCTGGTCTTCTGGAAGCCGTGCAGTCTTCTTACCTGCACATCTTAGCTGCTTGTGGATAGAAGTGTGGGTGGTGGAGGTTCTCTGGCCTCACCAAGGTGCGTGCTTTATCTCTTATGGGAATATCTGTGTTTTATAATTGTTAGGTGTAGCAGTACCAGAGAAGTCCTACTCCTTTGTCCAGCTTTGGATGCATACTTCTGGATGTTGAAAGATACCAATGGTCTTGCTGTGGTCTAAAAACACCTCTGGTGGAAAGTGCTTTAAAAAGGTGGTAAAGGTTTCCTTTGTGGTTAGCAGATAACTATCTGTTTCTGCTTTCAGTGATTTGATCTGTTGGACTCGGATGTTGGGCTCTATTGTACACTTGAGGTTCTCTTTGACTTCAGCTGAGTCATATTTGTGTCCTTGGCATGCCTTTTGACACCCTTCTCTTGGCTGAACACTGCAGGACTTTGAAAGGGCAATTATTGGTGATTTTTTTTTTCCTTTCCTGATTTGGAAGTGTTGACAAAACTGAAGGGTTCATCTTCTAGGGTCTTATTTTAACTGTTGTTAAATTAAGATGACATCTTGTCCATGTGCAAGAGAAGAATGTTTTGTTCTCTAGTGGCTTCCTTCAGTTCAGTCCACAGGGGCAAGTTTGCTTGCCATCCTCAGTTTAAGTAGCTATCCAAATTGATTTCACCTAAGCCAGTTTTCCCTCAGTTTTCTATAATCTACCTCTTAACCAGATTTCATGTGTTCAGAAGACTTCTGGGTAAGAATGAAGCAGCTGAGTTTTAGACTCACCAGGTTTTGTGTCAAAAATAATAAATGTTATCTCTGGTGATGGTGACACCTGGGCAGGTCTTGGAAGACTCCAGTGAAAGAGATTCCACAATCTCTCTGGCAGCCTGCTCCAGGGCTCTGTCACCCTCATGGCAAAGAAGTTTCTCCTCATGCTGAAGTGGAACTTCCTCTGTTCCAGCTTATACCTGTTGTTCCTTGTCCTGTTACTGGGCACCACCAAAAAGAGATTGGCACCTTCATCTCGACACCTACCCCTCAGATATTTACAGATGTTAAGATCCCCTCTCAACCTTCTCTTAAGACTAAACAGCCCCAGGTCTCTCCAGTCCCTTCACCATCCTCGTAGCTGTGTTGGACTCTGTCCAGCAGGTCCCTGTCTCTCTTCAACTGGGGATTCCCAAACTGGACACAGTGTTCCAGGTTTGGTCTCACCAGGGCAGAGCAGAGGCAGGGGAGAACCTCCCTAGACATGTGGAACACCCTCCTCCTGATGCACACCAAGATACAATTTGCCCTCCTGGCCACGAGGGCACATTGGATAACTTACTGTCCACTAGGACTCCAAGGTCTTTCTCCATTAACTATCTCTTACTTCTCTAATTTCAGGCTAGAAATCTTCACACGGGAGAACTGGCTGCTGTAAAAATAATCAAGTTAGAGCCTGGTAAGTTTTACTTTTTTCTGTATTTTTTTATTTTTATATTCATTTTTCCCCCATATGTTTATTTTCACATGGCTATGAAGCATCAGACAAAGGAATAATTTGGGGTTTTTCGTAGTCCCAGTGGTTAGCTGACAGGAAGCACTGCAGGTGAACCATTACTTTGGTTCTGTTCTGCTCACTGTTGCCTGGTTTATTCTTCTCTGCCTTACCATTGTTGCATAAAAAGACATTGCAGTTACCATGCGTTAGCACAAAGAGAAGATTAAGATTCTAGAATCATAGAATCATTTAAGTTGGAAAAGACGTTCAAGATCATCAAGTCCACAACTAAGTCATATCCCCAAGCACCACACCTGCACAGCTTTTAAACACCTCCAGGGATGGGGACTCAAACATCTCCCTCAGCAGTGTGTTCCAATGTTTGGGAACCCTAATGTCCAGCCTAAGGAGGACATTCTATGATTCTATGGTGTAATGACCATGGTGACGTTAGGTTGGTGGTTGGACTCGTTGATCTTAGAGGTCTTTTCCAAACAAAACAATTCTGTGATTCTATGATTCTAAACCTCCCATGGTGCAGCTCAGGCTGTTCTCTCTTGTTCAATCACTAGTTACTTGGGAGGAAGAGCTCTGTGACAGCAGGGAGCTGGTTGGCTGAGTTAGAAGAAGTAAAGGGACCAGGCAGTGATGCTGATGACCACTAGGAAAAACAGAACCCTGTGCTTTTTACTGATTATTCTGTTTTCTCACTCAATCTGAGGGAGGAGGATGGCTCACACCATCATTTCCCTATGCTTTTTCTGCTACTCCTCCTAAAATCACGAGATGCAGGAGAAGCTCACTTGCTGCCCAAGAGATTTGGTGAGCTGAAGCCTGATCCTAGTCCTGCATAGGGAGTTGAAATCAGAAATTGTCTTGAGTGGAAATGAGGAGAGGAGATTTTTATCTCCTCCGTTATTGCTCAGTCCCACATCAGGGTCTTTGTTCAAAGAAGTTGAACAGAGCTGGCTGAAGATGAAATGGTTCTCAGCCCTTTTCTGGGCACTCCTGGTGAGAGTCTGGCTCTAGCTCCTCTGTGAAGGATAGGTGTTAGATCTCTCTTCAGGCTTGTCCCCAAACTAAAAAACACTCAGTTCTGCCAGTCTCTCCTGTGTCAAGTCACTTTCCAGATTTTCCTCCATTTTACTTCCTAAGGAGTCTCTGATTACTCTCTGCAGTTCTCCAGCCATGGAAGCTACCTCTCTGTGTCTCCACCCATCATATTACATTCTTAATTGCTTCATAGCCCATGAGTGCTGGGCAAGTACATTCACAGGAGAAGAGTCCTTCAGCTCCCATCCTGAAGTGCCAGGACCCTAAACAACTGACACAGCAAAGAGACACGGAATTTGCTGTGCTGAGGAGGGTTTTGAAAGGTACACAGGGACCAAGTAATGAGAGATTACTTAGAATCATGGAATTGTTTTTAAGATCATCAAGTTCAACTGTTAACAGCACTGCCAGGTCACCACTAAACCTTGTGCCTCAGCACCACATCTACACAGCTTTGAAATCCCTCCAGGGGTGGTGCTCCCCTGGATAGCCTGTTCCAGGGCTAGACAACCTCTTCAAGGAAGAAATTATTTCTAATGTCCAACCCACTGGCACAACTTGAGACTGTTTCCTCTTGTCATACTGCTTGATACTTGAGAGAACAGACCAATCCCCACCTCCCTACAACCTCCTTTTAGGGAGTTGTAGGCAGCAATGAATCATAGAATCATATAATGGCTTAGGTTGGGAGGGACTTCAGAGGTCATCTACTCCAACCTCCCTGCCATGGGCAGGGACAGCTCTCAACTACGCTTGGTTGCCCAAGGCCTCGTCCTGTTCTCCAGACCCTTCACCAGCTTTGTTTCCCTTCTCTGGACCTGCTCCAGCACCTCAATGTCCTTCTTGGAGTGAGGAGCCCAAAACTGAACCCAGTATTCACCAGTGTCCTAACACTGTGCAGGACAATCCTTGCCCTACTTCTGCTGGCCACACTGTTGCTGATAAAGGCCAGGATAAAGCTGATCTGGTTTTAGTGTGAGTTTGAAGAAGTGCTCTGAAAACTGAACTGAAGCAGAGGCCATATCCTCTGAGAGGGGATAGCAGAAGCCATTAGAGGCTGAGCAGCCCCTGCTCTTAAGAGCTATAGTGAAAAAAACAAGACTCCAGCCCAAAGTCAGTCCTCACTACTGAGGATCCCCATTTTAATTAGCACTGATGACCACGTGTTCTGTGTTTCATTGCCTTGCTGGTCTGACTTACCACATGGAAGCTATTTCTTTCAGTTTGGGTTTTGGTTTTTTAATACATCATCTTCTAAATGTTGCCAACCTGATCTCCATCCACACAGCTTGTACACCCACAGCCTCTTGGCAGAGATCATAGAATCACAGAATCTTGTTGGGGTGTTGTTCTTGGTTTTAAGGAGGGTTCACAACATGTGTTGACTTGTTTATTCTTTTTATTCTCTGGGATGCCTGCAGCCTCTGCAGGGTGGCTGGGCTGAGCAGCAGCTTACTGGCTGTGCAAGAAGGCATAGCTGTTCAAGATCTTCCAGCTTTAAAAAGAAATAAATCAATCAGCTGCTCCTCACTTCACTGTTCTGATTAATTTTAAGGACTTTAAATAGCTTTGTATGACTTTACTTGCACAACACCATCAATTCCTGGACCAGTCCAGTGCCAGAAGCTGTGGGAGGCAGCTGTGGTGGTCCCCTTGGGAGGGTAGCCCCTCCAAGCACCAGCACAAGCTCCTGTAAGAGCATAGGGCACAGCTAGAAAAAGAATGGTAATATTTTTTTTTAAGTTAGTCACCAGAGAAACAGGTTTGTGAGTTACAGACAGCATTGCTTTTGGAGAGGAGGAGGTGGCTCGTCGATGGGAATTAATTAGCAGACTGGAAAAATAAGAGCTTCCAACTCAACACTTGATTAATACATAGGGGAATTGGGAGCAGAAGACAAAAGACTCTGAAGCAGAGAATGCCCCAGAGAAGGTGAGGATTGCTTTGAATTAAAGCTGCAAGAAACAGCATTCAGTAGGATGGCAGTGTCTGGGGAAACTTAAAAACTGCTGATGTGCTGGTGGGGATGAATTGCTGGATGCCAGGTTAGAAGGGACCCCAAGAATCATCTGGACCAACCTTAAATATGAAATGTGGTTTGTTCATGTTACTCATCTGCAGCAGGTAGCAAGTGAGTTGGTAGGCAAAGAGACTCCAACTTAAGCTGAAACCCCAACATGAAAGCGTGTTTTATTTTGTCTGCTTTTACCTTTTTTTGTCTGTTCTCCAGACAAAGGAAACAAACTCTCTATTCAGAAGGTTCCTGTCAGTTTAGTTGAATTTTTGTGCAGTGTGCTCTATCTGCTACCACAGATACTTGAGCTGTGCTGCTAGAATCAAAATAGTGTTTTCCACATTTTTTTTTTTTTTGGCATAGGCTTTGGAGAGCATTAGACAAAAAGTATTATGGCACGTTAATGACATTTCCCAGCATTCCCCCAGTACAAATGCTTCAAATAATTTGGGAGCCAGTTCTATTTCAGAAACTAATCCAACTGTACTCAGCAGTGGAGAAGCCAAAACCATCTGAAACACTAAAGCCACTTCCTTCTATGGGTTTAGCAGATGAATCCAGAGGGGAGTCAATACAAAAAGGTGTAGCTCTTTGCCACTCTAGTTTTCTGCCACAGAACATTCTCACTGGGAAAGGGTAATAAACAAAATTGTAAAATCACAGAATTGTTTGGGTTGGAAAATATCTCTAAGATCATTGAGTCCAACCATCAGCCTAACAGCACCATGGCCATTGAACTGTAGAATCATAGAATGGTTTGGGCTGGAAGGGACCTTCAAGGTCATCTAGTGCCAAACCCCCTGCCATGGCAGGTAGAAGGGACACCTTCTACCAGACCAGGTTGCTTGAGGCCTCATCCAGCCTGGCCCCCCCAGGGAGGGGGCATCTACAACTTCTCTGGGCAACCTGTTCCAATGTCTCACCACTTTCAATGTAGTTAATTTCTTCCTAATCCCCAGTCCAAATCTCCCTTCTTTCAGCTTCAATCCATTCCATCTCTTCCTATTGTTACAAACCCTTGTAAAAAGTCCCTCCCCAGCTTTCTTGTAGACCCCTTCAGGTACTGGAAGACCGCTGTAAAGTCTTCCTGGAGCTTTCTCTTCTCCATGTCCCAGACTGCCATGCCCATAGATTTCTTGAACACATCCAGAATCTATCACCTCCCTGGGCAGCCTGTTCCAATGCCTGACCACTCTTGCAGCAAAGAAATTTTTCCTAATATCCAACCTAAACCTCCCCTGGCACAATTTCTGGCCATTTCCTTTCACCTGATAGTACACAGAAGGCAGCAACCCCCACCTCACTCCGGCCTCCTTTCAGGTAGTCGTAAAGAACAAGGAGGCATTGTAAAATATACTAATAGCCATTGTAAATATTGCTGTGATGATAACCAGAACTCTCAGAGATCCTTGACACTCAAAGGGCTGGTGGAAATCTGTGGTGCTCTGTACCTTTTGCATTGTTATAGAGGAATCTTGTTGCTGGATTTAGTTTGGTCCAGTAATTGTGATTTTTCCATCTGAGGTACCTGTTTCAGGTTGGATCATGAAGTGGAGCTGAAACTGTTCAAAGGATTTTGTACAAAGGGAACATAGTAATCTGAAGGTGTGTAGCACAGTGCTCAGTACATTCAGAACCAGGTCTGGTGTATTATGTTTGTTTTGTATCTCAGGTGGAGAGGCTGATATTCCACAGAGCTGAGTCAGGCTGAGATGCAGGTTTGTCTTCTCTGGGCCATGACTGTAGCACAGCAAAGACCAGGGATGAAGATTCCAATACCTGAAGGGGGGGCCTGCAAGAAAGGTGGGGAGGGACTTTTCACAAGAACTTGTGATAGGACAAGAGTGAATGGATCAAAGCTTGAGGAGGGGAGGTTTAGACAGGAGATTAGGAAGAAATTCTTTACAGTGAGGGTGGTGAGACACTGGAACAGGTTGCCCAGGGAGATTGTGGATGTTCCCTCCCTGGAAGTATTTAAGACTAGGTTGGATGGTCTAGTAGGAGGTGTCTTTGCATGTGGTTGGGGGGGTTGGAACTAGATGATCTTGAGGGTCCCTTCCAACCCAAACCATTCTATGACTCTATGACTTTGGATATTTTTGCAAAGCAACCTGCTTCTCTGTGTGATAAATTCTCTAGGGATTCTGTGAGCTATGGAGAAGAATAAGCCTGAGGGGTTGAACTATAGTTGGCGTCACCTGGGGTTGAAGAAATATGAGACTAACACCTTGGTACTACTTACACCTTCACTGCCTCATGGTGTGTGATGTGGTTGGCCTTGGGATTATGTCCCTTGTGCATGACACTTTAGAGAGACATGGGCTTTATTCACAGAGCAGCATCTGGCCAGGTGCTGCCACAAGCCCTCATGTCTGATTCCTATGCTCTTTTGCTGGCTGCCACCTCCCATGGCATCAGACTGTCACCACCTTACCTCCAGAGGACACTGCCACTGTTTTTTGGGGAGAGGTGAGTGTACAGCTTATTACACCTTTGCTTCATCTGTTTGGGAGGTACCCAGGGATGAATTCCTCAGTTTCCAAGTGTGCCAGAACCATTGGATATCGCCTTGTGCTGTGTCATGTCCTGAGTGGTACTGCCACTGTCAACCAGCTGCTCAGCCTGCCTGTGGAGCATACACAAAGCAAAGCAGAGATCTTCTGATGTAGAGTGCTCAGCATCTTAATGAAACGTAACTTCTCCAAATCTGATCTAATTTTACCTTGCATACTTGTAATGCATTTGTAATCTGCTGTTCATAGATTCATAGAATGGTTTGGGTTGGAAGGGACCTTCAGAATCATCTAGTCCCAACCCCATTGCCAGGGACACCTTTCACTAGACCAAGCTGCTCACGACCCCATCCAGCCCCATACAACATCTCCAGGGAGGGAGCATCAACAACCTCCCTGAGCATCCTTGCCACCCTCACTGTAAAGAATTTCTTTCTGATAACCAGTCTAAATCTCCTCTCCTCAAGCTTCAATCCATTTCCTCTTGTCCTATCATGTATCCAGAGTGGGTGAGCTTATATTTCCATGTATTGTGTTTCTTGGGTGAGGATGACCACCAGGAAGGGGTTATGGTGGGGAAAGGAGACATTCTGAATAGGAAAGAAGCTGGAAGATCACACTTTCTAGTTGGAAGGTAATGCAGAGTGTGACATGAGGTGAAGGCAGGTTGTGAAAGGGGTGAATTAGGAGGACACATCATTTGACAAAATAGGTGAAGGCAAATAGCAACAATGAGATGGAAGAGGTGAGAAGGGAGAGTAGGGATGAGATCATGACAGGCTGAGGTGTACAACAGTAACTAGATAAGGCAAGGAGGCAGGAAATAAGGAATAAGAGTATATGTTGACATAGAATCACAGAATGCTTTGGTTTGGAACAGACCTTTCAAGGTCATCTAGTCTAGTCCCACTGCAGTTGACATCTGCAGCTAGAGCAGGTTGCTCAGAGCCCCAGACAACCTGACCTGGAAGGGTTTCAGGGATGTGACGTGTACCACCTCTCTGGGCAACCTGCGACAGGGTCTCACCACCCTCAGCATCAACACTTTCTTCCTTCTTTCTAGTCTGAATCTCCCTCTTTTACTTCAAAGCCATCACCCCTTGTCCTGTCGCAAGTCTGCTCAGAAGTCTGTCCCCAGCTTTCTGATTGGCTCCTTTAAGCACTGAATGGCCACCAGAAGGTCTCCCTGGTCGTGACTGCTTCTAAGTAGGATCCAAGCAGGGCAGATGAGAAATCATTTCTGGTGTTAGACCATTTGCTCCAGACACTTGTGTGGCACTTACTGCAGAGCTTATTCTGCTGTGGCAGAACTTTACCATCAGTAGTATTTTTTATCAGTGTTGAGCTAATCAGTACCATCAGTGGTTAGCAGTTGGCAGTTGGATGCTTGGCAGTAAAATTCTCTAGTGGAAACATCGTTGTTTCCAAATAACTGTTTCCTGCTTGGAATCGAGTTTCTGAGCTTTGTGCTTGGGGTCTTGAAATTCTTTCAGTCAGATTGCAGCTTTCCTTGAATACCAAGAAAGGAGGTATGGAGAAAACAGTTTGAATGCTTGAGTGTGGTTTAAATCATTCTCCTTCTTAAAGATGTGACACCTTATAGCTGCCTTCCAGTGTCTGAAGGGAGCCTACAGGAAAGCTGGAGAGGGACTTTTCATAAGAGGGTATAGCGATAGGACAAGGATAGTTTTAAAGCTGAGGGAGAGTAAGTTTAGATGGGGTCTTAGGAAGCAGTTCTTCCGTATGAGGGTGGTGAGACTCTGGAATAGGTTGTCCAGAGAGGTTGTGGATGCCCCCTCCCTGGAGGTGTTCAAGACCAGATTGGATTAGGCCTTGACGAACCAAGTCTGCTTGAGAGGTGTCCCTGCCCATACGCTATGGCTGGGAGTTTGGAGTAGATGATCTCTAAGGTCCCTTCCAACCTAAGCCATTCTGTGACGATTATTCTCGTTTTTTTAAATTGGTTGGCAAAGAGGTCTGCAGGGTGGTGAAGAAAGCAGGAGGTTTGTATGTGTCAGAGCTGTGGGATGAAGTCCTGCAGTAATGCTTTGCACCCTCTCCAACGCCCCCAGAAATGTTGAGGGCTGTCATTGTGTCAAGCTATCTAAATGGGGATTGGAAAATACCTCAGGAGTTAAACTTAACAAGGACAGAGGGGAAAGGCAGTAAACTCCAGTCTAAGCAAAACCTGTATACTGGGAAAGGCATCCCTTTCATCAGCAGAGACTGAACCCTCACTAGGTTCAGTCAAATGGGTTGGAGTGAGTGGTTGAGAACTGGGGAGCATGGGATGTCTGAGAATCAACACAGAGGTGCTGGTGATTTGTGGATGTTGCTTGGTGAGAACTAGGGAGCATAGGGATATCTGGGAGTCAACACAGAGGAGCTGATGATTTGTGGATGTTGCTTACCTGTGGAGTTCATATTCTGGTGTGAATGATTTCCACAAAGCTGTCACTCTCTTGGGGCTTTCTCTCCTTGTCTGGGGACTCAGGTTATTGAAATAAGAATTTTTGAAGAATTATGCCAGCAGAGATGACAGTTGCTTCTGCTGACTCAGGAGGCAGGTGTCTGTTGGTTGTATGATTACAGTGAGAACATTTGCATCATCAGCAGTGATGTGACCCTGCTCCTCATCTTTCGGCATGCACACAGCAGTGTCTGCCTGGTGCTGTTGCTAAATGACATCTCGCTTCTAAGTAACAGCTCTTAATTACTGTGTTGAGAGTCCCAGCTCTGCAAAGTCCCTACAGTTCAGCTCCTCAGCAAGGCTTGGTGGGTTGGCTTTGGAGTACACGTCACACCTTCTCCAAGCAGCCTGATATGTCCCTCCAGCGTGTTGAGGCCTGTGAGGACAGCAAGTTGAGGGCACTAGCTCAGGGCAGGAGTGCTGGCTGGCTGGCACCTAGGAGATCTGGCCTCTTCATTAAGTGCTTCTGTCCCACCCTTTGGTGACACTGTGAATGTCTCCAAGGGCTGTCAGTTCCCTCCTCCCAGTTGCGTGCAAGCCCTGGACGCTGCTTGTCCCTCCCTCCTTCTGTTCTGCACAGCATCAGCTCTGTGATGCAACACTACAGTAATGCAGAACAAACTCATTTTAAGCAAGAAATATGAACTTCTTCCCTGAGGATCCTTCTGGACAGTTCACGGCTGACACAGGAAGAGTTGTGAGAAGTGCTGGAGTGGGTCCAGAGAAGGGCAGCAAAGCTGGAGAAGGGTCTGGATAACAGGTCTGGTGAGGAGTAGCTGAGGGAACTGGAGTTGTTCAGTCTGGAGAAGAGAAAGCTGATGGGAGACCTCATTGGTCTCTACAGCTTCCTGAAAGGAGGTTGGAGTGAGGTGGGGATTGGTCCCTTCTCCATAGTATCAGGTGATAGCACAAGAGGAAATGGCCTGAAATTGTGCCAGGGGAGTTTTGGGTTGGATATTAGGAAAAATTTCTTTGCTGACAGAGTGATCAGGCATTGGAACAGGCTGCCCCAGGCGATGGTGGAGTCGTCATTCCTGGGGGTGTTCAAGAAATGTGTGAACGTGGCACTTTTGGGCATAGTTTAATAGCCATGGTGGTGTTAGGTTGATGGTTGGAGTTGTTGATCTTAGAGTTCTTTTCCAACCTAAAGAATTCTATGGTTCTATGATTCAAACTCTGGAACAGGCTCCCCAGGGAGGTGGTTGAATCCCATTCCCTGGAGCTGCAGAGATGTAGTGCTGAGGGGCATGGTGTAGCACCAGCCTTGGTAGAGTTAGATAATGTTTGGACTTGATCTTAAAGGTCTTTTCGAACCAAACAGATTCTATGATTCTATGATATGGCTTCAAGTTCCAGCAGTCCCCTCCCTCCCTCCCAGCTGTGCTGGAGAAACAAGCAGCTGGTTGTGCCAAGCAGAGCAGCCCCGACTGTGGGCTGGAATCGGAGCAGAATCTCCCATTGTCCCTCTCCCTTGTGTGTCCTGCATCTCTTGCTGCAGAGGTAAAATTACATAATAGTAGCAGGCTGCAGTGAGTCACCAGCCTATGCTGCTGGGGTGATTTACAGCAGCTCCCTCAACCATGTTTTTTGCTCAGCGTGCCACACAACCCATAATTGCAAACATGTGAGGAGCAAAAAGGACATTTTCCCAATTCCGTGTTATTTAGATGACTACAGCAGCTGAATATCTCTTTTTGTGCAGATCCATTCTCACCTTTGGTCTCATTCTTTTTCTCTTGCTGTCTCCTTTCTCCATGAAGTATTTTTTACAAATTTTTAGTATTTTTTTTTAGCTATCCAAGGATATTTAATGTTTACCCTATTCCAAGATTTCTTGCCAGGATGAATGCTCCAGCTGCCTGGAAACTCTGAATTCCTTTGTTTTGAATTCATTCTTGTCATCTTTCAAACGACTATACATCTCTCTTATCTCTCTGTCTGATCTTTCAGAATAATTTTCTGCATATTTAGCCCAAATTTTCTCATGGATATATCTCTTTTTTTTCCATCTCTTTGCTGCTTCTTTATCAGCTCCCTGTGTGTATTCACGCTATACCCCCCTTCTCCTCTTCCAGATACTTTTTTTTTTTTGCCTTTTTCTGTAGGTAACTCCATTTCTTGCATAAAGTCTTCATTTATTGATTACAAATCAAGATACTGATATTTGAAGCTGCTGATGATCAGCGGAGCCTCATGGATCAATGGCACTGAAGATATGGCTGAAAGAAAGAGGAAAATCATTCTAGTAGGAGGTGTCCATTTGCCATAGCAGGGGTGTTGGAACTAGATGATCTTTAAGGTCCTTACCTGAAGGGGGCTTAAAAAGAAGGATAGAGAGAAAATGTTTACGAAGACCTGTAGTGATAGGAGAAGGGGCAATGGTTTCAAACTAGAAAAGACTAGATTTAGACTGGATATGTTAGGAACATGTTCTTTACCACAAGGATGGTGGAACACTGGAACAGGTTGCCCAGGGAGGTGATTGGGGCCCCATCTCTGGAGATATTCAAAGAGAGGCTTGGCAGGGCTCTGGGCAGTCTGATCTAGTTGAAGATGCCCCTGCTTACTGTAGAGGGGGTTGGACTAGATGATCTTCAGAGGTGCTTTCCAACCCAGAGCATTCTATGATTCTATGATACTGTCTCTTCTGACTTCCTCTGTTCAGCAGCATCACACTAAATCACTCCTAATGGGTATTTTTACAGTGGTTTCTTCCTTTTTTTTTTTTTTTAATCTTTTTTCCCCTCTCTCTTCTCTGGTGGGATTTTTCACTGCTTCCCATCCCTTCACAGAATCATAGAATGGTTTGAGCTGGAAGGGCCATTAAAGATCATCTAGTTCCAAATGCCCTGCTGTGGGCAGGGACACCTTCCACTAGACCAGGTTGCTCAAGGCCTCATCCAACCTGGCCTTGAACACCTCCAGGGAGGGAGCATCCACGAACTCCCTGGGTGACCTGTTCCAGTGTCTCACCACCCTCACTATAAAGAAGAATTTCTTCCTAACTTCCAATCTAAATCTCTTCTCTTCCACTTTCATTCCTCTTTGTCCTACCACTACAAGCTGTCCCTCCCCAGCTTTCTTGTAGCCCCCTCCAAGTAAGGGAGTGCTGCTCTAAGGTCTCCCTGGAGCCTTCTCTTCTCCAGGCTGAACAACCCCAACTCTCACATGTTCCATGCTGTGATGTTATTCCAGTAGGAAAAACAATTCATCTCTTCAGGGAATGTAGGTTAAGACAATTGAAGCCCGTTGCTAATCGTCCTGTCATATGGAGAATAGATTATCCCTTCTTCCCCCCCTTTCCTGTTATCTTTTATGTGCATGAAGTTTGTTATCTTTTCTGTTGTCAGTCATTTGCTAGCCCAAATCTCCAGATTTCCTTCAATTTTCTCCCATTAGTCACAGTTCCCAGAACCTATGTTGCTCTTGCTCCACATTAGGCCGCCCAATCCATGTGCTACCAAGGGGCAAGTTCAGCTGCTGCCTGCAATTTATTGCTGCTGTGGGGGTGCTCCTTAATTATGGTTTACACATGTGACTGCCTAGCTGTCCTGGAGTTCTGCTTCTGACATGTCAAAGGGATTTGGATTTGAAGGTGTCCATTTAAGAAAAGGACATGGCTATTTTGATGGTCCCTCTGTACTCAGCACTGGTGAGGCCACACCTTGAGTACTGGGTTCAGTTTTGGGCTAGTCACTACATTGAGGTGCTGGAGCATGTCCAGAGAGGGGTAACAAAGCTGGTGAAACGTCTGGAGAAGAGGACTTGTGAGGAGCAACTGGGGGAACTGGAGTTATTCATCCAGGAGAAAAGAATGCTGAGGTGAGACCTTCTGGCTTTCTACAAGTCCCTGAAAGGAGGTTGGAGTGAGGTGGGAGTCAGTCTCTTCTCCCAAGGAACAAGTGACAGGACAAAAAGAAGTGGTCACAGGCTGCACCAGGGGAGGTTTGGGTTGGACATTAGAAGAAGCTTCTTCACTGCAAGGGTTCTCAAACACCAGAACAGACTCCCCAGAGAGGTGGTTGAATCCTCATCCCTGGAGTTGTTTCAAAGATGCAGAGATGTGGTGCTGAGGGACATGGTGTAGCACCAGCCTTGGTAGAGTTTAGATAATGGTTGGACTGGATGATCCGAAAGGTCTTTTCCAACTGAAATGGTTCTGTGGATTGACATTTGATACTCTGAACCATGGAACCATGGCTATCTAGTAATGTTAGACAAAGCCAGTATCTTCTTTAATGTCAGGTGGGAGATTTTTGCCTTCGAATTTGCTTAGATTTGATTTTCTTCAAAAACTTCTGGAGTTGTAAAGTGCTCCAGTTAGTTTATCTGTGAGTATTCAACAATTTCCTGTAGGAAGTTTGTCAGAGGAATGAATCCATTGAGTTCAAACTCAAAAATCCCTTGTTTGTAGTAATCATTTGTAGGCACAGTGCATGAATTCAAGCAAAGCCATAGCTGGAAGGTGACCCATAAGGCCAGCACAGTGTGAAATCTGGGCTAAATTTATGGAATTGTGTTGCCTTTTCTTCTTTTCAGTGTTTTAAAAAAATACTACTTGTGTTTGAAAAAAGACTCTTGGCATTTGAAACTCTCCTAATGTTTTCCTGCCCTGGTGAAGTGTTTTCTTTGTACAGTTGAACTTCAAGAAGCCCTTGAGGATTTACTGAAATCAGTCCGGGATGTATTTGTGCCAGTGATTCTCCTCCCTCTCTGCTCTGCCCTAGTGAGGCCACAACTGGAGGACTGGGTCCAGTTCTGGGCTCCCTAGTTCAAGAGAGACAGGGAACTGTTGGAGAGAGTCCAGTGCAGGCTACAAAGATGCTGAGGAGCCTGGAGCATCTCTGTGAGGAGGGAAGGCTGAGAGACTGGAGAAGAGCAGCTCCACAGGGGATCTTCTCAATGCTCAGCAAGAGCTGAAGGGTGGGGGACAGACTCCTTTCAGTGGTGCCCAGTGACAAGACAAGGGGCAGTGGGCATGAATGGAATCCAGGAGGTTCCATATGAACATGAGGTAAAACTTCCGTGCTTTGGAAGACTCGTTGCCAGAGCTCTGGAGCAGGCTGCCCAGAGAGGTTGTAGAGTCTCCTTTGGGGAGACTCCAAATGCAGCTGGACATTTTGATTCTAGGCAGCCTGCTATGGATGCCCTGCTTTAGCAAAGAGGTTGGACTGGGTGATCCTCAAAGGTCCCTTCCAAACACCACCATGCTGTGATTCTGTGAAGCATGTTCCCTTCTACCTGGTCTGGTGGAAGGTGTCCCTGCCCATGACAGGGGGTTGGAACTAGATGGTCTTTAAGGTCTCCTCCAACCCAAGGCATTCTGTGATTCTATGATTTTGTAATTATTTTTTAAAGTAAAAATCTGATGGTCATTTAGACAAAGTTTAGTTGACATGAAGTGTAGAGACATAAGTCTAGTTGAGAGGCATCCATGTCCATGGCAGGGAGGTTGGAGTGTGTGATCTCTAAAGTCCCTTCCAACACAAGCCTTTCTCTGATTCTGTGATAAAGGTGGTGACAGTTTGGGAATCATTACATTAAGCTGGCACTTCCTGGGCTTTATCTGTAAACATCTCCTACATACTGGTGTATGTGTGGAGAGCTGGGCTTTCCAAGTGATTGTAGGTGCCATGGGGCCATGCATCAGTGCTGGCTTCTGTGGCTCCTGTGGGTACCAGTGACGCCGCTGCTCAGGGAAGTGGCTTCAAAGCACAGCACATAAACCCAACTGTTTTTAAAAAGGATGTTAGAAATATTAGCTGCACTATTACTTGTTAAATAAACACATGAAGAGTCCAAAGAGAATTTACAGCAGTGCTTGAGACCTCTTGGACTTGTCAAAGTCATGTAAATTAAGGGTGTGTTCTGAGTTGTGCCCCTCTGACTTTGGTAGCAGGAGAGAACTTCCACTTGTGAGTCATGAAACAAAAATAAAGACACCAAGCAATTATTTTTTTTTCCTTGAGAGAATATGGTAGCTAACACATCAGCTTTTTACCATATCTTTTTAACTCTAAAACCCAAATTCTTTATCTAAACTCTAACTTTTCATGTCTTGCAAGCTGCTACAGAAGTTTTGTCCATGTCAAATGACGAATAAAGGTAGTAAAGGTAATAACATATAAAAAAATATATGTGTATACGAAGCAGGAGCATATCTAAGATTGACAGATTGGATTGGATTGGAAGGGACCCTCAAAAGTCATCTTGACCAAAGGCCCCCTGCAGTGAGCAGGGACACCTCCAACTAGATCAGGCTGCCCAAATGGCCTTACAAGCTGATTAGAAAAGGTTATTTTTTTTTACCAAGGATGTTTAGGATTTACGAATTGCTTCTGTGGCTGCACTCATGACAAGGCAGGCCGTGCTGAAGACTCGCTGCTTCTCTTCTGAGTCATCAGTGGCGGTGTGGGCGTGCAGGCTGTATGCTCTGTCAGAGTCAGTTTGAAATGGAGTGCTTTTAATAATGAGCCTCGGGTACATGATCTCTTCTGGTTTCAGGCAGAGGACTCTGGAATTAGCTTGCCTCAATGGTTCCTTCTGTTCCTGAGATCCTTGTGATGTGAGCACCGTGTCCTGGTAAAGATGGATGGTCTGATGGTGCTATTAGGGAAGTGATTGTCACCTTGTACTTGGCACTGGTGAGGCCAAACCTTGAATACTCAGTTCAGGTTTGGGCCTCTCACTCCAAGCAGGACATTGAGGTGCTGGAGTGGGTCCAGAGAAGGGCAGCAAAGCTGGAGAAGGGTCTGGATAACAGGTTTGGTGAGGAGTAGCTGAGGGAACTGCCATTGTTCAGTCTGGAGAAGAGAAAGCTGAGGGGAGACTTCATTCTTCTCTACTACTCCCTGAAAGGAGGTTAGACCCAGGTGGGGGCTGGTCTCTTCTCCCAAGAGACAAGTAACAAGACAAGGGGGAACGGCCTCAAGTTGCACCATGGGAAGTCTTGGTCGGACATTAGGAAAAATTTCTTGACCAGAACGGTTGTCAAGAACTGAAACAGGCTGCCCAGGGCAGTGGTGAAGTCTCTATTCCTGGTGGGATTTCCAAGCCATGTAGATGTGGTGCTGAGGGTTATGATATAGTGCTGGACTTGGCAGTGCTGGGTTAGTGCTTGGACTTGACGATCTTGAAGCTCTCTTCCAAACCAAACAATTCTGTGACTCTATACAGGGGCCACTGATGAGTTCTCTCTGTGTTCCCATCCTTTTGCTTCTTTTCCAGAGCACTCTCAGTGCATGTCAAGCTGTCTGACTGATGGATCACGTTCAGGCCACCAGGCCAAGCCTTCTCTGTTGGTCTTCAAGACATATTTCTACCTCCTGCAAAGGATGTCATAAAGAATGCAAACAGAAAGGCTGGTTTGTGCAGATACCATCGCTGAGCAGGCTGATGTGCTAGCAAACCCCTGTGAAGGGCTTAGCAATTCTCCAAGCCCGTGGCTCGTTTTGATGAGATGTGTGCACGCTTTCAGATCTCTTTGAGTGTGATGTGTGAGGTAACTGTGGCCACTTCCTATTTTTCAGGAGATGACTTTTCATTGATACAGCAAGAAATATATATGGTTAAAGAATGCAAGCACTGCAACATAGTCGCCTATTTTGGGAGCTATCTCAGGTAAACTCCACTTTTATACCTGAATTTCTGGTGCTTCTTTCCTAAGACAAGCCTCAGTCTGGTTTAGTACTTAGATATCCTGTCTCAGTCGTCTTCTCTAGGTTGAATTCCCTTCAGTTCCCTGTTGGCTTTAAGAAAATAAAAAAGTGACTAACACTTTGTTTTCTCTGCTGGCCAAATGGCTGGAATATTTTTATCACTAGGAACAGAAAGAGATTCTTGCAACAGATCCAAAGCTACTCACTTGCAGGGCAGATTTTAAACATTTGTCACTTTTAAGTATAAAACGAGCTCATTATTTAGCTAGAGTTGTTTTTAGGTTCTTTTATTTAATGGTAGTCTTGTGTGCTTGGGCAAGTCTAGTCAGTGAGTAGTGAGAGCAAAAAACACTAAATCTGAGCTGCTGCTAAGAACATTTTTCATCATTCTGGTGGAACAGATGCAAAGCACTGAGAAGCAGAAGCAAGGTGATGCCAGCTGGCTGCATCTTCAAGTGCACATGTTAAATGTTAGAGAGAAAGCTGGAGGATATTTTCCATTTTTGTGGAGCTCTGCTGTTTATCAGTTGGCTCTGTGGGAATATATCACCACAGCATCCATTCAGGCTTTTTCTATGAGGTTTCAGCTTTAGATTTCTTGAAGGGCTGCATTTTTAAAGTCATCTGTACAGCCCAAATGGACTTCAGCTGGGACAATATGGCTAAGCTTCTAAATGCCCTTTACCCTTTTTGGAGGCCAGGAAGAGTTGTTTAGATATTGTTAGGTAATTTCGATTTAACGCACAGTTTCAAGCTTACTTTAGACTGGATATTAGGAAGATATTTTTTCCAGTGAGGGTGGTGAGACACTGGAACAGGTTGCCCAGGGAGGTTGTGGATGCCCCCTTCCTGTAGGTGTTCAGGCCCAGGTTGAATGAGGCCTTGAGCAACCTGGTCTAGTGGAAGGTGTTTTTGGAGGTAGTTGGAGGTAGTTGGAACTAGATGATCTTGAAGGTCCCTTCCAGCCTAAACATTTCTATGAAACTATGAATCTGTCTACTTTAAATTTGTTGGTAGCAGTTAAACCTCAAATGTTTCTTCTTTAGTACAGTCAGGAAGTCAGAGTTAAATCAATCCCTTTTAGGTCTGCTAACTTCTTAAAGTGGCATCACATTTTGATGTTGATAGGTGATTGGTGTTGGTGTTGATAGGTTTTATGGAGATTATTTATCACATATATACCATGTAGTCATGTATCAGAGTGTGTATTTTTAACAAGGAGTGGTAAAGACCAATTGAAAAAAATATATTAAATAATCATTATTAGTTAATGATCTGATGCCTGTGTTTCAACTTTCTTTTGACAGCCGTGAGAAGCTGTGGATATGCATGGAATACTGCGGTGGGGGATCCCTCCAAGACATTTACCATGGTACTTTGAATCTTCTTCTAACTTTGGGAAGCTTTCTGCAAGGAAGAAAAATAAACAAGAAGCTAAGTAATGGGGAACAGTTGGCACTGACCAGGCAATGTTTTTTTTCTTAGGTCGTGACCAGTGTTTTTTAGTACAGATTTTAAAAGCCCTTTTCAAATATGGTAACCACCATTTGGGGTTAATACCTTGTCATTTCAGGGCAGAACATGCTTTGTTTTAATCACCACACTATTTTTCCTCGTGATGCTTAAGGGACAGACCCAAAGAGTTATCCCATTGGAGAGCTCTTCACTAGCTGCAGTTGCTCTACCCTGGAAGCTCACCTGCTTCTTGGCTTCTCTCAGCCATGTCTTTTTGAAAGCCTTATTCAGAAGCAGGATGGAAAAAAGGCCCTCTAGAAAAAGAAAATAAATTCACAACCAGAAATCAGTCTAATTGGATATGGATTGTGGATGTGGTGTGAGGAAGCTGTTTTTCACTGGAAAATCTCAACATTCAATCTTTAAAGGGTAAAAATAACTCTTTATTCCCACTCCTGTGCAATACTGTATCACTTTGTTATTATTATTTTCCCCTCTGAGGTTTCATCTTGAGATGTTGACTCTGTAAAAGAATTTATTGGAGTTGCTGGAGAAGTGGTCTGGGAACTTGCTCTGCTTTTGAGTGATAATGTGGAGTTTTTGAATACCAGAGCTCTTTCTGCTTTATTTTTCAGCCAGTTGGTACAAATAGATTCAAAACAATTTTGAGCCCCATAGTTCCTTAGTATAAAACATTACATTTTTAACATTAAAAATTTAGCAGAATAAAACATTTTATTTCTGACATAAAAAAATAGCAGTAATGTCTTTTACCCTTTTTTTTCTTACTTTTCTCAGAATATCCTGATACTACATTACTACAAAATCACTTGTAAAATGATAATTAGATTTCTGTCAAAACAGGGTGTTTTTCCTCACTGTGGGTATTGTTTTCTGTTACTGTGGCATTATTTTTTTCCACAGAAAGCCTTTCTATAAAACAAGAAACAAAACCCTCTTTTTCAGCTTGATGTAAAACACAGTTCATGTAAAATCAGTCTTGAATCTAGCATGGAGATAACACTTCTTGATTGCTCCACAACGTAGCTGATGTTATTTCTCCTGCTGATCCCCAGCAGCATGGGCAGCAGGTGGAGGGAGGGGATTCTGCCCCTCTGCTCTGCTGAGACCCCACCTGCAGTGCTGGGTCCAGCTTTGGAGTCCTCAGTGCAGGAGAGACATGGACCTGTTGGAGCTGGTCCAGAAAAGGGTCATGAAGATGATCAAAGGCTGGAACCCTGTGCTGTGAGGCAATGCTGAGAGAGTTCAGCCTGCAGAGGAGAAGATGCTGGGAAGACCTTAGAGCAGCTTCCAGTATTTGAAGGGGGCTACAGGAGAGCTGGAGAGGGACTTCTTACAAAGGCATGGAGTGACAGGACAAGGGGTAAAAGCTTCAAACTGGAAGAAGTTGGACTGAGATTAGGTATTAGGAAGAAATTCTTCCCCATGAGGGTGGTGAGGCATTGAATGGATTGCTCACAGACGTTGTGTAAGCCCCAAGCCTGGAAAGGAAGCCTGTGCAAAGGAAGGCTGAATGGGGCCTGGAGCAACCTGCTTTAGCAGGAGGTGTCCCTGCCTATGGCAGAGGGAACTAAATGAACTTTATGGTCCCTTCCAACCCAAACCATTCTTGATTCTCTGATGTGTTGTTCATTGTACACTTACCCACTTTTTGTCTTTGTTTTCAGTAACAGGACCTCTGTCAGAGTTACAAATTGCATACGTATGCAGAGAAACTTTACAGGTACAGTACTTCTGCAGCTGTAGCATAAAGTATTTGCTCCATCTACAAGAAGTAAATGGAGAAGATGATTTCAGAAGGTGCTGCAGTACATTTGTATGCACTGGAAATCCATCTGAAACCAATTAACCAGGATTACTCTTGTAGTTTCCATATCGTAAAGAAAAATCAGCAAGAAACTCCAGTAGAGCAGCCCAAATATTTGCTTCAAATCATTGTCAGAGAAGCACTGCTTCTGTGCTGTGATTTACAAAGGGATTTACACAGGAGCAGACATCTCTGTGGATCCCACTGCAGGACCAAAATGCTGAATCTCAGTCCTGCTCCTGGATTTGGGTCAGCTTGTTGGTTTCAGGGGAACTGAACAGAGCAGGTCGTCATAGATTGTAACCACAGTGCTGTCTGAGCTGTTTTCACCCATTTTTCTAACACAGTGATTCAGTGCAGCAGTTGGCTTAGGACATCGTTTTGACTCTCATTGCAGAAAACATCTAACACCTAGTAAGTTTAGTAATAAAATAGAAAAAAACGTGTTTTGATCTGCCTGTTTGATCTCTGGCAGTAAATCCTGATCACTAGTAGGGGAAAAATACTACTAGCAGATGACTAAAATTCTGTTTCATTTTGTGATTGCTAAGAACTGTAGAAATGCAAGGCAAGACTCAACAAGTGTAGAGTCCTGTGCCTGGTGATGAATAACACCCTGCACCAGTACAGATTAGGGGTTGACCTGCTGGAAAGCAGCTTCATAGAGAAGGACCTTGGTGGTTGATAAGTTATCCGTGGGACAGTAATATGCCCTTGTGGCCGAGAAGTCAGGTGCATCAAGAAAAGTGTGTCCAGCAGGTCAAGGGAGTCCCTTCTCCCTCTCTACTCTGCTCTAGTGAAACCACATCTGGAGTATTGTGTCCAGTTCTGGGCTCCCCAGTTCAAGGAGGAGGGGGAGATACTGGAGAGTATCCAAAGGAGGCTATGAGGATGATGAAGGCACTAGAACATCTCTCCTATGAGGAAAGGCTGAGAGATCTGGGGCTGTTTAGCCTGGAGAAGAGAAGACTGAGAGGGGATCTGATCAATGTTTATAAATATCTGAAAGGTGGGTGTCAAGAAGAAGGTGCCAGTCTCTTTTCAGTAATGTCTTCTGATAGGACAAGGGGCAATGGACACAATCTGGAACACAGCAAGTTCCACCTCAACAGAGGGAAAACTTCTTTGCTGTAAGGGTGCTGGAGCTCTGGAGCAGGCTGCCCAGATAGGTTGTGGAGTCTCTTTTTCTAGGGATTTTCAGGACCTGTGTGAATATGTTCCTGTGTGACCTACCCTAGGTCTTGATGATCTCTGGAGGTCCCTTCCAAGTTCTGTCATTCTAAGATGATGTAGGCAGCTTGTTTTTTAAAAAAACTTTTCCTTCCGCACTGCATAAGCATATGAGAGTCATGGGGATGCACACCTTTCCCTGAAGCCATGGCTGAACTGGTCACTGCCAGAGGCAGGAGTGTAGAGCTGTGAACTAATCTGTTTGGCAGTTCTGTTCCTGAGCTCTTCTCACTGCTGGAACTCATAGTGCTGGAAGGACAGCCTGAAGGCTAAACACCTGCTTGTTGGAACCTTCACAACTTCAGAAACACTGTTTTAATTTTAGTAAAGGGAAAAGGTGATGTATCTTGATGTTTGTTTTGAAAACACACAAAGTCCAACAGCATCCTAGCCTGGATCAGCAATAGTGTGGCCAGTAGGACCAGGGCAGTGATTGCACCCCTGTACTCTGCACTGGTGAGGCAACAGCTCAAATCTTCTGTTCAGTTTTGGGCCCCTCACTCCAAGAAGGATGTTGAGGTGCCAGAGTGTGTCCAGAGAAGGGCAATGAAGCTGGTGAAGGGTCTGGAGAACAGGTCTGTCAGGAGCAACTAAGGGAACTGACATTGTTTAGTCTGGAGAAAAGTAGGCTGCTGGAAGATCTCATTGCTCTCTACAACTCCCTGAAAAGAGGTTGGAGTGAGGTGGGGGTTGGTTTGTTCTCCCTAGTATCAGGTGATAGAAGGAGAGGAAATGATTGAAATTGCGCCAGGACAGGTTTGGGTTGGATATTAGAAAAAAATTTCTTGCTGACAGAGTTGTCAGGCACTGGAACAGACTGCCCAGAGGGATGGTGGAACACCCTGGAGGTGTTCAAGAAACATGTGGGCATGGCATTTCAGGACATGGTTTAATGGCCGTGGTGGTGTTAGGTCAATGGTTGGACTTGGTGATCTTAGAGGTCTTTTCCAACCCAAAGAATTCTATGATCTATGTAAAATATCATACCCTGACTGGTTTCACTGAGTCTCCATATGTACTGGCCAGAGCTGGAAAAGATGAGGAACAGAATCAAGGCTACCTCTTATCTGCAAATCTCAAATGTCTTCACTTTCAAATCAAATCCACTGTGTAATGTAAATGTTATTAAACAGGGATGACTTTGTACTGTGTTCACAACTGGGAAAGTAACCTCTTCTCTCTTTTGATTTCCAGGGTCTGGCTTATTTGCATATGAAGGGCAAAATGCATAGAGATATCAAGGTAATTTGGAACTTTGAGAAACTCAGCTTCAGCTTTCTAGAGCACAAAAATATTCCTGATAAAGATTTTGAACTTTCAATTTATTATGTTTTAGGGTGCAAATATTCTACTAACAGACCATGGGGATGTCAAATTAGGTAAGTTGACTGAATTTAAGACTGAAAGCAAATGGAAATGTTTTAATTTGATGAATCAAAAGGTACTGTGCTGGCAGCTTGGATTTAGAAAGTTGCCTTTTGCTTTTATCATTCCATTAAGAGAAAAAAATGACCAGAATGTAGAGACCATGCCCTCCAGCAGGAACAGTTAGCTTCTGGAAGGCTTTGTTTTGTGCTGCACAGCAAATGCACAGCAAAGATTAAGCTTGCTATAAAGGATAAAGCATAATACAGCAGATCTGTGTTGTTGGAGTCAGTTTTATTAGGGACCCTTCTCAGTGGCATGAACCTTTGGGTGCTTCACTGTGGGGTGTGAAGGGTCTAAAGCACAAGTCTTGTGAGGAGCAGCTGAGGGAACTGTGGTTGTTCAGCCTGGAGAAAAGGAGGCTGAGGGGAGACCTTCTGGCTCTCCACAACTCCCTGAAAGCAGGTTGGAGCCAGGTGGGAGTTGGTCTCTTCTCCCTAGTAATAGGTGATAGAATGAGAAAAAATGGCCTGAAATTGCACCTGGGGAGGTTTACATTGGACATCAGGAAAAATTTCTTCCCCAAAAGGATTGTCAATGCTTGGTACAGGTTGCTCAGAGCAGTGGTAGAGTCCCCATCCTTGGAAGTGTTCAAAAAACTTGTAGATGTGGCACAGAGGGACGTGATTTAGTAGTGACTTGGTAGTACTGAGTTAATGGTTGGACTTGATGATGTTTCCAACCTTGATGATTCTGTTATTTTTCTTATTTTGGGGCAGTAGTTGTTGATAGAAATTGTATATCCATGGGCTTGAGTACACATGAGATGAAAAGTTTGGGTTCCCTTATAAATAATGTATTTTTTCAAGCCTTGAAGCATCCGAGGTTTCCCTGGAATATGCCAGTTTGGGGTTACCTGGGTTTGTTCCTAGCTGGGATGGCAGTTCTCCCTCAGAGCCTTCAAGGATTCTTTGAGAGAGACAGCATCTCCTGACCCTGGCAGACATCCTAGGAGAAGGAATGGGATGCTCATCAGCTGACTGTGTCTGGTGTTGGAATCAAGGCAGTGGTGCATTAGCTGCATGGCTGCCCTTCAGGAAAGCCGTGTGGTTCAACACTTTTTCTCCCCTGTGGTGAGCCAGGAGTGCTCTGCTAGGGAAGTCCAGCTTTTTAAAGAGGAAGGGGAAAAAAACACAACCCAAGAATAAAACCCTGAAACTGGCAGGAGATCCCACTAACTGCATTAATCATGGGTCACGGACAGATACCTTCCATCTGCCTGCTGAGCTAGGTAGATTTGCTCACAATTACCCTCCAGCTATCATACTACAAATGCAATAAAAATAAAAAGGACTTCATATGTAACACAGAAACAGTGCAGCTTCCAAAGCATGATGCAGTTTTTCCTCTTGAATATTAAATGGAATATCCACTATATTCTGGAAGGTTGCTTGGTCGCTCTGTTGTGAGATGGAAAAAATAGCCCAGGGTCATGAATGAGCTGGATGGAGAAACTGAAGTTTTCGTTTTGTCAATGATTACCGATAGCTAAAGGGTAGGGGGCAAGAGAATGGGTCCAGGCTCTTCTCAGTGGTGCCCAGTGCAGTGACAGGACAATGGGCAGTGGGCACAAACTGGAACCCAGGAAGTTCCATCTGATCAGGAGGAAAGTCTTTCCTGTGAGGGTGGCAGAGCCCTGAAGCAGGCTGCCCAGAGAGGTTGTAGAGTCTCCTCTAGAGAGATTCCAAACTCACCTGGACATTCTGATCCTGGCCAAGCTACTTTGGGTGACCCTGCTTTAGCAGGGGGTTTGGAATAGATGATCTCCAGGGGTCCCATCCAACCCCCAATATGCTGGTATTCTGTGATGTAAAGTCACTGCAGATACTAGCTGATCTTTTTATTAATCTTTAAATGTTGAAGCTTAATGATTTTTTACTTTGGATGAGAAAAGTGATTAATAACAATTTTCTTTTCCAGCTGACTTTGGTGTAGCAGCAAAAATCACAGCCACCATTGCGAAGAGGAAATCATTTATTGGTACCCCTTACTGGTAATGAACTACTTTGATTGCTGTGGTTTATGCAAGGCTGAATTTGTATTTGTGCCAAGAGTTGTAAAGTGCACACACCGAAGTTTACACACAGAATTAGACATTAGGAAGCAATTCTTCCCCATAAGGGTGGTGAGACAATGGAACAGGCTGCCCAGAGAAGCTGTGGAGGCTCCGTCCCTGGGAGTGTTCAGAGGCAGGTTGGATGGGGCCTTGAGTAACCTGGTCTAATAGGAGGTGTCCCTGCCCATGTCAGGGGTGTTGCAACTAGATGATCGTTAGGATCCCTTCCAACCCAAGCCATTCTATGATAATAAATTCCCATTTTTCTAAGCAAAATGTCCAATGGTTGTAAGTCTGGGAAGTAAAAATTGTTGCTATTTGGGGCTGGATTGCTGTTTCTCCCAAGTTCATTAGTGCAGAACATTCTCTACTTCTTCTGGACCTAAAGCTCATTTAATTGTTCAGTAACTTTTTACTCCTTTAGAGAATAAGCCAAACATCTTTTCAGTCCCCGTGCAGAAAAAATGGTGACAAACCCCAGATTTTCAATTGTCTTTTCATCACCTTTACTGATTAATGTCAGTGCAGGACAACATTTAATATGCAAATATATCATTGTGAATCTTGAGCTGGATTAGATGTGCAAATCTCTCTGCTGTCAGTTTCTGGTATCACTGTGATGCAGCTGAGACGCCTTGGGCAGTGTTCTTGGTGTAGACTGAATGTGTACCTACAGCTTAATGCTGCCCTCTTTATCCTGATGGAGAAGGGGGACTGAGGGAAGCCATTAAAGCATTTCACCAGAAATCATGAGACTGGTTTGATTCCTACCACTGACATCCAGCCCATAAGCTCCAGTGAAATGTGTCACCTCACTGCTCCAGTTCCCTGATGCTGGCTGAGGGGGACATGAGGCTTTTCCCTCAGTTAGGCTTTTTAAGGGAGGTCCTACCCTAGGGTTATTCCTTATCCTGGGCTGCATCGAAAGAATTGTGACCACCAGGGCAAGGGAAGTGCTTCTCCCACTCTGCTCACATGAGGCCCCACCTGGAATACTGAGTCCAGTTCTGAGGCCCCCATCACATGAAAGGCATGGAACTGTTGAGGCGGGTCCTGAGGAGACCACAAAGATGATCAGAGGGCTGGAGCACCTCTCCTATAGGATCAGGCTGTTCAGCCTGGAGAAAAGAAGGCTCCAGGGAGACCTTCCAGTACCTGAGGGGGGCTACAGGAGAGCCAGGCAGGGAGTTTTTACAAAGACTTGTTGGGATAGGATGAGGGGGGATGGATTGAAGCTAGAGGAGGGCAGATTTAGGCTGGATATTGGAAAGAAATTCTTTATAGTGAGGGTGGTGAGACACTGGAACAGGTTGCCCAGGGAGGTCATGGATGCCCTCTCCCTGGAGGTGTTCATGGCCAGGTTGGACAATGCCTTGAGCAACCTGGTCTAGTGGAAGGTATCCCTGCCCATGGTAGGGAGCTTGGAACTAAATGATCTCTAAGCTCCCTTCCAACCCAAACCGTTCCATGAATCTATGAGTCTGTCTAACATGCTTTGTGCCTGCTGTGTGTGGGCACTGCTCAGAAGCAGGTGGTGCTCTCCCTAAACAATGCTTTTTGCTTTGAAAGGATGGCCCCAGAGGTTGCAGCAGTGGAGAAGAACGGCGGATACAACCAGCTGTGTGACATCTGGGCCGTTGGCATAACAGCGATTGAACTGGCAGAGCTTCAGCCACCCATGTTTGATCTTCATCCCATGAGGTCTGCTGGCTAGGGACCCTCTTCAGGCCCAATAGATACACTTTAACATTCTCCATAGCTTAGAAACTCACACTAGGGTTCCTTCATCGGTCATCTACTTTTTCTTGTGTGAGCTGTAGCTGAATTTAAGATGAGTCTGAAGTCTCAGACTTAAATTTAGAATTTAAATTATCCCTTAAATTGTTAATTTAGCACCACCACTTTGTAGTGTCGTCAACAACATGAATAAAAGTGTAGTATAGTAAACCACTAGAGAAGCTGCAGCCTTATGTTTAACAGGATTATGCATGGAGATAAAGAGATTTTATTTAAAGATAAGAAGATCAAGAGCTTTATTCTGTCAGTCCTCTAACACAGTATAGGTTAGAATCCAGTTTCACCTTTATGATTCTTACCATAAAGTATTGAAGTGTTTAGATATTTTAATGAAAATGATTTTTTTTAACCATATAATAACATTATTCTTCTTTTACCTCTAGGGCTTTGTTTTTAATGTCAAAAAGTAATTTTCAACCACCAAAGCTAAAGGAAAAAGCAAAATGGTAGGTTAAACTCTTTCCTTTGTTCAGTATTCTGTAGATAATGTGGGAAAATTTGTCATGACTGGAGAATAGAGGCAGTGAAAAATAATATGTGCTACTTTTTAACTCGGGAGCCTAAGAGGTGATTTCATCTGCAAGAAGCCCATGGCAGGGGGATTTGAACTAGATGATGCTTAAGGTCACTTCCAACTCAAACCATTCTGTGATTTTATGAATCTTCTGACATGGCAGAAAGCAGCAGTGTGGGACAGGACAGCCCTACCTATGAAAATGGATCCCTGCTGGTGATCTAGAGGGAAATGAAATTGCCCTTCTTCAGCCCTCTTTGTATGTTCTAGGAAGAAAAAATGTTTTTATTCTTCCTCCTTAATTCCTATTACAGGGCATTTGCAATTCACAGTGGGGACAGGTAATGACTTAATCCTTCCATGGTTTCTTCATCCTGTGATACCTTCCCAGTGCCTGCAGGATTTTGTACCATGCTTGCTAATATTTTATTTATGAGCCTCAAACCAATTCTGACGTGCAGGATGATTTTGCTTATGGTGCTGCTGTGCAGTCTTTATACCTAGAGATGTTTGAGTGGGCAGACGTGTGCTAGTGGAAGGGAGAAAACACTTTTAAGTGCGTGTTTCCTGTATTGAAACTGCTCAGCGTAACCCCAGCCAATGTACTTTACTTCTCCAGTGCTGCCTTCTCAGATGCTAAGGCTGAAAGAGGAAATGTGTTTTGTAATGTCATGTGAGAGCAAGCAGACTTGAGCTGATATTGTCCCCAAGAGAGACATAAAAATGGTTGAGAAATTGTAGGTCCAGTCATAACATCAAGTCATAATTCAGATGTAAAAAGAGGAGATATGACACAGGCACCTAAGCTGTGCTGAAAATAGCCACAAAACATTTCGAAGAGTAACTTGAGTCTGTCTAGAGCATTGTATTTTATTTTCTTGCCTGTAGCCAAAACCAGTGAAATTGGTAAATTGGTAAATTGCCTGATTTTAAGGGTTTGCTGGGTACATACCTCGTCGTTTTTATTTCTGAGACCTAATTCCCTAGCAGTTGAAGATGGAAAAAGTTGAAATGGATCTCTGCATGTTTGATTTATTATCTGTTTGATTTATTACCTGTTTGAAGTGTTTTCCATGAACCAAATGATGTTTTTGTCCTGTTTTGTTAACTTGGAAGTGTAATTATTCAAGCCTGAGATGGGGTACCCAGGCAACATTTTAATTTAGCACATCCTTTTGTGGTCTGTTTAGTGACAACGTTAAAATCAAAAGAATCTTCTTGAAAAATTAACCATAACCCATTTTTCTTTAAGGTCATCAACATTCCATAATTTTGTCAAAATAGCACTCACGAAAAACCCAAAGAAGAGACCCACAGCAGACAGGCTGCTTTCTGTAAGTGACACAAAACATTTAGTGACATCAACAAGAGATCTCTTGCTTCAAAGTGAGCAACAGATCTATAGCAAAGCAAACTGTAACTATGGTCCTCTTCTGATCTTACAACTAGGATGGTTAAATCTGAAGGAAAGACACTGGTCAGGTGTAGCAAGGTTTTGTGCAAAACTTTTATGTGATTTTTGGTAGGAAGGATTCCAGAACTTTGGTTCATGTTTTCTCTTCAGCCTTGTCCTTTCTCCTCCCCCTCTACTCTGCCCTAATGAGGCTGCATCTGGAATATTGTGTCAACTTCTGGGCCCCTCAGTTCAAGAAGGACAGGGAACTACTTGAAAGAGTCCAGCACAGAGCCACAAAGATGATTAAGGGAGTGGAACATCTTCCATACAAGGAGAGACTGAGGAGCTGGGGTTTTTTAGCTTGGAGAGGAGGAGACTAAGGGGTGACCTCATGAACGTTTGTAAATACGTAAAGGGTGAGTGCCGAGAGGATGGAGCCAGGCTCTGCTTGGTGATGCCCAATGACAGGACAAGGGGCAGTGGGTGGAAGCTGAGGCATAGAACTTTCCATGGAAACAGGAGGAAGAATTATTTCACTGTGAGTGTGACGGAACACTGGAACAGGCTGCCCAGGGGGGTTATGGAGTCTCCCTCTCTGGAGATATTCAAGACCTGCCTGGGTGCCTTCCTGTGTGATCTGGTATAGGTGATCCTGCTCTGGCAGGGGGGTTTGGACTAGATGATCTCTTGAGGTCCCTTCCAGCCCCTAACATTCTGTGATTCTGTGCAAGTGAGTGTCTCAGCCTCTTGGATATAGCTGCAAAGGTGACCTGTCACCTAAATAGAAAACAAATGTATTTAGTGTTGTTCATCTCTCTCGTTTTGGAAAAAAAGAGGCTGAAGGGAGACCTTGCTACTCTACAACTCCCTGAAATGAGGTTGAAGTGAAGGGGGGGTGGATTCTTCTCCCTAGTAACAAGTGATAGGACAAGAGGAAATGGCCTCAAGTTGCACCAGGGGAGGTTTAACTTGGACAGTAGAAGAAACTTGTTCACTGAAAGGGTTCTCAAGCACTGGAACAGGCTGCCCAGGGAGGTGGTTGAATCCCCATCCCCAGAGGTATTTAAAATGTAAAGATGTGGTGCTGAGGGACATGGCTTGGCATCAACCTCAGGGTTCAGTAACATTCTACATTGGCTGTTTATTAATGTTACATAGCAATTGATGTGTTCTAACTTGCTCTTTTCTGTACTTCCAGCATAGCTTTGTTGGGCAGCCTGGTCTTTCAAGATCTTTAGCAGTTGAGCTGTTGGATAAAGTTAATAATCCTGACAACCATACACACTACAGTGAAGTTGATGATGATGATTTTGAGGTGAGAACATCTTTTATTTTCTGTCTTTAGGTAAAACTGCCGTTTAAATAACCTGCTTTGCTTTGGGAAGGTAGGGTTGCAGCTTGATGGAACATTACTCCAACATTTCTGGCAGGAGAAGCCAGGAAATACTGCTGCAACTCTTGTCAAACTTATGCTCTGGGGCTAGAGAAGGATCCTGTGCATGGATTCTGCAAGGTTGAGGCTGGTCCAGAAGAGGCCATGAAGGTGATCTGAGGGCTTGAGCACCTCTCCTATGAAAACAGGCTGTGAGAATTGGGAATGTTCAGCCGGGGGAAGAGAAGGTTCTGGGGAGACCTTAGAGCGGCTTCCAGTATTTGAAGCGGGCTACAGAAGAGCAGGAGAGGGACTTTTTACAATGGCATGGATGGGTGATGGCTTCAAACTGGAAGAAGATGGATTGAGGTTAGACGTAAGGAAGAAATTGTTCTCCATGAGAGTGTTGAAGCACTGGGACACATTACCCAGAGAAGTTGTCGAGGTTCCATGCCTGGAAGTGTTCAAAGACAGATTGGATGGGGCCTTGAGCTACCTGTTCTAATCCCTTCCCCATGGCTGGGGTTGGAAATGGATGATCTTGAAGGTCCCTTCCAACCCAAACCATTCTATGATTCTGTTCTATGGGTGTATAGAAGGATCCTGTGCACAAACTGTGAGGCTGGGACAAAGGTGGTTACAGTGTATGACTGCAAGAACTCTTCTTTCTGCTTGTTGGTTTGGTAGTGGATTCAGATCCAACAAAGCCATACTGTTTTCCTCAGCTTCTCTGTTTCTGGCCCTTGCAGCCTCACGCCATCGTCCGCCATACGATTCGATCGACAAACAGGAACGTTAGGGCGGAAAGAACAGCATCAGAGATCAACTGTGAGTACCTGATCTGCTTTGCCTTTTCTGTGGTGTTGCCTTGGTTCTACCAGTGGAGGATGTTGGTGTTCTTCTGTTGTGCTCTCTGGAAAGTTTTTTCTGCATTGGCACTTCTGAGAAACAAAATCAGAAAAAAACAGCACATTGCAACAGGGCTACAAAGATGCTGAGGGACTTGGAGCATCGCCGTGAGGAGGAAAGGCTGTGAGACGCGGGGCTGCTTAGCCTGGAGAAGAGCAGCCTGAGTGAGGATCTTCTCAGTACTGGTCAGTAGCTAAAGGGCAGGGGTCAAGAGGATGGAGCCAGACTCTTTTCATTGGTGCCCAGTGACAGGAAAAGGAGCAGTGGGCACAAACTGGAACCCAGGAGGTTCCATCTGAAACGCAAGGAGACATTTCTGCTGTGAGGATGGCAGAGCCCTGGAGCAGGTTGCCCAGAGAGGTTGTGGAGTCTCTTTCTTTGGGGAAACAATCCTAACCCACCTGGACAGTGTGATCCTGGGCAAGCTGCTTTGGGTGACCCTGCTTTAGCAGGGGAGTTGAACTGGATGATCTCCAGAGGTCCCTTACAAGCCCCATTATGCTGGAATTCTGTAATTCTAATAAACATCAATCTTCAAGAATATTTTTTCCAAAATCACAATTAAAATTTAACTATTTCTGTCTCCTTTCATCTCATTGCTGCATCGCAAAGAGATGTGCAAACCTTGCACAAGCCTTTCAGGTCTGTGATTTCTTCCAGAGCCAGCAGCTTTACTCAAAAGGCCAAACCCACTAATAATGTGCAAACAGCAAGAAATGAGAGTGAGTTGATAATTAGGAGGACATACTTTCACATGAGGACATTGAGTGTCATGGTGTGATGAGAAAATACAGAAAAAGCTTAGCATTTTGTACTTGAGGGGAGATTTAGACTGGATATTAGGGAGAAATTCTGTACAGTAAGGATGGTGAGACACTGGAACAGGTTGCCCAGAGACGTTGTGGATGCCCCCTCCCTGCAGGTGTTCAAGGCCAGGTTCAAGGCCTTGAGCAACCTGGTCGAGTGGGAGGTGTCCCTGCCCATGGCAGGGTGTTGGAACTAGATGATCTTGAAGGTCCCTTCCAACCCAAACCTTTCTATCAATCCTATGAAACTTTTTCATGACCTTGTGATTATCTCTCCTGTCCAGGGTACATGGTAACATAATGCTTTTTTTTTTCATATAACTTTTTATTTTATTTTCAAAACTATCTTAATACATCATTTACTTGGATCTAAGTTGAAATTCTTAGTGTAAAAAAGGTAATTCTCTAGATTTGGACAAGCATCTTTTGTAGTTTCAATGTGTTCTGCTCCTCTGCATCTCCTACATCACACTTTTAGAAAGCTTGCTGTTAAAAAGTCTCTTTTTTATTCTCTCACATGCAGTAGCAGTAACATGTGGTTAGGCAGTTGCAGCTTTGTGTACTTCTGGTGTTTGCTTTTGGTCTGTTTCTTGTGGGTTTCATATTTGCAAACTTAAATATTTAGACAATAAGGCTGATATTTAAATGCTGACTGTATTTTGTAGGCAGATTAAGTCTTGTGTACATAACATTTGGATCTGTTACAACCTGTGTTTCACTGTAGTAAGCACTGGAAGAGGACTGCATGTAATAAATTGTAAATAAATTGTGCAGTAAATTAAAAGAAGACTATGTGTATTAAATTTGAATTTGTTATGTTTTGTAGTTGATAAGCTGCAGTTTGAGCCCCCTCTACGGAAAGAAACAGAAGCTCGGGATGAAATGGTAAGCAGAAGTTGATTTTTTTTCTTTCATTAAATCATCATTTCTTCACTGTTTTGTGGTTCAAGTCTAAGTAGAATGTCTCTGAAGTATCATCAGAAGACCACTCTGGGTCCCCCGACAGTTGCTATATTCTTAAGACCCTCCCTGCCTTGTGCAGAGTCATGCTCAGATGAAAAAAACCCAACAACATGAGCCAATTAATTTGATAATGTAAAGAGGCCTCTCAGCATTCGAGTCCCTGATCTTCCCATCGTCAGAGTTTATTTCCTGCTTGTTTCTTGGAAGGCCTCCAGCTTGCACACAGTCAGTTTTGCCCCTGTGAGCTGCTGCTGTTTGTCCCAGCCCTCACCAGTTTATTGCACATCAGCTAATTAATGTTCTTTGGGCTTAGGATGTGTCATGTACACAAAGGCTCCATTTTTTAATAAGTGTTGTGAACAGCAGCAGCTGCCCTTAGTCTGGGTTTGGAGACATCAGTGCTCAGCACTCCAGCAAACCCCCTTTCCTGTTTTTCTACTAGGTGGGTACAAGTCATCTTGGGTTTGAGTATGATTGATGAGATCTCTACTTTTAATTACCAGTGAGGTCCCCTCCACACCATGTCTAATAACAGGAATGATCCCAAGCTCTGCTGATGGCATCTCATATGAGTTTGGAGGTCGCTGCAGTATGTTCTCTTCCTGGGAGAATCTTGGAAGTGCCCTGAGTGGAAAATCCTTACTCAGTTTTCACCACTTGTGATACTGGCATTAAACCCAGGTGGAGGGGTCACTACCCCTGGAGGTGTTACAAGAAGCGTGGATGTGGCACTTGGGGATATGGTTTCATGGCCATCATGGTCTTAGGTTGAAGATTGGACTCAATGGTCATAGAGGCCTTTTCCACGCCAAACAATTCTGTGATTCTATAAACCATTTCCAGGTGCTGCTTGTAAATCCAAGTATAAGAAGAAGATAATTTTTCAGTAGTTGCTTTATAATTAGATTGTAAAATGTGATTTCCCTTGGTTTTACTGTTTATGGGTCATTCTGGAGGGCTTGGCAATCTCTCAGGCATCTTCACATGCTGTGGTTAAGGTATTTCAGTTGGACAGGAGGATAAAAATGACAGTTTCTGCATTTTCAGGTTGTGGCAGCTGGTGCTGACTTCGCTTCACATTGGAATCCTTTTGTTGATGGTGGAAGTAGCAAGTAAGTGCAGAAATTAAAACCATCTTTTGTTTCTGTGACTTCAGATGAGAGTTAAGCAAGAAAAATTGAGCTATGGTAGAAAATTAACCCATAAGACCTAATCCACTTCAGTATTCATGAAATTAAAGGAGATTTTACCCAGTATGCAGCTCTCCTTCTGCAGTTGGCTGGTCATTCTCTTAGGGAGTGGGTTTTAACCCCTTTTAACCAGCACCAGAGTTTGGTGTGAGTTTTTTGTTGCTCCCCAGTTGTAGATGGAAAAGGAAACGTAAGTTGATGCCCAGCACACTGAAATAATGCAGCCAAAGGCAATTTTCTGAAGCAAAGATGGAAACCTTGCAAAGGCTGAGTTCAGGATCCTGCACCAGCCTTGCGTTTCTGAGCTGTGGCTGTGGTTGTGACATCCTGTGACACTTCATGTTCACATACCTGCAGTCTGGGCCTTGCAAGAAAGGGAAGGAGAAAGCTGTTCTGAAGGTGTTCCCCAAGGCGCAGTGCTGGGACCAGTTCCCTTTAATATCTTTATCAGTGATGTGGATGAGGGAGGGGATTGAGGCACCCTCAGTCAGTTTGCAGATGACAGTAAGCTGGGAGGGAGTGTTGATCTGCTTGAGGGTAGGAAGGTTCTACAGAAGCACCTGGACAGGCTGGATCAATAGGCCAAGGTCAGTGGGCTGAGGTTCAACAAGGCCAGGTGCTGGGTCCTGCGCTTGGGTCACAACCACCCCATGAACGCTCCAGGCATGAGGCTGAGTGGCTGGAAACAGCCTGGTGCAAAAGGACTGGGGGGTGTTGGCTGACAGCCAGCTGAAGATGAGCTAACAGTGTGCCCAGGTGGCCAGAAAGGCCACCAGCATCCTGGCCTGGATCAGCAATGATGTCACCAGCAGAACCAGGGAAGTAGTTGTGCTCCTGTACTCAGTACTGGTGAAACCACACCTTGAGTATCAGGTCCATTTTTTGGCCCCTCACTCCCAAGAAGGACATTGAGGTGCTGGAGCATGTCCAGAGAAGGACAACAAAGCTGCTGAAGGGTCTGGAGAACAGGTCTGGTGAGGAACAACTCGGGTTGTTGAGCCTGGAGAAAAGGAGGCTGAGGGGAAATCTGGCTCTTTACAACTCCCTGAAAGGAGCAGGATGATGGTTGGTCTCTTCTCCCAAGTAGCAAACGACAGGACAAGATGAAATGCCCACAGGCTGCACCAGGGAAGGTTTAGGCTGGACATTAGAAGAAGCTTCTTCCCTGAGAGGGTTTGGAAAGACTGGAACAGGCTCCCCGGGGAAGTGGTTGAATCCCCATCCCTGGAGGTGTTTCAACAATGCAGAGATGTGCTGCTGAGGGACATGGTTTAGTGGTGGACTTGGTCATGTTAGGTTAGTGGTTGGTCACGATGATCTTAAAGGTCTTTTCCAGCCAAAGCAGTTCTCTGATTCTGTGTTGTAGCACATTCAGAACAACTTCACTACTGCTTCTGCTGTGCGTGTCTGATCTCAAATACAGTCACGTCCTGTTTGGGCTGAAATGTTGTAGGTGTAGATGTGCTGTGACTGATCTCCCCTGGGGTAAAGCAAGCCTGAAGTAAGGGAGCAAAGCTCTGTCCAAACTGGGACTAGGATTTATTAGCTTTGTGGCTCCTTTTTGCTGCAAAATATTGGATTATGCCTTTTTTAGACGATCTGGATTTGCAGAGAACCTGGAAGTTCAGCAATACTGCTGCACATATGTTAGGAAAGATGGTATTTGAATTGAAATAATTGCTCAGCCTGAAGAGCCTGTTTCCCATCTTTATTTGGAACTGAGCAGCAGACAGTGAGTGTTTCTGGCTTTTTTTTTTTTTTTTGCAGATAAAGCCTTGCATAAGCTGTCAGCTGACATTACAGCCCCCTGGAAAGCTGGCTGTGTCACTGACATCACCCATGCTTGGGTCTTTTTAAGTTCAACCTCTTTTTTGTTCTTACTCATTGTAGTAAAAGCTTAGGGTGGGTTTTTTAGGTCCTGCAGTAACAACAGCAAGCCCTTTCCTTCCTCTCAGGCTTTGTTTGTGTGACCCTGAGGAGCTGCAGATTGAAGGATTCTATGCAGACAGCTGGAATCTGCAGAGTCGAAGAGCAGGGAGGGAGGGAAACTCCTCCTGACAAAGTGACTTCTTGATTTGATTCTGTTTCTGTAGCCTTATTACCATGGTGTATTAAAACCAGACTTAATATAGCTGTAGCAAATGTTTCCAGGGCTATAGGTGGGTAAATAGATACAGATTTAAGATTGAAAAGACAGGCATAAAGTTACTGGATGGTGAATCCGTGCTGCTTACTTGGAAACCACTTCTAGTTGGAAAGATAAACAGGAAATGCACAGCTCCTCTGGCCCAGCAGTTCTGAGTAACGCCAGGAGTGCACAGAGAGAATGTCTGCTGGGGATTCCTCACTTCTCCTGCCCTTTGGCTGTTATCAGAGTGAATGGTGATTGATAGTCTCAGATTGCATTGGGTTGGAAAGGACCCTCAAAGATTATCTTGTCCAAACCCCTTGAAGTCAGCACAGACACCTCCAGCCAGGTCAGGCTGTCCAGGACCACATTGAGTCTCATCTTGAGTACCTCCAGGGGCAGGGCCTCAACCATATCTCTGGGCAACCCGTTCCAGTATTTCACCACTCTCCTTGTACAGAACTTCCCCCTGATGTCCCACCTAAGAGAGACACAAGTACCACAAGAGAGACGCAGGCCTGCTAGAGCAAGTCTAAAGGAGGCCACCAAGATGATCAGAGGGCTGGAGCACCTTTTCTATGAAGACAGGCTGAGAGAACTGGGGCTGTTCAGCCTAGAGATGAGAAGGCTCCAGGGAGACCTTAGAGCATCCTTCCAGTACCTGAAGGGAACTACAGCAAGGCAGGGGAAGGACTGTTTAGAAGGGCTTGTAGTGATAGGAGGAAGGGCAATGGTTTGAAACTGGAGCAAGGTAGATTTAGGCTGGACATCAGGAGGAAGTTCTTTACAATGAGAGTGGTGAAATACTGGAACAGGTTGCCCCAGGGGTGTGGTCTCCCTGTCCCTGGAGACACTCAAAATGAGACTCTGTGTGGTCCTGGGCAGCCTGATCTGTTTGGAGGTGTCTTTGCTGACCGCAAGGGGCTTGGACAAAATGATCTTTGAGGGTCCCTTCCAACCCAGTGCATTCTGTGAAACTGTATGAAATGCCAAGAGATGGGACAAGCAGGAATAGCCTCAAGTTGTGCCAGGGAAGGCAGAGGTTGGACATGAGGAACAATCTCTCGTCGAAAAGGGTTGTCAAGCCCTGGAACAGGCTATCCGGGGAAGAGGAATTTCAAAGCCATGTAGATGTGGTACTGAGGGATATGGTTTCACAGTGACCTGGCAGTCCTGGGTTAACAGTTAGACTCTACGATCTCAAAGGTCTTTTCCAACCAAACCAATTCTGTGATTCCACGAAACGAGAAAGGGCTTAGTGCAGTGAGCAGGAGAGGGAAGTGCTTTGTTTTGAAGAGGGCTGGGAGCTGCTTGTTGTGAAGCCAATGACATCACCGCTCGGTTTAGTCGCACGTGCCAACCTCGGAGCAGAGCTCTTAATTGTATGAACATTTCACCTAGGGGACTGCTTACCAAATTTGGCGATGGCTTTGAAGATATTGAAGAGTGAGTGGACCTCCTTCCTGTGCAGTTGTGTTTGACCCCCTGTGGCGCTCGCTAAAGCAGGCAGCCTTCTGGCAAAACCTCTTCCCTTAAAGTGCTGCAGGCAGCTTTGCCACTCATCAAAAAGGGAGGGCTGGCTGCACTCAAAGGTCTAATACATGCTTGACTGTTTAGCTGATCCTCAGGAGAATGTCTGCAGAGCAATGCTTCCTTCCCTCCCTCTCCTTCTTGAGGTTGTCTTTGAGTGCCTAATGCTCTAAAGCAGATTTTGTGTTGATTAATCCATCGATCATCAGCCAAGCCTGGTAAAGACAGGATGTGAAGATGTTCCTGCAGAGCTCTGGTGGAGTATGTGCAGCTCTTCTGTTGCCCAAACATTGGTTTGATCCAGAAGGAAAGCTGCAAACTGCACCAAACTAGTCCCTGAATGTACATTTCTTTGCTAAATGCCAGTAGCCTTCAGCAGAAGTTGCTCTGTAACCTTGGCATTTCTGAGAGCACAGGAATTTGTCAATCCCCACCACTTCTAACACAATTAATGTGCTTTTCCCCCTCCCTCTTGGACTTGTAGTTTAACCCTGTTAGTGCAAAAGCTGTGACCCATCCTTCCTGTGCATCTTGCTTGTCTTATTGACAGTCTGTGTTCTCCAGTAATTCTGTTTGTGTTGGTGGTTTAACTAAGACAATGCTGCACCTTCTCATTGTAGATCAACGCTAAAGCGAGCTGGACCACCTCCGCTACCTCCAAAGGTAAGAGATGGTGGCCTTTAGGAATTATAGGCAGCAAACAGCTTGCCCAGAGAGGTGGTAAATGCTTCATCCCTGGAAACATTCAAGGTCAGGTTGTACAACTTTGGAATCTTGGTGGACAATGAGTTATTCATGGGCCAGCAATATGCCTTTGGAGCCAAGGCAGCCAATGGGGCGCATTAAGAAGAGTGTGGCAAGCAGATTGAGGGAGGCTCTCCTACACTTCTACTCTACCCTGCAGAGGCCACATCTGGAGTACTGGGTCCAGTTCTGGGCTCCTCAGTTCACAAGGAACAGGGAAATGCTGGAGAGAGTCCAACAGAAGGCTGCAAGAATGATGAAAGGACTGGCAGGTCTCTCTTATGAGGGAAGGTTGAGAGACCTGGGGCTGTTTAGTCCGGAGAAGAGCAGCCTGAGAGGGGATCTGGTCAATGCTCAGCAAGAGCTAAAGGGTAGGGGTCATGGAGAAGGGGCCAGTTTCTTTTCAGTGGTGCTCTGCAGTAGGATGAAGGGCAGTGGACGCAAACTGGAACCCAGTAAGTTCCACCTCGACATCAGGAAGAACTTCCTTCTTGTGAGGGTGCTGGAGCCCTGGAGCAGGCTGCCCAGAGAAGTTGTGGAGTCTCCTCCAGAGAAATTCCAAGCCCACCTGTATACCTTCCTGTGGGGCCTGCCCTAAGTGATCCTGATTTAGCTGAGGGGTTGTACTAGATGATCTCCAGAGGTCCCTTCCAACCCCTATCATTCTATGATTCTGACAGGGCTCTGAGCCACCTGCTCTAGTTGCAGATGTCCCTGCTGCCTGCAAGGACTAGATGACCTTTAAAGGTCCCTTCCAACCCAAACCAGTCTGTGATTCTATTCCACGGAGCTCTGCTTGTGCAGCCTCAGCAGCACCTCTGTCTCATGCTCTCAGCAGGTTATAAACTCTGTTAAATTCCATTTGCTAGCAGGCTTTGGGCAGCTTCCTATTTTATGCTGACTTGCAGTCTGCACCATCTCAGCCTCCAGGGACTTGCAGCCTTGTGGGCCAGCCTAGAGAAAGTGACTTACAGGTATTTTCCCCAGCATGCTGCGTGGGATGTGCTCTTGTTCAGCATTCTGCCTGCTGCTGTGGTTTTCCGTCTGAGAAGGAATCTCTCATAGATTGTTCTGCTGTCAAATCTCTTTTTTCAAAGGCCGATGTGGGTTTTGTGTGTATAGAAGCAGACTGATTTGAATTAAACTTGTCTCAAGGCCTTAGAAGAGGTTTCCCAGAGAGGTTATGGAAGCTCCAAACCTGGAAGTGTTCAAAGCCAGGCTGGTCAAGGCTTTGAGCAACCTGGCATAGTGGGAGGTGTCCCTGCCCGCAGCAGGGACCTTTAAGGTCCCTTCCAACCCAAACTGTACTATATGAAGTTCCTTCTTTCAGGTGCCATTTCACAGGTAACCTCCACCTCTGTGGTTTGTTGCAGCCAAGAATAAACAGTTATCCTGAGGAAAACCTTCCAGATGATGAGAAATGTCAGACCATAAAACATTTCCCAGACTCTCAGAACAGAGCTCCACCAGCTCACAGGAGACAAAGCATCCCAGTTTGTGGAGCTCAGACTGATTCTTCTTCAGTTGGAATGACCAGCAGCATGAGCAGCCCTGGATTGCTCACAGCTAGATACAGCGACCTAGGTAAATGTTACACGTCCTAAAGGTGACTTGCTTCCTCTGGAAGGAAATCTGCACAAGAGGCAGCTGTGTGCAGCACATTTTAGTGGTTTGCTATGCAAGCTGATCATGAGGCGCAGTCTCCTGGGCTGCATCAAGAGGAGTGTGGCCAGCAGGTCAAGAGAGGTGATTCTGCCCCTTCACTCTGCTCTTGTGAGACTCCACCTCAAATACCACACCCAATTCTGGTGTCCCCATCATAAGAAGGACACAAAATTGTTGGAGAAAGTCCAGAGGAGGACCATAAAGATGATCCAAGGGCTGGAGTGCCTCTGCTGTGAGGACAGGCTTAGGGGATCTGGGGTTGTTCAGCCTGGAGAAGAGAAGACTCTGGAGGCACTTTATAGTTGCCTTTCAATAGCTGAAGGGAACCTACAGGAAAACTGGAGAGAGACCTTTCATAAGGGTGTCTAACACAGGACAAGGGGGAATGGTGCTCAGCCGAGGGAGAGTAGGATTAGACTGGCTTTTAGGAAGAAGTCCTTCAGCACGAGGGTGGTGAGACTCTGAAATGAGTTGCTCAGAGAGGTTGTGGATGCCCCCTTCCTGGAGGTGTTCAAGGCCAGACTGCATGAAGCCTTTGGCAGCCAAGTATAGCTGAGAGGTGCCCTGACCATGGAATGGAGGTTGGAGTAGATGATCTCTGATGTCCCTTCCAATCTAAGCCATTCTATGATTCTGTGGATGCTGGTTCTTCTTAGAGTTATCACCCATGGTAGAAACATTGTTCCCTAAAGAAGGACTCTCAGCCAGTCAATACCATTCCTGTCCCCTGCAGGAACAGCATAAACCCAACAACTGTGCAGGGAGATTCTTCGCAAAGACCTTGCCACAGCTTTATTCTGGATTTGGACAATGAAAAGCATTGATTCCTGTATGGCTTAGCATGTGGGAGGGTGGCCAGCTGTCCTTGCAAGGGTTCAGCTACCTGAGAAGTGTAGATGGACGTTTCAGAGTTCACTTTGCCACTTCCATGAGACACGGGGGAGAAGAGAGAATAGGACAGCAGCTGTGTGGAGTGAGCTACAAAATGTGTCTGGGCTTCTTTTCAGGAAATGGGGAAGGGATGCTGAAACTCATTGAAGAAAATGCTGAAGGGTCTGGACAAATTCCTCAGCTGCCACGTAAAAAAGAGAAAAGAGATTTTCCTGTGAGTATGGCAATTCTCAGCCTGGTCTCACTGTCGTATTTGCTACTTTCATATCACGTGTGGGAGGAATTTTACGATCTTCCTTTCTTTCCACAGAAGCCAGCAATCAATGGTTTGCCTCCAACACCGAAGGTGCTGGTAAGAAATCTCATTTGCAGTAGCAGTTATTGGAAACCTGCTGTCGTGGCAGGACAGGGGACATGGAGACAGGCTGAGAGAGTTGAGGCTGTTCAGACTGGAAAAGAGAAGGTTCCAGGGAGACCTTAGAGCAGCCTACCCAGTTACTGAAGGGGGCTACAAGAAAGCTGGGGAGGGACTTTTTACAAGGACTTGTAGTGATAGGATGAGGGGGAATGAATTGGCACTGGAAGAGAGGAGATTTGGACTGGAGATTAGAAAAATTCTTTCCAGTGAGGGTGGTGAGACACTGAAACAGGTTGCCCAGGGAAGTCAGGGATGCCCCCTCCCTGGGTGTGTTCCAAGGCCAGGTTGGATGAGGCCTTGAGCAGCATGGGCTAGTGTGAGGTGTCCCTGCCCATGGCAGAGAGGTTGGAACTAGATGATCTTCAAGGTTGCTTCAACCCAAACCATTCTATGTTTCTGTGGCATGTCTCTAGATTTTCTATGTGTAACCAGTTACCTTTCATGTACTCAATCCATAATATTTGTTTCCTTCTCTTAAAAACTTCCTGTCACCATTTGGTCTGTATGTGAAGGGTTGGTTCCCTGAGTTGTGATCTCCAGTGGCAACCTCTGCTTAGTAACCCTTTCTTCACTGAAAGGCTTCTCAAACACTGGAACAGGGAGGTAGTTGAATCCCCTTCCCTGGAGGTGTTTAAAAGCCACAGAGATACGGTGCTGGGGGGCATGGTTTAGCACCAGCCTTGGTGCTAAATGGTTGGACTTGATGATCTTAAAGGTCTTTTCCAATCTGAATGATTCTCTCAAAGGGGGAGAGGTGACAGTGATTTAAGAGGGTGTTAGTACTTCAACATTCTAGCTTCTTTTTCTTTCATATGTCATTTTAATAAGCACTCAGCATTGTTCTTACACAGTAGGTACTTAAAATGGTCCATATCGTTCTTATATTCTTATATCATATCTTACAGTGTTTCTTAATGTACCTGTGAGAAGATTTGGAAGGCTCCATTGTAGCTTTGAGGGCAGATAAATCTGACACATGAGAGTTAAGTTTGTGTCTGTGAAACGAGAGCAGTGGTGTGTCCAGACATGTGCTAAATGGGCAAATGTCAGCAGAGAAAATGCTTTATATTGTAAAGCCATTTCAGGTTTCACTTTTGGTGGTGTTTCAGATGGGAGCCTGTTTTTCCAAAGTCTTTGATGGTTGTCCTTTGAAGATTAATTGTGCCACATCCTGGATACATCCAGATACTAAAGGTAAAGCTCTCTGAGGCTTGTATTTTAAACCTGCCTGATGACAAAGCAGTGATGAGCTGGTGGCATAATCCATTTCTCTTTGTTTGTTTAGATCAGTACATTATCTTTGGCACAGAAGAAGGCATCTATACTTTGAATTTGAACGAGCTTCATGAAGCAACAATGGAACAGGTGACTTTTGGTGTATTGAACACAGGGATTTGGGGATATTATGAAGCAAGAACATTTGGTGCTAGAGGGATGATGAGGATTAGAGGATAGGTGAGATACCAGGATTTGTGGCACAAAGTGATTTGCATCAGAGCTGGAAATGGAAGTGGAAAATTAATATTTCCCCCACCTAGCTGATATTTTGATTACTGCTTCTGTAACACTGCTTCTGAAGGAGCTCTTTGCTAAAACGTCTTTCTTCTTGGAGAAAACTACCTGCCCTTTCTCCTCCCCTTTATCTCCACTAGATGGCATATGGGTTCTCCACTGCCTGTTAGCAAAGCTCTCAGCCATTTAATTCATCTGGCCTTGCTATCACAAATGAATACACGTCTGCTTCCCTTTCCTTGGGCTCTTGAACCCTTTCTAAAACCGCCTCATAAATCCACAGCGTTATTAAATCTGCGGTTTTAGACTCAGGAGTTGCAGAATGTTCTTGGAAGGGAAGCGTTGGCAGATGCTGAAAATGGCAGTTGCTCAGATATCTTAATGTCTCTTTTTCCTTCTCTCTCCTGACTTTTGTGTGGTTTAGTAGGTTTCTGTAGCTGTGGTAGCTTTCTTTTTCTGCCTGTCATTCCTGACCAAGCTGGATCGTTCTATCTGTGATATCCCAGCCTTGCCAGTTGTCCCACTTCAGATCTGTGTTGCTAATTAAAAAAAAAATTAAAATGGAATTTTGCAAGTTTCAGGTGTGGAAGAGGGAAGAAACGAAAACTGTTTCAGATAGAGAAGGTGGCTAAGCAGGATCCAAAAGAGCGAATTAAAGGGGAAGCTGTAGTTGGAGCTGGGGGCTTCTCCAGTGTTGATCCCTGCAGGAACAGTGGTGCAGGTAGAGCAGGCAGAGAAAGCCATGGCTGGAAATTCCTCTGTGTTTTTATTCATGGAGTTATTTTCTTTCCTCAGTTATTTCCACGCAAGTGCACCTGGCTGTATGTTATCAATAACACCTTAATGTCCTTGTCAGGTAGGTACAAACAGAGGGAAAAGTGAGAAAATGATAACTGAAGAGAAACATTCAAAGTCTTCATTCAGTACACTGAATTTTGGTTGTACTGAGGTAGAAAACTGTGCATTGTTTCCTGTGTTTGTATGGGAAGCTTTGCTTTGAAAGTGGTTTCATGTGAAAGATTTTCAGAGATGAACCTGATTGTTTAGAAGTAGTAGAGCAGAGCCAGGTGTCTGCAGTGGCCCAACATATTTTTTGTTATTTATTTCATTTTAATTAGTTTGGAAAAGCACAGCACTTGGTATTTGTCAAACAAGAGTTACAGAATCCCAGCATGGAGGGGTTTGGAAGGGACCTCTGGAACAGAGTCTGCCACAGCAGGTTTCCCAGGATCACAATATCCAGGTGTGTTTGGAATCTCTCCAGAGAAGGAGACTCCACAACCTCTCTGGACAGCCTGCTCCAGGGCTCCAGCAGCGTCACACCAAACAATTTTTTTGTCCTGTTTAGATGGAACCTCCTGGGTTCCAGTTTCTGCCCCTTGCTCCTTGTCCTGTCCCTGGGTACCACTGAGTCTGGCCCCATCCTCCTACACTCCACTGTTTAGCTCCTGCTGAGCATTGATCAGGTCCCCTCCCAGACTGCTCTTCTCCAAGCTAAACATCCCCGGGTCTCTCAGCCTTTCCTCCTCACAGAGATGCTCTGGCCCCTCAGCATCTTTCTAGCCTTCAGTGGACTCTCTCCATTAGCTCCCTGTCTCTTTTGAACAGGGGAAGCCAGATCAAGAATTACAGAATCATAGAATTGTTTTGGTTGGAAAAGACTTCCCAGATCATGGAGTCCAGCCACCACCATGGCCATTAAACCATGTCCCAAAATGCTGTGTCCACACGTTTTTGAACACCTCCAGGGATGGTGACTCCACTGCCTCCCTGGGCAGCCTGTTCCGCTGTGTCAGCAAAGAAATTGTTCCTAATGTCCAATCTTCTTGTCCCTGTCAAGGCTGCAATTTGACTGAATGTGCCCAGAGAATTTTGAGTGTCCTCTTGCGTGATCTCTGAGCTAGAAGGGTCAGAATAAGGATGATCTTCATGTGTCAGAACAAAATTAGGAGGGGGTTAGTGTTGGTGATTATCAAAACATAATTGCAGGGTTTGATCACTCTTGGTGCAGCCTGACAGCATCTTTGGTGCAGACCACACTCAGAAAATAAATCCACCCTAACCCAAACCCAAGGAGAACAAGGTGTCTGTGATTTAGTACTAACCCAGCAGATTGAGTCTGGGGGGAAAAGGGATTTTTTTCATCAGTTGTCTTAGAGTAGGACATTGAGGAAGGAAACAGAGGCACTGTAGCACGCAGAGTGATTGTATAGAGTCAGAGAATCACAGAATGCCAGGTTGGAAGGGACCCCAAGGACCATCTGGTCCAACCCTTTTAGGTGCTAGTCTAGTTTAAATGAGATTTAAATGAGGTTTAAATGAGTTTAAATTGTAGGACTGTTTCTAAACATGTAGGGGGTTGTGTAACACCACTTCTGGTGATTTACAGTACAGAAACTATCCTGATGCAATTAATTGTTGTGCAAATACAGCCTTATAAAAATGTTTCCATAACCCTGACTTTCAGAGCTGCTTTAGTGGTGCTGAAAGGAACTTTGAGCTGAATGCTTTGTCTTCTCCATATGCATTAATATTGTCTTGGTTTTGTTTTCCTTCATCACTGGACTTGAATCCCCTGACACACATGGCCTGGTTTCTAGAAGGTAATTTTTGGATACAGAAATCTCTCTGAACCATGCAGCTCTCTGCTGGAGGCGTGGGTGCCACCTCAGTTGTGCTTTTCTCTCTTACAGGGAAATCCTTCCAGCTCTACTCCCATAATTTAATAGCTTTGTTTGAACAAGCCAAGAAGACAGGATTAGCTGCTCATATCCAAACCCACCGCTTTCCTGACAAAATATTACCAAGGTACCAGTCCCTCACTTCCTTAACAAGTGAATGTTGCCATAGATACTCTGTGCTGTTGAAGGGCCTTCCACTGCTGCTCTTGATGTATTTTTGTCATCGTTGTCATTCCAGGAAGTTTGCCTTAACGACAAAGATCCCTGATACAAAAGGATGCCACAAATGCTGTATAGGTGAGTAACGGACACTCAGCTGGTGGGTTTGTTCCCTGGCCTCCTGCCTTCAACTAATTTCTTTTCAATAAGCTCATAGTTAGTCCATTGATCAGAAAGCAGCACAGCTGTGGTGATTCTTAGTGCTGTGCCTGGCTGCTGCTTTCATTCTAATGAACGTGGGGTAAACATCTTAGTACTGCCCAGGGCAAAGGCAGTTTTCAGCTCAGCTCTTAACCGAGAGCAAGGTCCAAAGGGAAATCCTGGACTGGCAGGCAGCTGGTGGGTTGCACACGCTGAGTGCTGCTGAAGCTCTTGGTGATGAAGTTGATGTTTGGGATCACTGGCTTCAGGCTGCCACCAGACCAAACTGGTTCCTGTGACATGCAGCCTGCCTGCGACTGTAATGCTCGTTACAGGATCCCAGATTGTTGCACCTACACAAACACCCTTTCTGCTTTGGCACTTTGGCTCAAGTCTTGACCTTTTGGTGAGGCTGACTCAAAAAGAGTCTTTTCCACAAAAAAATAGAAACTTTTTCCAGACAAAAAAAGCGCATCTTTTTCCACACAACAAAAGGATTTCATTTCCACACAAAAATAATCTTTTTTTTCCACAAAAAAGAAACTTTTTAAAAATTTATTTTCTACAAAAAAAAAATCTTTTTCCGCACAAAAATAATCTTTCCGTACAGAAAGAAGGAATCTTTTTCCACACACAAAGAAGGAATCTTTTACCACACACAAAGAAGGAATCTTTTTCCACCACAGGCACACACAAAAAAAGAAAAAAAGGAATCTTTTTCCACAAAGAAAGGGCTGGATGTGAATAAAAATTATGTCAGCTTGGGGAGGAGTGAAAGATGTTGCTCAAGTTTGGGACATGGTTTAAGGGCCATGGTGGTCTTAGGCTGAAGGTTGGACTCTGTGATCTTAGAGCTCTCTTCCAACCAAAACAATTTTATTATTCTAAGGTCTGAATGCACACAGAAGTTAAAGCTTGTGAAATTACGGATTTGACTTTGGCTTCAGTGACTTTTGAACAGGCTTGGGCTTTCTGCAGAGTGAATGTCCTTTTGGAGTCTGGCCCTAGTGCTGGGTGAAACTCTACCTTTAGGCTCTTAAAAATGCTTAATCAGGGTAAAAAGTACATAGTTGCAAACTTGAATATCCTCTTTCGCTCACAACAGTGTCTGCAGTAGGCATGATTACAAGTTATTCCTAAAGGCCTGGTTGGATGAGGCCCTGAGCAATCTTGTCTAGTGGAGGGTGTCCCTGCCAATGCCAGGGGGATTGGAATTCGATGACCTTAATGGTTCCTTCCAATCCAAACCATTCTAGGAATATGTGAAGTCAGGCTGGTCTCACATCCACCTTAGCTTGAAAACAGCAACCCCCAATGTGTTTATCCCATCACTGCACTATAGCTGTCAAAGCTCACAGGGAGTTACAGGCCAGCTCTGCTGCTTGGGGATTTGTTTTTATTTCCATCTCAATTTGACCTAGAGCTTTCACTCCCCCTGCTCACCCAGCCCCAGGGAGGAGGTGGTACAGCTTTCCTGGCCACTCAGCATGTGACCTCTTTACTGGGACTCAAAGAATGTTAGTAGCGATTAATTATAAATATAATTGAGTTAATCTGGAATGTAGCAGAGTATTAATCACCATGGATGTTTGAGTGGCAAGCCAGAAGGCTTGGGTAGGGCAGGGCCAGATTCAGGCCAGGGCAGATTTAGACTGGAGATTAGGAAGATTTCTTTATGGTGAGAGTGGCGAGACACTGGAACAGGTTGCCCATCCAGAGCGGTTGCCCCCTCTCTGGAGGTGTTCAAGCCCAAGTTGGATGAGACCTTGAGCAACCTGGTCTAGTGGAAGGTGTCCCTGGCCATGGGAGGGTGGTTGGAACTACATGATCTTGAAGGTCCCTTCCAACCTAAACCATTCTGTGAATCTAGTGTGAAACTGATGCTATTTCTTAAGATAGCTGTAGGGGTTTTGTTCCAAGTATGCACTGAACTTCCAGGACTTACAAAGGTTCTTTTTTGTTTATTTTACACAGTACGGAATCCATACACAGGCCACAAGTACCTGTGTGGTGCACTGCAGTCTGGAATTGTTCTGCTCCAGTGGTATGAGCCGATGCAGAAATTCATGTTAATAAAAGTAAGTGTTTTATTTTCCTGCAGGACATTTCGTGTTAATCATTACACAGCTGTTGAAGTAACCTTTCCAGAGGTTGTAATGGAAAATACATCTCAGTCTAGCCCTGTTTGTGGCTTCTGAGCACTTGAAAATCTGGCTGGGCACAATTTGACTAAGAAAATCTTGTGACTGGAGTCAGTCAAGTGTTGGATCAAGCCCAGTACTAGGAAAAACAGACCAGCATGTGCCTCTGCCACAGCTCATGATGCCTCAGTAGCACTGAGAAACTCTTCCACATCTTTTACACTTTGCCCACATTCTTTTCAACTTTCTATTTCCAGGGTTAAAGGAAACTTTACAAATGCCATGTTCTGTCTTTTCCAGCACTTTGATTTTCCTTTGCCAAGCCCTCTGAATGTGTTTGAAATGCTGGTGATCCCTGAGCAGGAGTACCCCATGGTCTGCGTAGCCATCAGCAAGGGTACTGAACCGAATCAGGTAGTTCAGTTTGAGACAATCAACTTGAACTCTGCTTCTTCCTGGTTTACAGAAATTGGTGCAGGTAAGACTGTGGATCCCTCTGGCAATTTTTTTTCTGGTAACAGACAATAGAACATCCTGCCCTGGAACATCAGTAGTGTGGCCAGAAGGAAAAGGGAAGTGATCTGTGCTCCTGTACTGGGCACTGGTGGGGCTTCACCTTGAGTACTAGGTTCAGATTTGGATCCCTCAATCCAAGGACATTGAGGTGCTGGAGGATGTCCATAAGGGCAACAAAGCTGCTGAAGGGTCTGGAGAACAGGTTTGGTGAGGAGTGGCTGAGGGAACTGGGGTTGTTCAGCCTGGAGAAAAGGAGGGCGAGGAGAGACTTTAGCACTCTCTACAACTCCCTGAAAAGAGGTTGTAGAGAGTTGGGTATTGGTCTCTTCTCCCAAGTAACAAGTGGTAGGATTAGAGGAAATAGCCTTAAGTTGCAGTGGGGGAGGTTTAGGTTGGACATTACCAGAAACTTCTTCATTGAAAGGGTTCTCAAACACTAGAAAGGCTGTGCAGGAAGGTGGTTGAATCCCCATCCCTGGAGGTGTTTAAAAGATGCAGAGTTATGGTGCTGAGGGACATGGTTTAGCACCAGCCTTGGCAGAGTTTGATAACGGTTGGACTTGATCTGAAAGGTCTTTTCCAACCAAAATGATTCTGACTGCTGGATGTCCCTCGCTCAGAAGTCATTTGAAGCCCTTTAGGCTGGGCAGACTTATGCAGCTTCTCTACCTAAAGCTTACTGAAGCTGATCCCAAGGTTTTCTTGGGATGAGCAACCAACTCCAGTGTAAATTACCTTTCTTAGAAGACTTCACTTTTAGACACATGAAGACAGATGTTTTACTTCAGACATTTACTGCACTAGTAACACAGACCTGCTGATGAGGTTCTCTTTTATTACTGCATTCCATCTCCAGGGATCAAACTTCCTCCTCTCCCCACTTTCTTTCTGCATAAAGATTCACATGGATACATTCTTGTCAATCCTCCAGCCCTTGGGGGAGGCTTGTCCTCTTCAGCTGGCTATTAATAAGTAGAAGATTGTGTTTTATCTTGAAAAGCTTGTTGATATCTTGCAGATGCTTGTGTTAGAGATAGTTGTTCTTACAAGCTGTACCAAGAACCTCATTAATAAAAACTATTCAATCTAGTTTAATATCAGCACAATAATATTTCCAGATGTGGATTTATGGGAAAAGAGCAGAGGTTGGATTTTTAAGGAGCAAAGATTTCTTTAATGATTCTTTTTGCTCATTTTCATGCCTCTTCATGAAGGAACTTGAGTTGCTCTGCTGTGACATAAAATGTATTTTCTGCTAATAAGCAGTAGTGCTTTCATATGGAATGCTGCTGTGAACTGCTGGTTTGTCCTTAGCCCACATACTCCTCCCAGAACATTCCAGGATCATACAGCCTTAAAGAAAATTAAGAGAGTAACAACTATTGTAGATTGTCAGGCATTGAACAGCCTGTCTAGGGAGGCAGTGGAGTCACCATCCCTGGAGGTGTTCAAGAAACATGTGGATGTGGCACTGCAGGACATGGTTTAATGGCCATGGAGATCTTGGGTTGAAGGTTGGACTGGATGATCTTAGAGGTCTTCTCCAACCACAATGATCCTGTGATTCTGTAGCTCTTGATCTGGGCTCCCCAGTTCAAGAGAGACAGGGAACTACTGGAGAGAGTCAAACAGAGGCTGGTAAGATGCTGAGGGGCCTGGAGCATCTCTGTGATGAGGACAGGCTGAGAGACTGTAAAAGGGCAGCCCCAGAGGGGATCTTCTCAGTGCTAATCAGTAGCTAAAGAGTGGGGGGCAAGAGGATGTGGCTAAACTCTTTTCAGTGGTACCCAGTAACACGAGCAGCAGGTACGGAAGACTTGTAGCTGAAAAGGCTGCAGTAGCTGTTGAGAGTTGTAGGGGAGGCTGAGATCAGTTTTATGATGTGAGATTAAAACAACCCTGTTTCCTTTTTCCCAAGGCAATCAGCAGTTAGATGCCATTCACGTCACACAGCTGGAAAGAGACACTGTCCTGGTCTGCCTGGACAGTAAGTAACACATCTGGGTTGGGCAACTTAACTACACCCTGTGCATGCCATGGTTGTTAGTTGTTAACTCTCTGTAAGTTAATTTTTCTCCCTTCAGTACTAATTTGTGCTGGAATATTTCTGAAAAGGTAGAGTTGGGGCCTGTGAGATTTTTGATGTTTGGGATTCCTCTTTCCCTCTTCATGTTTGTATCTTTCCTGTTTCTTTTCAAAATGAAAAACCCAGGTCAGAATCAAACATTCAGGAGATTTCAACATTTCCCTGGAAAAAGAGACATCTGCCTGTGCTGGCAGCACGAAGAGCTCCTGCTCCATCATGCACATCAGCACTGCACACACACAGAATAAGCATTGAGATGACTGAGAGGGGACCTTCTCAATGCTCATCAATATCTAAACAACAGGGGGGCAAGAGGATCGGACCAGACTCTTGTCAGTGGTGCCCAGTGACAGGACAAGGGGCAGCAGGCACAAACCGGAACCCAGGAGGTTCCATCTGAACAGGAGGAAAAAACTTCACTTTTGAGCCCTGGAGCAGGCTGCCCAGAGAGGTTGTGGAGTCTCCTTCTCTGGAGGGATTCCAAACCCACCTGGACAGTGTGATCCTGGGCAAGCTGCTGTGGGTGACCCTGCTTTAGGGTCCCTTTCAACCCCCACCATGCTGGCATTCTGTGATACACAGTAATTATAACACTTGCCCCTCCCTCAGGATTTGAGGCCAGGTTGGATGAGGCCTTGAGCAATCTGGTCCCTGCCCATGGCAGGCAGGTTGGAGTTAGATGATCTTCAAGGCCCCTTCCAGCCCAAACCATTCTATAAATCCATAGTTCTCATGAGTCAGAGGTTAACACCTTAGTGAGAACTGTGAAGTGACTTGCTCTGCTTAAAATTTCCAAACTGTCTGTTGGATTCACCATTTGCAGGAAGGCTCTCAGTGGAGTCTAAAAGCACCAGGAGTCTATAAGGAGGTTTTCTATATTTACTTTGAGAGCCAAGGATGCTCTTGGATTCATGTTAGGCTAATACTAGATGTTGGGGTTTTGTGCCTGAAGGAGGGAATTAGCACTTTGTGCTTAAAGCTGTCAGTAATCCTTTCCAGCACTGGGTTTTAATTCTTGTTTTTCTCTTTTCCTTGAGAATTTGTGAAAATTGTGAATTTACAAGGGAAACTGAAGTCAAGCAAGAAGTTGGCCTCCGAGCTGAGCTTTGATTTCTGCATCGAGTCAGTGGGTAAGTGATTTGCTTCTCTGCTGTCTCTAAAGGACTTCAAAATTTAGAGGGATGAGAGTTGAAGGGTTTTCAGTAATCAAGACTGGCCCAGTGCACCCAGTGGGGCCTGACACTACTTAGAAGTTTAAGAATTCCCTATCTCAGAAACTGAGCTGCTTTCTGGAATCAATGTCAGCAGAGACACAACTTGCTTTTGTTAGCAGTTCTGTAGAACTTGCATTTCTGGGTTCTTCAGGCAACTTCCTTTCAGGAGAAGATCTTTGATGTAGGTATTTTGTATTTTAGCAGCAGCTGGTAGAGCAGGACACATGCTTTTATACAGTGTTTTGATTTAGATAAATCACAGAATCATAGAATTATTTTGGTTAGAAAAGACCTCCAAGATCACAAAGTCCAACCATCAACCCAAGACCAACATGGCCATTAACCCATCCTGAAGGAAGACCTTTTAATGAAGGCTGTGATTCTTCCCTGAGTTCTTCCATGTTCTAATTAACTGCTGTACTTGGATTGTCCAACATCTCCTGCTGAGACTTGCACAACATGGCTGGACCATTTCCTTTTCCTTCAGCTTTGAAGGAATTCATACAAAGAAGCATTTAACCCAAAGCCTTCTGCTTACCAGCTGAAACTGAGCAATCTGAGCAGCTTCAAGTGGTCTCTTGGGAATTCAGGGTATTAAACAACTCCTATGATTGCAGGGTTAAGAGGGGAGTAGCAGGTGAAGATCAGTCTGAAGCTGTTGTGAGAAACATTGCTCTAGGATTCTGCTGAGTGCCTTTGTTATCTCTGCTTAGGACATGGTCAGTACTGAGCAGAGACAAAGTGTGACTGGAAGGAATAGTGAAGGAAAAGAAGTAGGCTTTAGGAAAATAAAACATGGTGTAAACTATGTTCCTGTAACACTGCTTAAGGAACATCAGGCTCCTCATCATTTTCAGCAGTCTGGTAATTAAATCGTATCTGGTAGTGTTCTGTCTCCTCTCTTTGGCCCTGAATGGAAGACTCCTCCTGTTTTTCATACTCCTGTCTATTTTGAATACAATAATACAATAAATAATTTCCACAGTGTTTTGGCTGGCAGCATGTTTGTATGCTTCCTGCTGTGTTCTCCAGGATCATTAGGGAAAAAACAGCCCAGAGAACAGAAGGGAAAGGCAGGGAAGGAAAAGCCAAAGATGCCTCTCATGTCCTGGCAAACGGAAGTCTGAGTGGTGTGGTTTGGACTGCACGTTAAACAGTAACGTGTGCCTCAGATCCAAAGAGTCATTTCAGTCCAGTTTTTCTACTTGAGTTTGGTTCTTCTAACGGCCATGGTGGTCTTAGGTTGACAGTTGGACTCAGTGATCTCAGGTCAGACGATTCTGTGATTCTGCCTGCAGTTCAAGTCTCACTGTGTGCTTTCTCAACACGCTTCCCCGTCATCACTGCTGGTGAGAAATCCAGGTTCTGGTCTGATGTTGCGTTTCTCCTTTGCAGTGTGCCTTCAAGACAGTGTGCTGGCCTTCTGGAAACATGGCATGCAGGGTAAAAGCTTTAAGTCAGATGAAGTAAGTAACTTCCCAGGTTCTCCAAGTTTAATTTCTTCCTCTTCCTTATTTACCACTTGGGTCTTTGGCCTGTCTCACTGCTTCCCTTGGGAAAACAGTTGTGCTTCAGCTTGCTGGTTGCTTTCTCTGACTTGCCTGCATGGTAAAGCTCACACACATGACCCAGCTCTCTTTCCAAGAATATCAGTCAGACTCCTTCCAACTCAAGCCAGTAAGTTTCACTCTGGCCACTGAAATGAACCTAAAAGTCTCCACATTTTTCCCACAGGTCACCCAAGAAATATCAGATGAAACCAGGGTTTTCCGCTTACTGGGATCAGACAGGTAACTACCTTGAGGAAATCTTAATCTTTCTTTAAACCAGCTTTCTCCTTCCAGCTGGAACTGGCCTCCAGCCCACCACAGGTCTCTCTGGATCTGTTTCTACCTGCAGCAACCAAAACTTTACTTAGTGCTTGTATCTATGCCCAGAATTATTGCTGAGAGCTCCCCACTTTCCACTGCAGAGGCACTCTACACAAGTGTGTGGAGATAGAGTGAGAAGATGAGCAACAAGGAGCGATAAGAGCAGCCTTTGGCCTGTGGTGAGCCAGCACCCAGTGCAGCTCTGGAAAAGCTTGCTCCTGGCTTGGATTTTCCTGGTGGGCTATGAATTGTCTTGGCAGCTAGTTAAAAATAATCTTCTCTCCTCTGGAACTTGAGGTCTGGGTTAGGGCAAACTGGATCCCATACAACTTTTAATGCTCGGTGGCCTAAATTCAACCATTACCCCCAACATCCAGGTGATGCCTTCCAGCTACAGAGGCTGGGAAGAGAAAGGAAAAATCCCAAACTGGTTTGGGCTGGAAGGGACCTTTGAAGTCCATCTAGTCCAAGAACCCTGCAGTCAGCAGGGACATCTGCAACTAGAGCAGGTTGCTAAGAGCCCAAAACAACCTGACTTGGAATAATTCCAGGGATGGAGCATCCACCACCTCTCTGGGCAATCTGGGCCAGGGTCTCACCGTCCTAAGAGTCAAAAATTTTGTTCCTTAGATCTACTCTGAATCTCCCTCTGTTAGTGTAAAAGATTATCTGGTTCCAACCCTCCTGCCATGGGCATGGGGAGAACTGTTTAGGTTAGTGGCTGATGTTTATCATGATGTAGGAGGTATAAATATGTTTGGGCTGCAGATGATAGGAGGGTGGTGTCTCCTGAACACTCTGGCTCTGAGATAACTTTCCAAGAGAAGCAGAGGACATAGCTTATTTTATAGAGTCATTAGAGCCGCCACATCCCTGTGTCTCTGAAACAGCTCCAGGGAGATGGATTCAACCACCTCCCTGGGGAGCCTGTTCCAGGGCTTGAAAACCTTTTTAGAGAAGAGATTGTTCCCTATGTCCAACCTAAACCTCCTATGGCACAACTTGAGGCCATTTCCTCTTGTCCTCTCGCTTGTTCCTTGGATGAAGACACCAATCCCCACCTGGCTCTGACCTCCTTTCAGGGACTTGTAGAGAGCCAGAAGGTCTCCCCTCAGCCTCCTTTTCTCCAGGCTGAACAAATCCAATTCCCTCAGCTGCCCCTCATCAGACCTGTTCTCCAGACCCTTCACCAGCTTTGTTGACCTTCTCTGGATCTGCTCCAGCACCTCAATGGCCTTCTTGGAGTGAGAAGCCCAAAACTGAATCCAGTACTCAAAGTGTGGCCACACCAGTGCTGAGTACAGATGGACAATCACTCCTTGATCCTGCTGGTCATGAGTGCTGTCAGTTTGGAAGAGGTCTGTAACATGCTACATGTGCCTGTGCTTCAGAGGGGCAGAATCTGGTTCTAGAAGCTGCTTCTAGTCCCTTGTTCCTTGAATCCTCCACTTTGGTGATGGAAAATGAGATAAAGAATAAAATATTGAAGATACTTAGGAGAACCTACATCCCTTCAGTGTGCAGGAACCTGTGAGCAACAAGTTTGTTCCTCCTCAGTAGTTACCCCAGGTGCTTTGTCTCTTGCCGCTAACAATTTTGGGTTCTGTTTGTGTTTGGTTGCAGAGTGGTGGTGTTAGAGAGCAGGCCAACAGAAAACCCAACTGCCCACAGCAACCTCTACATCCTGGCTGGACATGAAAATAGTTACTAAGCAACAGTAACCCAACACAGACAACAGGGTGGATTTGCCACGGAAGGAACAAAGCAGCTGTAGGAAGTTCAGTGACTGTGACTTTACTGTTTTTCTTTTCTTGACACCTAAATGATGTTGTTTTAGGGTGGAAATCAATACATTATTTTTATTAATTTTTTTGCAGCTGGGAACAGCTGGTTCTGTCTCTTGCCACTGTGTGGTTGGTTATATCGAGTTTGCTTAATAAAAGCTATGAGGTGAAGAGCCCTTTACTCCTTAGTTGTAGGGAAACAGAGGCCTGAAAGAAAAAAAAAAACACAATTGGGAAAAAAAAAGAAGTTTTGCAGTAAAGGTGCCATAAACTGTTAAATATTTTCCTTCTCCTTGGATTTTCCTCGTGTTCTGTAGATAGAGATCAAGCGCTGGCTGTTTCCCTGTTTTATACTGAGTCTTATTCTTAATAAACAAAAAGATTTGTGTAGGAAGTCGAAAGGATCTGCAGAGCTTTCTTGGTTTTAAATCTGCCATTGGGTATGGCTTTGTATAATAGACTTATTTAATCCTTATTTATTAATCTGCTGCTAGAACGGTGTAATGTATCTAACTTTTAGCAAAGGAAGGTTGCAGAGCAGCTTACAATTTTTGGGTTTTTTACCATTGTATAAAGATTTGATCCTTTTTTTTTTTTTTCCCCTTGTATAGGGGTGCTCAGTGCATTCTCCAGGGGTGTGTTACAGCGCTGGTTGTAAAGAAAACCAGGTGGTTTTGTACAAGGAAATATTTTGTATTGATTTTTCTGCCTGCAGAACTGCCATTAAAAAGGGATTTTTTTTTTTTTGTTCTTATTTCCTAGATGTAGAGGGTGTGTTACACAATATACTGTAGCAGGCATGTTGCTCCTGGGTGGGTGTGCATGATATGTGTGTGCGTGTCTGTTAAGTTGCCTGGCAGTGTGTATTTTTTTTATATATATATATATATTTATATATATATATAAAAAAATGTCCAAAATATATAGGCTTTATTTTCATAAATTAGGGATAAACCTGGTGAGGTGAGATTGGAAACTGTACCTGGTTGTCATCCTTAATGAATGCAAATATCATGTAGCGAGCTGCCCGCGACGTCCTTTATTTGTACCGGCCCAGAGGTGGAATCTTGCCATAGCTGAGTGTTCCAGCTGTGCTCTTTCTTCAGCCAGACAGATGTTTGGTGATGTCCCCAGCTGTGTGGTACAAATAAATATGTTAAGAGTTAGTATTCTATAGTCAAGCTTCTCATCACTTTTTGCCTGTATTGTCACCTGCATTTTTCCTTCTCTTTTTCTTTCTCCACTAGAGTCACATTGGTTCCTTTTGTCTTCCTCATTGATTTTAATTCTTGAGGTACCATAAAACACAGTGACTACAGGATAGCATCTGGATTTACTACCTCATGTTAATCTGCATGTAAGGGATCCATAGGCAAGTGGAAGGATCCATAGGTGAGTGTAGGGATCCATAGACGGGTGTAAGGATCCATAGGCAGGGGTAGGGATCCATGGGTGGATGTAAGGCCTGTAGGTAGGTGTAAGGATCCATAGGTGGGTGTAAGGATCCATGGGTGGCTGTAAGGATCCATGGGTGGATGTAAGGATCCATGGGTGGATGCAGCTGCAGCTCAGAAAGATTGAAGAGTTTGAAATTAAATCCAACCTGCTGCCTGTGCAGTGATCTGCTGCCCAAGGAAAGGCAGCTTCGAAGCTTCACACATGATTTTAACACAGCAGTTAGGGTGAGCAGCCTGTCCAACAGCTCCTGACACAGCACAGAGCCCCAGTGGTTTGATCTTCAGCAGGAGACCTGAGAAATGAGGCACCGGGTCGCCTGCTGAGGCATCAGACAACGCAATTCATAATTTAACACCCAGGGAATTAACTCCGCACACGTGATGGCTCAGCAGTGCCTCTCTGTTACTAGGTACAGCTGGAGCTTGGTGGTGTGCTGAAGGTCTGGAAGAAAAATTTAGTCCACAGCTGAGTGTATTAGCCACTTAGCATTGTCATTCAAAGCTAATTCTAGTTACTGACCCGGTATTTCAGTCAAGTTAAGCTTTTCAGTTCTGAAAGCATGGCAAAGTTTAATCCATTTTAAGTGTACAGACAAAACTACAAATCAGTGCACAAAGACTGTGTTGGAAGTGTTGGAAGTCATCAGCTGTCAGCAGTATTAAAAGCAGGACTTGTTAATTTTTGTGTTTTAAAGAAATTGAGTTCTCTAGGACTGAAATTACTTCTCCATCGGTAACAGTGACTGGTGATTAACCCTCAGGTGGTGCAACTCCCAGTCTCCAAAAAAAACCTTAAAATGAAAATGAAGACAAAGTGAAGGACCAGGTGTAGATGTTGTAGAGCAAATGCTTTCACTTTACTTACCTCATTCACTGCAAACAATTTTTGATATCATCTTGGAAAACACTGACAAGAGTGTTGAAATTTTAAGAGACTAGAGAAATCTGTAAATAAAATAAGGGATATTTATGGGGAGTAACTGGAGTAAATAATGATCAGGTTGTGATGCTGTCATGCAGCAAGTGCTGAACTGAAAGCCTTTGAATGACGTGAATGACTGGTGATGTGCTGAACCATCATGAACCTGGGAAAGTCCTCATTGAATCAGACCTCCTGTTGGTTTTTCAGCTGTTAAAGTTACTTCTGATGGCACATTCTGAAATGCTTTGCCCAGTCCAGCTTTATAGACAGTGGCACTTTTGGAGTGATCTGCAAGATACTGTTTTCCTAGTGTAAAACCTCACTCCTTACTCTTAGGGGAGTAGAGCAGAAGGGATTTGTATGTCTGATAGCTGAACCGGCCAGTCTCAGTGACTCTGACCAGTGTAATTTGTATTTTTGTTTCAGTCTGTTATTGTCTGTATTTCTGTCTGTTTTTGTGACATTTCAACCAGGGTTGAGAAAGCCTAGTGTGTGGGGTTGGGAGTTTATCAAGCTAAAAGCTTGCTCATTCCCTTCTTACTCTTGTGACAGCAATTGAAGTGTTAGTTATTTGATGCACAAGGTTCTTGTATTCAAATTGAAAGCCTTCGAAAAGGCTTAAAACTGCTCTTTGAAGAACAAACAGGATTTGAAGAGCAGCCTGTAGATTAATCTCTTTATTTCCTAACCAAATCCATTGTAGCTGAGAAACACAACTTCAGTTGTGACAACATCTCTTCAGAAGATGAAAGGTACAACGCACCAGTGAGCCACTGTGTCTCTGAACAGAAAGGACAAGACTGGGAGACTCTGAAATGTACTTTTTTTTACCTTCTTTAGTTGGTAGATTGTAACTGAGGCTCTAACTGCACTTGTTCCAGTTTGTGTAACTAGCCTTTGTTTGACATAAAGTTCTGTTGTGGTTCATTTTCAGTCTATGCCAAATAAACTCTGCTTTATTTGATACCTAGGTGTGGTGTGGTGGCCTTGCTGGGAGCAACACCTGATTGGACATACCTCAAAAGAAGTGAACTGGTTTCCACCCAGGTTGTATGACAGGTGGTGAAAAAGGGCCTGATCCAGGACTGGCCACTCTGCTTGATAATTCAGACCACCTGGGAGCCATATGGCATCTCCTGCGTGCAGGAGATCAGTGGGAGGAAAGGGAGGCTTGGGGTAGCGCAGAATGAGAAAGCAGACTAGCAGTGGCAAACTCCTGCCAGCTTCATGCCATGACAATGAACACAGGGCTGGAGCACATCCTCTGTGGGGACAGGCTGAGAGAGCTGGGGCTGTTCAGCCTGCAGAAGGCTGCATGGAGACCTTAAAAGTGGTCATCCAGCACCTGAAGGGGGCTACAGGAGAGCTGGGGAGGGACTTTTCACAAGAGCTTGTAGTGATAGGATGAGGGGGAATGGACTGAAGGTGGAAAAGGGGAGATTTAGACTGGGTATTAGGACAAAATTCTTTCCAGTGTGGATGGTGAGACACTGGAACAGGCTGCCCAGGGAGTTCATGGATGCCCCTTCCCTGGAGGTGTTCAAGACCAGGTTGGATGATGCCTCGAGCAACCTCATCTAGTGGAAGGTGTCCCTGCCCATGGCAGGAGTGTTGGAACTAGATGATCTCTAAGGTCTCTTCCAACCATTCTGTGATTCCATTATACTCCAACACTGCCCATTGCCTGGAGTTACCATGAACACTTGTGAGTTGTCTGGCTCTCAAGGAGGGTTGCTTAGAGTAACAAAAGGTGAACATGAGCATTTTATGCTTCACCCTGGTCACAGCTGAGTCTCAGCAGGATCTAGAGCTGTTTATAGAAGTGTTGCCCTCACACATTGGCCACCTCTGTACTGCAAGTGGTTCAGCCCTTGGTCCAGGGCTTCATCCCAGATCTTCAGGGATCTGGTGAGGTAGAGAAAAGGGGGCTTGTTACTGTGCCTTTGGACAACAAAAAGCATATCCAGTTACTAGTAAATAAATACAGATATATATCCCTTCTGCTACAGAAGACTCTTCCTATTGTGGGTGAATCATCATCCTGTATGTGTCTTCTGGGGAAGCAATTTGTACTGTGGACTGACCCATGTTTGACTTCTCATTTGAGGAGCTTCCTCAGTGGCATAGTCATTGGACCACTCTGAGGCAGCTCTGCAGGTCATGGGGACAGACGCCATGCATCAGAAGCCTTATTCAGAAACACTGTTGAGAGATGATTTGGCTCAAGGTGCTTGTTGGGTACTTTCACTACAAGTCTTGACAGAGCTGGGAAAATCTTAGTGGCAGGATAGTTCTACCAAAGAACACATTGATCCTAAGAGTGTCCTTCAGTCTCCCTTGTAAAGTGTACAGAGGAAGAACCGAAGAGAGACAGAATGTGTGGCAGTTAGAACACAAGGAGACTACTTGTCTGTGATGGATTGGCTTAGGAAGAAAATAAATAGTGGATCTTTTGTCCTCAGTGGAATTCAGGAAGCACCCCAGGAAAGGACCGAGGGGAGAGAAGGCATAAAATGGAGGAAGGTGTCTACACCGATCTCTGCAGTATATTCTACTGCTGGAAGCAACTGACACCATAAAAAGCCACCTTCATCAGGACATGAGGAAATGGCTGAGGGACAAAGACATAAGCAGGTTCACAAGGAAAGATAAAGTGAAGGCAAACACACTGAAAGGGTCAAGCTCCTGATGGAAGCTCGTTATGTGGCATACACTTGCAGTGCTACATGGGGAAGAGATTCCAAGGAAATGCAGCATCTTCCACGTCCCCACGAGTGTTGGAGCAGGAATCTTTGCGCCAGCATGTAAGCGATGGCCGTGCCTGGACTTACTCCCACCCTGGGCAATGCTGAGGCCTCCCTCAACAAATGGCCTTCCTTCCTCTGTCCTGCTGCTGGTTGAAGATGGTGCCGGAGGAAAAGTGTGGGTGATGACTGAAGCCTCATAACTCGGGGCGAGATGTTCCCTTTGCTTCCCGACCCTGCAGGGACTCAAGACCAGAGACCCTCGTGGAAAAGTAGACTGCTGGAGTGGGGTGAAGAGAAAATGGTGCAGGAAGCCCTTGGAGAGGTGTGGAGTGAGGGGCTCAGCTGGCCGGGGGAAGCCACGGGGACGCTCTCCCTCCCTGGAGCTGGATTTGGGGTCCCCCCAGACCGGTTCCTCCTCCCCCGCCCCGGGAAGGACGCTTCTCTCGGCGTCCCGGCGACAGCTGCCTGGCGAAGGCCGAGGGAAACCCCCATCCGCGCCGCCCCAGGGCCCGCCCCGGCCCCCGCCCCGACCCCGCCGCAGCCTCCGTGAGGCGGCTGAGGGCGGGGGGAGCTGCCGGTAACGGCAGGCGAAGGGCGCCTGGACCGCCGCTGCGGAACTCTGAGGCGAAGGAACTGCAGCGGCCCGCGGCCCTCCGCCATGGAGCGGTACGAGAAGCTGGGCAAGGTCGGGGAAGGCTCCTACGGCGTCGTCTTCAAGTGCCGCAACAAGGACACCGGGCAGATTGTGGCCATCAAGAAGTTCCTGGAGTCCGAGGAGGACCCGCTGATCAGGAAGATCGCCCTGCGGGAGATCCGCATGCTGAAGGTGGGCAGCGGCCGGCCGGCCACGCAGGCGCTCCGCGTCCCGCTTCCCTCCGCCACCTCCAAGCTGCCCGGGGCGGGTGGGCTCCGGCTGCCAACGGCCCCGCGGCGGCTCCGGGCTCTGCCCCGCCATTGCGAGCGCGACGCCGCGGGCAGGGAGCGCGGAAGGAGCAGCCAGGGAAGCGGTGCTGGGAGGAGACGGGGTCTGAGGGCAGCCATGAGGAGGTGGGATGTCATGAGGGAGAAGTGAGGACAGGGCGTGTGAAGGAGCAGCAAAGAGAAGGGGCATGAAGAAGCCGTAAGTGCCCAAGTCAGTTTGTTTGGGAGAAAACTGGTGCTCATTAGTCTGACCCATTCGGAGAGGACTGGGCAGAGGTGATCCTCCCCAGCCTAGGATGTCACACATCAAAAAGGGTTGGTGCAGGTGGGAGATGAGACCCTGCAAAGAGCATGCTGCTAGGTGACTGTAGATATCTGTGTGGGTAGTGAAAAAGCACCAACAAAGTTAATCACTGAGCCTTTTAGAGAGGGATTGGTCCAGTCCCTGTCCCCTATGGAATTAGCAATGTCCTGGTCAGTACAGGCACAGTTCTCTTAGTGTGCAGTTTGGCAGCAGCCCTCCCTCTCTGTGTTCAGAAGATTCCCATCAGAGATGAGGACCCCTGGGGTACAGTCCCTTTCTCTTGGCATAGAGTATCCTCAGCTGTTAGGTATAGCTCTCCAACCTCCACACTTTATAAATTTCCTCTCTGAGCCCCTAGTTGTGGAGGATCCACAGAGTTGGAGCTGGAAGTGCAGGAGGGATCCAGCCATGTATGGAATGCTGGTGCTTTTGTAGACCAGCGTTACTCACATGTGGCAGTGACTGCAGAACTGGCACCTGTGAACCATGGCAACCTCTTGTCTTTGCTGATCCTTTCTTGACTTGTGTGTGACTTTTGTCCTGATGTAGAAATCAGTCACGCATTCAGCCGCTGTGTTTGTTTTCCTGATGAAATAAAAGCACAGCAACATACTCAGTCACACACAACCCAGGTCCATCAAGCATGCAGAAATGAGGAGAAACCCAGGAAAAAGAGGGAGAGGATAGAGTAAGGTTTCACACACCAAGCTTTCTGGGCAAAGTTTCTAGAGCTAGAGATTGTGCCCATTGCTTCATGCTTAACAGACACTAGCAGATTGTTGGGCATTTGTCCCATCTCTTTCTGAGTTGCTGTATTCATTTGGTCTCCATGGATTCCTGAGTCAGTGAGCACCATGACCTTAGGAATGTGTGTTGTGACAAAATATTACCTCTTCTTATGGACTTCTGCAGGGTGATTGGCACAGAGTACCCTCAGTTCTGTGTTCCAACAAGTGCAGAGAGCTGCTCCCTGTTCCGCTCCACTAGGGTATTCATGATTTTAGGTAACTCCATCATCTCCTCATCTTTAGCGTTCTCTGTGCAGAAGGCCGTAGCTTTAGAACACTGCACTTAGTGAAGAGCCATCCTGACAGCGTGCTGGTTTGCTATGAATTTTAAACTAATGACTTCCACAAGAACACCTTTTACAAGAAACAAAATCACAGAGTCCCAGCATGGTGGGGGTTGGGAGGGACCTCTGGAGATCATCCAGTTCAACCCCCCTGCTAAAGCAGGGTCACCCAGAGCAGGCTGCCCAGGATCACAATGGGTTTGGAATCTCTCCACAACCTCTCTGGGCATCCTGCTCCAGAGCTCCAGTGCTCTCACACCAAATAATTTTCTCCTCCTGTTCAGATGGAACCTCCTGGGTTCCAGTTTGTGCCCATTGCCCCTTGTCCAGTCACTGGGCACCACTGAGAAGAGTCTGGCCCCATCCTCTTGAACACTGCTCTTTAGCTATTGACCAGCACTGACAAGATCCCCTCTCAGGTTGCTCTTCTCCAGGCTAAACAGCCCCAGGTCTCTCAGCCTTTCTTCCTCTCTTGAACTGGGGAGCCCAGAACTGGACCCAGTACTCCAGATGTGGCCTCACTAGGGCAGAGCAGACAGGGTCCTCCTGCTGGCTTGCTGGCCGTATTCTTAATGCACCCCAGGAGACCACTGGCTCATGGGGAACTTCTTGTCCACCAGCACTCCCAGGTCTTTCTCCATGCATCTGCTTTCCAGCAGGGCAACCCCTCACCTGTACTGATGCAGAGGGTTATTCCTCCCCTTGGTCTGTTGTGTGTGTGACAAACATCACACCTGTTTGCATAGCAGCAGTTGACACTCCGTGGTCCCTTCCATTGAGTCAGCTTCCTTTGGGTGCTGGGAACCAAGGAACTTTCAGTTTGTAGGATTTCAGCAGGTTACAGTTTCTGATACTTCTTTTCCCAAAATCTGTTAGTGCTGTTGGCTTGTCTTCTGTTGAGGATTTATATACAAGTAGTGTGAATGTTGTTTTCAAAGGAATATGAAGACTTTGTCCTTTACCCACTGCAGAAAAGAGGTAGAAGAAGCCTGGATGCTGTCATAGAAGAGCCATCATCTAGCAAAAAAAGTAATTTATCTTTCCAGTTAGATTTTAGGGAGAATCACTAAGTTTTTCTCATGGTTGAGGCAACATAGGTGACATATAGCTGTCTTATTTTAGCAAACAACACTTGAGATGCATTAACACTTCATAGAATCATTCTGGTTGGAAGAGAGCTTCAAGATCCAAGTCCAGACATAGATTTAAATAATGTTAAAGATCCAAAAAGGAAAGTAATCATTGTAGAAGGCATAGAACAGGTTGGGTTGGAAGGGACCTTGAAGATTACTTAGTTCCAACCTCACTGCCCTGGGCAGGGGCACCTCTTACTAGACCAGGTTGCTCAAAGTCCCATCCAACCTGGCATTGAACAATTCCAGGCCTGGAGCCTCCATGACTTCTCTGGGCAGGCAGTAAAGAAGGCAGAAAGTTCATCATCCTTCAGGGCCCAGAGCTGGCAGCACTGCAGCTTGCCATGGCAGGATCTTGTCAGGGTGCTGCTGGTTTGAACAAGTGCAGACCTGCTGGGCTTATCTTCTCAACTCCTTCTCTGTAAATGGTAACAATTTATTTGTTTGTTTGTGGAGGTATTGCCAGGCTTAGGCAACAGCTAAGCATTTGTCAGAGATATGAGTCTGTGTTTCATGTGCCTGATAAATTATCATTCTGCACAGCAAACACCTTGTAGACAAAGAGTAGTTTATGGCCAGGAGCCATGGGAGGTGGGGTAGGAGTCAGAGTCTTGGAACACCCTATGTGATCCTGATTCCATAGGAAAGGTTGGAAAAATGTCAAACCAGAATGAATTTGGATTGTTTAGTGTGGAAAAGAGGAGGCTGAGAGGACACCTAATTGCTCTCTACAAATCCTTGAAAGGAGGTTGGAGTGAGGTGGGGGCTGGTCTCTTCTCTGTGTTATCAAATGGTAGAAAGAGAAGAAATGGTCTGAAATTGTGCCAAGGGAGGTTTAGGTTAGATATTAGAACAAATTTCTTTCATGCAAGAGTGATCAGGCATTGGAACAGGCTGCCCTGGGAGGTGGTGAAGTCACCTTCCCTGGAGGTGTTCAAGAAACATGTGGACATGGCACTTTGGGACAATGTTTAGTGGCCATGGTGGTGCTGGGTTGATGGTTGGACTTAATGATCTTAGAGGTCTTTTCTAACCCAAAAAAATCTATGATTCCATGATTTTCAGGAGTCTCACAGGCTCAACTGATCATCATTTGCAAAGTGGGTAAGGAAATGAGGAGAATGGAGATGCTACTAGACAAATCTCACACTTGGGAGGTGTTACAAGCTTCTGGGGTTTAGTGCTTTCTCCAGCAGCCCTGCCACAGAAACTGAGGGTGTGCAGAGAAAGTCCATCTGTTCTGTGAGGTCAGGAGCCATGACCAGAGCAGAAAGCGTTACTCTGACAGTTAGCCCCTGCTGACACTGTTGGGTACCTCCTGATAATCAAAGAAGGAACTTGGTGTACAAATAGTGAGCATTGGGAACTGAGGAAGTGGTCAGAAGGTCTTGGTTGCGACCTAGGTTTGATGCAGGTGAGTGCAAGGGTCTTTGATGCTGGTAGATGATTTACATATTGTGGGCAGGATTGAAGGAACAAGACTTGTGTGGTGAGAGATGCTGTTTAGAAAGATCAGCTCCTTGCTGCCAGTTCACAGGACTGGAGTAACCACCTTCTGCACACCAACCTGTCTGTTGGCAAATGGGCTCAGTATAGTTTGGGGGAACTACAATGTCCCACAGAGGTAGCGAGGTCCCTGGAAGTTCTACAGAGAGCTCTCACAGTGACATCTAGGGTCCTGCAGTTTTCCCTCAGAGCTCTGCATGGCCCAGCCATGTCCCTCCTACTCATGACAGGCTGGCAATGAGGTATGGTGAGGGACTTCTTACCTGCTCTTTTACTCCAGCTCGCTGGTTAACTCCAGGATTCAGGTGGTGGATTTGAGTGGTCCTTGGGTCTAACTGGGTGCTTCTTCAGTCGAGGTCCCTTACAGGCTTCCTTCTTTGCTTCTCCAGATGACTCAGAGGCAGGTTAAAAGATAGGGTTAGTGGAACTTCTAGGCAACGCCCTTTCCAGCCTCCCTGCTTAAAAATGTGTTTGTTCTAAAGCCTTGGTCAGGCAAAGTTCTCCTGGATACAGGTCCCTGCAAGCAGAGAGGATGATGCCATAAGTCATCTGGGAAGAAATAACATTTCCGAGCTGGGTGTGGCTTTTCTTTGTGGTGTGATGTCCCTTGGTTCAAGCTGTCCCTCAAAATGTGGGCAGAAGGGTAGGAAATCTTTGAGGTCTCTTCCAGCCTTCTTGATTCTATGATTCTATGAATATTCTCTTTCCTCTGTAAGAGGAATAATTTCAGAGAACCCAGTCCTTTGAAGGCAGTTTTGAAGGTCAATACTTAATACAGTAATACAGCTGGTGTACTGTACTTGACAAAGTACAGTTGTTGCATAGAGCCTTTGAAGCTCTGGGAAGTAATGGCAGCACTAGAGCTGCTCCAGGAAAGCTTCATGCCTGTCTGACTCCAGTGCAGGTGTAGGATGTGACTAATTCACTAGCTTCCCCATTTTCTGCCCTCTAACTTCTCTGAAACATTATAATTTGAAAATCCTTTGAAACTCTTAGGATTTGGTTAAATGGGCATCAATTAGAAAAATTCCCTACTCCTCTTTTATCTTAGATGGTGTTAGGTGATAGGTTGGACTTGATGATCTCAAAGGTCTTTTCCAACCTGGTTAAGTCTGTGATTCTGTGAAATGAGGAGGTCCAGTAGTGTCCAATCTCACCTTTTAGAATCATAAAATTGTTTCGGTTGGAAAAGACCTTTAAAATCATCAAGTCTGGCCATTATCTGGCTCTACCAAGGCTGATGCTAAACCTTGTCCTGCAGCACCACATCTCTGCAGCTTTTAAATGCTTCCAGGGATGAGTATTCAACCATCTCCCTGGACAGCTTGTTCCAGTGTTTGAGAACCCTAGAGTTAAAGAAGCCTTTGAATAACTCTGCTGTGCTCAGGCTTTATTGGTGGTAAGAAGCTGAGTTCCCCAGGAGAGGAAGCTCTGCTTTAGATTCATAAAATTATTTTGGTTGGAAGAGACATTTCAGGTCATCAGGCTCTACTATGAACTCACCGTAGGCAAGTCCACCATAAACCATGTCCCTCAATACCACATTTACACATCTTCTAAATTTCTCCAGGGATGTGGACTTCACCGCTTCCCTAGGCAGCCTGTTCTAGGGCTTGACAACCCTTTCAGGGAAGACATTTCCCCAGAATGACACCTAAACCTTGAGGCCATTTCCTCTCGTTCTGTCACTTGTTACTAGGGAGAAGAGACTAAGCTCCATCTGGCTTCAACCTCTTTTCAGGGAATTGTAGAGAGCCAGAAGGTCTCCCCTTAGCCTCCTTTTCTCCACTGACCTATCCCAGTTCCCTCAGCTGCTCCTCACCACACCTATTCTCCAGACCTTTCACCATATTTGAGCACATGAAGCAGATTGAGAGGAAGAGGAAGAAGCAGCTATGAAGAGTCTCTTAATTAACATATCCAGATTCTGACCATAAGCTGGTGAAGCTGACACCAGAGGCTTTATGTATGCTCCTCAGAAGAGCTCTTGGTCTCTCCTAAACATGTTTGCATGCTGCAGGCTTTTCCCATGCCTGATTTCCCAAGCTGCTCTCCTGGGAGAGCTGCTTTTCATTGTGGTGCAGTCAAAGGCTGGATACATACAATGAAAGGCACTGCTGGAATCGCCATGGGCACCATGCTGAATTCTTTCTCTCTGAGCATCTTTTCCAAGAGGCTCCTGCTGAGGCCAAGCTGACTTGTTGCCCGTGGGCAGCTCCTAAAATAACCACACCACAGAAGCTGAGCTGCTGCTTCACGGTGAGCTGTGCTCAGCTCAAGGAATTGGGTAAAAGCACTGTTCCCCCCCCCAGCCTTTACCCACTCCCCCGTGCAGTAGCTGACCAGTTCTTCTGCTGTGTGTTACAGCAACTGAAACACCCCAACCTGGTGAACCTGCTGGAAGTCTTCAGGAGGAAGAGGCGGCTGCATCTGGTCTTTGAATATTGTGACCACACAGTTCTCCATGAGCTGGACAAGCACCCACGGGGGTGAGTGGCCTGTCTCTCTGGGAGCTTTGAGCGGTGGGGAATCGGTGGGGTGTCCACATCACTGCCACCCCGCAGAGATTTCAGAGGAATCTCATTAATTCCAGGAGAGGTTTCTCAGCCCAGTGCCCAAGACTTGCTCTGTTACTGTGGTTTAGCAATAGCCTCCAAAAGAATTGCCTGTGATCCTGCTCAGTGCTGCTCACCAAGGAGATGGGAGTGCTGAGCCCAAGCATTTGGGTGACCTTTGGGAGTGGTCTGGGAGCATCTTATGTCTCACTGCAGTAAGGGGTGGGCTACTGAGGGGTGGGCTGGGGGCACACAGCCCTCTTTCCTGCTGCTGAGAGGCTGTGCATGCTGGGGCAGTGTCCCTGAGCACCCAAATACACAACCTAGGTTGATGGAGGCTGGAGCACCTCCCTTGTAGGGGCAGGCTACAAAGTTGGGGCACATGCCTCATGAGGAAGGGCTGAGAGACCTGGGGCCTTTTAGTCTGGAGAAGACTTGAGAGGACATTTAATAAATGTTCATAAATATATGACAACTGGGTGTCAAGAAGGAAGGGACAGCCTCTTCTCACTTGTACCCTCTGATAGGACAAGGGGCAATGGATGTAAACTACAATACAGGAATTTCCACCTCAACGTGAGGAAGAACTTCTTTAAGGTTTAAGGAGCACTGGAACAAGCTCCCCAGAAAGGTTGTGGAGTCTGCTTCTCTGGAGACTTTCAAGACCCATCTGGATGCATTCATGTGCAACTTACACTAGATTATATGGTCCTGCTCTGGCAAGGGGGTTGGACTCGATGATCTTCAGAGGTCCCTTCCAACCCCTAATATCCTGTGATCCTGGAGAAGAGAATGCTCCATGGAGACCTTAGATCAACCTTCCAGTCCCTGAAAGGGGCTACATGAGAGGTGGGGGGGGATTTTTTATAAGGGCTTGTTGTGATAGGACAAGGGGGAATGGGTCAAAGCTGGAAGAGGGAAGATTTAAACTGGGTATTAGGAAGAAATTCTTTCCAGCGAGGGTGGTGAGACACTGGAACAGGTTGCCCATGGAGGTTGTGGATGCCCCCTCCCTGGAGGTGTTCAAGGCCAGGTTGGACAAGACCCTGAGCAACCTGGTCTTGTGAAGATGTCCCTGCCCATGGCAGAGGGGGATGGGACTAGGTGATCTCTAAGGTCCATTACAACCCAAACCATACTATGTCAGTGATGACCCATAGGACAGACCAGTGACTTCTGGCCATGCTGCTGTGCTAAGGAGCATGTGGTGGCTGGGAGGAGTTGCCCAGAGCCATGTCCTCACCTCTCTGCACAGCCTCAGCTCAGATACCTTCCTTACACTGTGAGTTACGCAGGCAGAAGGAACATTCTCCAGGGCAGGGGTTGTTCTTCTGACACATCACAAATGCCACTCCCACTCCATCTGCTGTCCCTAATTGTTCACAGTGACTTGGTGCTGTAGAAATGCTAAGCAAGAAGTTCATAAATCATTTTGCAGGCCTGGAGATAAATGAATTGCCTGTAGGAGACTAATTGAGGGTCGAGTAAACAACTCCTGTTTTTCTCTTTCTCCCTGGTACAAAGCTCCAGCAGGAGAACAGAGCGTGCTGACAGTAGCTTGCTTTGTGAGCAGTTCTCACCCCTTTGAACCTGTTCACCTGGAATCTGAAGAGAGGATGGATAACCCTCTTTAAAGGAAACACTTTACATCTGCTTTGTAGTCATCAAAACATTTGTTCAGTTTTGGACCTCTCATTCCAAGAAGGACATTGAGGTGCTGGAGCAGGTCCAGAGAAGGGCAATGAAGCTGGTGAAGGGTCTGGAGAACAGGTCGGTGAGGAGCAGCTGAGGGAACTGGGATTGCTGAATCTGGAGAAAAGGAGGCTGATAGGAGGCTGGTTCTCTATAACTCCCTGAGAGGAGGTTGGAGCCAGATGATATTTGGTCTCTTCATCCAAGAAACAAATGACAGAACAATAGGAAATGGCCTCAAGTTGCACCAGGGGAGGTTTAGGTTGGACATTAGGAAAAATTTCTTTCCTGAAAGGGTTGTCTAGCTCTGGAATAGGCTGCCCAGGGCAGTGATGGAGTCACCATCCCTGGACAGGTTTAAAAGACATTTAGATGTGTGCTGAGGGACATGGTTTAGCGATGGACTTGATGGTGCTGGGTTAACATTTGGACTTGATGATCTTAAAGATCTCTTCCAGCCAAAACAATTCTGCGGTTCTCTGCATTCTTCTGCTCTTTCTGGACAACCATTACAGACAGCCAGGGAAGTTTAACTGCTGCACAGTAGCTGGAAGGGGAGGCTGGGTCTTGAACAGAGGCTGTTTTTTCTCTGAGGCATTTGCCATTGGAGGGAATGAGGAGATGAAAACCAAAGTAGAGCTTTTTTGGCCACTCATTGGGCATTCAATGACATGACAGCATTGCAAGTCAGAGCATGCCTCTATACCACAAATAATCCATCACCTCCAACTCTCTGAGCAGCTGCAGAGGCAGAAATGGCTACTGGTATCTCAGGAGGATTGCCAGGGTGCTAAGCCACAAGACGGTCTGACACACACACATTGGCACACATTGATGTGTGGTCACCAGTCGGCTGTGACTGAGTGGTACCAGACACTCTGGCATGCTCTTAAGTGCCATAAATCCTTGTATCTTGTTTCATTCACTGAATTTGGAAATGCTGTTGATACTCCCTGTAATGGTTGAAGGGTAACCTCACAGGAGATTATTCCTTGGTGCAGGGAGGTGCAGGCAGAGCTCAGCCTTGGCTGTGAAAGATGAGAGGAGGCTTAAACCGCCTTCACCATGAGCAGCTCAGTGCAAGTGGTTCCCTGCAGTGGAAAATCAACAAACTGAAGGTTATTGTCTTTCTGTGACTGACTTACAGCAAACAAATGCAGCATTTTTCTTTTCTGAGTTTTCTGATTTGATCCCTGGTGGGTTTGCTCAGAGATCCCTGCACTATGTTTGCACTCAAAGGCCTCCTTCCTTTTTTCTGTAATAGTGAAATTCTTTTTAATGGCCCAAATTAAAATGTGCTTTTTCAAAACAGGGTGCCAGAGCATCTGGTGAAGAGCATAACCTGGCAGACCCTGCAAGCTGTGAACTTCTGCCATAAACACAATGTAAGTCCCCTCAACACCACCAGCCATTGCTGTAACATGGCCTTAGAGGAGAAGGAGTTTCTGTTCTCATTTTCCTTGTTACAGAGCTTGTATGGGCCAAAGTCAGATGAAATTTGGCCAGCCAGAGAATGGATAGGGAGAAGTTCTGAGGAAAAGGACTTGGGGTGCTGGTGGGTGAAAAGCTGAACGTGAACTGGCACTACGTGCTCACAGCCCAGACCCAAGCATGACCTGGGCTGATACCCAGCAGTGTGGGCAGCAGGTGGAGGGAGGGGATTCTGCCCCTCTGCTCTGCTGAGACTCCACCTGCAGTGCTGGGGCCAGCTCTTGAGTCTTCAAGTGCAAGAAGGACATGCACCTGTTGGAGTGGGGCCAGAAGAGGCCACAAAGATGATCAGAGGGATGGAGCGCCTCTCCTAGGAAGACAGGCTGAGAAAGTTGGGATTGTTCATCTGGGAGAGGAAAAGGCTCTGGGGAGACTTTTGAGCAGCCTTCCACTATTTAAAGGGAGCTACACTTTACAGCTGGAGAGAGACTTTTTACAAAGGCATGGAGTGTTGGGACAAAGGGTGATGGCCTCAAACTGGAAGAAACTCAACTAAGATGAGACATTAGGAAGAAATTCTTTCCCATGAGGGTGGTGAGACACTGGAACAGGTTGCCCAGAGATGTTGTTGAGGCTCCAAACGTGGCAGTGTTCAAAGCCAGGCTGGATGGGGCCTTGAGCAATGTTGTCTAGTATGTATCCCTGCCCATGGCAGGGGGTTGGAACTAGGTCATCTTTAAGGTCTCTTTCAATCCAAACCATTCTGTAATTCTTTGCATTTTCCTGTTTTCCACAGGAACTACATATCTGAAATCTTGGTATGTACCCATAACAGCTGCATTACTGTCATTTGAGTCCCTTGGGTTGGCTGTCAGCTTCCAGGCTGGGCAGGAGTCTCTCTTTCTGCATTCCCCAGGCCGTGCAGTTAAACAGAGTTCAGAAAACTGGTTTAACATCTCCTCAGCTGAGGCCTGACAAAACTGCTACTGTTTTCCCAGAAAGTCCCTCCTTTGATAGTCATAGGCACAGATTCATGACACCAGTTAAATGGTTTCAAAAATGAGACACAGGAAGACAGTTTTACAACCCATTCTCTGCATTCTAGAGGGGGATATCAGTTGTGTTCAACTCTGCAGAAAGTAGTGGGGCACTTTAAGAAGCAGGGAAGGAAAGGAGCCTTTGGAGAAGTTCTTTAGCTGTAAATGTCTTTGGTTTTGTTTATCTGTCAACGTTTGAGATTTAAGAGTTGGGCAGGAGATGTTCTGGAATGAGTGTTTTGTCACTGCTGGAAGAATTATATTCAGCTGAGCCACAGGCACTTGGCCATAGGTCTGTCCTGCTTCCAGGATTTGTTGTTTTCTTTATTTTTTCTGTTCTCCCAACTCAGCCTGAAAGATCTATTGGAATTTTAAAACCAAGGGAACGATGAGATGCTGCAGCCCGATCTGCTGTGGATCACAGATGATGAGGTTTGATGCAGCTGCCCTTTTGTGGAACTCCATGGCACCAGTTTAAGAAGCAGCATTTCAGTCCTCAGGAGGAGACACAATAGTTTTCCACCAGCTTAGCTAGGAAAAGGCCAAGGTGTTTGCACTGAGGCAGCAGTAGGAGAGCAGCAATGTGAGCTAGACCTTGTGGTTTTGAGCACAGTGCACCTTTCACACTCAGGCAGAAGAATCATAGAATGGTTTGGGTGGAAGGGACCTTAAAGAACATCTAGTTCCGACCCCCCTGCTATGGGTAGGGGCACTCCCACTAGACCAGGTTGCTCATCACCCCATCCAGCCCAGCCTTGCATGCTTCCAGGTTTAGAGCCTTCACCAAGAAGAAATGAAGGTCTCTGCTAGTCTGATCAGCGGAAACTCTTTCCCAAGCCCAATTGATGTGAACCTTCAGCGGGCAAACTGACTTCCCAAGAATCACAGAATTGCTGATGTTGGAAGGGGCCTCTGGAGATCATCTAGTCCAGCCCTCCCACCGAAACTGGGTCAGCTATAGCAGGCTGCTCAGAAACTTGCCCAGTCAGGGTCTGAATATCTCCCACAACTTTTCTAGACAACCTGTTTGGGTATTTAGCCTCCCTCACAGTAAAAAGGCAAGTCATGTTGGAATGGAATTTCCTGTGTGTTTAATTTGTGGCCATTGCCTCTTGTCCTCCCACTAGACACCACTTAGGAGAGTCTGGCTTGGTCTTCTTTACTCAATTCCATCAGATGTTTATGCACATTGATAAGATCTCCCCTGAGCCTTCTCTTCTCCAGGCTGAATTATGATCCCAACTCCCTCGTCCTCTCCTTGGATGCTAGATAACTCAACCCCTTAATCATTCCAATGGCACTTCACTGGAGTCACTGCAGGATGTCCACATCTTCCTTCTGCTGAGGATCCCAAAGCTGGACACACAACTCTGGATGTGTCTCACCTGTACTGAGTGAAGGGAATACCAGGTGTGCTCTGGCATCTATAAGGATAGATAAAGTCCCACATCTAAACTATATTTCATCTGTGAGCTTCACCAGCAAAATCCTTTGCTTCTCTATGAGATTATCAGTAAATGGACTTGGTCCAAGAACTGATCCCAGAGTACCTACACACCTCTCTTTGGGATCTCCCTATTAAGAGATCATCTTCCCTTTCAGCAGGAATGACTTGCCTGACACAATGTGTGAGGGATGTGTGTTTGAATTCAATTCTTTATCTGTGGGCCAAGTTAAATATTTGTCTCTAACCTTGTTTTTTGTTTTTAACAGTGCATACACCGAGATGTAAAGCCAGAGAACATCCTGATAACCAAGCACTCGGTCATCAAACTGTGTGACTTTGGATTTGCTCGCATACTGAGTGAGTGCTGCTTGCTGCTATGCAGACAGTGAACAAGAGACCTCAAATGAAGTGCAGGACAGGGCTTTCAAACATCAGTAAAGGCTCACTTGGCTGTGTCTGGTGCACCTATAAATCATAGAATGGTTTTGGTTGGAAGGGACCTTAAAGATGACCTAGTTCTAATCCCCTGTTGTGGGGAAGGACACCTTCTATTAGACCAGGATGCTCAAGGCCCCATCCAGCCTGGCCTTGAGCACTCCCAGGGTAGGAGCCTCCACAGCTTCTCTGAGCAACCTGTTCTAGTGCCTTACCACCCTCATGGGAAAGAATTTCTTCCTAATGTCTAATCTCAGTCAAGCTTCTTCCAGTTTCAAGCCTTTACTCCTTGTCCTGTCACTCCATGCCTATGTAAAAAGTCTCTCTCCAGCTCTCCTATAGCCCCCTTCAAATGCTCGAATGCTTCTCTAAGATATTCCTAGAGCCTTGTCTTTTCCAGGCTCCAACAGTCCCAACTCTTCTCAGCCTGTCCTCACAGCAGAAGGGCTCCAGTCTCTCTGATCATCTTCATAACCCTCCTCTGGCCCTGCTCCAACAGGTCCAGGTCTCTCCTGTGCTGAGGACTCCAGAGTTAGCCCCAGCATTGCAGGTGGGGCTTCAGCAGAGCAGAGCAAAGCAGAGGGACAGAATCCCCTCCCTCTACCTGCTGCCCACGCTGCTGGGGATCAGCCCAGGACAGGGATGGGTCTAGGCTGTGAGCGCACGGTGCCAACTCATGTTCAACTTTTCACCCACCAGCACCCCAAGTCCTTCTCCTCAGGGCTACTCTCCATCCATTCTCTCCCAGCCTGGATTTGTGCTTGGGCACACCATCAGCCTATATACAGATATATATCTGCACAAATCATCCAATATACAGGCTGGCATGGTTTCATAAAGAGCCTCTCATAAAGGTTGAGTAGAGATCCCCAAACTGGAGACTTTCAAAATCCGCCTGGACATTGTGATCTTGGGTAACTTGCCCTGGGTGACCCTGTTTTAGCAGGAGGGTTGAACTAGATGATCCCCAGAGGTCTTTCCCTAAACCCTACCAGTCTGTGATTCTGTCATGCAAGGGAACCAGCCCAGACACAGCGATGCCAGGTGCCTCTGTAAACAAATTCAGGCTGAGCTCCCTGCTGGTGCAGCTGAACTGCTGGTGGTACTGGCACTGGTGGACGGAAGTTGGCTTTGGGCATCTCAGAGCTGCCCAGCCTTTGCTTATGCAATGCTGGAGACACAGCTGGAGTTCCCTGGCAGGAGGAACTCCCCTGGCAGAAGGCACTGTCTCTGCAAACAATGGCTTCACATTTTCCATTGTAAATAAATGTCCTAGTCTGGTGGGTTTTTTGGTTCTTGTTCAGACAAATCACATGGGGTTTGAGAACTGACCATTGCCTGGTGCAAGGCCCTGCTGTGGAGAACAATTTGGCCTTGATTTTTGCCAACTCCTGCATGTTTCCAAAGTCAGGTTCTGACAGTGGTCAGTGACTCATCCTGTTTCTGTAGCTATTGCCTGCCCACAAGATGCCCCAACATCTATCAACTGATGGTGGTCCATCTGCATTGTTCTGATCCCACATTCCTGTTTGTTTTTCTCCTTCCCAACCCCAACGTAGCTGGTCCAAGTGATTATTACACAGACTATGTGGCTACCAGGTGGTACCGCTCTCCAGAGCTGCTTGTGGGAGACACCCAGTATGGTCCTCCTGTGGACGTATGGGCCATTGGCTGTGTCTTTGCTGAGCTGCTCTCCGGGGTGCCCCTGTGGCCAGGCAAGTCTGATGTCGACCAGCTGTACCTCATCCGGAGAACCCTGGGTAAGTGTCCTCTGCACCACTCACTGCCCCAGGCTTCCCAGTGCCTTTGGCAGGACTAGAGCTTGCCCAGGAGAACTCTCCTCTGTGGTGGGTGCTGTGGCACAGCTGGGCTGTCAGATCCTGGTAGGTATTTGTGCAGCACCCTCTAGCTATGATGCTGAGACATGGTCTGCCGCTCACAGACACACAGACCTTGAGTTTGGCCAGTGTGTGGTGGAGGGGCAGGGGTTGGACTTGATGATCTTAGAGGTCTTTTCCAACCTAAACAATTCTAGGATATATAGAAATACATATTTTCCAAGACCCTTAGCTGTAGTGCCAGAGTTCTCAAAAGCCACTCTGCTGCAGACCACAGAAGCTCAGAGCCTGGAAGGTGCACAGCAGCTGGGTAATCCTGTTCCAGAAACTGCTGCCACCATCTGAATTTCGTTGAGATATTTCCAGCATGAAGCCCTAGGCTTGTGAGGGTGGGCAGCTGGAGCTGTGTGGCTTTGCCTTTCCATCAGCACAGTCACACAGCGGTGGGATCACTGATGTCCTCAATGGGCAATAGCATTCACAAAAGAATGTTTCGCTGGCTGACTTGATTGTGTTCCATCACGGAACTGTTAGGGCTGGCCAAAGGCCTTTGAGATCATCAAGTTCAGCCATTAACCTGGCACTACCAAGTCTGCTGCTGGACCGTGTTCCTGGGCACCACATCTACGCAGCTTTTAAATCCTTCCAGAGGTGGTGACTCCACCACTGCCAGGGGCAGCCTGTTCTAATGCCTGACCACTATTGCAGGAAAGAAATTTTTCCTAATATCCAACCTAAGCCTCCCCTGACACAATTTCAGGCCATTTTGTTTCATCCTATTGCCTAATACTAGGGAGAAGAGACCAACCCCCACCTCACTCCAACCTCCTTTTAGGGAGTTGTAGAGAGCAAGAAGGTCTCCCCCTTTTCTCCAGGCTGAACAACCCCAGTTCAATCAGTTGGTCCTCACCAGACCTATTCTCCAGACCCTTCACCAACTTTGTTGCCCTTCTCTGGACATGCTCCAGCACCTCAATGTCCTTGGAGTGAGGGACCCAAACCTGAAACCAGTATTTGAGATGTGGCCTCACCAGTGCCCAGTTCAGGGGAAGAGCCATTGGCTTTCTTGATGATGGTCTGTCTCTTCAGGTGTTCTCTCAGATGGTGTCAGCCTCATTAGAGAATATAAGTTTGTTCAATATGGGCACTGTAAAAACAGCAAATTAATCCAGCTTTATTCTTTTATTCTTCTCGGTCACAGGGGATCTCATTCCCAGGCACCAGCAAGTGTTCAGCACCAACCACTTCTTCAGTGGGGTTCAAATTCCAGACCCTGAGAGCATGGTAAGAGCTTCCTCCAGACATACTTCCCTGATCTGCAGTGCTAAGGACAGGCTGTTGGGGCCGAGAAACGTTCCTGCTTCTCACCCAGAGCACATGTGCCATCTGCTTTGGAAGTTCAGCTGGAAAAGCCTCACTTGCCCAGCTGTCCCAGTCCTTTGCTGCACAGCATTTTATCTCTATCCAAAAGCTTTGCCAGTGTACACTTAGAGTATTATTTGGAGGTGGATGAAGCCCTCTCTGCTCCTTCTCCCCTCTTCTGGTGGCACAGGCACCAACCTGCCCAACCTCAATAGTGCCAGGCAGCTCCCCTCCAAACACATCAACTGACAGATGCATTTTGTGAGCTACAGATTGTGATGCTACAGAAAGCTGGTTCTCTGTACCCTGAGGAATGAAAATATCACCAATATAGAATCATAGAACCATAGAACTCTTGAGGTCAGAAGAGACCTTTGAGAGCATCAAATCCAGCCACTTGCCTAGAGCTCACAATCCCACCACTACTGCAAAGCTAATACTAAACCATATTCCTAAGCACCATATCCACACATCTTTGAAATCTCTCCAGGGATGGTGACTCTAGCACCAACCTGGGCAGCCTGTTCCAGGGGCTGAGAACCCTTTCAGTGAAGACATATTTCTTGATATCCAACCTGAACCTCCCCTGGCTCAACCTGAGGCTGTTTGCTCTGTCCTGTCAGTAGCTGCACGTGAGAAAAGACCGATCCCTCCTTTGAGGTAGTTGTGGAGAGTGATGTGGTCTCCTATCAGCCTCTGCTTCTGAAGACTAAACAACACTCAGTTCCTTCAGCCATTCCTCATAACTCTTATGTTCAAGGCCCTTCACCAGCTTAGTTGCTCTTCTTTAGAAACACTCCAGCACCTCGGAGTACTTCTTTGAACTGACCCCAGTACTAGAGGTGTGGCCTCACAAATGCCCAGTACCTCACTGTTGTTTTTTTCTCTCCAGGAGCCGTTAGAAGTGAAATTCTCTAATATTTCATACTCTGCTTTGGCTCTCATGAAGGTAAGAAACCTACAGCTAGTGGGGAGCTCTGCACTGACACAGCAAATGCATCCTTGTTTCTGTATCAGCTGGTAATGGTTTGGGAATTGGCTGCTGAATTAGCAGAGATCATTTAATCTGAAGAGGACTTTCACCCATTCCTCTAGTCCACTCATGTTCACCACAGAGGTGGAAAATGTTATTTATTTCCTTGGGGAGATGCATGGGATGGAAACAGTGAGAATGTAAGAAGAAGATGCAGCTGTGGATGATGTTAGCCATGCCAAGCACTAGCACAACACAGCTACAGTGGGTTCCTCTTGTTTAAGAACTAATTCAGATGAACATTATGGCCTCCCTGTTTTTTGAGGCTTGATGTTACCATACAAATGTGAATCACAGAATGCATCAGGTAGGAAGGGACTCTCTTCAAAAGAGGTCATCTTTTCAAAACCCTCTGCAGTGAGCAGGAACCTCTCCAATTAAATGGACATAAGGAGGAAATTCTTTACAATGAGAGTGGCAAAATACTAGAACAGGTTGCCGAGGGACGTGGTTAAGGCCCTGTCCCTGGAGATCTTCAAGATCAGACTTGATGTGGGTCTGGCGGCCTGATCTAGTTAGAGGTGTCCCTGCTGACTGCAGGGGCGTTGGACCAGATGCCCTTTGAGTGTCCCTTCCAACCCAATGCAATTTCTGAATCTGTAGATGTCCCTTTGGACGTAGATGTCCATTTGTAGATATCCATTTGGACATTTCTGTTACCATCCTGTGGCAGTCATTCAGTACTAGCTGCTGCCAGCTTTGTGTGACTCTGAAGGCCAAGCTCTGAGAATCCAAACTCTTGAGAACCCATCAAAACCAAGATTAACACAATAAACACCTACCTGTTGGCTCTGCTGAGTCACTGGAGTGATGCAGACTCATTTAATGTCTTACTTCACCTTCCCTAGAGTTGCCTTCGCATGGACCCAGCAGAAAGGCAGACGTGTGAGCAGCTGTTGCAGCATCCCTATTTTGACAGCATCAGGCAGGCAGCAGATCTGGGAAAAGAACATGAGAAAACAGCTCGGAAACCAGCCAGGCCCACTCGGAAGCACGTAGCAGGGGTAATGTTTTCCTTGCAGGATTTAGTTCTGTGCCTGTAGGGCTGCGTCTCTCTGTTTGGCTCCCAGGAAGCAGCTCCTGAGTTGGACTGATCCTCAGTTTGGCCCATGGAGCAAAGGAACCTCCTGGCTAAAGAGTAACTTGAGTACAAAGGGAATTCTGCCCTCAGGCTCCACTGGGTCACAGGGAGCAAGTACACAGTGGTGTGAGATAGGCTCATCCTGGGGTGGGCATTCCTGGCAGAACAGCAGGACAACTGAACAAACCTGTGTGGCTGGTGTGGTTTGGAGTTCTCTGGGACTGTAGGAGAGCGTTGATACACATGAGAGTTGAGAGGCTCTACAGAGGGACCTGGACAGACTGAATCAATGGGCCAAGGCCAGTGGGATAAGGTTCAACAAGGCTGATTGCTGAGTCCTGCACTTGGGTTACAACAACCCCATGAACACTCCAGGCTTGGGGCTGAGTGTCTGTAAAGTTGCCCAGTGGAAAAGGGCCTGGGAGTGCTGGCTGAAAGCTGGCAGGATATGAGCCAGTATGTTGCCAGGTGGCCAAGAAGGCCATCAGCATCCCAGCTTGGATCAGGGCAGTGAATGTCCTCCCATATGGAACACTGGTGAGATCGCGCCTTGAGTACTGGGTTCAGTTTTGGGCCTCTCACTCAAGGACATTTTGATGCTGGAGCATGTTGCAGGGTTGCAGCAGGAATAGTTTTGTAGCTTATATTGCTTTGTGACCCATGAAATTCCTGTTCTCATTGCAAACCCAACCACACCGTGTGACTTTCCCTTCAGTTACAGTATCTGCCTCAACTGACCAGTAGTAACCTCCTGCCAGCTCTGGACAGCAAGAAGTGCTGCTGCAAACCAAGAAGATCAAACTACCACTTCCCCAACATCTAACTGGATGGCAGGTTAAAAACCATCTACTGTTCAATGTTCCAGTCATTCAGAATCTACAAAAGGAGGAGGCATGGTGGAAAAATAAATACATCTCATGACGTAGACCAAAGTGGTCTGAATGGGCTCTGGGTCACTAGTGGAGGGAAGTGACGCACAAGGTGAAGTCCATGCTCACCTTCATGTTCTGTGTACCAAGGAAAATGCATGTTTTGCTTTATTTCATGGTTGTATATTGGTTCAGGACTACTGCAACCCTGTGTTTGCAGTGAATTTAAAATCTCTTGCCTATCTATCACCTAAATTTAAGACTTGGCAGAAGAGCTGCAACCTTGCCAAATGAATCTGAGCCCTGCTGTGTCCAAACAGCAGCAGTGTGAGGAGCTGTGAGTATAGTGCTGATGTGAGCAGATGAGCTTGTGGAGCCCAGCCTGAGGAGAAGCTGTCTCATGGCTCCTATTATCTCTAGAGCTGCTGAGACAGCCCTGCTTTAAAGATCTGCATTTACAGGCCACCAAGGGTTAAACATACTGACCTAGACTTGCCAGAAGCTCCACAGGCGCTGCTACCAGCGGGAGAACATCTAAGCAATAAGACCTGCTGTTCCTTTAGCCCTTGCAGAGTTTCTCCTGTTTCCTCCTAGCATTGTGAGGTTGGGTTTGTTTGCTTTTTCTGCCAGTAGTGAGGTCACTTGCCTGTAGAGTTACAGAAACTGTTTTTATCAAAAAGAATTAATGAGTGTAATTTATAACACAGGTCAGACACAGGCAGGAATTCTACCTAAGCTTAGCATTAGAGCAAGTCTTGGGGTTTGTGTAATCTCAGGGTGTAAGATGTTGTTGATTTTGAATAAAAGACATGCAGCTTGTTTTTCCAGTCCACTGGATGTGTTTTACTACCAGGCAAAAACATCCCCTTTCTGCTTGAGACCTAGGGCAGATACGTTTTTCCAGAGCTGTTGTGTGTTGAAGAGCAGTAAAAGCAATTCCAGTGGGATGGGTGCCATATCCTCGGGTACTGTGCCAGCCCACCCTTTATTTCATACCATAAGTGAACATATTTTACTCTTGTGTGTTGTTCTGATTGCACTCGGGAAGCTCTACCACTCCAGATGGGAATTGTGGAAGCACCCAGGAGCTGTCTGTCAACAGTTAGGAGCCCAACAGTCAGCTCCTGGTGATGATTCTGTGTTTTCTGGACACTGCTCTGTGCTAGATGCCAAGAAGCATCAGCCCCACACTGCAGCTATGTCATCTGTCATGGTGCTTGCTGTCATTTCCTTCAGAGGACAAGGTGACAACTGGGGACATCACTCTGAAATCTGATCCATTGGGAGCTGTCACCTACTGCCCTTCTCTCTGGTACCACCAGAACTAGGAACATGGATAAAAGTGGGATTATCTCCCTGAAGATGGATCCCTCTGATTTGGCAGGAGCAATGCAGGTGCAGCTCAAGAACACAGAACTAATTTAGTCCCTGTCAGCACACAGCAAAAACACAAGGGGTGTCTGAGAGATTCTACACACACAGAACAACCTTCAGTTTCTCAAGAATGGTGTTCCTGAGAAGCTCAGACTCTGCCCACCTGCTGTCACTCCCCTTAAAGGAAACAAAGGCTTTGGGAGCCAAAGCATAAAAGAAAAAAGGCCCAGAAGTTATTTATTAACACCCACTGGGTGAGATTCCCAGCTTGGAGCTGAGTGGCTGGAAACTGTCTGGTGGAAAAGGACCTGGGGATGTTGATCAACAGCTGACTGAAGATGAGCCAGCATGTGCCCAGGTGGCCACCAGCATCCTGGCCTGGATCACTAAGAGTGTAGCCAGCAGGACCAGGACAGTGATTGTCCCCCTGTACTAAATGCTGGTGAGGCCACACCTGTGTTCAGTTTTGGGCCACTCACTCCAAGAAGGACGTTGAGGTGCAGGAGCACGGCCAGAGAAGGGCAACAAAGCTAGTGAAGGTCTGGAGAACAGGTCTGGTGAGGAAAAACTGAGGAAACTGGGGTTGTTCAGCCTGGAGAAAAGGAGGCTGAGGGGGAACCCTCTACAAATCCATGAAAGGATGTTTTAGTGAGGTGGGGGGCTTGGTCTCCTCTCCCTAGTATCAAATGATAGGATGAGAAGAAATGGCCTCAGGTTGTGCCAGGGAAGGTTTGGGTTGGCTATTAGGAAAAATTCCTCACTGAAAGAGTGATCAAGCTCTGGAACAGGCTCCCCCAGGGAGGTGGGTGAAACCTCCTTCCTGGAGGCATTTAAAAGCTGTGTAGATGTGGTGCTGAGGGACATGGTTTAACACCAGACTTGGTAGAGTTAGATAACGGTTTGCCTGGATCTTAGAAGTCTGTTCCAACCCAAACAATTGTACAATTGTATAAAAACAAGGAAAAAAATGACTGTGCACAGGAACTTGCCTCCTCTGGTGTTGATTTACCATGTAGCTTAAGCTTAATGAAACTTCATTTCAAACAGCTTTTAAGGCTATATTGGGAGATCTAGGTTTCTTTCCATACCTGGAAACCCAGTGGCCTCTACAACTTCATTTATGCCTCATAAGCACTATCAAATCAAATACACCTCAGTTATGTGCAGTTGCATTTATTCCAAATCCAGCTCCAACTCCAGGTTTGGCAGTGCCTGCTGAAGGATGCCGATGGTGGTTTCCTTCTCTCTTATTCCAGGAAGGTCACTCAGATACAAATATTCAAGGTTCCTATAAATATTGAAAAAGGTCAGCAACTACTATTTAACCAAGAAATTAGACAAGGATTATTCTAACATAGCTATTTTGAGTATTTTACTGGTTCTAATTGAAGTTTTTTTTTTGTCTCAAGTGGGTGCTGGAAGTTGTTAGCTCACCATGAGTTCAGTCCTTTTACAGGGCTCAAAAAGAAATGGTGGACATCATGGTGCTGCCTTTATATCACATAGTGTTTAGTAATTTCAATAGAAATTTAGTAAAATACAATATTGAAGTCCTTAATAATAACTTCTTGTAGGATGAAATCCAAGTTACCACATCACCCATCTGTAGATGTTTTTTAACTCTGTGTAACACCAAATAGTTCTGACTTACTTTAAGGTACTGATTCAATGAAGTACCTATGGACATGCTTCAGAGCTACAGAGATGCACAGCATCCAACTGCTTCCCATGGCCAAGCTCTGAGCTCTGCCCTGAGACCTGAGGCCACTCTGAGCACAAGATAACTGACAGGAAGCAGTGTGAGGCATAAGAAAGACAAAAAAAGTTACAGGACACTCATCAAAGCCTGCCCTGAAAAGCAGTGGCAGCAGCAGGGTCAGGAGTAGAAACCAATGTCATCATTAGTTTCACCTCTTGTGCCAAGCTGAAAGGAAGCCATGAACATTCACTGCTCCTACAAAGTTGTGTGTTAACAAAGAGCATGCGTCCTTCTCTAACTTGTGCAGCAATCAACAGTGCCTATGTGACTTCAACTGGAAATGGAGATGCTGCCCTCGATTCTGACGATAGGAGCACAACTATGGATTCATGTACTGCAGTCAGTGATTGTGGTGTTCTCAGCTACAGGTCTCAGTGCTACACATCTCCCTGACACCTTAAAAAGCTGTGTGTGTTAATCCATATTCAGAGCTATCCACCACACTGTCTTCACCCATGCTTGAAGGAACATCTCCTGAAGTGGCAGTGCCATCCCTCACAGGCTGTCACCCAAGTTAGTCCCCAAATCAACCACCCCACAGCCTCCACATGTCTGCAGCAGCCCAGGAGCACTCAGACTTCAGCCCTTCCAGGAAGCACAATCCCAAAACAACAGGTTGGGAACAGCTGGGAAGCAAGAGGAGCTCAGCAGCTCACATACGTCAGCTTGTGAAGCGCAATGATGCCTTTATCTGTGACGTTCCCACAGGAAATAATCCACAGCTGAAGGAGACTCTTCTGGAGGTTCTTTGTCTCACTGAGCTTCTGCAGGCACTCGTCTTGGATGTAAATACATTTCTGCAGCTTGATTTCTGTAACATGCTGGAGACCATCTAGAGAGACAAGAAAGTATTTCCCTCAGAACACCAGGAACAACCTGTACTGGTTGTTGAGTTCTCAGTGTAGCAATTGCTTCCAAAACCACAGAGCAAGGTGCTCCTTGATACAGTAACTCACAATGAAGCTCTAAGTCCCTTTGCAGGACTTCAAATAGATGAAAACTCCTGAGGTTTGTATTCTTTTGCTGAGATGCTAAGAGCAAGTAACAAGAAAAATGTACAGATTTGGATGACTTTGACTTGGGAACCTACCAACAGAAGAAATTCAAGGTCCTCTGCCAAGAACTCCTAGTTATTTAGAGGAGATCTTAAACACTTTAAATCTCTTATTTTGTAAGAAACTGAGAACTTGCCTTTTTCTTTTTTTTCCCTTTTTTTTCCTCCTTGAAGACATCATTAATACAAGGAGAACAATCAGTATGATGACTTCACAGACTCCAGACCCACTTGGTTTAGAAGAAAAACAATATTTGAAGTAGAGCATTATGCTACCAACTACTTAGCTAAGAATTCAGCAAAACAGCTAATCTTTGTTGCACTTTCTTAGCGTCACTGTCACTTAAGGTAAGGGGTGATGAACTTTCCAGTCTTTCTGCTTTGCACCTCCAGCAAAACCTGAGAAACTGATGAATATTTGCAGAGCCATTTTGAGGGGGAAAAAATGAAAGAAAGAAAAAAAAACCCTCAAATTCTATCTTACTAGGGATTGAGAAAATGACCCAGTTCATTCATATAGAAAGAACTACATTCATAGAAAGAACTACAAGCATTCAGTATAATCTTGGCACAGCTGTTTCTACATTACCCAGGTAGTCAAATCCTCTGTACATGATGCAAGAGTCTGTGGCATTAATTGCTTCGATCTTGTATTTGCCCAAGGGCCCTGTGGGGAGGCCGTTGTAGTCCTGCTGCCATTTCTGGTAGCCCTGATAGCGCACCAAGGCACCACATCGCAGCAGCCACTCTGAAGCTGCCCTGTCAGGGCCAACGGCCTGTATACGTTCGTAGTCCACTCTGCCAAGACACAAAGAGCATTCACATGTAACGTGGCTGATTCACTGTCCCAATGATAATACTTGGCCAGGGACGCCTTCCACAAGCCCCATCCAACTTGGCTTTGAACACTTCTGGGGTGGGGCATCTACCACTTCCCTGGGCAACCTGTTCCAGTGTCTCACCAGCCTCACAGTGAAGAATTCTTTCCTTAAATCTAATCTAAATCCTTGGATCTATTCAGGAGGATATTTTTCTTAGCCTGGCCGGGAATGCTGAAGTCTGAAGCAGAGACCTGGAAGAGGCTCCTGGGTGGTTGAGCTTCCAGTCCCATTACAGCAATCAGCTACAGCCATGAAACCCTTTCCACAGTCAGAAGACACATGGCAAAACTATTAGCTACTGGCAAAAGTTATGGGCAGAGTTTCACAGAGAAAAGTTTTATCTTTCTAGAACTAAATGCAAACCCTTGTGTGGCTGAATCACATCATAAATCAAAATCGCGAAATGGTTTGAGTTGAAAATCATAGGTTTGTTTGATGCTTTTCTAAGTAAATGGGGCATTATTTTGCTACAAGTTTAAATACAGTTGAGGGTCAAAGGAATATTGGCATTTAGGGAAAGAATCCACATTGCCAGCTTGCTTCGACCACCTTGGGGAAAGGAGCAAACCTCTGGAATTCTAAATAGACACAGGTAAGGAACAGTTGCTGCCAAGCATCGACATACATGCCAGGGGAAAAGAGCAGCACTGATATTAGAAAACTCCTGAGATTTAAATTCTCCTGCCTCAAACACAGCACAGTGGATATATGGGACCTTAACTGTCTCTGTGCAAACCGAATCCCTCTTACTTGTTGAACACGGCATTCAGCCATCCCCAGAAGTGTCTGCAGGCACCCGGTGCTTTGCTCAGGCTGCAACCCGGCTGCACGAGTTTTCCCAACAACACCATGTCCTTGAAGGAGAGAAAGGAAACGGACACGTTATCTGGAGTGTCAAAGTCTCAGCTCCTCCCCAAGCAGCAGGACCTGCTTCCCCTCAAGGCCTAACCAGCTTCAAGGGAAGCCCAAGGCATTAGCGCCCTGAGAGGAGGCCCGACCGCTGCCGCCTCAGACTTCGCCCCGCCCGGAGACCTCACCTTTCCACCACCCTCCCGGGATCTCCTCCCGCCGGGCTGCCCCCAAGGGCCAAGCACACGAACCGTGCGCGGAGGCTGGCCCAGCCCAAGCCACCCCTCACCGCCGCCACGGCGCGGGCACGGAGGAGGAGCCGGACCCGGTCTATGCCCGCCCCCAAGATGGCGGCGGCGGCGCTGCGGCAGAGGGCGGGTGGCAGCGGGGCCGTGGCGCTGTGGCGGGTCCAACGCCGCCAGCGCAGGTGAGGCCGCGGGGAGGGAGCAGGAAGCGGCCATGGCTGAGCCCCGCCGCTGCCTCCTCCTCCTCCTCCTTCTCCTCCCCCCCGGCCTGGCCGCACAGGCCACTGCCTCCGCCCCTCAGCGCTTCGCTCTCGGCAGGAGGGCGGCCTTGGGGGCCGGGGTGAGCTTACAGCCCATGTCTGTCTCCGTGCAGCACTTTCGATGTGGCGGTGGTGGGCGCGGGAATCGTAGGACTGGCCTCAGCCCGGGAGCTCGTCCGGCGGCACCCCTCTCTCGCCTTCGCTGTCGTGGAGAAGGAGAAGGAGCTAGGTATGGTGTCGGTGTGGTTTCCTGAGCCGTGTGGGGTTACCTGATGTCAGTCGGTCTGAGATCTCCACTGAAGCACACTCTCACCAAAAACCGTATTTCACGGCCATATGTAAAGGGAAGCTCAGTACTTGAGTGGAGGAGGAGCAGTGGAAGAGCATCTGCCCTGAGCATGAGGCAGCAGTGTGCCCAGGTGGCCAAAAAGACCAACAGCATCCTGGCCTGAATCAGCAATAGTGTGGCAGGCAGGACCAGGGCAGTGATTGTCCCTCTGGACTCAGTACTGGTGAGGCTGCACCTCAGATACTGGGATCAGTTTTAGGTCCCTCTTAGAAAGACATTGAGGTGCTGAAGCATGTCCAGAGAAGGGAAACAAAAGTGGTAAAGAGTCTGGAGAACAAGTCTGGTGAGGAGTAGCTAAGGGAGCTGGGCTTCATCAGCCTGGAGAAACGGAGGCTGAGGGAAGACCTTCTTGCTCTCTACAACTCCCTGAAAGGAGGTTGGAGTCAGGTTGCAGTTGGTCATTTCTCCCAAGGAACAAGTGATAGGACAAGGGTGAAAAACCATCAAGTTTTTCACCTGGGGAGGTTTAGGTTGAACCACAGGAAAACTTCTTCACAAAGATGATTAAGGGAGTGGAACATTTCTCTTACAAGGAAAGGCTGAAGGAACTGGGTCTCTTGAGCTTAGAGGAGACTGAAGGGTGACCTCCTTATGAATATGTGAAGGGTGAGTGTCAGGAGGACAGAGACTTCTTAGTGATGTTCAATGGCAACATGTGCAAGCTGGAGCATAGGAGGTTCCACATGAACATAAGGAAAAATATCACTGTTGAGTGTGACAAAACACTGGAATGGACTGCCCAGGGAGGTTGTGACCCCTCTGGAGACTTTCAAATCCCACCTGAACGTATTCCTGTGTCACCTGCTCTAGGTGATCCTGCTCTGGCTGGACTAGATGATCTTTTGAGGTACCTTCCAACCCCTAACATTCTCTGATTCTGTGAAAGGGTTCTCAGAACACTGAACCAGGCTGCCCAGGGAGGTGGATGAGTTCCCATCCCTGGAAGTGTTTAAAAGCTGCAGAGATATGCTGCTGAGGGACATGGTTTAGCACTAGCCTTGGTAGAGTTAGGTAATGGTTGGACTCGGATCTTTTACCAACCAAAATGATTCTATTGTTCTATGTCAGTGGCTAATTCAAGACCTGTGAGCCCATTCTCTCACTTTAAGTAGTTCCATCACCCAGGCCATATGTTGTTCTGAAGGTGTGAAGGGGCTTTTTATCCCCCAGACAGGGTGTACATGAAATCTTTAACAGTTGGGTGAGTGCAAATCCAAAATCACCTTTGGGAGTCAATGTTTTAAAGGGAAAACCTGCCCAAACTACTAAAGTAAAAATGTTTGTGGTATTTTTCATCACTATTTTACTTAGTTACAAGGAGGAAATATCAACTTAATGCAGTTGGAATTGGAATTGATTGGCCTGCAGATGTAGCTCTTGTGATTGTTTTTTTCTTGTCAATTCAACACACTACAAGCTGTGATGGTTTATGATTAACTTAGTTTTGCTGTGCCAGTATTTTTGTAGCCTTTTCAGACCAAGGGAGGGATTGTGTTTGCTCTGCAATTCCTTTATTTGAGCATCTCTACTAGCACTGATGTAGAACAGGCCTTCAAATTGCACACATTATGGTATGAGCCAATGCTGGGAATGTATATTTTAATAGCGTATTTTTCTGTCTCTTTAGCTCATCACCAGAGTGGACATAACAGTGGTGTGATTCACAGCGGAATCTACTACACGCCTGGATCTCTGAAAGCTAAGCTGTGTGTGCAGGGTGCAGCCCTCTGCTACGAGTACTGTGACCAGAAGGGAATACCCTACAGACAGTGTGGGAAGGTATAGAGCTGCTCGGTGTTCTTTCTTTACTGCTGGAAACTGAGGATGTACCATGTATGTTCCAATGTATAGCACAGACCTGGTTGTGATCTTTCTCCCAAGAGATGAGCTTCTGCAACACTTGGTACCTTCAGGATGAATGTGCCTTTTTGTTTTTTGTTTTTTTTTTTTTTTCATCAATTCAAATCACTTGCTTTTCTGGGCCTAAATTATAATTCTCCTTATCTTGGGATTGAGCTGAAATGTCCCAGGTAGTGGTAGAAGCCAAGCCCCATGGAGATACACTTGTGTAGCTTCAGGGATCACAAAGGCTCTCCTTATGTTCATGACATGCTTCTTGGTATGTACAGGCTCTGAAAAGACACAGTGACTCTGAAACAGCTCCAGATGGGACCCAGCTACCTGTATTTATACTGTGTAACATCCAGCTAACACAACCTGGCGGCAGAAGAGTGGCTATACTGATGCAGCTTGAGGTCTACCCAAACCCTGTATCCCTTTTCTGGAAGTGTCTGCAAACAGAGAGCCAGGAAGGAAGGACAACAGAAAAGCAAATTATTAGTTCTCCTGGCTTTCAGTTATTTCCCTGTTACTTTCTGAGCCTGATCTGTTTTGCCTGTGGCATCTCTCAATGGATTTCTAAGTGTTTTCCAATTAAAAGCTTTTGCATCAGACCGTATTTTGGTGAGATCAACAACCCTATCCATCATTTTGAAGCTGAGTCCTACAAGCTCCATCTGATGGCCCCTAGCCTTCGTGCTAGAAGAGGTAGGGCGCAGCTGGTCTGTGCTCACACTCTCCAAGCCGCTCAGAGCTTTATATCCCCTCCTCTCCCACAGCTGTCCCTTCCAGCTGGTAAGCCTCTGTCTGCTCAGACGTTCCTCTTAGAGAAGCTTTTTCATGATTCTCTCCACCCTGTCTTCTTTGTCTGAATTGTTTAATGCATCCTTGATACAAGATGAGGACCACAAATGCACATAGAATTCGAGGTGGGTCTTTGCAGTGAAAAGGTGGAGTTGTCTGTATTGTCATGGATCCTTCTCCTACTCATTCCTAACACTCAGTTTAGGGCTTTTCTGCTGTCACTAGGCATTGAACTGTTATTTCCATTGGATTGTCTGTCTTAACCTCAAGATCTTGGTTCTGAGTGATAACTTTGAAGTTGGATTCCATCTTTCTAGAATGCCATTGCCCTCACTCCAAGAAGGACACTGATGTGCTGGAGGAGGCTCAGAAAACGGTAACAAGGCTGGTGAAGGGTCTGGAGAATAGGTCTTGTGGGAGCAGCTGAGGGAGCTTCTTGTGTCTGGAGAAAAGGTAGTCGAGGGGAGACCACCTCATTCTCTAAAGTCCTAAAAGGAGGTTGGAGCCAGGTGGGGGTTGGTCTCCCACAAACAAATGATAGAACAAGAGGAAATGGCCTCAAGTTGCACCAGGGCAAGTTTAGGTTGTATATTAGAAGAAACTTCTTCCCTGAAAGGGTTCTCAAGGCCTGGAACCGGGTACCCAGGGAGGTGGTTCAATCCACATTACTGGAGGGATTTAAAAGCCATGTAGATGTGGTGCTGTGGGACATAGCTTTGCACCTTACTTGGTAGAATTATGTATGGTTGGACTTGATACTTAAAGGTCTTTTTCAACCAAAGTGATTGTATGACTTCGTACATGAGGCTCGGACTGTTTTTTTTACCATCACCATTTCACATTTATCTGTATTGAATGTCATCTGCCTTTTTGCTAATTGCTGGTTCCCTCAGAAGGTTCTTCTGCAGATATGCATAGTCAGCTCTGGTCTGAACCTCCTTAAGCCACTTTAAATTTTCTCATGACCCTCATTGCCCCTTTCCAGGTTGCTCATCAACATCTTGGACAGCATGAGCTTTTCTCTTGGAAGTGCAATGCAGACCCTGTCTGACATAATCTGGGCTCAATTCAAGGCCCCTTCACTCAGCACCCACTGGGAACTGAGAGTGGATGTCCTGCAGCTCTGAGTGCAGAGCAGAGATCCCTGCACGTGGCAGTGTTGGTGGGCTCTGCACCAGTGCAGGGTGGTGGTTATTGCGGCCTGGCTGTGCTCAGTGGTGTGTTAGTTTTGTGCTTCTTTCACTGCAGAGATGGTCACAAGATGGCACTGTGGATTTGTGCAGCAATACATACCTGATGTTACAAGCATCCTCTCAACCCAAAGTACCAAGGCAGCAAGCTTAGATTCATGGAATCAGACAATCATTTAGGTTGGAAAAGACCTTTAAGATCATTAAGTCCAACTGTTAACCTAAAACTGCCAGGTCACCACTAAACCATGTCTTGCAGCAACACATCCACACATATTTTATAAGGGATGGTGACTCCACCAATTCCCTGGGCAGCCTGTTCCAGGGCTTAACAACCCTTTCAGTGAATAAGTTGTTCCTAACGTCCAAGCTAAAGCTACCCTGGCACAACTTGAGGCCATTTCCTCTTGTCGTATAACTTGTTACTAGAGAGAAGAGACCAACCCCCACCTCACTCCAACATCCTTTCAGGAGTTGTAGAGAATGAGAAGGTGTCTTCTCAGCCTCCTTTGATCCAGGCTCAACAATCCCAGTTTCCTCAGTTGTTCCTCACCAGACCTGTTCTTCTTACCCTACATCAGCTTTGTAGCATTTCTCTGGACAAGCTTCTGGCCTTACAAGTCTTGGAGTGAGGGGCCCAAAACTGAACCCAGTATTCGAGGTGTGGCCTCACCAGTTCTGAGTACAGTGGGACAATCCCTGCCCTGGTCCTGCTGGCCACACTATTGCTGATCCAGGCCAGGATGCTCTTGGTCTTCTTGGCCACTTGCTCTGTAGGAGCCAATCTGAGCTTGGGCAAGACTATCACTGGCCCAGAAGCACTGTTGTTCCTTTGCTGACACTGGATTTGTGCACTTCCACATCACCTTCCCCAGCAGTGTATATTCCAGGGAAGATGATGGTGAGGCTTTATCTTGTTTTACACAAAGTAACCTCAGTCTTGGAGAACTTGGTGCCTTCTCAATGCAAAGATACCTCTGTCACCAGACCTGAGATGGACCTGCAAGTGGAATGGTCTGGGCAAAGCTGGAATGGATAATTCACAGCCTGGATAAAGCTCCTGTGATATTTGTGAACTAGCTACAGGGTTAAATGAAGTGAAGCTGGCACAATTCTCTTTAGACACCATGTCAGAACATGTCCAGGCTCTCTTATCAAGATTGTTTGAGATATGTACATCTTGGGTTAAGTTTAGGGATTTTTTTGAAGCATCCCAGTGGCTCTTGAGACTCATACTCTCTTCTTTCATGTTTAGATTTGTACTCTTATGGCACTTTTTTCAGCAATACTATCCATTGATAGTAACTTAACTGTAGTTTAACATTTGTTCTTGGCTGTCCTTAGTTTGTTAGTGCTTTCTCAGTAATAAAACAGATACATAACAATAAGATAGATATATCATATTTATAGAATCTTGTGCAGCTAATGACACAAACCACATTTTTTGCCCTCTGGAATTACAATTTACTGTTCACTCACACACTGTTGCTTGATTGTTAGCTTGGGCTTGATGCCAAACCTGGCTTTGGATGTCTCCCTCACTGCTGTGCCTTGTTATCTTTCGCTGAAGCTAATTGTAGCGGTTGAGCACGATGAAATTCCAAGACTCAAAGCTCTGTATGAAAGGGGGCTGCAGAACAATGTCAGAGGCCTGAAACTGATTGGACCAAAAGAGATACAAGAGAAAGAACCTTTCTGCAGGGTAAGGGATTTGTTTGGGTTTATTTGATGTATAAGATCTTTGTTCTCAGGTGACATTATTTGCTAAACTACCTTAAAGAGGTCTCTGGCCTTGAGGTAATCTGCTTCAGTGACAAGTTCGAAAGAGTTCAAAATATTTATTCTTTCCCAGAAGAAGTAGAATTGTCATTAAAAATAAACGTACTCTACATTTGCCATTACGTACATATCATAGAATCATTAAAATTGGAAAAGACTTCTAGGACAGTCAAGTCCAACCATTATCACCACCATGGCCATTAAACCATGTGCCTCAGCACCACATCTGCACATGTTTTAGACACCTGCAGGGGTGGAGACTTTACTACTTTCTTGGGCAGCCTGTTGCAGTTCTGACCACCTTTTCATGAAAGAAATTTTTCTTCTGTGTCTTAATCCTGTTGCAGGGTCTGATGGCCCTTGATTCTCCATACACCGGCATTGTGGATTACAAACAAGTAGCCCAGTCCTATGCTGAAGACTTCCAGGAAGCACATGGGACCATCTTAACTGATTTTGAAGTTACAAACATGGAGATGGCTAAAGAAAGTCCTTCAGAAAGTGATGATGGTAAGGCAGGGTTTTGCCCTTCATTTCATAGCATCAATAAGATAGGAAAAGACCTCCAAGAAAAGCATCATTAACTACAGTCCTGCCAAAGATTTTGCTCCAGACACACTGGCTTTAACTGAAATGATACTTCTGAACCTTTCTCTCTCATAGGGATGAGACAAAAGGCAAAACTATGTTATTGAGAGTAATGAACAAGCTCACTGGATTGTTTTTGCAGGCCGGTCATCCTTCAGCTGAAACATTTCATAGTTATCATAGAATCACAGAATGGTTTGGTTTGGAAAGGACCTTAAAGATCATCTAGTTCCAACTGCCCTGCCATGCAGAGGGACACCATGTCCAACAGCAGTTACTCCATAGCTTGCAGAGGAAGATACTCCAGTGGAAGAATCCTTTGTAGTGACAAGCTGCTGCTTCTATCAGTGTTCTATTAATTCCTTCTCTTGTCTAATTCTGTTACAGGACTAAAATACCCAGTTGTTGTTAGGAACTCCAAGGTAAGAACTAGGCTGGAGATTTCATCGCTTAAGAGGAACCTAGTTCTCCTTTTCTTACTATTTTTTGTTGAGTCCTGGTGGTTTAATCAGGTCTCATTAACATCAGTGTCATAGAGTCATACATTCATAGAATGGTTTGGGTTGAAAGGGACCTTCAAGATCATCTAGTTCTAACCCCCACCACCATGGGCAGGGACACCTTCCACTAGACCAGGTTGCTCAAGGCCTCATCCATCCTGGCCTTGAACACCGCCATGGAGGGGGCATCCATGACCTCCCTGGGCAACCTGTTCCAATGTCTAACCACCCTCACTGTAAAGAATTTCAGTATCCAGTCTAAATCTGACCTCATCAAACTTCCTTCTCGTCTTTATCACAACAAGGCCTTGTAAAAAGTCCCTCCCCAGCTTTCTTGTAGGCCCTCTTCAGGTACTGAAAAGCTACTATAAGGTCTTCCCAGAGCCTTCTTTTCTCCAGGCTGAGCAGCTCCTAAGACTGCTACATTAAGGCATAAGATACTAAAGAGAACAGGCCCCAATACTGAGCCCTGGGGAACCCCACTTGTGACCAGTTGCCAGGTGGTTTTAACTCCATTCCTTACCACTCTCTGGACTCATCCATAGAGGCCAGAATATTATAAAGAATTAAATGAAACAAATGTTTCTGCCTCCTAAAATGTTTTTCCTCCTTTTCTTTCTGGGCTTGACTCATTTATTCCAGGGCCTGTAGGTGATGGGTGTTTTTTCAGTTATGTGTAGAATGTAGTGTATTTTGTTTGGTTTTATTTCCACAGGGTGAGGAAATCTACTGCAGGCACATTGTGACCTGTGCAGGACTTTACTCAGACCGCCTGTCTGAGATCAGTGGCTGCAGCCCTGAACCTCGTATCGTCCCCTTTCGTGGGGATTATTTGGTGCTGAAACCAGAGAAGTCCTACATGGTTAAAGGAAATATTTACCCAGTACGTACTCTCTGGTTTATCTTTCACCTTGTCCCCTGGGAAGCCTGGCTCCTGTATGGCATAAAATAAATCTGTAGGAAGGATTCAGAAGTCAACAAGGGACAACAATGGATTTACTTAGATGGAGGGTTTAATCTTTTCTGCTAATACCCAAAGCTGGGATTTAGATATTTGCCTCATCTTTGAATTAGCTTTACTTGGTATGACAAAAAAATAGACATGGGAGAAAAAGGACAAGCTCTCTACCATCTAATGCAGACAGTGTGATGAAGAGAAGCAGTTCCAGACAAAGTGATAACGTTGCATCCAGAGGGTAGTGGTCAATAACTAAGTGTCCAGATGGAAGTCAGTGACAGGTGGTGTCCCTCAGGGGTCCATACTGAGATCAGTGCTGTTTAATATCTTCATCAATGATATGGCAGGATCAAGTGCACTCTCAGCAAGTTTGCAGATGACACTGGGTTGTGTGATGCAGTTGACACAGTGGAGGGATGGGATCTGTCCAGAGGAACCTGGACAAGCTTGGTAAGTGGGCCAGCGTGAACCTCATGAGGTTCAACAAGGCCAAGTGTAAGGCCCTGCCAATGGGCCAGGGCAGTCTCCAGTATCAGCATGGGCTGGGTGATGAAAGGCTGGAGAGCAACCCTGAAGAGAAGAATTTGGGAGTGCTGCTGGATGAAAAGCTGGACATGAGCCAGCACCATGCACTCACAGCCCAGATCCAACCATGCCCTGGACAGATCCATAGCAGTGTGGGCAGCAGGTGGAGGGTGGATTCTGCCCCTCTGTTCCACTCTGCTGAGACCCCACCTGCAGTGCTGGGGCTGCTGTGGAGGCCTCAGCACAGGAGAGACATGGACCTGTCGGAGCAGGGCCAGAGAAGGCCATGAAAGATGATGTGAAGGCTGGAAGCCCTCTGCTGTGAGGGTGGGCTGAGAGAGGTGGGGTTGTTCATGCCGGAGAAGAGAAGTCTCCAGGGAGACCTGCTGGTGATCCTTAAAAAGGCCAATCAGAAAGCTAGGGACAGATTTTTGAAGAGGGCCTGTTGTGACAGAAAAAGTGGTGATAGAAGGTTTGAACTAGAGAGAAGGAAGAAAGATTTTACACTTTTTACACCAAGGGTAGCAGAGAGGTAGTAGAGGCTGCCTAGAGAGGTGGTAGAGGCCCCATTCCTGGAACCATTCCAGGTCAGGTTGTTTGGGGCTCTGAGCAACCTGCTCTAGTTGCAGATGTCCCTGCAGAGTGCAAGGGGCATGGACTAGCTGACCTTTAGATGTCCCTCCCAACCTAAACTATTTTGTGATCCTATGATTCTCCAGCAAGCAAGAACTGGTAATTCCTAGGGCAGCATTTTGGTTACCTCGTGCAGTCCATTGAAACGCCACCTTTTGGAATGTGAAATTGGATTTGCCTGCTAAACACTGAGGCAGGTGGCCCTAGGGAAATGCTGGATCCCTGAGCAGTGGGTGTTTGTCTGACCTCACCTCAGAATGATTCAGGATCTTGTCATGGGATGGGAGGAAGGAACTGGCTGGGGTAGGAATGTACCTTCCAGCCTTTCATGGCTGTGTGAGGATCACTTCTACCCTTTGAAAGATTTTTTTGTTCTTATGGCCAAATGAGTTGACAAGGGCAGAAAATTGCACAACTCTTAGTGATATGTTACCACAAATGTAGTTTGTGGAGTGGTTGCACTAAGCTTTGAGAGTCTTAAATGCATCTTTTTAACAGAAAAAAGCCCCCATACTGCACTGGATACAGAAAATGAATACATCTTGGAACAATTTTTAATCAGAGAATGGTAGGGGTTGGAAGGGACATCTGGAGATCAAGTCCAATTCCCCTACCAAGGCAGGATCACCTAAAGAAGGTCACACAGGAACATGTCTAGGCAGGTTTTGAATGTCTCCAGAGATGGAGACTCCACAACCTTTATGGGCAGCCTGTTGCAGGGCTCTGCCACCGTTAACAGCGAAGACATTTCTCCTCCTGTTCATGTGGAACCTCCTCGGTTCCATTTTGTGCCTGTTGCTCCTTGTTTTGTCACTGGGAACAATGCAGAGTCTGGCCTCATCCTCTTACCCCCTGCCCTTTAGATATTGATAATTATTGAGAAGATGCCCTCTCACTGAGAAGAGAGCTTAGCTCTGCCTCGGTCTTCACACAAAATTATGCTGTCTTTCACTCCCAAACAAAAAAGAAACTGCAGATACTTGTTGTTAGCATGACTCAGGCTTGCTAACTGCCTGTCAGTGTGAGCCACAAAGGGAACAGGGAGCTTTTCCTGCTGTTTTCTAGATTATTTTATTGCAATATAATTATTACTGGTGAGCAGCACTACTCTGTTGTTGGTTTTGTTGTGGGTTGTTTATATCCTGAGAAAACGTGTTTGGGTTTTTTTTCTCATTTGTTTTGCTTTTCCCTAAATGCAGGCCCTGTTCTGTTGTTGTTTTAATTAGTTACAGGCTATAACTGCACAATTAACAAGCCAAAAAAACAGTGCAGGAGTCAGTTCTAAGGTTAAATTACTTGAATTTAACCTTAGAACTGTGATTGTAAATGGCAAATGTGATTAGTGATTGGAAATGGCAAATTTACTTCATTTTTCATTTGTTCACTTAAAACTAGTTACTTCCATTATTGGAAGACCAACTCCTTTGCTGTGTTTTGGTTTGGTTTATTCACTCTCTATCAAGGATCAGGTCTTGGGCTGGAACCTCCCACAGGGTGGTTGTCAGAATCAGCTCATGATCATTCAAATCAGACCCAAACACTCCCTGAAAATGTCTCATATCCCTACAAAATTTTCAAGGGTCAGAGCTGGGCAGGCCACCAGAGGAGTGCCAGAGGCTTTTCATGAACCCCTTTCCTTTCCCAAAGAGAAGAGACAAGGAGGAAAGGAGACTGATGGGGTTGGGAAACAAGCTGGGGTGGACAGAACAGTCCCGTGGAATATAGACACAGAGACACAAACCAAGGGCAAATCCAATCCCTGATGGCAATGATGACACCATTGGCATCACTTATGCTGGGAGAGGGCACTGGGCAAGTCCCAGACTGGACTCAGCAGCAGATGGGAACTGGATTCAGGAGCTGAATTCTGGACCTGGAACACACAGATTGGGATGGAAGGCAGGAGGGACAGAGTCCTCCTGGGACAGTGGCCAGGGAAGAAGAGGCTTGACCCTGGGGATCCTTCAGCTTGCTCCTGAAGATGCCATCCATGGGATGGAATCCCTTGTTGGGCAGTTGAGGGTCACCTGTGCCATCCGTTCCTCCCTTCCTCTGCCTTCCTTCCCCACCAAGGTGGGGCACAAACTGTGGCAGTCCCTTGTTGCACAGAGGAGCAAGTCTCAGGCAGAGTCTTTCTGCAGCTCAGCCCTGGCCCCATCAGCATTCTCCCTGCTAGAAGCAGCTCCTGGCTGTGTAGACCTGTCCTGATCTTCAGAAAGTGCCTCAGTGAGCAGATACACAGCTGGGAAGTCACAGCACTGACCAGAACCCAAACCTGGACACTTCCTCACATGACAAACTGTAGATGTTTGTCCTTCCTTCCTCCCTTACAAATGTTCACTGTCTCCCGGATGAGTTTCTGGACCGTGAATAGTTGCCTGACTGTTTTGCTGGTCTCGTCTGAATAACTGTTGTGTCCCACTCTAGGTTCCCAATCCTCGATTCCCCTTTCTGGGATTCCATTTCACCCCCAGAATGGATGGCAGCATTTGGCTGGGCCCTAATGCAGTACTGGCCTTCAAGCGAGAGGGTTACAAGTGGTTTCACTTCAGTGCTGGAGACTTTCTAGATGCTGCAATGTACAGGTACCATTTTGTCTTTTCGTCTTCCATGGAAAATAGTTCTTGTTCAAAAACCTATTTCTGACAGATTTTTGGTGTGTTTCAAGCCAGGCAAACTGATAATGATGCACTTTTCCAAGTCACTTGACTTCATATGAGCTCATATTTGCATTTTCATAAACTACCAAGACATGTCTCAGCTGGTCTGAGAATGTGGTTGCTCCACAGAAGGTACTGGGGAGCCATGTTACTACTAGTGGAGCTCTTCCAGGTTTGGTTTTGATCCAAGGCAGTGTAATATTTTAATCCAGCTAGGTGGTGTGATTAAAATTAAGAAAAGTGTGGACAGCATGTTCTGGGAGATTCTCCTCTCCATCTGCTTTGCTGTGGTGAGGCCACTTCTGCAGGATTTAGTCCAGTTCTGGGCATTCCAGTTCAAGAGAGACAAGGAATTACTGGAGAGAGTCCAGCGGAGAGTACAAAGGTGACAAGAGGACTGTAGAATCTGTGTGAGGAGGACAGGCTGAGAGACCTCGGGCAGCCTGAAAGGGGATCTTCTCAATGTTCAAGAGCTAAAGGGGCGGGGGGCGGGACAAGAGGATGGGGTCAGACTCTTCCCAGTGGTGCCTGATGACAGGACAAGGGGCAACAGGCATAAAATATAACCCAGGAGGTTCCATCTGAAGATAACGAGATACTCCCTTGCTGTGAGGGTGCCAGAGCCCTGGAGCAGGCTGCCTGGTAAGGTTGTGGAGTCTGCTTCTCTGAAGAGATTCCAAACCCACCTGGACGTTGAGATCCTGGGCACCTGCTGTGGGTGACCCTGCTCTAGCAGGAGGTTGCTGAAGCAGGGACTATATATTTCTCAAGTAGAAAGCAATGATTGAATTACTGATGTTGAGAATGGGAACTTTTGCGATGTAGTTGAACTTGCTGCCTACTTAGTTTGGCGCAGCTGCATTTATCACACAGGATCTGTTCTCTCTGCAGTTATTTTTTCTCTCTGCAGTGGGTTGTGGAAGCTTGTGCTGAAGAACTTGTCCTACGGCCTGAGCGAAATTTACAGAGCGTGTTTCCTTAGCGCACAGGTGAAGGAACTTCAGAAGTTCATCCCCGAGGTCACCGTCAATGATGTAGTCAGGTAAAGAAAACTTTTCTTGTGAGCAACACCCAGAGGCTTGTTACATCTCTTATTTAGAATCATTTGGATTGGAAGAGACCTTTAATGTCATCGAGACCAACCATTAACCCAGCACTGCCAGATTCACCACTAAACTATGTCTCTCAGCACCATGTCCACATATTTTTTGAACACTTCCAGGGATGGGGACTCCACCACTGCCCTGGGCAGCCTGGTCCAGGCCTTGACAATCCTTTCAGGGTAGAAATTGTGCCTAACATTCCAAAAACTCTATTCCAGGCATTTAATGTTTCTCAAACTTTTTAAAGTTTGCATCACAAAAGCAATCTGCTTGTAAAGGTCTTATCTAAACTGGCTGACAAGTGGACTTCTAAACCTCTTCAGAACCATAGAATCATGTTGGTTGGAAAAGACCTTTAAGATCAGTGAGTCGAACCATTCTCTTAACTCTGTCAAGGCTGGTTCTAAACATGTCCTTCAGCACCACATCTGTCTGTATTTTAAATGTGTCTGAGAATGGGGATTCAACCACCTTCCTTGTCCCAGTGTTTGAGAACCTTTATGGTGAAGAAGTTTCCTCTAATATCCAACCTGAACCTTCCCTTGTGCAACTTGAGGCCATTTCCTCTCATCCTATCATTTGTTACTTGGGAGAACAGACCAACCCTCAGCTGGCTCCAGCCTCCTTTCAGGGAGTTGTAGAGAGCCAGAAGGTCCCCCTTCAGCCTCCTTTTCTCCAGGCTGAATAACCCCAGTTCCCTCAGCTGCTCCTCACCAGACATGTTCTCCAGACCCTTTGCCAGCTTTGTTGCCCTTCTCTGGACACTGTCCAGCACCTCAATGTCCTCCGATTGAGGGCCCAAAAAAATGATTGCAGTATTGAGGGGGTGGCTTCACCAGTTCTGAGTACAGGGCCACAATCCCTGCCCTGGTCCTGCTGGCCATACTAATTGTTTTCAGCTTCTTACTGTGTTGAAAGAGAAACGAATTCAAAAGGGCTTAGTTCAGGAACTGAAGAGACTTGGGAGACAAGATTTAGGTGTGTTTAACTGTACAAATATTTGCAGGGAGAAAATCCAAAGTAAGAAAAGCTTGAGCATGGTAAAAGGGAGTTATCCAGCTCGGGCAGTAGGCCACTGGCATGAAATTCATGTATGACAAGGCTTGCAGTTTCTGAACAAAGGGTTTCTATTATGAAAGAAGGCATGTTTATGTCTGTAGGGAAGAGAGTAACTTCACAACCAGGAAAGACACAGAAGATCCTCTGCTTGGCTACTTGCCCTTGTTTTACTGTAACGACTGTGAGACTTCTCCCACTCTGACTCACAAGCATTAAAACTTCCCTGTGCTCTCCCAAAAGCCTGGCTAGGCTTAGACTCCACAGTCCCTCCCCGTTCTATCCCTTCACAAGAGCAGAACAAAATTGATTTTCTGACTTCAGAAAACATCTTCTGATGGTGAGCTCTTCCTTTATTTCACAGGGGTCCATCCGGAGTGAGAGCTCAAGCATTGGACAGTGATGGAAATCTGGTAGATGACTTTGTATTTGATGGAGGCAGTGGAGATATTGGAAGCAGAATTCTTCACATCCGAAATGCCCCTTCTCCTGCTGCCACCTCCTCCCTGGCCATCGCGAAAATGATTGCAGATGAAGTGCAGAGAAGATTTGAATTGTGAATGATTGAGGGGTGTGATGAGGTTGTACCACTTGTGTAAGAGCTCTGCAGCCTTAGTGACAAAGATAAAACAAGCAACATGTGGCTTGAGCGCTCAGCAGCTAGCGTTTGAAATGTTTGCCTTGGCCAGGCCACAACTTTTCAGCTTCACAAATAAAGGAGTTATGGTGCCTGGCAAGACCTGGCGTGGAAGAACCATCTGCAAGAATGCACCCAACAGCCCTATTGGCAGTAGGAATTTGTCCACCTAGGCATAACCAGCCCATGGACTGGCTGGTGCAAAGCATAACTTGAAAGTCTCTCCAACTGCAGTGGGTCTTGCAGTGGAGCAGGAAGAGCTTCTGTGATGGAGTTGCCCACAGTCTTCCCATACCTTTAGTCTGAATGTTGCCACCTTTCACACTCTGGAGGGGTGGTCGGTTCTCTGGAAAACCACAAGCACAGGGTGGTTCTCTGTGTGATTTCTTTCTGATCCCCCTTAAAACTTGAGTCTACAATCCCTTAGCTAACATTAAAATAATGGAGATAGAAGGATAAGCCTTGCTTAAGGGTTCTGCTGATAGGGAATTAAGAGGAGCATCATATATTCAGAGCCTTCTACATGGATGTAGTCTTTCAGAGCAAAGTAAGCCTAACAAGAGATTGCCAAATCCAAGTCAGTTTAGATATGCTGTCCATGCAATGGCTGGCTATGTTTTTTTACAGAACTGAAGTTAAAACGTATACATAAAGAGTCATTTTTCATTTAACTTGCACCTAGGAAGTCAGCACTGAGCAGAAACTACTTCAGTGGTTGTGGGTTTGGGGTGGTTGGGTTTTTTCCTTTGACTACTGGTAATGCAAAAGGTGCTTATCTTTGTACAACAGGTTGAGCAATGTGGTGGAAATGGTCTTTGTAAAAGCAAACGTGAAGGGAGGGAAGCTAAAGAAACCTGTCTTGAGTAATGTTGTATCTGCTTCCCCTGGAGCCCAAACAGGGGTGACTCAGGAAGGCTTCCCATTTCCCACATGCCAGGCAAGAGGGGAGCTTAGAAAGTGCTGGTTTCTTTTCTGAACTCTTGGGAGTTTTCTCAGGGGTACAGCTGGAAGAACCTGTGTGGAGAATATGCTTTAAACTAGAGAGAGATGTTGCATGAGGTTGAGAGTAACCTAGCTGAGTATCTTGGTGTGTTCTGCATAATTGCTACAAAACAGAATTACGTAGCCCCAGGGACAAAGTACTTGAGAATACTTCTCAAGCAGATGTTCACAGGATGTTGGGTAACACAGATAATTGTGGGTAGTTTGCTACCAGGCAATTTGCCATACTCTTTTTTTCTTTTCTTTTTTTTTTCCCAAGAGTTACTTTCTGTGCTCCTCTGATGTGTGAGCACGCTTGCTAGCATGGGGGATCAGCTGTACTGGCTGGTGAGTTTATTGTACAGAGCTGAACTACTTTGAGGGAAAAAAGGGCTTAACCTCTATTTTTATTTCCCCCTAGTGACATCTATTTTACCAGAAAAGTGACTCCTGTAATAAGTACACAGCCTAAAAATTAAATCATAAACTTCTTTAAGAAAAGCTTTGACCATTATTCTTCACCACAATACCACTAGACAGAGATTCAGATGTTCTGAGTGCTGAAATGCCACATGGCTGTGTAAAAGTTTTATCTGCACAATGAAACAATCATATCTTCACTCCCCACCAGAAGTGTTGCCTATCAACAGTAAATCCTACAAAAGGATTGCAAAAGCAACTTCCTCCCACACGAGGTGTGGCCCCAACATGTATTAACAGAAGAAAGAGCATTAAAATGTAAAGCAGTCATAGAGGATGGTGAATCTGAAGTCAGCACATTTCCCTGTGCAGCTTGCTGTACTTTTTACCCTCAAGATGTGATTATTTTGGGGCAGAGTTTAAAGGAAGTTTTCAAATGATGAATCTTTAGGTAGAATTCTGTGAAATATTTCTATTTTTAGAGATAGTTATAAAACTTTTTTAAAGGCATAATTTCAGAAAATCGTGAAAATGGAGTTTCTTACATAAAATCTCGTTGCCCACAATGTGTGAAAATGTCTGAATATATTTTCCAAAGGGGTCTAATTCACTTGAATGACTTAAGAAATACAAGATTTAAAATTAAAATAGTGTGGTGTTTTGGTTTTAATTGCTGTAAGGTCTGTGTGTTTCTCCTGACTTAAAGTTGCACTAGTATTTGCTAATTCTCGCCTGAATTAGGCAGGTTATAGCTCTGTAATAATAGGAATTGCTTTATTTAGGGGGATGACTCATGAACAAACTTGTCATGCTAAAGTATCTACATCTTATCTATGCTTATCACACTCCACAGCTTTTTCCCACACTGGTATGTATGAAGTGGACAAAACTCACCTTAAGATTGATTTGGACATGTAATGGCATGTGGAATGGTAATTCTTGAAATTCTGATTAAATGCATTAGGACAGCTTTGGACAAACAGAGTTTATTCCCCATTCATGGTTTGGATTGGAAGGGACCTTAAAGATCATCTAGTTCCAACCCTTCTGCCATAGGCAAGGATACTTTTCGTTAGATCAGGTTGCTCAAGGCTCCATCCAACCTGGCCTTGAACAATTTGAGGCTTGGAGCCTCTACAGCTTCTGTGGGCAACCTGTTCCAGTGCCTCACCACCCTCATGGAGAAGAATTTCTTTCTGTTGTCTCATCTAAATTGAGCTTCTTCCAGTTTGAAGCCATAACCTCTTGTCCTGTCACTCCAAGCCTTTGTACAAAGTCCCTTTCCAGCTCTCCTGTAGCCCCTTTCAAATACTGGAAAGCTGCTCTTCCCAGAGCCTTCTCTTTTCCAGGCTGAACAACCCTAACTCTCTCAGCCTGTCATCATAACAGAGGTACTCCAGGCCTCTGATCATTTTCATGGCCCTCCTCTGGGCTCTAACAGACCAGTCTTAAGTTCTGGGAAGAGTACAGCATATTGTATATTTTTTTAAAATATTGAAAAAAAATTACAAGAGTCATGGCTCACTGAATGGCTGCTCCTGGGCAAATGAGCTTCTTTAGGATACTTCACAGTGTCCAGTCACCACTGCCCCATCTTGAAGCGGTTCAGGCTGTCTGGAGAACAGAGGAATGGCCCATCCTGAAGAGCAAGGGCATGGGGATAAAGTGTTAGGTGAGGGGCTCACTCAACCTGGGACATCTGCTTCCATAGAATCACAGGATAGTTTGGGTTGGAAGGGACCTTTAAAGGTCATCTAGTACAACCACTGCAGGCAGCAGGGACATCAGCAACTAGAGCAGGTTGCTCAGAGTCCCTAACAACCTGACCTGGAATGGTTCCAGGGATGGGGCATCTACCACCTCTGGGCAACCTGCGACAGTGTTTTACCACTGTCAGTGCAAAAAATGTCTTCCTGCTATCTAGTCTAAATCTCACCTCTTTTAGTTTAACCTCATGACCCCTTGTCCTGTCACAACAGGCCCTGCTCAAAAGTCTGTTCCCAGCTTTGTTAGATGCCCCTTTAAGTACTGGAAGACCACCAGAAGTTCTACCCAGAGCCTCCTCTGGCATCCTGGCTGTTCGAATTCCAGACTTGTGGATTTCAACAGAGTTATGCTGAACTTGCACACAGGATTACCTTCTTTTTGCTTATGGTTTGAGCTTGATGAACAAGTGTCTTCTCACAGAAATAAATATTTTGTTGGAAACCTATAATGCCACTATGAGATGGTTACAAGGTTAAGAACATCGAGCAAAAGGAGCTGTCACTGCCTCTGCAAGCGCCTGGGAAATCTGTTATAACAAGAGATCACACTCTTGCTGGCAGAAAGGCACTCTTCCCCTGATTTAATTTATCCATTCCTCTTGTTGACAATTCTTAGAGGGGGGGATAGGGGCTGAGACTTGACTACACCACCATCGGAATAAAAACGAGTGAAAGTTTGGCTTCAGTGGTGGTTCCGGGAGTTCAGGGAACTGACAGCGTTCTCAGGGGTAGGAAGGAAAACAGCTACCTCGGAACTCGGCGTCGTAGCGTGATTCCAAATTCCAGCTAATTAAGTAACCTCGGCCGTGCCGGGTGCTGGGCCGCAACTTTCCCTGAGGGTCCGGCAGCAGCAGCTCTTCCCTGAAGGGTGCGAAGAGACAGCTTTCCTTGAGGGCCGGACAACAGCAGCTCTCCCCTGAGGGTGGGGCAGTGGCAGCTTTCCCTGAGGGGTGGGCAGCGGCAGATCTCCCCTGAGGATCGGGCAGTGTTAGCTTTCCCTGAAGGGGATAGCGGCAGCACCTTCACCTGCCCGTCGGGGCAGCCGCTGGACGCTGCGTAGGCTCTTCCCGCCGTGAGAGCCCGGCAGCGGCGCAGCCGATAGGGGGCGCCACAATAATGGGCGGAGGAGGGCAGAATGGTGGCAGCCGCGCATGCGCGCCGAGGGGCGGCGGCAGCAGTAGCGGGGCCGCAGCGAGCGGGGCCGAGGGTGCCTCACCCCGCCGCCCCGTCAGCGCACGGCGAGCGGCCCGGAGCCCGGCCCCTCCCGCGCCGGATGTGATGGCCGCCCGGGCGGGGGGGTGAGGACAGAGCTAGCGGTGGCCGAGAGCCGTAACGAGGCCCGGCCCGGCCCTGACGAACGCCGGTGGCGGCTTCTCCTTTTCCCTCAGCGCCCACCCCTGTCCCTTCTTCTCCCCCCTCCTATGCCCCGGGCGCCGTAGCTACCGGGGAGCGGCGAGGCGGGCGGCCCCGATGCGGAGGAGCCGCCGGCAGGCGCCATGCAGCCGCCGCCGCAGCCGTACGAGTTCTTCGGCGAGGAGAACGGCCCGAAATGGCGGGGGCTCTTCGTGCCCGCCCTGCGCAAGGTCAGTCCGGCCGCGGTGGCAGCAGTGGTAGCGGCCCGGGGTACGGGGAACGGGCGGCACCTGCGCCTCAAACCCGCCTTGCGGCCCCTGGGACGCTCCCTTCTCCGCCTGCCCCTCTGCCTGAGCTGCCCGGGCCGCTGCAGGTGCCTGTCCCGCTGCAGGGGCAGCGGCCGGGCTTCGCCTTCTGCTGTCTCGCACCGCTGCGAACCCAGTAGGGTCGGATGGTGCCCGTTCCCTTGACAGTCTTACATGACTGAGCCCGGGTCCACCCTTTCGCTTTCGCGGTGCCCCTGGCTCTGCCCGATTCCTTCGGGACTTCTCCCGTCCTGTCCCTTCACCCCCCCCGGCAGCTCCGTCCGGCAGTTGCAGAGGTTGGAAGGGGCCTCAGGAGGTCCTCTTGCCAACCCCCTGCTCAGGGAGGGTCACCCGCAGCAGGCTGCCCGGGCCCAGGTCCAAACGATGCCCGTGTGCCTTGCCTTGCTTTGCCTTCGGTGCTTCTTTGTGTGAAGATGCTGCCAGGTGACGGTGTGTGCCTGGCAGGCTCTCTTCCTCCTGTCAGAGGCTGCCTCTCCTTCACCCCTTCACCAGCACTTGCTCAAAGTCCCTAATCGGGCTGCTGGGTTTGAGCCTGCTTGGTAAGTGTTTCACTTCCGAGATGGGCAGTGGAAGGACAGCCTTCCATCCCTTCCCCCAGACAGCTCCTTCAGGCCCCTTCCCAATTCAGACTCCCTTGCTGGCCACACCGTTGAGGTCCTTCTGATACGCTGCCCAGTGTAACACTAAGTTGTCTGTGCCACAGGGTAAAGTCAGCCTGTGTTCTCTTAAGAAACAATTGCATGCTGCATGGAGATGAACTATGTGGAAAACTCATTACCCTGCCATGGAGAGGAATGTTATGATGTGTTTTGTATAGCATGATAGCCCCGAGCCTGTCACTCTTAGGTGGGACAACCCAAAAGCAGGAGTGGGCTAAATTGAGGTTCATAGGGCATGAAGGAGGGAGTGATGCTGTTCTGCTATATGTCATTTGCCTGTTACTGTTGCAAAGGCTGAGGACCATTAGATAGTTCTTAATATAATGGCCTGCTGATCTGGATCTCTCTCTGGTGCTGGGTAGCACTGTGATCCAAGTAATGTAGACACTCAGTGGTGTTTTGTCTTTTTTCCCAAGAATAAAATTAGTTATGGTATGCAGTAATGATTCTCTCTCGCCTTCATTTGTTTTGGGTCTGCATGTCACTTGTATTAAAAGCCACTGAAGGCAGCTAAGTAGTCTTGTGGCTGGCATAAAACCCACTAATCGCCTTTCTGCAGAATCCTGGATTTTCTGCTATTTATTCGTGAATCTCCTCCTTCTTCACTGCTGTTCAGCGTGTCTGGGGAGGCCTTAAGAATGCCATGTTGCTCTTTTCCTGATCCCTGGAGGGTGACATAAAACCACACCTTGACACCAAACAGCATCCACCTAAATGTGAGCTAGGGCTATATGAGTTTGATCAAAAGGATTTCTTTAAAACTTTAAAGAAAAAAAACTTTAAAACATTCTAAAATACAAATAGAGTATTCAGACGTTGGAATAGGTTGCCCAGGGAGGTGGTGGAGTCACCATCCCTGGAGACGTTCAAGAAACGTGTGGACATGGCACTTAGGGACATGGTTTAATGGTCTTAGACTGGCAGTTGGGCTCAAGTATCTTAGAGGTCTTTCCAACCAAAACAATTCCATGATTCTATCATTCTGAAAGTTGGCAGATTAATGCTGCTCTTACCAATTCTTGCTGTCTCTCTACTTTCAGTACTGATGAAACATAACAGAGCAGGAACTCAGACAACCAGAGGAAATAAAGTCTTGATACCAGTGTCTGCTTGCAGAAGAAAAATCATAGTTGCTTATAGACAGTTTGTTTTTTTTTCTTTCCTGGAAAAGTTCCTTGTCTGCAGTACCCACCCTTTAGCATGAAGCAATCACAGTGTAATGTGCATTTCTTTTATGAACACACATTATCAGTGAGTCAAACTGAAATTGTATCATTGTTCAAGTTGTTGCAGTCAGGGAGATGCTGTCAGTTTTAATAGATTCTTTAAATGATCTAATGTTCAGATACGAATGCTGGAGATGCTTAAGCCAGAACCTTTCAGAGGATTTATGGGTTGTTTTGTTTACATCTTGCATTTCACTTTGATAAAGAGATGAGAGCATTTCCGTTCTTCATTGGAGAGCTCAAAAGTGTGGCACTGAATCCAAAGTGTCCACCAAAGCATAAGATTTTGTGTGGTTTCAGGAATTATTAAATGTACGCCACAGTTTTATGATAATTCCCCCAGTATTAGCACTGGTGATGCCACACCTCTAATACAGGGTTCAGTTTTGGGCCCTTCACTCCAAGAAGGACATTGAGGTGCTGGAGCATGTCCAGAGAAAGGCAATAAAGCTGGTGAAGGGTCTGGAGAACAGGTCTGATAAGGAGCAGCTAAGGGAACTGGTGTTGTTGATCCTGGAGAAAAGGCGGCTGACGGAAGGCCTTATGGCGCTCTACAACTCCCTGAAAGGAGGTTGGATCCAGCTGGGGATTGCTCTTTTCTCCCAGGTAATAAGTGACAGGACAGGAGGAGGATGGCCTCAAGTTGCAGCAGGAGAGGTTTAAGTTGGATATTAGCAAATGTTTCTTCCCCGAAAGAGTTGTCAAGCCCTGGAACAGAATTCCCAGGGAGGTGGTTGAATCCTCATCCACAGAGGTGTTTAAAAGACATAGAGATGCGGTGCTGAGGGACATGTTAGCACCAGCCTTGGTAGAGTTAGATAGTGTTTGGACTCAATGTTCTTAAAGGTCTTCTCCAACCAAAACAATTCTATGATTTTTATGATTCTGAAGGGGCTTAAAAGTTCATTTGTCAGTCAGTTTAGATAAGACCTTTCCAAGCAGGCTGCTTTTGTGATGCAAACTTTGAAGAGCTTGAGAGGTTGGGGTTTTTTTGTTAAATGCCTGGAACAGAGTTGTTTTGGTGTTTTGTTTTGGTTTTTTTTTTTTTACTTTGGGTTTTCCTCACAGTAGCCTGTGCTCCAAGTACAGACATAGGATTCTATTTCCTGCTCTTGAAAGCTTTTCCCTTCAGTAGAGGCTTCATAAAGAAGCAGCAGAAAATGGGGAAAGGTTTTGCCTTTCTTTGTGTGTGTTAAGGTGTGAGAACTCTTCATTCTAAAGTGTAGAAAGATGTGCAGCAGGATAACATGCCAATACAGTTCACTGACAACAGATAGGATTTCCTTGCTGCTTGAATTTGAAGTCCATGACATGCTTTGAAGAGCTCCACTCTCCTTAATTATGCATTCAGCAAGTTAAGGTCACTTTTTATCAAATCACTTTTAAACCCTTGCATTTAAGTGAATTCTCTGCAGTTGACATTTACCATATCATGAGTAGAGAGAAAAAAAAGGTAAAATACATCAGTTCTTGCTTTGATATGTGGGAAAGAGAGGAGGATCTCTCTTTTGACCAGTGTTCTGTATGCATTTAAGTGGTCATACATCTTTAAGATGAGTAGAGTGCTAAATTTTACCTACTAATGTGAGGAAAGTCTTAGAAAAGTCTTAGTCTTAGGAAAAAAACTTTATGTCAAGGCCTTAAACTAGATTTTTAAGCAAATTTTTTATATGTATGTGTGTGTGTATATATATCTCAGCATATTCTTAGCACTGACACCTTGGAATTTACTAAGTTGAAGATTTTGAAGTAGTTTCATGTCTTGCCCCTTTTCCAGCTGGGAGATTGACAAGCACATCCTTACTCTAAAGCATTTTACCTACTTCTGTTGCTGTTCTGGGAAGCTAAGTAGGAAGTGAGTGTAATGAAACCTGTATAAAAATCCTGTCAGAAGAAAGGAATTGGAAGAAAACCACATTTTTATCTGGTTATTTAGGTTATATTGATCATCTTGCTGGGCCCAAGGATTGGCAGTGAATGGAGTTAAATCCTGTTGGTGGCCAGTCACCAGTGGTGTTCCCTCTGGGGCTCAGTACTGGGGCCAGTTCTCTTTAATATCTTTATCAATGATCTGAACAAGGTTTGAGGCACCCTCAGTGAGTTTGCAGGTGACATTAAGCTGGGAGGGAGTGTTGACCTGCTTGAGGGCAGGGAGGCTCTACAAAGGGACCTGGACAGGCTGGATCAATGGGCTGAGGCCAGTGGGATGAGGTTCAACAAGACCCAGTGTTGGGTCCTGCACTTGGGTCACAGCAATCCCATGAATATTCCAGGCTTTGGGCAGAGTGGCTGGAAACTGCCCGGTGGAAAAGGACCTGGGGTTGTTGGTTGACACCTGGCTGAAGATGAGCCGGTGTGTGCCCAGATGGCCAAGAATGCCAACAGCATCCTGGCCTGGATCAGGAATAGTATGGCCAGCAGGACCAGGGCAGTGATTGCCCCCTGTACTGGGCACTGGTGAGGCCACACCGTGAATACTGTGCTCAGTTTTGGGCCCGTTACTACAAGACTTGGAAGTCCTGGAGCTTGTCCAGAGAAGTGCAGCAAAGCTGGTGAAGGGTCTGGAGAACAGGTCTGGTGAGGACTGGCTGAGGGAACTGGGGTTGTTCAGCCTAGAGAAAAGGAGGCTCAAAGGAGGCCTTCTGGCTGTCTCAACTCCCTGAAAGGAGGATGCAGCAAGGTGGGGGTTGGTCCCTTCTCCCAAATAACAAGCAATAGGACAAGAAGAAAGGGCCTCAAGTTGCACCAGGGAAGGTTTAGGTTAGACATGAGAAGAAACTTCTTCACTGAAGGGGTTTTCAAACCCTGGAACAGGCTGCCTAGGTTGAATCCCCATCCCTGGAGGTATTTAAAAGAGGCAGAGATGTGCTGAGGGATGTGGTTTAGCACCAGCCTTAGTAGACTTAGATAATGGTTGGACTCTTAAAGGTTTTTATCAACAAAAGCAATTCTGTGATGTTATAGTTAGTTGAACTGCTGTTGGTAGCAAATAAATCACTTCAGGTAGTTCTGTGGTCTAAGCTTTATGAACACTTTTAATCTGGAAGCTGACTTCATTTCTTAAAGGGACTGATTTTACTTCTTAAAGGATCACAATGTCTCTTTGAATAATTCTCAAAGCCCACCAACAGCTGTTGCAGCAGAAATTAGAGAGCTTTCAAACCCCTGCTGGTGGGGTTTCTTGGGTTTGAATCCTTGGGATGTTGATACTGGCAGCATCCTTGAAGCTTGTGTTCAATGGGGCAGGACTACTGTGGAGGGGCTTTTCTGCTTCCCTCTCTCCAAAGCTGGCAAGATCTTTCTCTGATGAAACCAAGACCCTCTGGAGGGGGTGGGGGTGGGATTTTATCTCCTGAGTTTGCTCTCTCCGCCTTTTCATGTCTCTAAGTGCTTGTTGTTTGGGTTTGTTTTGATTTGTTGTTTTAGCTTTTCCTGGCCTGATGGCTTTTGTGGGGAAAGATGGTAGATTATGAAACTTGTTTCTAAAACTGGCATTTGAATTTTGTAACTGGGTTTCCTAGCCCAGATCCTGTGCCAAAGCTTGTTCTTGTTGACTGTCAACTTTCTTCCAGATGAAACTTTGCAGAACCAAATTGATTTTTACAGGTTGATAGCAATGCTTTGATGTCATATCTGTTGATCTTAGAGAGGAGCCTAGAAAAAACATGTATGAATCTTGCTGGTAGCACCCGAGTGTGTATCTCCCACCAGGAGTTAAAGGAAGTCCCAGTTTTAACGTACTGGAAATTCATTGTATAAGAACCTTTTAATATTTGTCATTAAAAACATCATTAATATCAAACATCTTCCAGTGGTACCTGGAATGAACCTTTATCCCAGGTTTTCAAAATCAAATGGGTGATTCCATGGAACTAGTTTGATGTTGGACATACATGGATGTGCTCCAAAATAGTAATCATAGAACCATAGAATGGTTTGGGTCAGAAGGGACCTTAAAGATCCTTTAGTTCCAACCCCCCTGCCATGGGTAGGGACTCTTCCTACTAGTCCAGGTTGCTGAAGGCCCCATCCAACCTGGCCTTGAACAATTCCAGGTGCGGAGCCTCCACAACTTCTCTGGGCAACCTGTTCCGGTGCCTCCTCAGCCTCATGGGGAAGAATTTGTTCCTAATGTCTGATCTAAATCCATCTCCTTCCAGTTTCAAGCCATTGCCCTTCATCCTGTTACTCCATGCCTTTGTAAAAAGTCCCTCTCCAGCTCTCCTGTAGCCACCTTCAAATACTGAAAAAACACAAGGTCCCCTTGGAGCTTTCTCCAGGCTGAACAACCCAAACTCTCTTATCCTAGCCTCAGAGCAGCGATGCTCCAGCCCTCTGGTCATCTTCATGGCCCTCCTCTGGCCCTGCTCTGACGGTTCCATGACTTTCTTATGTTGGGGACTCTAGAGCTTGACCCAGTGCTGCAGGTGGCGTCTCACCAGAGGGGAGCAAAGAGGCAGAATCCCCTCCCTTGACCTGCTGCCCACACAGGCCATATTATTGTGTGTTCCTAGTGTGCATTATCACTCGTGCATGCTCCCACAGATCCTCTGGCAAATTAAACACATAATTCTGTAAACAAGAGCTGTGTATTTGTTTCCTTTCTCCTCTGATTTCTCTAAATCAAATTCACAAGTATCTCAGAGGTGTTATTGGTTCAATTTTCTCTGTTACCTACTAGACCATCCAACAATGAATCCTCACATTTCTGCAGGCACTCACTGCTTGTCGGTGTAAGCAGGGCTCTGTACACTATTTGCATTCTCCAAAACAATTCCACTATTGCTCTGGACCACACATCAGATTTCTAGAGCATGACTAAAGGGTTTATTCTTAGCAAATGTTGCAGACAGAAATATAAAAGACCATTTTTGAGGATGTTTCTGAAGTTTACAGTCATTCAGTGCTTCTCTATATTCTCAACCATGGGAGTTAATGTATAATGGCCCAGTTCTTATACCATTTTCTTCACTTGTCTGCCTCATTTTGTTCCCTGCTCTGTCAGGGCTGGTAACCAACATGTTTTCTGTTGAAGAATCAGACCCCCTTGGGTTAGAATTATTTAATGTGTTATGGAGTCATTAGAATGGATTATAATTTAATGCGTTCTAAATTCATTAGCATGAATTATTATTTAATGCATTCTAATTTCAACTGTAGAGCTGCTTGTTGTGATGTTTTAAAACAAGTTATATTTAGTTTGGAAATCTGTGAGGTCATTTGGCTTTTAATAAATACAATTATTTGAATTCTGAACCTAGACCTTTGCAGGTCTCCAGTTACTGCAGACATGAATGCCTCAGACCGGGAGAAGGGCAAATAAGGGAAGTGCTGGTGAGACTTCATTGCCTGTCGAATTACTTAGACTCATACAAGCTTGGAGCAGGATTAAGTGCACCCTCAGCAAGTTTGCAGATGACACTAAGATGAATGGTGTGGTTGGCACATTGAGGGATGAGATTGCACCTGGATGGACCTGGACAAAGTGGACAAGTGGGCTCATGTGACCCTCATGAGGTTCAACAAGGCCAAGTACAAGGTTCTGCACCTGGGTTGGGGCAAGCCCTGTTATCGGTACAGGCTGGAAATGATGGGATGGAGAGCAGCCCTGTGGAGAAGGACTTGGTAGTTTTGGTGGATGAAAAGCTGGAGATGAGCTGGCACTGTCTGCCTACAGCCCAGACCCAGCTGTGTCCTGGGCTGATCCATGGGCAGCAGGTGGAGGGAGGGGATTCTGCCCCTCTGCTTTGCTCTGCTCAAACCCCACCTGCAGTGCTGGGGCCAGCCCTGAAGTTCTCAGCACAGCAGAGGCGTGGACCTGTTGAAGTAGGGCCAGAGAAGGCCACAACAATGATGGGAGGGCTGGAAACCCTCTGCTGTGAGGCCAGACTGAGAGAGTTGGGGCTGTTCAGCCTGGAGAAGAGAAGGCTCCAGGGAGACCTGTTGGTGACCTTTCAGTACTTAGAGGGGCTGATCAGAAAGCTGGACACAGACTTTTGAGCAGGGCCTATTGTGACAGGACAAGGGGTGATGGTTTAAACTGAAAGAGGGAGATTCAGGCTGGAGAGAAGGAAGGCATTTTTTACCCTGAGCATGGTGAGACCCTGTCACAGGTTTCCCAGGGAGGTGATAGATGCCCCATCCCTGGAACCATTCCAGGTCAGGTTTGATGGGGCTCTGCTTAGTTGGAGATGTCCCTGCTGCCTGCAGGGGGTTGGACTAGATGAACTTTAAAGGTTTCTTGCAACCCAAAGCATTCCATGACTTTATCAAGCACGGATGCAGTTGTTGCCTCTTAACAGCATGTTCACAATGGAAAGGTGGCTATAGCTGTAGAAAGGAACATCAAGTCCCTGTGATGGGTACTCTACCAAGTCTTCTGTAAACAATAGGCCAATTCCTACAGACCTTTTTTTATTCCCAGTAGCAGTTTGGTTTAGTCCCTGACAAGTAAGGAGACTGGCTTTTTTTGTCTTGCATAAATATTCACTATCATCAATAAAATTTAGAACCAAATGGGACTGGTCCTTTTACTTAAATCCTATTTTTGTAATGTGTTTTTTATGTCACTGTTTTATTACACAGCTTAAATAGTCTCACTGGAGTCTGCAGCTGGTAATGGTAACAGGAGAATTTTGTTTGCCACTGGCATGAAATGAAGGTAGTTTTCAGATCCCATGTGTTTAAAAGTAGTAGGAATGGTGTAATTTCATTTGGCAGCAGTAGCAAAAGAAACACTTCCTACTTGGGTTGTTAAAATGGAACATGGAAATGAGCCTTTGCGTCGGCTTGAGGACTTGCCAGGCTAACTAGTGACATGAAGAAAATCCAAACTGAAGGGTTGACTGCCACCATTCCCTCAATTTTGTGCTTCTACTCCTTCATGCGTGGTCATCTGGCCTCTCTGTGTGCCATCTAAGTGAGGCACTGGGAGAAGCTGGGCAATGTTTGTGCTTCTCTCATCATCTCATCCCATGGAATCATAGAACGATGTTGGCTGGAAAAGACCTCTAAGATCACCAACTCCAACCATTGACCTAAGACCACTGTGGCCATTAAAGCATGTCCCAAAGTGCCATGTGCACACATTTCATGAACACATCCAGGGATGGTGACTTCACCACCTCCCTGGGCAGCCTGTTCCAATCCCTGACCACTCTTTCAGCAAAGAAATTTTTCCTAATATCCAACCTGAACCTCCTCTGGCCCAATTTCAGACCATTTCCTCTTGTTCTGTCACCTGATACTAGGTAGAAGATACCAACCCCCACCTCACTACAACCTCCTTTCAGGGAGTTGCAAAGGGCAATGAGGTCTCCCCTCAGCCTCCTCTTCTCCAGGCTAAGTGGAGATGTTGTGAAAAACAAAATATGAAACATAGACGAGAGTAGATATAGCAGAAGTGAGCCATGGTAGGGAAGTGGCCAGTAGGAGAAACCAGCAGTGGGCAGGTCTTCTGGGAAATGCATCTGTGTGGAAATTAGCAGAAGCCTGAAACTGGGTCTGTTGTGCTCATCGTGATCCACCAGTTCCTTCTGTGAGCCAGCAATGGGCCCTCATGGCCAACAAGGCCAGTGGGATCCTGTGCTGCATTAAGGGTTCTCCTGCCCCTCTACCGTAGTGAGGCTACACCTGGACTATTGTGTCCAGTTTTGGGCTCTCCAGTTCAAAAGAGTTAGGAAACTCCTGGAGACAGTCCAGTGGAGGCTATGAAGATGCTGAGGGGCCAGGAGCATCTCTGTGACGAGGAGAGGTTGAGAAACCTGGGGCTGTTTAGCCTGGAGAAGAACATCCTGAAAGGGGATCTTCTCAATGCTCAGCAAGAGCTGAAGGGTGGGGGGCAAGTGGATGTGGCAGACTCTTTTCTGTGGTGCCCTGCAACAGGACACGGGCAGTGGGCACAAACTGAAGCCCATGAGGTTCCAAGTGAATGTGAGGAAAAACTTTGCCATGAGGATGCTGGAGCCCTGGAGCAGGCTGCCCAGAGAGGTTATGGAGCTGTCTTCTTTGGAGAGATTCCAAACCCACTTGGACATTGTGCTGCTGAGCAAGCTGCTGTGGGTGACCCAGAAGTCCCTTTCAACCCCCACCAGTCTGTGATTCCAACACCTGCTGTCAAGATGTATTACATCCTGCAGCTTATTGCAGAAAAAGATGGGGAAGATGGTGATCTGCATGTGATTTGAAGTTTATCAATCAGCCATGCATCATCACTTTCTTCCTTCTGTCTAGTTTAAATATCCTAGTTTTAGTTTAAACCCATCACCCCTTGTCCTGTTACCACAGGCACCATGAGATGCTTTTCACAGCTCAATTGCTGTGTTAAAAGAGATTTTGCTAACAGTGCATCAAATGTTTAGAACTGCAATGAAAAAGCTAAGATTGCTGCACATAGCTGAATTACTGAGTTCTGGTTTGCTTAAGAGACCACTTCCTCCTGTTCCTCTATGGGCATTTATTTAATTTAAGGAAGATGGGCCATCTAGAAATTGCAGTACTGGAAATCAAGTTAGAAATCAGTGTCGTTATTTTTGAAGTTGACAGAGCATTTTTAATTGGGAGATCTCTTCAAGTGTTTAAATCTTCGTGGTTCTTTCTGATGAATTATGCTGTAATTATGTTTGAAATTTTGGACTATCAGTGCTGTCACTGAGTAAGAGCATCACTACATCTGGTTCTCTTCTTTGTCTGGAGCATCATCCACATGAGGGATGAAAAATGCCTTTGGAACAGATGTTTTATGTTTCTGATGGGCAGTGTTAACTTTAGGGAAGAAAAGAAGGAATAAAACTCCAACCTAAACCCAGATATTTTCACCGGGAGTACTGAGTCCAGTACTGGTGCCCCCAGCACAAGAGGCACATGGAACTGTTGGAGTGAGTCCAGAGGAGGCCGTGAAGATGATCAGAGGGCTGGAGCACCTTCCCTATGGGGACAGGCTGCGAGAGTTGGGGCTATTCAGCTTGGAGAAGAGAAGGCTCCACGGAGACCTTATAGCAACTTTCCAGTACCTGAAGGGGGCTACAAGAAAGCTGGGGAGGGACTTTCCACAAGGACTTGTAGCAACAAGATGAGAGGGAATGGATTGAAGCTAAAGGAGTGGAGATTTAGACTGGATGTTAGGAAGAAATTCTTTACAGTGAGGATGGTGAGATGCTGGAACAGGTTGCCCAGAAAGGTTGAAGATGCCCCCTCCCTGGAGGTGTTCAAGGCCAGGTTGCATGAGGCCTTGAACAGTCTGGTTTAATTGAAGGTGTCCTTGCCCATGGCAGAAGGTTGGAACTAGATGATCTTGAAGGTCCCTTCCAACCCTAACCATTCTATGATTTGTCGGATACATTTTTGGCTTCTCCTTGGCTTTCAGCATCCTGGTACAGGACAAGCCTGCTTTTGTTGTCAGTGATAATTTCATCACCTTGAACACCCAATATGGAAATACTGACAAGTGTTGGCAAGATCTTAACCAACCTGTGATAGTAAATATTTAACTTTTATCTTCTGATTATTTTTCTCCCTCCCAAATTTATGCACTTCGTTCCTCCAGTAAACAAACAGCCTTGCAAAGTTTTACTTGTCCACCAATCTAGTATAACTGTGTGAAGTAACAAGTGAAATAGAAATAATTTCTAAGTTGAAATCAATCTCTGGGAAAAGGGGAATGAGAAGTTTCTGTTACTTCCAAAATACGTGGAAAGATCCTTTTAGGCACTCCAAACAAACTACTGCTTTGTCTCTTTGGTACAAGCTAGAAAAGTTAGCTGCACTTTTGACTCCAGTATGTTTTTTTCCTCAGCTTTTTGTTGTGTCAGATAGAATCACAGAATCAGTCAGGGTTGGAAGGGACCACAAGGATCATCCAGTTCCAACCCCCCTGCCATGGGCAGGGACACCTCACACTACGTCAGGCTGGCCAGAGCCTCATCCAGCCTGGCCTTAAACACCTCCAGGGATGGGGCCTCAACCACCTCCCTGGACAACCCATTCCAGGCTCTCACCACTCTCATGGGGAAGAACTTCTTCCTCACCTCCAGCCTAAATCTCCCCACTTCCAGCTATATTCCATTCCCCCTAGTCCTGTCACTACCTGATATCCTAAAAAGTCCCTCCCCAGCTTTCTTGTAGCCCCCTTCAGATACTGGAAGGCCACAAGAAGGTCACCTCAGAGCCTTCTCTTCTCCAGACTGAACAGCCCCAACTCTTTCAATCTGTCAACCCTTTGAACATTGCTTTTAAACTCAGGACTTCTGAAGTTCCCCAAGTCTAGGCAATATCAATATTGAGACTTCATGACAGATCTCCTGTGGTTCAAAATCAAGCTTGCCATGTATTAGCTCTGAAAAATAAGGTCATAGAATCATGCAATGATAAAAAGACCTCTAAGATCATCAAGTCCAATCATTGACCTAACACTGCTAAGTCCACCACTAAATTATGTCCCTCGGTACCACAACTACACATCTTTTAAAGCCCTACAGAGATGAGGGCTCCACCACTTCTCTGGACAGCCTGTTTCAGGGCTTGACAACCCTTTCATTGAGGAAATTGTTTCTTGTGTCTGACTTAAACCTCCCCTGGTGCAACTTGAGGATGTTTCCTCTTGTCATAGAATCATAGAATGGCTTAAGTTGGAAGGGACCTCAGAGATCATCTACTACAACCCTCCTGCCATGGGCAGGGATGCCTCTCAGGTAGACTTGGTTGCCCAAGGCCTCATCTGACCTGGCCTTAAACACCTCCAGGGAGGGGGCAGCCACAACCACTCTGGGCAACATATTCCAGAGTCTCACCACCTCATACTGAAGAACTTTGGTCCTATCGCTTGCTCCTTGGGAGAAGAGATGGACCCCCACCTGGCTTCAGCCTCCTTTCAGGGAGTGGTAGAGAGTGAGAAGGTCTCCCCTTAGCCTCCTCTTGGCCAGGCTGAACAACCCCAGTTCCCTCAACTGCTCCTCAGCAGACCTGTTCTCCAGACCCTTCAGCGTCTTAATTCCCCATCTCTAGACACACTCCAGCACCTCGGTGTCCTTGTAGTGATAGGCCCAAACCTGAACCCAGTATCTGAGTGGTGGCCTCACCAGTGCCAACTACAGAAGAGCAATCATCAGTTTTTTTCTAGTCCTAACACTTGATGTCCCTGAAATGTTTTCATTCTAATCTTTTCTTAACAGACTTTTTCCCAGGAGCCTGTAAGGACTATTAACATCTCACTGAGAAGGAATTTTGAGTTTGACTCTGTCTTTGCAGCTGCTTGTTTTCTCTAGATGCTTTTGTGGCACAGTGCAGGACCTGCCTCTCAGAACGGACCAAGGGGAACATCTCAAGTTTATCTTGAAGGGGGTTTTCAGTTTTGAGCTTGTACAGATGCAGGGCTCTCAGAGAGCTATAGCAAGGAGGGGCCTCTCTGAAGCCACCCCTGGGTTATCATCAAATACCCATGTGCTGTAAGAGTGGAAAAGTAGGGAGAGGTAAAAATGAGGAGCAAAGGAAGAAGTTCAAGAGGTCCCATCTAAAATAAAAGCTTGTTCAGAAAGGCTTTCAGGCCATGTTTAAATGCTACGCTTATGGGATGCAGACCTCTGATTTCATTTCTACTCCTTGTAATGGCTCACGAAGGAATAATCCTCAGAGTCCTGCTACTTTTAATCTCCCTCTTTAATGACTTCAAGCACTCCACTTGGGTGGTTTCAGAGATAGTACAGGTAAAAGAACCTGGTTTCTCTGTTATCTTCTGCTTGGAGTTCTTGCAGCAGAGCTCTCACCTCATGGCTTTTAGTATTTTAACCCTTAAAGGAAGCAGTTAAAGTCAGTTCAAAACTGAGCCCTATGTGAGCTCTGGTGATGACTCCATGCCAATGGAATCTGCTCAGATATTTCGGTCTGAACCTGAAATCACTGAATGTACCTTCCATAAGGGACATATCCTCAGTAATTCCTCCTGCCTTTTTTTTTTCCCATACACTGGGTGTTTTCTCAGTCTCTCTTTGCTTTTCCAGCCCTTTCAGTCAGGGTTTAGGGGAACAAAGAATAAACATTCTCCTTTATAGAGCAGCATCTGATTTTATCAGCTGGTGCACAGCTTTTAGAACTGTCTTCTTGTGTTGTTATGAAAAACAGTCTCTTGCTATGAAATTGTTTTTTCTCAGTAACAGCACTTATGTCAAAATAACTTCTCTTAAAGCCAGAGAGTGCACAGGCACCTCTGGGACCTCTCTGTGTGATGCTGCAAGCAGAATCATTTCAAATGTAAACTGATTCCCTAATCCTCAGGGAAGAGTTGTCTCAACCAAGAAATGTTGGGCTTTGTTGTTGGTTTTTCTCCTCTCAAAGCAAAATTGACTGCAGTGCTTCTGTTTGTGTTCATGGTATGAAGCTGAGATTCTCTGCCAGTGTTTGAAGAGGGCTGAGAGCTCCTCTGATTGTCCTCAATGCTATTAGAGATCTACATGCTTCTGAGAAAGCTGAGGAGAGCATGGCATGAGCTGTTTAGGCCTGAGAACAGAAGTTAACTACAAGTGAAGTCACTTTCTTTGTGGCAGTGATGTCTGTTTTTAAAATAGGCAGTCCTTATGAGAGGAGGAGAATGGCTGCGATCAGATAAGGTCTTAAGGGGAGCACAGCTTCCCATTCTCATCTTACCATGGAATCACAGACTGGTTTGGATTGGAAGGGACCTTTCAAGGTCATCTGGTACACCTCCTCTGCACTGAGCAGGGGCATCTGCAACTAGAGCAGGTTGCTTAGAATTCCAAACAACCTGACCTGGAATGGTTCCATAGGCGTCTACCACCTCTCTGGGCAACCTGAGCCAGGGTCTTACCACCTTCAGTGTCAAAAGACTCTTCCTTCTCTCTAGTCCGAATCTCCCTCTTTTAGTTTAAACCATTGTGCCTCATCCTGTCACAGCACAAAAGACTGTCCCCAGTTTTCTTATCAGCCCCTTCAAGCACTGAAAGGCCACCAGAAGGTCTCCCTTGAGCCTTCTCTTCTCCAGGGTGAACAACTCCAACTCTCAGCTTGGTCTCACAGCAGAGCGCTTCCAGCCGTCCCATCATTTTTGTGGTCCTGTTCTTTTCATTTCTGTGGAGCATCATTAAGGGTTCATTGTGGGGGAAACACAACTTCATCTCATTTCCTAGTTCCTCAGCCAGTGCTTTTGCTGTAGTAGTGCTTGTGCAAGAGATACGTGGCAGGACTCTAACTCGACACTTCCTGGTTTTCCATTGTTTTGTGAATTAAACTCTCATGTTCAGGAAGAACACGAAGTCCACTGACTATTGTTGAAAACCTGCAGTCTGAAGTAAGTGTTTTCAAGGAGTGGGTCAGGTTTTTGTGTGAGGTGGGTTTTGTTTCCTTCAGCAGTACATGGTCTACACACGTCAGCTGTGCAACAGTGAGATGAGGCACAGAGATGCTCACATTGGAGGTGCAGAAAACTAAGTTGTGCTTACAGGTCTGTACAAAGTTTATACCCAAACTCAACAGCTGGGTTAGAAGCAGGTTGTGTATTGCTTCTTCCTTAGTGCACAGCAGCTTTCCTAATGGGTTCTTCACCTGTGCTTTGTGAGGAAGGATGCCAGTGTAGAATTAAGCACTAGAAATGTACTCATTAGGAGTACATGAGTCCTTCCCATGTGGAAGTGTAGGGGCAAAGCACAGTCCTGTTCCCCCAACTCTTTCAGGCCATAGCGTGACAGGAGATGGGGCAGCCATTCCTTGTCATGTCTCTTGTTGCTGGGCAGCTCTGCTCACTTTCCTCTGTGGCCAGCAGGGAAGGAAAACAGCCAGCCACTTAATGTCCTTCTTGGACTTGGTTTTACACAACTTTGAAGAGCCTTCAGGGCTACAAATGCACTGCCTCCAAGACACTGCTATGAAATTATTAGTTAATCTGCAGGGAGTCCTCAGAGGGAGTCCTACCAGTGCTTGTGGCCTCCCCCATTATGTTCAGAGGGAGAAGCTCCTGTGTTTCAGAACTGGCCCAGAGGTGTTAGTGCCTTCCCCTGAAAACCTGCTGATCTGTTTGTCTCGTGCTTGATACCACGTACACAATGCTGATGTAAGTATGGAAGGTTACTTTTTTGAAGTGATTAACATAGAATTTGTGTGGGGAGAGTAGGGAATTTCCCTGGATTGTATTGCTTGGGAATCTTTTTGGCTATAGTTTAAGATTTAGTTCATACTTTCCTGACTGAGAGGCTGCCAGGGAAAATGAGTATATAATAGACTAGCTTTTGAGTGCCTTTTTTCGTTTCTAAGGTGGGGTTGTAGTTTGGGTTTGGAGGAGTTTTAGTAGGAAAATAGCCATGTTGGACCAAGGCAAGTTAGTTGTGGCCCTTTAGCTTGTGTGGGCACATGCTGAATTTGCCTGTTCCACATTGTCTACACTAGCTTAGCCTTGGAAAATCTTAATCACAAAAGCTGTGATTAATCTCTGTGAAGTGAGATAAAAGGCATTATCCTGCCTTGCATTAGAGGGAGGTGGAAATCAAGCTTTACTCACAGCACATTTCCTGGTTTTGACACTCCTGACATGCTTTCCCTTAGGTCTATCTCTATTCTGTTTCACATCTCTCCTATACCTCAGACAATGTTTCATGTTGGGCCCAAGAAGAACATTTTGGTGCTGGAGTGTGTCCAGAGAAGGGCAACAAAGCTGGTGAAGTGTCTGGAGAACAGATCTTGAAGGAAGCAGCTGATGGAACTGGCACTGTTTAGTCTGGAGAAGAAGAGGCTGAGGGGAGACCTTCTGCCTTTCTACAGCTGTCTGGAGTGAGGTGGAGGGTTGGTCTCTTCTCCCTAGTATCAGATGATAGAACAAAAAGAAATTGCCTGAAATTGTGCCAGGGGATGTTTAGGTCGGATATTGGGAACCATTTCTTTGCTGAAGGAGTGGTCAGGGATTGGAACAGGCTGCCCAGGGAGGTGGTGAAGTCACCATCCCTGGAGGTGTTCAAGAAACTTGGGAACATAGTTTGATGGCCATTAGTGGTCTTAGGTTGACAGTTGGACTTGATCTTGGAGATCTTTTCCAACCAAAACAATTCTATGATTCTGTGTTCTAGTTAATTTCCTGGTTCTGGAGCATCTCAGAGAGTTGTTTCTGCCCTTCTCTGGTGTCATGCTTGTGTGATTCTTATTGTGACAGATTTTGACAACACATTAATACAATTAATGCCCTGCCAGACTGGTTAGTTCTCTTATCCTGGTGTCCTTGCTTATTAGGTCTTTTCCTTTGGTAAATCTATGCTGCTTCTCTGCCCACAGTCACCCAGTACTCATGAGTAGGGTTAGTAACATAACTGTTACTCATTCTGTGAATGAATAACCGCAGGGTTACCCAGAGTGGTTGTTTTCGCTGCATTGTTGGCAGAAATCTGCCTTGACTTGAAATCTCTTCCCCACCATAAAAGCTAAACACAGAGTTTTTAATTGAATAGAGATGCCAACTTTGCAGGAATAGGAATTGTCATCTTGGCTGCATAGGAAAACTTGTGGGAAATCACTGGAATTGTAACAATTTGCAGCACTGTGGTACAGAGAAGCTCTGCTTTTCTCCAATTCTTCCTTTTATACAGCCTTAAATGAGAAAAAAAATCCTAATTCTTCAAAATTTTTTGGACAGGTTCAACAACAGGTTCACCCAAACCTTTCAGCAAAAGAAGATTCCCTCTATTACATTGAAGAGTTGATACTTCAGCTGCTAAACAAACTATGCATTGCTCAGCCACGGACTGTCCAAGATGTAGAGGTAAGACTAAATGCTGGAAAACCAAGTTCTTGCTTCCAGAGTGGCTGAGGTAAACTAAGCTGGTGTGAGCAGTGGAGGTTGAAGTGAAAACAAGGTGAATCTGGAAAGCAGAGCTTGTTAATGCTCAAAGATTATAAAGTAAATGCAGAGTCCTGCATCTGGGAAGGAATAACACCCTGCACAATAGACTGTGGATTGTCCTGCTGGAAAGCAGTTCTATGGAAAAAGACTTTGGAGTCCTAGTGGACAGGAAGTTCTCCATAGGACAGCAATGTGCCCTTGTAGCCAAGAAGGCCAATGGTATCCTGGGGCACATCAAGAAAAATGTGTCCAGCAAATCTAGGGAGGTTCTCCTCTCCCTCTGCTCTGCCCTGGTGAGGCCACACCTGGAATACTGTTTCCAGTTTGGGCCTCACCAATTCAAGAGTGACAGGGTTCTGCTGGACACAGTCCAATGGAGAGCACTGAGGATGTTTGGGGGACTTGAACCTCTCTCCTGTGAGGAAAGACTGAGAGTCCTGGGGATGTTTAGTCTTGAGAAGAGAAGGCTGAGAGGGGTTCTTATCAGGGTCTATAAATATCTGAGGGGTGAGTGTCAAGGTGAAGGTGCCAGGTCTTTTTGTTGATGTCCTGTGATAGGACAAGGAACAACAGGTATAAGCTGGAACACAGGAGGTTCCACCTCAACATGAGGAGAAAGTGAGGGTACTGGAGCCCTGGTGCAGGCTGCCCAGAGAGGTTGTGGAGTCTCCTTGTCTGGAGACTTTCAAGACCCATCTGGATGTTGCTGTGTGGCCTTTCCTAGGTGATCCTGCTTTGGTAAGGGGGTGGACTTGATGATCTCTGAATTTCCCTTCCGACCCCTAATGTTCTGTGATTCAGATTTCACAACTCAAGTTTGATTGCAGACTAATTTTCCTAGACAGGGCTTCAGAATAGAAATAGAATCATAGCAGGAGATTTTTCTCTCGACATTGCTTTTATAAACGCAGAATAGTTTGAAGGATTTTCTGCTGCTCAAACACACTTAAACTTAAGGATGTTGCAAGTTTTCCTATTCTTTGACATAAATATGGGTGGGGGGGGAAGTAAATATTAGAATGAAAGGTTGCTGTTGTTAGGCCTGGATTGTGCAGCTGAGGCAATAGAGTTGTATGTTCCTGGAACTTTATTGAACTCACTGAGGCTCTTGTGTTATTGCAGCTGTCTGGTTTTGTGTCATCAGCTACAAAATGAGGGCTTTAATGGAGTGTGCTTGAGTATATAGTTCAGAGGGAGAGAGTGCTTTCATGTAGCTGTGACCCATTAGAGCTTTGTAGAGTATTAACTGGACATCAATTTATATGTCTAGGCTTTTCAGCCAAAACCAAAATGAAGTTCTCCTCTACCAGTCTGTAGCTAACATTCAAGGTTGTACCTCAAATCCTGCATTCATTTTTGGGCCCCTAGCTACAAGAAGGACGTTGAGGTGCTGGAGTGTGTCCAGAGAAGGGCAGCAGAGACTGTGAAGGGTTTAGACAGTAAGTCTTATGAGAAGCAGCGGAGGGAACTGGAGTTGTTCAGCATGGAGAAAAGGAGGCTGAGGGAACACCTTCTGGCTCTTTACAGCTGGCTGAAAGGAGCTTGGAGCCAGGTGCTAATTCTCCCAAGCAGCAACTGACAGTATGAGAACATACGGCCTCAAGTTGTGCCAGAGGAGGTTGAGGTTGGACGTTAGGAAAACCTCATTCGCTGAAAGGGTTGTCAAGGCCTGGAAGAGGCTGCCCAGGGAAGTGTTGGAGTCACCATCTCTGGAAGGATTTAAAAGCAGTGCAGATATGATGCTGAGGGACATGGCTTAGGGGCAGACTTGGTAGTTCTGGGTTAATGGCTGGACTAAGTGATCTTAAAGGTCTTTTCCACCCTAAACAATTCTGTGTGTCATGGAAATAAACAAAAAAAGAAATTACATATATTTACAAAATAATTGCCTGAGGGGTTTTAGATTCTTATTACATGCAGCAGTTGCCTTTTATTCAACATGAAGTTAATTCATTAGTTATTAATTTTGGTTTATGATTAATATATTTTGTAATACTGATGCATAAAGATTATGACTAAATAAAAGCAAAACTTAATAGTCCCTTGACAGCTCTTGGGATTATTACTACCTTGAGTCTGGATTTAAACTTTAGACATGGAGCTGAGAAAGTCTGTGTTCTTTCTCCAGTTCCCATCTGGAACAATCTGAGAAGAGTTTGATCCCTTCAGCACACAGGGCAGTTTAAGATGGCACTGATTTCTCCAGCTCCATCGTTTTCTGCTTCTGAGTCATGAGATGATAAAATTATCTAATGTATGTAGGAATTAATAATTTTCATTTGAGGAGGGCAGGTTTAGACTGGGTATTATGAAGAAATTCTTTACAGTGAGGGTGGTGAGACACTGAACAGTTTGACCAGGGAGGTCATGGATCTTCCCTCCCTGGAGATGCTCAAGGCCATGTTGGATGGGGCCTTGAGCAACCTGGTCTAGTGGAAGGTGTCCCTGCATATGGCAGTGGGGCTGGAAGTAGATGATCTTAAAGGTCCCTTCCAACCTAAACCATTCTATGAATCTATAAATCTATGAATTAATAATTTTCATTGGCTGTGTGTATGCTCCACAAATTACCATGTGCTACAGACAGCCTTCTGAGACAGCTGGCAACTCTTTGATTTCTTGGTTACAAAATATCACAGCAGACACTAAATCTTGTGTATTGTACTTTTAATATACTTGGCATTTTAAGGCTGTGAGTAATAAAACATTGTTGTGCTTGGCAATGTAAAACCCATTTAATTTAAAAACACAGAGTGGTAACAGGTTCCCCAAAATATTGTTCTTCTGTACGTCAATAAGTTCAGGTTCTTCCTGAACAGAGAAAGGAAAATTGAGTTTTGTGTTATGGGATGTTGTTGAGGTGTGTTGCCAGCAAGCATCCGAGATCCACAAGTGAAGGCTTTTGGCTCTGCTCCTCAGCTGTTTTTACTTGTTAAGAGAAAACATGAGCACTGTGATCTCTCAAGTTTATTATGCTGGTATTTACATAACAGCCTCGAGTTAGTGGAACTCTTTGTGCACATTATTACACTTCAGTATTTGCAAGATCAAGGTCTAAAATCTCACATGATAAAGGTTTTGTAAGTAAAAAAAAAGCCCTTCAAATTGCTCCCAAGAAAACATCGAGAATCAGTGAAGTCTGAACACAAAAGGCTGGCATTAGTCATGAGTTGAAGGACAGCTGAATGCCATGTTATGTCCACTTTATGGGCCATCTCCTGTTAGAATCTCAAGGAAAGTTCATTTCAGTTAATCAGCCCTCAGCTGTCAGCTGCTGTTCAGGAGGAAAGGTCACAAATTGCTTACCTGGCACTGACAGCTGACACAGAAAGCTGAGCCTGTAATGGCCACGTGCAAATACTTCAAAGCTGCCTCTAGGAAGACCTCAGGCCTCCTTTCACGTTTCAGAGTGTATCAAAAGGGACTTGTAGAAGTCCTCATTTTCTCAGCTCATCTGTAAAAATCTCTCCTGTAAAAGTTGCCACCCATGCAGGCTGCATTGTGGCCCAGGTTGTGGATAAGGGCATGGTAATGGGCTGTGGTATAGTAGGAGGTGATCACTACTCTCCCCCCACCTGCCCACCTTAAAAAACCTGTTTTGCCAAAGTCCCTTGAGCAGCCATCAGAGTTCAGTTTGGACTTGTTCTTTCAGCATTTAATTCCCCAGCTCACAGAGGCTGCAGCAGGAAGCCTGTTCAGCCTGGAGAGGAGAACGCTCCAGAGAGACCTTCTTGTGACCTCTCAGTACTTAAAGGGGCCAAGAAGAAAGCTGTGTACAGACTTTTTAAGCAAGGCCTGTTGTGACAGGACAAGGGGTGATGGGTTTAAACTAAAAGAGGGAGATCTACACTAGAGAAAAGGGAGAAATTAATGATCATCTAGTTCCAGCTCTCCTCCCATGGGCAGGGACAACTTCCACTAAACCAGGTTGCTCAAAGCCTCATCCAACCTGACCTTGAACACCTCTACAATCTCCCTGAGCAACGTGTTCCAGTGTCCCACCACCCACACTGTAAGGAATTTCTTTCCAGTATCCAGTCTAACTTTCCCCTCCTCCAGCTTCAATCCATTTCCATTGTCCTATCACTACAACCTCTTGTGAAAAGTCACTCCCCAGCTTTCTTGTAGCCCCCTTCAAGTGCTGGAAGGTCACTATAAGGTTTCCCCAGAGCCTTCTCTTCTCCAGGCTCAACAGCCCCAACTCACACAGCCTGTCCCTATAGGGGAGGTGCTTCAGCCCTCTGATCATCTTCGTGCCCTCCTCTGGACCTATTCCAACAGTTCCACATCCTGTTTGTGCTGGGGGCACCAGAGCTGGGGGCACCAGAGCTGGATGCAGTGTTCTGGGTAGGGTCTCATAAGAGCAGAGCACTTCCCCCATCCTGCTGGTAACACTTTTTTTAATGCAGCCCTGCACTTGTTTTTCATGTCTGCCGTAAACTTGATTTGAAGTCAGACAAGTTACACTTTTTTCTGAAACAGGAACAATGTCAACCTGGGTTTTTTTCATTTAGACTGTAAACTGTTCAGAACTTCCTGATGTTGTTTATGTTTTGGGCTCCTGGCCTCAGTGGAGGTTTCTTGCTGCTCCTGTGACGTAAGGATCATAGAGCAGGAGTTGTTTTAGGAGATTTGAAGGAGTTCTTCATGCTTAGGGGAGGGAGGTTGTTTGGGGTTACTGAAAAACAGTGAGGCTGAGTTGGATAAGGTGGAGAGAACAGTTAGGAGAATGTGTTGCAAACACTGAGGAGGAGGAGGATAATTATACTACAAGGGAAGTAATTTGCTGCTTGTTTTTTTAGAACTTCTTTTTGATTGCTGTGGTTAATGTCAGTGCACTCTCTCTGTTTGGACAGGAGCGCGTTCAAAAGACATTTCCTCATCCCATAGACAAGTGGGCGATTGCTGATGCACAGTCTGCTATAGAGAAAAGAAAAAGAAGAAACCCTCTCCTGCTTCCTGTGGACAAAATCCATCCTTTATTAAAGGTACTTAAACCAACAACCTGCTGATTCTACCTACCACACACCCCCAGCTGTATTATTTCTCTCCAGCATAATTGTAAACTATTTCTGTAATTTGTGTGAGGTCAGGGGAAGTTTCTCATCTTGACTGAAAGAATAAAAGGCTCACCGTAGAACAGGATGAATATACTGGCATAAATTTGCGGAATCCCAGACTGGTGGAAGCTGGAAGAGATCTCTGGAGATCAGTCCAGTCCAATCCCCTTGCTAAAGCAGAGGCACCCACAGCAGCTTGCCCAGGATTGCAATGTCCAAGTGGGTTTGGAATCTCTCCAAAGAGAAGACTCCACAACCCCTCTGGGCAGGCTGCTCCACGGCTCCAGCACACCAAACAATTTTCTCCTCGTGTTCAGAGGGAACCTCCAGTTTGTGCCCACTGCCCCTTGTTCTGTCACTGGGCACCAGTGAAAAGATTGTGGCCCCATCCTCTTCCCCAGCCTTTAGCTCTTGCTGATCATTGAGAAGATCTGCTTTCATGCTGCTCTTCTCCACGCTTAACAGCCCCAAGTCTCTTAGCCTTTCTTCTTCTCAGAGGTTCTCCACTCCCCTCAGCATCTTCGTAGCCTCTGTTGGATTCTCTACAGTAGTTCCCTGTCTCTCTTGAACTGGGAAACCCAGAATTTGACCCAGTCTTCTAGATGTGGCCTCACTAGGGCAGAGTAAAGGGGAAGAACCTCCCTTTACCTGCTGGCCACACTCTTCTGAATGCTCCCATTTCATCATGTTCTAGACAATAGTGTGTTAATTAATTTCTCTGTTTTGAAATAAGACTAGTTTGTTTTTAACATAAGTAAACCCCAAACACTTTACTTACTTCAGCAGCACAGTTTTGACACCTTTATTTGTTTCAAAATGCTGCAGAAGGCAAAAGAGAAGAAGAGGGAACAGGTAGATCCTGTTCCTTTGTATACTGTCAACTAAGATGTGTATCAGTGTCCTTTCAGTGCTGCTGAATGTCACTGGTGCCATGGTTTAAAAGGGATGTGACAAAAGACCAGATAGAGAGTTTATTGTTGAGGAGAGGGGACATCTCAGTTCTTAGGTGTCATGTTGCTAATAGCAGATGTGCAGCTCCTTACTTCTAGTCAGAATTTCTATCACACAGTAAGCATGGATTCATACTTTGGCCCTCTAGAGTTTTGGGGTGTTTAATGATCAAACAGTACTCTGAATTTTAGATCAGTGTTTAATCACCTTCAGATCAATGATTAATCAATAGGTTGAGGCTGATCCAAATGCTGCTCTTTTTGGGGTATTTCTTTTTTTATTTCAATTTTGCTTTTCGTTCAAAGCTTAAATACTTTTTTCCACTGGTGGCATTGTTGCACCAGAGTTTCCAGCTGCTTTAAGAAAACATTATTTTAGCATAAGCAGAAATTAAAGCATCTTTCAGGTGTACTTACTGTTGTGTACACTGTCTTGGTTTGTGATGGCTAATGAGAGGGGAAGAGATGTTAGGAAAGAAAACATCATTAAGTAAGATCTTCCTAGAAAACGTTGGCTTTGTTTTATGAAGCCTGGTATGGAAGTGTGTGGATATAGGCACGGAATCTGATTTTTAGAAGATACAGGACATTGAGGTGCTGGAGTGTGTCCAGAGAAGCACAGCAAAGCTGGTGAAGGGTCTGGAGAAAAGGTCTGGTGAGGAGCAGCTGAGGGAGCTGGGGTTGTTTAGTCTGGAGAAAATGAGGCTGAGGGGCTCTCTACAACTCCCTGAACGGAGGTTGGAGTGAGGTGGGGGTTGGTCTTTACTCTGTAGTATCAGGTGATAAAATGAGAGAGAGTGGCCTGAAATTGTGCTGGGGAAGGTTTAGGTTGGATATTAGGAAACGTTTCTTTCCTGAAAGAATGATCAAGCATTTGAAAAGGCTGCCCAGGGAGGTTGTAGAACACCTGGAGGTGTTCAAGAAACATGTTGATGTGGTTTAGTGGACGTGGCAGTGTTGGGTTGACGGTCGGACTTGATGACCTTGGAGGTCTTTTCCAACCCAAACAAGAGAGACTGTTAGGGGGCTGGAAGGGACCTCTGCAGATCATCCAGTCCAGTGCTCCTACTAAAGCAGGGTCACCCACAGCAGGTTGCCCAGGATCACAATGTCCAGGTAGGTTTGGAATCTCTTCAGAGAAGGAGACTCCACAAATTCTCTGAGTGGCCTGCTCCAGGGCTCCATAAAATAAAGAGTCTATAACACAGTTTGTAGTTTCATGAAAGAAACCTTCTTCCATCAAGAACAACTCTGAATGAAGCATGTGTTTTTGTGAGGAGTCCAGATTAGAGTTAGAGTCCTGCAATAAGCATAGATCAAGACTGTAATTTAAGTAGAAGGATCATAGAATGTTTTGAAGTGACCTCAAAAATCGTCTAGTTCAATCCCACTGCCAATGGGCAGGGACACCTTCTACTAGACCAGGTTGCTCAAAGCACCATCCAACCTGACCTTAAATATTTCTAGGGAGAGGACATCCACAACTTCTCTGGGCAGCCTGTACCAGTGTCTCACTACCCTTACAGTGAAGAATTTCTTCCTTATAGCGAAGTCCCTTCCTTGAAGCAGTCCTATTTTCAGGTTTGTCATTTTTAGAGGAAGGATCACTGAAAGTTGTCACCTGTCAGTGTGACACATGTATCTGTCAAATGGTGAAACTGCACAAGGAAGTATTTACAAACATTCCCTTTTAGGAGGCTGATCAAAGTTCCTTTTGTTGTCCTTTGCCCCAGCCATTACATCACTGTAACTTATCAACACAAACAAGATGGATTTCATGAGAGAGTTCAATGTGTGAATTGTCATTCTGAGTGGATTTCTGGATTAAATAACACTACTTTTTGTTGTCTTTTCAATTTGCAGGAGGTCCTGGGTTACAAGGTAGATTACCATGTCTCTCTGTATATTGTGGCTGTCTTGGAATACATCTCAGCTGATATTTTAAAGCTGGCTGGAAACTATGTCTTCAATATACGACACTTTGAGATCTCTCAGCAGGACATTAAAGTGTCCATGTGTGCTGATAAGGTGAGGAGTTGGTGTTAAAGCAGCTGATACCAGGGGTGGTTTTGGTTTTGTTTCTTTTTTAAGAAGACACATCCGAAGCAGAATAGGAGGGAGAGACTCAACCATGAGTTGTGGGCATCTTATCCCTGATAATGTTGAAGACCAGGTTGGATGAGGCTTTGAGCAACCTGATCTAGTGGAAAATGTCCCTGACCATAGCAGAGGTGTTGGAACTAGATGATTTTTAAGGTCCATTCCAACTCAAACCACTCTGTGATTCTATGATTAATCATAGAAGAGCCATTGAAGGTTGGACTTGATGATCTTGGAGGTCTTTTCCAACCAAAATAGTTCTATGATTCTATGGTTCTGTGAAGTGCAGAAGCTTCTCCTTATACAGAACTACCACAGTAAAGACTTAAGCCTGTGAAGTTTTGGAATAGGAGCAATTCCTACAAAATAGGAGGACATAAAATTATATTGCCCTTTATTTCACGTGGAATTAGACAGATTGCATTAGGTTGGAAAGGACCCTCAAAGGTCATGTTGCCCAAACCCCCTGCAGTGACAAGTCCAATTAGATGCCCAGGGCCACATCAAGTCTGATCTTGAATGTCTCCAGGGCTTCAACTATGTCTCTGGGCAACCTGTGTTACTGTCCTCCTGATGTCACTTTGTCATGACAGCTTTTTCCTTCTTTATAATCCAGAACAAGACTTACAGTTTTCATCCTCAGAGAACTGAGAAAGATTTTTATTGCATTTTATCTCTATCAGGAGGCTTTTGTCAAAAGCTTATTCAAGATGCCTTGTTTTGAAAGTTGGTTCTGGGTGAATTGTAGTTTGTTTTCTAGGTCATACTAACTTATAAAGGGGGAAAATGGCTTTGGCAATGAAACCAGCCTTCTGCTGCCAAAGTTTAAATATTACTCCCTTGTGCAAGTGATCACAGAAAGTACTGTATTAAAAACTCAAAGGATTTTTCTGAACACACTGAAATAGCTGAGCTTGAGCCAAGTGTGCAGATCAGGCTTGCGTGTAATGCTTTAAATTTTCTTTGCTAGGTTTTGATGGATATGTTTGATCAGGATGACATTGGTTTGGTTTCTCTCTGTGAAGATGAGCCCTCTTCTTCTGGGGAACTCAACTACTATGACCTAGTGAGAAATGAAATTGCAGAAGAAAGGCAATACCTGCGGGAGCTGAATCTGATCATCAAAGTATTTCGGGAAGCGTTCCTATCAAACAGAAAATTGTTCACACCTAATGTAAGTCCTTTAATAGGTTATTGATGTGTAACGCCAGTTGGTTCCATTAGCAGCCATAACATAGCAGTTGGACATTAACTCTGCTGGAGGTAAAATTAAATTTGATTTATGAGGGTTGGCTGCATGCGAAATAATAAAATGGAGGAATTGCCATTATCAGGCTGAAGAGTGCTGCTCTCAGAGTGAAGCTTAATGGACATGATTCCCTGTCTGGTGCCAGCAATAGCTGGAGTCCTTGGGTCATGTAGCTAACAGTTCCACTTCTGCTTAACACAAAAATTAGCAGTTACTTTCCTGCATGGACAGTGAATGTGGGTGAACACTTGAACTGACGTTTGAAGGGTACCCCAGGGCTTCCTGATCTGCAGGAATTAAAAGTAAAATAGCCCTGGACTCTGGATTCTCTCTGACTGTGAAGGGAATCTTCACTGGAAAAGGGCATATTTAGACTGGATATTAGGAAGAAATGCTTTACAGTGAGGGTGGTGAGACACTGGAACAGGTTGCCCAGGGAGGTAGTGAGTGCTCCCTCCCTGGAGGTGTTCAAGGCCAGGCTGGATAAGGCCTTGAGAAACCTGATGTAGTGGAAGGTGTCCCTGCCCATGGCAGGGGAGTTGGAACCAGATGATCTTGAAGGTCCCTTTCAACAGAAACCATTTCATGATTCTGTGATCTCAGTTTGATACATGATTGAAATACTCGATTGAGTGTCTGTGTGTGGCACATTCTGTTTGCAGCAGGCAGGAGTCTAAAAAGGAAGCACATCTCTTGTAAGAGAAGAAGTAATAATGAGAGATTAGTGAATGTTTCCTGTGGGAGGAAGGAGAAAGGGGACCAGGCCAGCAGAACCTGAACTGGGATTTTTAGGTGATGCCAGCAAGTTAAAAAGAGAGTCAGCAGGAGACATTCCCATTACAGCTGGGTGTGGAGGTTCCTTAGTAGCTGATGGGATATCAGAGAATTGTGCAAATGTGAGGAAAGAATTCAGACGAAGATGATGGGAGGAGAAGGGAGCAATATTCTGGAGATGAGAAATGTTCTTCTGTTACAGGGGAATGAGAAATTTCAAGGTGGCTTGTTCCCACAAAGACGTTGCCATAGTCTTGGTGGTGGCAGGAGGTCAGGGAAGTTCTACAGTGTTAGGTTGGGGGTGGGCAGAGAAGGCTTCTGATGAGTGTGTTTTGTAGGGGTCAGAAGAAGAATATAGGTCACTGGAAGGGACTTCCGATTAGGGTGTGTTTGTGGTGTGGGGATTTGAAACATCTAAAAGTAGGATACGGAAAAGGAAGCTGCTGATTCCTTCTCTGTGCCCAGGTAGTGTTCTGCTAAAGCAGCCAAGCAGCTGCTTTAGTTTTACCTGTGGTTTAAAGGGTCTGACCTTGGAGCCGCTTTAAATTGCCTCCTTCCTATGGTGTTCTGAAAGACAAGAATCAGGGATGGGGAAAAGGAACTGCTGTGAAGTGGGTCTGAAAAGGCCAGGCATTCGTGTCCAGGGCACCCACAGCCTGTACTGGAACTGCTGTTCTCCAGCCTGGGAAGGATGGTGTGTTTTCTTTTGCTGGGATGAGAGTTGTGCAAGGTTGGATGTGCCCAGGCAAGCCTGCAAGGCTGGCAAGACCACGTAATTTAACTTGCTTCCTAGCTTTTTGTTGGCTCCTCTCCATTTACCTCTTGGATCAGACTTCAGGAATAATGCTCCAATATTTACATAAGCCAAATAAATCATTCTGAGCACTACTGAGATAACGTTTTATGTTTGCAGGATATCGATGTGATATTTAGCAACATTTCAGATATCCATGAGCTGACAGTGAAGCTTTTAGGATTGATTGAGGATACTGTTGAGATGACTGATGAAAGTAGTCCTCATCCTCTTGCTGGCAGCTGCTTTGAGGATCTTGCAGAGGTATGGTATTTTGTTGTTTGGGTTTTTGCTTTTTTTTTTTTAAACCATTGATTGTTTTATTTTCTTAGTAAACCGTTGGTCATGATTCTGATATCCCATAAATTTGCAACTGTGAGTTAAGCTCTGAATGGAGATCTTCCCTACCCATGCTTCAGTAGGTAAGCTCTAAAGTGTTTTTTTTACTTGTCACAGAAATAATAACAAGCAGGTAAGCACAAAACTTAAGATCTTATTTCAATGTGGAAATGAATTGCTATATTCCTGTAGGGAAGTGGATTTGAACAGTAACTACCTGGGATTGCTCACTGGTGCTTCCATTTTTATAGGCACTGGTGTCAAGCCCAGGGCTACTCAGAAATCATAGCAGCTGGGTATACATCTGCAGAATAAGGGTCTTGCATGACTCTGGACAGTGAGCTGACTCAAGATGTGTTCTTAATTCAGCCATTGTTAGACATTTGGAATGGGAATGTCTCTGCAAAGAAAGACTCTGGGAAGGAATGAGGTGTCAAAACAAACAGTGCATTTGAGCAGAAGCTTAGTGTTCAGCGAATGAGGAGGGGCCTGGAGCATCTCTGTGAGGAGGAAAGACTCAGCCACCTAGGGCTGTTTAGACTGGAGAAAAGCAGCCTGAGAGGGGATCTGATCAGTGCTCAGCAGGAGCTAAAGGCTGGTGGGGAAAAGGATGGGGCCACACTCTTCTCAGTGGTGCCCACTGACAGGACAAGGGGCAACAAGTACAAACTAGAACCCAGGAGGTCCCATCTGAACAGGAAGAGAAACTTGTTTGGTGTGAGGGTGCTGGAGCCCTGGAGCAGGCTGCCCAAAGAGGTTGTGGAGTCACTTTCTCTGGAGAGATTCCAAACCTGCCTCAACATTGTGATCTAGGCAACCTGCTGTGGGCTGGTGACCCTGCTTTAGCAGGGGTGTTGGACTGGATGATCTGCAGAGGTCCCTTACAACCCTCACCATTAGAATACAAAACAACTGGACATTGGAAGAAACTTCACTGAAAAGGTTCTCAAACACTGGAAGAGGCTCGAATCCCCATCCCTTGAAGTGTTTAAAAGACACAGAGATGTGGTGCTGAGGGACCCGGTTTAGTACCAGCCTTGGCAGAGTTAGATAATGGTTGAACTTGATGATCTTAAAGGTCTTTTCCAATCCAGACAATTCTCTGACTCTGGAATTCATCAGAGAGGCACATGGCAAAAAGGTGAGGTCTGAAAGGCAGGGGGACAGTTCAGCTTAGAAATACAGCACACCTTTTTAACTATCTGGGGATCTAACACTTGGATGAAATTGCCAAGGTAGATGTGGAGGTTTGGGCATAGTTGAATGGAATCTACTCTTTTTTTGAGATATATTGAGCTTGCTTTTTTGAACCAAAATATCAGGGTAATCATGTAAAGCACATCACCTGTATTACAGAGGAACTCAAATAAGGTGTTCTGGCCTGAGGGAGAGAGAATATCTCAATGAACCACACAGTTAATGTGAAATTTGTGGGGTTTATCTGAAAATTATGATGCTTATAATGAAAATGACAACCAATAATGTTTCCATTTCACTTTTATGTGTGTTTTAAAATCTGAGGATGGAACGAACACACCCCAGTACTATTTGGGAAGTGAGTACATTTGCGTGGGTGTGAAGAGAATGCGTCCTGCAGCTCATGTGCCACTCACAAATATGCCATAAAAGCTTTCCTGGTCTTACTTCAATAATTCACTCATGTGACTTATGAGTAGGAAAGTCCAGTTGCCTAGGTCATAGTTCTTAAGTTGTTAATGCATAGTTACCTGTATAAGAGAAGCATTTGAACAATTACAGAAGCATAGAATGCATTAGGTTGGAAGAGATCTTTAAAGGTCATCTAGTTCAATGCAGTCAGCAGGGACATCTGCAACCAGAGCAGGTTGCTTAGAGCCCCAAATAACCTGACCTGGAATGGTTCTTCTACCATCACTCTGAGCCATTTGTGCCAATGTTTCACCAACCACATTATAAAAAAAATTCTTCCTTATCTGGTCTGAATCTTACCTCTTGAAAATCATCACCTCTTGTCATGTCATTACAGACCCTGCTGAAAAGAAACAATGAAATAAAGTAGCTATTATAGTAAGATTGAAAAAGGACTTAAATTTGAAGTAATAGAGCACTACCTGGGAAAGCATACCTTAGTTTATAGCAAAAGCTCCCCTTGAGCATCCTGTTCTTTAAGGGAAGCAAATCCTTTACCATGAGTAAAAATCTCACCTGATTTTCATGAACTGGAAAACTTAAATAGGAAATGGAAAGCAGCTGCTTCTTCAAACCTTTTTATGCAGGTAGTAAGTTTGAATTGAATACTTCAGTTAATGTAGAGCATGAGCTACTTAATAAGTAGGCAGCTCGTTTGATCATCTGGCATGCTGAGATCTTCTTTCTGTATTTGCAGAAGGGATCATTAAAGAGAGATAGGAAAGGGAAGTGTTTATTTGCTCTGCCTATCTTACTGCTGGGCTTGTTCACTTAGTGTTTCCATTATGAAGGTCCTTCAACTTGTTTGGAAGGCTAATTAAAACCAAACAACCTTTGCAAGCTGGAATTCCCTCCTTTGGCTGTTTTTCTGCATCAGTTCTCTGCAAGGTTTAAACATAAATATCGGAGTGGCCTTCAGATAAGAAAGTACGGAGAAAATGAAATCTTTTTTTCCTGGTGTGGAAGAAAAACAGACTTGATGCCTGACTTGAGTGGGAGATGGAGATTTGTTTATAAGCTGGTAGAAAAGTATTTATTCAGGGTAACTTTTACAATTATATTGCTACGATGTGTTTAGTGGTTGCCTGAGATCATTTCTTTGGTGATGTTTAGCTAGTGGTGGGAGAGTCTCTGAAGGAGTGGATGTGCTGCTGAGGTGCATGGTTTAATGCTCACCTGGTGGTGCTGGGTTAATAGTTCACAGAATCACAGTTGTGGGGTTGAAAGGGACCCACCCCAAAGATTCAATCTTTGTAGGTAATAATGAAGTTTAAATGAGATGGGCCCAGCACCCAGCCGAACTCGATGATCTTAAAGGTCTTTTCTAACCAGACTGATTTCATGAACCAAGGGCAGAGTGTCTCTGTGCCTGCAGCTGTGCAGCTAGCAAAGCAAGGTTATCAATAGATTGTAAATTTGTTCTGCTGATATTCATGTTTCCAAAGGAGAACTTTTTGGGATCCACAATGCAAAGACAGATGGAAAACAACACACTACAGATACTTTTCCACACTGCAAGTGTAAAACCTCCTCTTTTTTATTGATCTCTTGGGGAAGACATCTAATGCAGTTTTGGGTTGGTTTGATTTTTTTTTTTTTCAGTCTTGTGTTCAAAACCAAAACCTTGAAACACTTGATGAAATCCTGAGCTTATGTGCAGTGTTACTGTCCCCTGCCTTTAATTGGGATGTTGCAAAATGAGACCCCCACATTTCTTGCAGGTAGTGGGCAGGTCTGAAGTAAACCACCAAAAAAAACCCCAAAAACCTGAGGTTGGAAACTGAATTCAGATTATTCAGAGAATGTCTAATCATTTCTCCTCAGCTGCTGATGTGCCAAACCCTTCTCCCTTCCATTCCCCCTTCCCAGATACAATCTAATGTGAATGGACAGCGATGATTAGAACTTGATGAGGAGAGCTGAGTGTGATGATTACGATTTGCATGTGAAAAGAGAGTGCATTCTCTGCCTTTCCTCCCCACAAAGAGTTTGATTTTAGCTGCCCTGTGTGTAAGGTGGGAAATCACCTCCACTTTCTGCAAATGGAAGACTTAAGACATTACCTGAATGTAGAAAAGAGCGTTTGGTGGTGGTGTTTGGTACTCCCAAATGCTGCAGAGCCTGGGCTCTGGAGCACTGCTGCAGTTAGGTGAAATCTAGAGCTATGTGCTCATTCTGGGCATCCTGCCATCAGCACCGGATAACTCTCTGATTCATGAGTGATTCAGCCCAATGAATCTGCAGACTGGAGAAGCCTGGCAGACTTTGGAGCAGGTGAGCTATGAGCAGTCATAAATTATTCCTGCAGAGATTCATGTACAGTCAGGTTTCCATCCCACCCTGCTGGAGTCGATATTACAGAATCACAGCCAGATACTCCATTCAGAGTCATAATTTTTACATCTGAAACTCCTGGTTTCATCAGAGGACTTTCCTCTGAGATTCTTTCAGGTGAGATAATTTCTCAGCCTTCCAACACAGAATCATAGAAAGGCCTTTAAAGGTTGGAAAAGACCTCCAAGATCAAGTTCAGATGTTAATCCAACACTTCCATGTCGCCACTAAACCATGTCCTTTGGCACCACATCTACACGGGGTTGTTTTAATGCTTCCAGGGACAATGACTCCACCACTTCCCTGGGCAGCTTCTTCCAGGGCTTAACCACTCTTTCAGTGAAGAAGTTTTTTCTAATACCCAGCCTAAACCTCTGAAGCAATGAAAGATTCTTGTCCTATTGCTTGTTACTTGAGAGAAAAGCCTGACACCCACCTCTTTTCAGAGAGCAATGAAGTTTCCCTTCAGTCTCCTTTTCTCCAGGCTGAGCAGCTGTCAGCTGCTCCTCACAAGACCTGTTCTCCAGACCCTCCACCACCTTCGCTGCATTTTTCTGGACATGTTGCAATACATCAACATTTCGTAGTAAGGGACCCAAAACTGAACCAATATTTGAGGTGTGGCCTCACCTGTGCCCAATACAGGGGAACAATCCCTGCCGTGGTGCTGCTGGCCACCTTATTCCTAATCCAGGCCAGGATTCTGGTGGCCTTTTTGGCCACCTGGACACACACTATCTCATGTTCAATCTGCTGCTGACCAGCACCCTCAGGACCTTTTCTGCTGGACAATTTCAAGCCACTCTGCCCCAATCTCAGAGCATTCTTGGGGTTGTTGTGACCCAAGTGCAGGACCTGACACTTCACCTCTTTGAACCTTGTCCCATTGGCCTTGGCCAATCAATCCAGCCTGTCCACGTCCCTCTGTAGAGCTTCCCTACCCTCAGACAGATCAACACTTTCACCCAAATTGTTGCTGTCCACAAACTGACATCCCTGCATCCCCTCATCCAGATCATTGATAAAGGTATTAAGGAAAACAGGCCCCAACACTAAGCCCTGGGGAATCCCACTGGTGCCTGGTCACCAACTAGATGTAACTGCGTTCACCACCACTCTGTGGGCATGGCCATACACCCAGCAAACATGGCCAGAGAATTGTGCACAAGTCCAGTGCTTATGACTGGCCATGCGTAGCTGATGTGCCCTGAAATAGCAGTGATACAATGATGCCTCCTTGTGACAGGCTCCAAAGTTCATCTTTACCTGCACTTTCCCAAGGATCTTTCTTTAGTGACAGAGAAGGAAGTAAATTGACAGAGAAGGAAGTAAATTGACAGAGACAGAAGTAAATCACCATTTTATGTGAAATGTGGGTGGGCTGAAAGCAAGAACTTCACAGAAACACAGAATGGTGGAAGTTGGAAGGGACCTCTGGAGATCATGTTTGAAGCAGGGTCACTCACAGCAGGTCACTAAGGATCACAATGCCCAGGTGGGTTTGGAATCTCTCCAGATAAGGAGACTCCACAGCCTCTCTGGGCAGCCTGATCCAGGGCTCTGCCACCCTCTCAACAAAGCAGGTCCATCCTTATGTTTAGATGGAACCTCCTGGGTTCCAGTTTGTGCCTGTTGCCCCTTGTTCTATCACTGGGCACCACTGAAAAGAGTCTGTCCCCATCCTCTTTCCTCCCCACCCTTCAGCTCTTACTGAGTGTTGAGAAGATTGCCTCTCAAGTTTGTGTTACTGATAAGAATGGTGAGGTTGAGGAGTGCTGCCAAAATGTTGTGCACATTTAAAATTTGGAAGTGAAAAAAGGTTTGTGGTTTTCTGAATATTTGTTTTGCAAAATCAATATTTTCTTGCAAAGTTCCACTTGTGTATCAGTTTATTAAAGGAATTAATTGTACCACCTGGCATAGAAAGTGCTTACATCTTCCATCTATGAATAAAATTCTCTGTTTTTATTTAGGAGCAAGCCTTTGATCCATATGAAACCTTGTCCCAGGATATTCTCTCTCCACAATTTCATGAGCATTTTAATAACTTAATGGCAAAACCTGCTGTTGCTCTCCACTTCCAGGTGAGTGCAAGCAAGAAGTACTGAATTGCTTTAGCTCTCAGATTTCAAAGGTTTGAATTTTGTCAGTAATTTTTTACTTTCAATTGAGGAAGAAATAATCCAGATTATTACCTTCTTCAGTATAAGGTATTTCAACTCTGTCACTTCTTATAAAAACTGCACTTAGCTCTGAGTGTTTTTCATTTATTTTTTTCTCATACCAGACTCTTGCTTGAGAAAAGAGGGTGACTTCTGATCCCTGACACTTCTGTTTCTGTTTCGCCTTTTAATGCCAAACACAGGCACCCATACACAGTATTTTCATTTTCCTCCATCCCAGTCCTCCGCATCCATCACTGAAGCTGGGACTAGTAGTTCTTGAATAATTTCTTTAGGAGGACTCTCCAGCAAGATAATTTATGGTGGTTTTTAATTTTTATTACTTCCTTCTGCCAACGATCTGCTAAAACCTCCTGTTCAGAAGACTGAACTTGGGTTCAGAAATGCACTTAGAGAAGCTGCTGAGCAAGTGTTTGGTCAGTGGTGCTCACAGCTAAAGTCATTATAGAAACACTTGGTACAGTTCACTGGGGCCCACATCTCTGCAAGCTGAGATTTCTCTGAGCCATTCCTTCAGGTGAGTGTTCCTTCTTCAGCTCCAAGCACTCGGAAAGCTGCACCATCTCACTCATCTCACGCCTTTGCACTTGGGTGAATGAAGTGAGACATTTTACCTATCTCCCTAGCAAGTTTAAACCCCAAAGTCCTAGTCCAGACGTGGTATGTGGCCACGTCTCCAGCCTATTCAGGTCCCTCTGGATGACACCCCTTCCCTCCAGCGTGTTGTCCACACCACACAGCTTGGTGTCGTCAGCAGACATGCTGAGGGTGCCTCCATCCCACTGTCCATGTCACCAACAAAGATGTTAAACAGAACTGGTTCCAGTTACAAGGATGTTTACAAGATCTGCTTGCTTGATGCCAGAGCAATTATGTGTCTCTGAGTCTTAGGAAGAGAAACACCAATGTTTTTGCAAACTTTATTGTTGTCATTACTGCTGGATGTAAGCATGGAGTACTGTAGGTCAGAGGGCATACTCTAGATGTTTGTAGCACAACCATCCTGCTCAGAGCACTGCTAACTTCAGGGCCTTGTCCTGAGTATTTCAGTGTCAGTAATCCTCTTTGCTTTTCCTTTCCAGTCCACTGCTGAAGGGTTTAAAGAAGCTGTACGATATGTTCTGCCACGACTCATGCTTATCCCTGTCTATCACTGTTTGCACTACTTTGAGTTACTACAGGTAAATGAAGCCACACTCTTGTTTCCTCCTAAAAACGCTTATTATTGTGGAGAATCTGAGCTTTTGCATGGGTGATTAGATTTGACTTACTGTCCCCAGTTCAGGAGGCACAGGGTTGTACTAAAGTGTCCAATGGAGGCTACAAGGATGATGGAGGGATTAGAACATCTGATGAGGAAAGGCTAAGAGACCTGGGGCTGTTTAGTCTGCAGAATAGAAGATTGAGAGGGGATCTTACTAATATTTATAAATATCTGAAAGGTGGGTGTCAAGAAGAAGGGGCCAGTCTCTTTTAAATTGTGTCTTATGATAGGCAAGGGGCAGTGGATACAAACTGGAACACAGGAAGTTCCACCTCAACTGGGGAAAAACTTTTTACTGTAAGGGTGACAGAGGCCTGGAGGAGGCTTCCCAGAGAGGTTGTGTTGTCTCCGTCTCTGGAGACTTTCAAGATCCATCTGGATGTGTTCCTGTGTGACCTGCCTTACGTGATCCTGCCTTGGCAGGGGAGTTGGACCTGATGATCTTTATGATTCTTTGATTCTGAATATTGAAAGATAGGAAAACATTAATTTGACATCATTTAGTATATGTTTGAAAAGTAAAATAATTTAAAACCAAAATAATCTTCAAAAGTAATTGTTGCTCTGATATGAATATTTGTCTTATTAAACAGATCTTTATGAAACTTGATTTCTCATATAGGTATAAATTTAATGTGCAAATCAGTTTCTTCTTTCTTGAGGGATGAATTTTTTTGCCTGTTCAGAATAAGCTAAACTAGTTCAGTGTGGGGATTGAAGAACAGTTCAGATCAATAGCCTCGAGTCGCTCTCCAGTTGCAGCTCAGCTGATACTATTATGGGGACTGGGGAGACATGTCCCATCAGCAGAGTCAGAATAATCTATTCTTAACATTCCACCATTTGTCCTAAATGGAAAAGTTGCAGCAAAAACTACCATTTTTTCATACCGTAGCACGCCGCCTCCATTTTGAGAGGACATGGAATGAAGTACTATTATTTTATTATTTTCTATCTTCTAAGAAATGACATTGATGAAATGCTGGGGTTTAGGGAGTTCTGATTCAGATGATGTAAAGTTATTCCTGCAGGACAGATTTTACCATGCAAGTTGTTTAGGTTGGCATCTAGTCCATATTTGTGAGCAATTCTGCCTGTTGAGGCTTTCCTTAGTTTGGAACAGCCACTCTTCGTTTGACCACAGATCACTTGCACATATTTTATCCTGAAGTGTGCTAGCAAGGTGGTTCCCATCAGTAGATATTTCCCTTGAGTATAATAGCTAAAAGCCAAAAAGTAACTAAGCATTAGCAGATTTTTGCTTACAAGCAAATGTTTCTGCTGTGAATTATGAGACAAGAGGCCAGCAGTCAGCAGAAATTTAGCATTTGAGATCTGCAGTACTTATTATTGAAAAAGATAAAGTAGCTTTGCTGTAGAAAATAGAATTTCCTTTAAAATACTTAGAGTGTTTATTCAGTAGATGAGGTTCAACAAGGCCACATGCTTGGTCCTCCACTTGGATCACAACCACCCCTTGCAACACTCAAGTTTGGAGAAGAGTGGCTGGAAATTGCCTGGTAGAAAAGGAGATGGGAGTGTTGTTTGACAGCCAGCTGAACATGAACCAATGTGTGCCCAGGCGGCCAAGAAGGCCACCAGCATTCTGGCTTTGATCAGCAATAGTGTGGCCAGCAGGACCAGGGCAGGGATTGTCTCCCTGTACTCAGCACTAGTAAGATCAGACCTAGAGTACTGGGTTCAGTTTTGGGCCTGTCGTGCCAAGAAGGACATTGAGGTGCTGGAGCAGCACCAGAGAAGGGCAACAAATCTGATGAAGGGTGTGGAGAACAGGTCTGGTGAGGAGCAGCTGAGGGAACTGGGGGTGTTCAGCCTGGAAGCTGGAGGGGAAACCTTCTACCTGAAAGGAGTTTGTAGTAAGGTGGGGGTTGGTCTCTTCTCCTAGGTAACAAGTGATGGGTCAAGAGGAAATGGCCTCAAGTTGTACCAGGCAAGGTTTAGGTTGGACATTAGAAGAAACTTCTTCACTGAAAAGGTTCTCAAACACTGGAACAGACTTTTGAGGATGATGGTTGAATTCCCATCCCTGGAGCTCTTTTAAAGCAGAGATGTGGTGCTGAGGGACATGGTTTAGCACCAGCCTTGGTAGAGTTAGAAAATGGTTTGACTCAATGATTTTAAAGGTCTTTTCTAATGAAAACCCTTCTATGATGTGAAGAAAGCTTCTGTTTGCCCGTTCTGTTGGGAAAGTTTGTAGTGCTGAAAAGGGTAAGTGAATTATTAACTCACTGGGATATACTTCAACAAGTGCAGTATCCCATGGCTGTAGCTGACATTTTGAAATAGCAACAGAAATTACACTTCTAAGTTCTCAGTAAACCGTGATCTTAGCAGTGCTGTACAGCTGTGTTACATGATCTCAGGGAAGCTGTGGATGTCCCCTCCCTGGTGGACCTTGAGCAATCTGGTCTAGTGGAAGGTGTCCCTGACCATGGTGGGGAAGGTTGGAACTAGATGGTCTTGAAGGTCCCTTCCAACCCAAACCATTCTATGATCTTCCTTCATATTTCAAGGGATTTACTTGCATGAGGGAAAAAAGGAAACTTTGCAGCATAGAATTTACATGTATTACAATATAAAATGTTCTCCAAACAATCACAGGCAAAAAAATGGCAGTTGTTAAGACCAGGTGTGTAGTTAATATCTAACACATACATTCCTTTTATTCTTTTTACTTTTTTCTTTCAGTCTTGATTTCATTATATCTACAACGATTATTTTGCATGTCCTGACTTAGATAAGTAAATACAAGGATGATGTATTTTGATTCGTGAACCACACATCTGCAGTGTCTGGGCTACCAATATTGAATAATTTAGTTATACTTTAATAATGTATTATAATAATTTAATAATAAAGGTTTAAATCCAAGTGGTTTCAATACATTTTAAGTCTTAAGCACTTCTGTTGGTTGTCATGCTAGAAAAAAGTTAACAAAGCTTTTAAAAAACCAAAAGCAACCCAAATGGTCAGTGGATTTCTAGAAAATTAGATTTCTAGAAAAAGTGAATTTCTAGAAAATAGAATTTCTAGGAAAGGGTTGTTTCTGGTGATCTAGAAAGATCACTGCACTGTCTCTGCTGAGAAGACTGAGGGGGGATCTCATCCATGCTTACAAATACTTCAAGGGTGGGTGTCAGAAGGATGGGACCAGTCTTTTTTCAGGTGGTGCCCAGTGACAGGACAAAGGGTAACCGGCACAAACTTGAGGAGGAACTTCTGTAATTTAAGGCTGACAGAGCACTGGAACAGGCTGCCCAGAGAGGTGGTGGAGTCTCCATCTCTGGAGACATTCTAAACCTGCCTGGATGTGTTCCTGTGCGACCTTCTTTAGGTGAACCTGCCTTGGCAGGGGAATCGGACTCAAAGATCTTCAGAGGTCCTTCCAACCCCTGTCATTCTGTGAAGTTTTACATTATCATAGTTTTAATATTTGCCTTCATAAAGCTTATGTTTCTGTAAGGAGCTGTTCCAAAAGAAATTAAAATGATCAAAGAACTAAAAGATGACAGGAGAAGCATGGCACAGTTCTGCCAACCTTGCTTTGAAGTGAGCACTGACAGCTTTCTAGATACATCTCTTTCCCGAAATTAGTGTGACTTCCCTTCCCATAAGGGTCAGCTGTGTATGGTAATTCTCTGGAACTTGTCAAAATGTTCTTCTTTCACCTTTAAAAGACATAATTGGATGAGTGACCTGTATTATGCTGAAGGTCAGGCTAATTAATGACCCATTGTGTCTTACATCTGGGAAGTGGAGTGCATCAGTGTGATACTAAGGGGTGAAATCACATGCCACAGCTTTGGGAGAATCCAAACATTTTAAGTGATTTTACAAGCTGTGTAGCCTTTATCTGCCTTTTAGGGAAGCATTGACACAAATATTTTATTGATCAGAGTTTTCTGTGGCTTTAAAACTTAAGATTAAATGTTTTGCATGCAAGCTGGTTAGCTTTTTCTTCAGTGACAGGAAAGGGTGGTCACTATTGATGTTCTAAACCATGGCACAGAGAAGAAAGTTTGGTTTTGAGAGCCTGCCTGAAATATGTAATGCTGCAAAAATGTTCTGTCTCCAGGGGACTCTCTGTGCTCATAACTTGTGTTAATGTTGATAGGATCAGGTTATACAGGCACATTCTTAAACTTCTTCATAACAACCTTCCAGTGCTCTAAGGGGCCTACAAGAAAGCTGGGGAAGGACTTTTTACAAGGGCTTGTAGTGATAGGATGAGGGGCAGTGGATTGAAGGTTGATGAGGACAGATTGAGACTGGATATGAGGAAGAAATTCTTTACAGTGAGGGTGGTGAGACCTCCCTGGGAGGTGGTGGATGCTCCCTCCCTGGAGGTGTTCGAAGTCAAGTTGGATGAGGCCTTGAGCAACCTGGTCTAGGTAAAGGTGTCCCTTTCTACTTGCAGATGTCCCTGCTGACTTGCAGGAATTTTGGACTAGATGACCTTTAAAGGTCCCTTCCCACCCAAACCATTCTGTGTTTGTATGGCTAATATATTACAAACTCTTGGTATGGTTTCTCTGTCACCATTGTATTTGTCTCTAGGAATTGTGTTTGAAAAAGACCTAGCAAAAATTGCAGCATAAAAGCAACAGAGTATTCACATTTTCAAGGCTTCAGTAGGGACAGAAGATAAGATTGTTACTTCTGAAGAATTACCAAAAAGTTCTGGTGAATGGGGACATAAATGAAGTAATGAACAATTTACAGAAGCACAGGGGCTAATGTTTTGGCAAAATACCAAAAGTAAAGTGAATGAAATTGAAGTATGAAAAGCTTAAAAATTCTTTCAAGCTGGAGAACTTTTCTCCTTGATGTTGAAACCTGTTTGTGTTCTGGTGTCCCTGTCTTAAGAAGGACATTGAACTGTTTGAGCTAGTCCAGAAGAGGGCCACAAAGATGATCCAAGGGCTGAAGCACCTCTGCTATGAGGATAGGATGAAGGAACTGGGCTTGTTCAGCCTAGAGAAGAGAAGACTCTAAGGGGACCTTGTATCTGCTTTCAGGTGGCTGAAGGGATCCTACAGAAAAGCTGGAGAGGGACTTTTCATAAGGGTGTCTAGCAACAGGAATAGGGGGAATGGTTTTAAGCAGGGTTAGTCTGGATCTTAGGAAGAAGTTCTTCACTATGAGTGTGGTGAGACTCTGCCCAGAGAGTTGTGGATGCTCCCTCCCTGGAGGTGTTCGAGGCCTTGAGCAACCAAGTTCAACTGAGAGGCAAGTACAGGAGGACAATCACTTGTGTGGTCCTGCTGGTCACACTGCTGCTAAGCCAACCCAGGATTCTGTTGGCCTTCTTGGCCACCTGGGTGGGCACACACTGACCCATGTTCAGACAACTGTTGATCAACACCCTCAGGTCCTTTTCCACTGGGCAGTTTCCAGCCACTCTGCCCCAAGCCTGGAGCATTCTTGGGGTTGTTGTGACTCAAATGCAGGACCCAGCACGGGGCCTTGTTGAACCTCAGCCCACTGATCCACTGGCTCTTGGTAAAGAGATAAAGGATTATATGTCTGAACTCTCTCCTGCTCTCCCCTATTGAGTGTCTAATGACTTCTGCTGAACATCTGACATGGGTTTTAGTTACGTACCTAGCTAGTTTTGAGTGTGCTTCTAGTAATAACTCTCTCCTTGACTTGAAGTCACCAATTTCACCCAATACTATAGATAACTCTGTGTAAGGATGTTTTTTTTCAGCCTCCCTACTACCCTTCTATAAATTAACCTGAAAGAAAGCTGTTTGTTCCACCACAGCAATTGCAGGAGTGCAGTGAAGATGAGGAGGATCGGGAGTGTTTAAAACAAGCCATTACAGCTCTCCTGAACCTGCAGTGCAGCATGGAGCGCATTTACAGCAAGCATTCCCCACGACGGCGGCCTGGGTAAGAATCCACAAAGCTCTTCTGCTTTCCCAAAGCTGGCAGGAGATAAATGATGTGGAAGGAATTGTTTTGGGTTTTTTTTTTTTCCCTTGTTAGATAACTGTGTATTTTCCTTTTCAAAACATAGCAGTTTTCATTCTAAATGGAGTAGAAGCCCAAAACCTTCAGAGTCCACCTTTATGAATGATGTCAGTATCTTGTTCCTTCTTTAGCCAAGGCAGTGCATGGGACTTCTTTGGAACAGTAACCTTGATCAGGACTACCTCTATAGATGAGATAAAGCAGTGGATGTTGCCTACCTTGACCTCAGTAAGGCTTTTGATACTGTCTTCCACAACATCCTCAAAGGCAGTCTTGAAAAGTGTGGGTTAGATGAGTGGACAGTGAGGTGAGTTGAGAACTGGCTGAAGGACAAAGTTCAGCGGGTTGTGATCAGTGGGGCAGAGTCTACTTGGAAGCCTGTAGATAGTGGTGTTCCCCAGGGGTCAGTACTGGGTCCAGTCTTGTTCAACATCATCATCAGTGGTCTGGGTAGAAGGGATGGAATGAACCCTCAGGCAGTTTGCTGACAGTACAGAGCTGGGAGGAGTTGCTGACACCCCATCAGGCTGTATTGCCATTCAGTGAGACCTGGACAGGATAAAAAGTTGTGTGGAGGGGAACCTCATGAAGTTCAACAAAGGCAAGTGTAGGGTCCTGTACCTGGGGAGGAATAACCACCTGCAACAGTACAGGTGGGAGTTTGACCTGCTGGAAAGCAGTTCCATGGAGTGTTGGGAGTACAGGTAAACAAGTTCACCATAAGCCAGCAACATGCTTCTGTGGCCAAGAAGGTCAGCGGTCTCCTGGGGTACAATCAGAAGAGTGTGGCCAGCAGGTCAAGTGAGGTTCTCCTTCTCCTCTACTATGTCCTAGTGAGGTCACAACTGGAGTACTGGATCCAGTTCTGGGCTCCCAAGTTCAAGAGAGACAGGGAACTACTAGAGAGAGTGCGGTGGAAGCTACAAAGATGCTGAGGGACCTGGAGCATCTCTGTGAGGACGAAAGGCTGAGAGACCTGGGGATGTTTAGCCTGGAGGAGAGCAGCCTGAGAAGGGATCTGATCAATGCTCATCAAGAGCTGAAGGGTGTGGGGCAAGAGAATGGGGCCAGACTCTTTTCAGTGGTGCCTAGCAACAGGACAAGGGGCAATGGGAACAAACTGGAATCCAGGAGGTTCCATCTGAGCATGAGGAGAAACTTGTTTGGTGTGAGTGCTGAATCCCTGGAGCATTCTGCCCAGAGATGTTGTGGAGTCTCCTTCTCTCAAGAGATTCCAAACCCTTGTGGACATTGTGATCCAGAGGAGGGCCATGAAAATGATCAGGGGATTGGAACACCATTGTAATCCTGGGCAAGCTGCTGTGGGTGACCCTGTGGGAGGGGCTCAATTATCCCCAGAAGACCCTCCCAAACCCCACTGTGCTGGGATTCTGTGATATTTAGGGCAAAGAAATAATGATATGAACAATTAATTCAGCTAATTCCAATGTGGAATATGCCCATCATCATGACTCATTTTCTTGTATTCATTCAAGGGAGCCTGTCTGTCGCTTCTATAACCGACAAATAAGAAGCAAGCACCTGGCCATCAAGAAAATGAATGAAATCCAGAAAAATATTGATGGGTGGGAAGGCAAAGACATTGGGCAGTGCTGCAACGAGTTCATCATGGAAGGTGGCTTGACGAAAATAGGAGCCAAACATGAACGCCACATCTTTCTCTTTGATGGTTTAATGATCAGCTGCAAAACCAACCACGGACAGTCGCGGCTGCCTGGCTACAGCAACGCTGAGTACAGGCTGAAGGAAAAATTCATCATGAGGAAAATACAGATTATTGATAAAGATGACACAGCAGAGTATAAACATGCTTTTGAGCTGGTGTCTAAAGATGAAAACAGCATCCTGTTTGCTGCCAAGTCTGCTGAAGAGAAGAGCAATTGGATGGCAGCTCTGATTTCCCTCCAGTATCGCAGTACTCTGGATAGGATGCTGGATTCAGTCTTATTGCAAGAAGAAAATGAACAGCCCCTGAGGTTGCCCAGCCCAAATGTCTATCGTTTTGTAGTGGAGGACTCTGAAGATAACATTGTTTTTGAGGACAACCTGCAGAGCAGGAATGGCATTCCTATCATCAAAGGAGGAACAGTTGTGAAATTAATCGAGAGGTTGACATACCACATGTATGCAGGTATCCTCTACCTTCATTACAGAGATGTTTTTTCAGGTCATGCTTGGGTGACAGATGACTCCTTTTATCTTTTTGAGTTGGTTGTGTTTTTTTTTATAGAATCACAGAATTGTTTTAGTTGGAAGAGTCCTTTAAGATCATTGAGTCCAACCTTCAACCTAAGATCACCATGGCCATTTAAGAGTCCTTTAAGATCATTGAGTCCAACCTTCAACCTAAGATCACCATGGCCATTTAAGCATGTCCCAAAGTCCCATGTCCACACATTTCATGAACACCTCCAGGGATGGTGACTTCACCACCTCCCTGGGCAGCCTGTTCCAATCCCTGACCACTCTTTCAGCAAAGAAATTTTTCCTAATATCCAACCTGAACCTCCTCTGGCACAATTTTAGACCTTTTTCCCTTGTTCAATTGCCTCCCTAAGAGAGGAGTTGTAGAGAGGAGTGAGGTCTCCCCCTTGGGCTTTTTCTGCCCATATTTAAATGTAAAACAAGATTTGCAGAAGAAGAACCCTGAACAGTATGTGTTACCAAATCAGATGGCTTTGCTGGCAAAGTGGTAGGAAGATTTTGGATATGCAAGTCCTCCCCCTGAGAAAAAAAAGCATCAGGGGTGTAAAAGGAGGCACTGGTGTTTCCTGAGACATCATAGCTAAAGCAGTGCTGGTACAGGTTGTGTGACTGTGGAGGAAGAAAAATATTGGAGGTTTTATCAATTATACCACCTGGTCCAGTGGAAGGTGTCCCTGCCCATGACATTAGGCTTGGAACTAGATGATCTTAAATGTCCCTTCCAACCCAAAGTATTCTATAATTTAGCCTGCTGGTTTGTGAAGTCCCATGGTAGAAAAGGTTGCAAATCACAATCACCATTCTTCAGAGTTTCCTGTGGAATGCTATCATAAAACCACAGAAACTAAACCTTGAAGTAGTTACATGAAGTACTGATGTTGATGCAGATGTGAGATCTTGGGTCTGGGGTGAAAGGGGACACAGGGAAGCTGAGAAAAGGCTGCTGGTGGAACCATCGTGTGCAAGTTCTCCTTTGTGCTTTTTACAAAATTGCCTGACTTCTAAGTGGGTCTTTTTTAGAATCGGAGAGATTAGAAAAGACCTCCAAGATTGAGTCCAACCATTAAACCAGTACTGCCAAGTCCACCACTAAACCATGTCCCTCAGCACCACATCTACATGGTTTTTGAACACTTCTAGGGATAGTGACTCCTTCACTTCCCTGGGCAGCCTGTTACAGTGCTTAAGAAACAATTAATTGAAGAAGCTTTTCCTAAAGCCCAGCCTAAACCTTCCCTGGTACAGCCTGAGGCTGTTGGTATGCAAGTCATCCATAATTGTGGTGTCCATGAGTCCCAAGTCATCCATACCTGAAATGTGGTGGATTTCATTGGCTTGTAGACTTAGTTCTTCTCCTACATGAACTGGTGTGTCTGAGTTTGCTAGAATATCCAACTTCTATAGCACAAGAACTTGGCCACTTTAGTCTTGGGAGTCTTCAATGGAAGCATTGCCTCTTGGCTTTATGTATGATTTTTCTAAACAGTGTTTAGAGCCAAGACTACTAAAATCCTCTCTCTCAGCCCCAACAAGGGCACTTTCTTAGAATCACAGAATTGTTTCAGTTGGAAAACACCTCTAAGATCACAGAGTCCAACCATCCACCCAACAGCACCACGGCCATTAAACCATGTCCCAGCGTGCCATGTCCGCACGTTTCTTGAACACCTCTGGGGACGATGACTCTGCCACCTCCCTGGTCAACCTGTTCCAATGCCTGAATACTCTTTCTGTTTTTTGATGACCATCAGCATGTAGAGGGACTAATCAGTTTATTGTAGGTTGGAGTTAGCACATAGGCTCTGCATTCATACAGTCACATTAGAGAAGACCCCAGTCTATACCAGGATACCATCAGAGGTAGTAGATGAAGAGTTAATAAACTCCTGAATTTCAATCAGGAGCCACCATTAGTAGAATCATAAAATCATAGAATGCTAGGGGTTTGGAAGAGACCTCCAGAGATCATTGAGTTGAAGGCCCTGCAAAGCAGGATCACTAAAGACAGGTCACACAGGAATGTGTCCAGGCAGGTTTTGAAGATTTCTAGAGAAGGAGACTCCACAACCTTCTGGGAAGCTTGCTGCAGTAGAACATTGTTTGTATTTCGTGTTTTATTGGGAATGTCATTTGCAGAAATAAATGTCAAAAATAATACAAAGGAACCTGCACAGGTCAGAGAGCGGAGTGGCAGCCTTCATTTTAATGACAAAAAGACAGCACGGTGGGGGTTGGAAGGCACCTCTGAGAAGTTAAAAAATCAGCTAAATTAATTTCTTATATCATTATTTCTTTGTCCTAAATATCACCAAATCCCAGCACTGTAGGGGTTGGAAGGGACATCTGGAGATCACCTAGTCCTACCTCCATGCTAAAGCTGAGTCACCCACAGCAGCTTGCCCAGGATCACAATGTCTAACTGGGTTTGGAATCTCTGCAGAGCAGGAGACTCCACAACCTCTCTGGGCAGCCTCCTCCAGAGCTCCAGCACCCTCACATCAAAGAAGTTTTTCCTTATGAGGAAAATGCTTAATTTTATCCTTAAGAGGATTACAGATCTTGTCTGCAGAGCAGAGATACAACCTACCTGTTCAATGGTGAGAAGAAGATTGACTTTTAAAACATCACAAATAGTGCTGAAGAGTGAGTGCAGACGTGAGGTGAAAGCAGAACAGGCCAGCCCAGGACTGGGGTGCAAACTCAGCAGCATTACCACAGAATGAGAGCACCACTACTTTGAGCTTGCAAACACGTTCCTATATATGGATGCTTTAAAAATGTTGAGCAGTGTTCTGCAGGGAATTTAAACCTTCTTAAAAGCAGTGTTTGTCTTAATCTTTGGTGGGTTTATTAGAAGAGATTCGCTGCCTACATCTTGATGGCTGCTGATAGCATCTTATAGAAGATTCAAGACTACTTACAGAGCTGCAAGAAAAAAGAACCTCCCGTGTGACTGAATCTCCCAAACATCTTTGAGAGGGAGGTGGTGGAGTCACTGTCTCTGGAGGTGTTCAAGAAATGCTTGGACATGGCATTTCAGGACATGGTTTAATGGCCGTGGTGGTCATTGAAGGTTGGTCTTGATGATCTTGGAGGTCTTTTCCAGCTGAAGCGATTCTATGATTCTAACAACCCAAAATTCACAGTTCTGAGTGAGCACCCACACTTCTCTAGGTCTAGTGTTCTGGGATTTCAGGCTTAGTTTGCTCCCAGGCAGCTCTGGAAGCATTGTCTGGCATCCTGACACAGGAGCAGCTTCTGGCCACTGCTACTGTTGTGAGAGGGTAAGCTTCAGGGATCATAGAACCACAGACTGATTTGGGTAGGAAGGGACCTTTCAAGGTCTTCTATTCCAGTTCCCCCTGCAGTCAGCAGGGACATCTGCAGGTTGCTCAGAGCCCCAAACAAACTTACCTGGAAAGATTCCAGGGATGGGGCATCACTACCTCTCTGGGCAACCTTGGCCAGAGTCCTGCCACCCGCAGCATCAAAAATTTGATCCTTGTATCCAACGTGAGTCTACTCACTTCGAGGTGACTCATCACCCTTTGTCATGTTATAACAGTTCCCAGTTCATCTGCTTCTTTCCTACTGGCCCCCTTAAGACCACCAGAAGGTCTCCCTGGAGCCTTCTCTTCTCCAGGCTGAACAACCCTAGTTTTCTCAGCCTGGCCTCACAGCAGGGGGCTTCCAGCCCTCCCATCATTGCTGTGACCTCCTCTGGCCCCACTCCAACAGGTCCATGTCTCTGCTGTGCTGAAGACTCCAGAGCTGGCCCTAGCACTGCAGGTGGGGTCTTAGCAGAGCAGACCAGAGGGGCAGAATCCCCTCCCTGCACCTGCTGGCCACACTGCTGGGCATCAGCCCTGGACATGGCTAGCCCTGTGCTGTCAGCTCACGGTGCTGGCTCATGTCCAGCTTTTCACCCGTCAGCACCCCCAAGTTCTTCTCTTCAAGGCTAATTCTCAGTGTTAAGATTAGGACCAGCCTTGGTGGCTCACAACAAAGAGATTTGTTTATTGGGCTGCTTCTTCACACTCTTAAGAAACTCTGTACAAGAGGGTGGAATTAAAAGAGATTAAGGGAACAATATTTTTCCTTGAATACATCAGAGGAGGCCCAATGAAATGCTGGTAGCTTGCAGATAGGCACATCTCATGGTAGCACACCTACCACAGCAGTGAGAAACAGCAGGATGAAGGTGTGATGCCATGTGAAGATGCAACCTCTTGAAGTGCTGCATTTTGTGAGATCTCTCTGCTTGTCATGTTTCCCATCTGGCTGCTCAGCAGAGGGTAGTTGTGTGCTGCAGTGGTGTGGCTAGGGCAGGGGTGCAGTCTCCACTGCTCGAGACCTTTTAAGAAAGGTAAGACAAATGTCTTGTTGAGTTGGTAAAGGTTTTTTAGATGTCCAGAGAGTAAGGCTACTTGGTTCTACCATGTCTGCTTTGTCTTTATGAAAGCATGGAATAGTGGGGGTTCAGGGAGTGTGAACTATTCCTTGTGCCAAGAGTGAGAGAGTTTTTGAGAGAACATAGTATGTGTGGTGAATCATTTCACAGGGAAATTGCATCAAAGAACCAAAAATTTCACAAGCTGTATGATTTCTGGTATTTTTCAAAATACAGTGCTTGACTTAGTACCTTCGTGTATTTTCTGCACTCGAAGCTTTATCTGTGAGTATTTTATACCTGGCATTTTAAAAATCCACTCCATTCTATTATTCTGTCTTCACAGATCCTAATTTTGTACGTACTTTCCTTACCACCTACCGCTCCTTCTGCAAGCCCCAGGAACTTCTGAGTTTACTGATTGAAAGGTAAGTGGTGGTCATCCTTTCTGAAGACACTGAACCTGCTCCTTTTGTGCTTGGATCCTCAGTGTCATATGGGACATGTTGTATTCAAGTTCATGAACCAGTAACTTCTAACACAGGATACAGTGGTGCAAGCTTTTAACGCAAGTGTCCTTCTCCCAGCTACTTTTAGTACCTGAAGGGGCCTACAAGAAAGCTGGGGAGGGACTTTTTACAAGACCTTGTAGTAATAGGATGAGAGGGAATGGATTTAAGCTGGAAGAGGGCAGATTTAGAGTGGATATTAGGAAGAAATTCTTTACAGTGAGGAAGGTGAGACACTGGAACAGGTTGCCCAGGAAGGTTGTGGATACCCCCTTCCAAGGCCAAGTTGGATGAGGCCTTGAGCAACCTGGTCTAGTGGAAGGTTTCCTTGCCCATGGCAGAGGGCTTGGAACTAGATGATCTTGAAGGTCTCTTCCAACCAAAACCATCCTGTGAATTCTATGACTACAAATTAGCATCCACTTACACTGGAAATAAATGTCTCCAGTTGCTCCAATAACTCCAGTTCTCTTTCAAAGTCATAAAAATGATGCTCTACCCAGTGAAGAAAAACATTTAATGTCCTGAAGAAGGAGAGAAAAAAACCCCAAATGTTACGGTTTGTTAAGGATTTCTGAGGCTCATCCCAAGTAATCACTCAATGACACTACCAAAACCGAATTACAGATCCGTGTGGTTGACAACAATCAAAATACAGAGGGGCAGAACAAAGACCAAACATGGCATCGATGACCACGGAAGTCCTCAAGTATTTAAAAACTAGTTTTTCACTGTTAACATATATGGTATAGTGGTTTAAATCTTATATACAGAATGTTTTTTTACAAGCATACAGTTGTGGAGTCACTGAACCTGGTGGTGTTCAAGAAACGTGTGACCATGGCACTTCGGGACATGGTTAATGGCCATGGTGGTGTTGGGTTGATTGTTGGACTCGATGATCTCAGAGGTCTTTTCCAACCCAAACTGTTACATGATTCTGTAGTTCCAGTTTTGAGGTGGTTTCAGAAAACACCAAAAATCAGATAAAATTGCTCATAGCAGGGGGGGTTGGAACTAGATGATCTTTAAGGTCCTTTCCAACCCAAACCATTCTATGAATCTATGAACTAGTTACCTGAGTTGTTTTTAGCTAGAGCACTTGGTGTGCCTCACCTATGGGGTGGCAATGTTTTGAACTGCTCAACTGGATCATGAGAGTCTAAGAATAGATGCAAATAAGGACAGAAATGTTCTAAGCAGTTTGTTTGAAAAACAACAGACTCTGAAGTAAACACCATTTGAACACAGTATGATAAAGCCGCTCTTAAGCTCTCTTCTAATCTTCACTTAATCAAGCTAGCAGGTAGTTAAAAACCTTCTATCCCAGTCTAGACATCTTGTGATGACCAGAGAGCTGGTGAATTTTCAGGGTGAGACCTGGGTGTGTTAATGCATAGCCAGGGGAAGAGGCAATTCCAGGCAAACCGGATATGGGATGAGTGCTTCAGTTTCACTGTGCTGACTAGTTTTTATAAATGAAGCTGCTCTTCATGTCCTACATAAAAGGGCTGTGTTTTTATCTTAATTGCCATCAGTTTTTTGGTGCTTTTTTTTTCTTCATAGGTTTGAAATCCCTGAGCCTGAGCCTACTGAAGCAGACAAGCTGGCCATTGAGAAAGGGGAGCAGCCCATCAGCGCAGACCTGAAGCGATTTCGCAAGGAATACGTCCAGCCAGTCCAGCTCAGGTTTATTTGCTTTGAAATCTGTTCTCTTCAAGCCAGCTTCTAGTTTGCTGATTATATGGTGATCCCAGAGGCAGTAATCTCTTTTGGAGATTGCTGTGCTGTCAGTCAGGGACTTATCACTGTCTGCAACTAGCCTAATATCCCATAACATGTTCTGATTAGTCAGACTGACTGCTGTTGTTGTTGCAATTCCACTTTGCTTCTCACCACCCACAAGAATACTGGATGGCTGCTATGTAAAGTGGCTGTGGGTGAGAGATGTACAACTTCAAAGTGTTTCTGACTGCCTTTTGAATGGATTCCTTGTTGACAGGCCTTGTGAAGATAGTTTCTCTGTTTCCATCTTTTTCCCCAGTCCTGCTGGTATTTTACTCCCTTTCCCAGCCCTGTAAATGTATTTGCACACAGACAGGGAGACTCTTGTCTGTGCTGCACATTGCAACAGGCTCTAGTGAATCTTCAAGGTCTTGCTTACCAAGCTAACTTGGGGAATAATTAAGTGTTTCTGGCATGAATGAGGCTAATTGTTTCCCTGATGAGGGATCAAGCTAGGAGGAGACACAGATCACAACCAATATTTGCTAGAACAACTTCTATTCATTAAAGTGTTTTTAATAGTAACATCAAGATGTTACTATTAATGGCAGGTAATTCTACCCACAGTACCCTCACTTATTGCCTTGTCACACGCAATCACAGAATCACAGACTGCTGGGGGTTGGAAGGGATCTCTGGAGATCATCCAGTCCAACCCCCCCTGCTAAAGCAGGGTCACCCACAGCAGCTTGCCCAGAATCACAATGTCCAGGTGGGTTTGCAATCTCTCTGGAGAAGGAAACTCCACAACATCTCTGGGCAGCCTACTCCAGGGCTTCAGCACCCTCAAAGTAAAGAATATTTTTCCTTATCTTCAGATGGAACTTCCTGAGTTCCAGTTTGTGCCTCTTGCTTCTTGTCCTGTCAGTCGGCACCACTGAGAAGAGTCTGACCCCATCCTCTTGCCCTTCCTAACCCCACCTCCCTGTTAGCTCTTGCTGAGCATTGAGGAGATCCCTTCTCAGGCTGCTCTTCTCCAGGCTGAACAGCCCCAGGTCTCTCAGCCTTTGCTCCTCATAGAGCTGCTTCAGGCCTCTCATCTCTGTAGCTTCTACTGAACTCTCTCCAGTAGTTCCTTGTCTTGATTTGGGAGCCCTGAACTAGATGAGTACTCCAGCTGTGGCCTCACTAGGGCAGAGCAGAGGGGCAGGAGAATCTCCCTCAACCTCCTGGGCACGCTTTTTTTAACGCACCCCAGGAGACCACTGGCCTATTGGCCACAGGAGCACATTGCTGGCTCATGGTGACCTTGTTGTCCACCAGCACTCCTGGTTGCTTCTCCACAGGTCAGCTCCTCACCTGCACCTGGTGCTGGGGGTTATTCCTCCCCACATACAGGACCCTACATGCATGGTCATTCATAGCCACCTGTTTGGAGCAAGAGCAGTTTGAGTACTCAAAGTGAAGGGTCATACTGACATGCCAGTACCTTCAAGGTAGCTGTTCAGAAAGTTGCTGTTTTCATCAGACACTTCTGTGCACATCTAAGTATCTATGTGCCACTGTAATCTTTGTCAGTACACAGACACCACCACCTTCCTGGATGTGATCCAAGTTATACAGCCTCGATGTAACCTTGATACTGGTGTGGCCTTGTACAGATTTATCAGGCCCTTGGTATTCCCAGTTTATCAGCTCCTGTGGGTTCAGCAGGAATAGCCTCCAGAGTTATCAGTTCCTGGAAAAGCTTCACACGCTGCCTCTCAGCATATGTTTCCCCTGATTTCAACTTACTGTTTTCTGGTAACTGTTTCTGCATCCATCCAGAGGTGCCTTTAGATCCTCTTCCTAGAAACTCACACAGAATGGGCATCTGTGACAGAATTGGTTCAAGACTTTAAACGTTGATGGGGTTTTTTTTGGTTGCTATTTTCTATTGCCTCCTCTGCTAGCTAGGTTGGAGGTTGCATCTTCCTATAGCACTGCTGAGTGCCACAGCTGAGCAGGACAAGTGCTTACCAACAACTGGGACCTGTAAAAAAGCTTGAGGCAGCAATTTACCATGTTTCTTACTGTTAGTTTTCAAATCAGTTTAGCACTTTTGCCTTCATATGTTATCTTTGAGCTATGCTTGAAACCCATGTCCCATTCCAAAGTTTCCAGCCTCTCTGGTTGTGGTTTCTTTCCTTGGTTGAGAGGTTAGGATACCTTTCTTCATGACAGCTACACTTTGATGTCTGATTTCACAGAATCATTTCGTTTGAAAAAGACCTTCAAGATCAAGTCCAACCATTACCTAACTCGGTTACCAAGGCTGGTGCTAAGCCGTGTCCCTCAGCACCACATCTCTGCATCTTTTAAACACCTCCAGGGATGAGAATCCCTGGGCAGCCTGTTCCAGTGTTTGAGAAACTTTTCAGTGAAGAAGTTTCTTTTAATATCCAACCTAAACTTTCCCTGGGTTGTTTTTTCATGCTGTGGTTGGTTTGCTCAGTCCCTTACTGACACCTGACTGATAAAACATATGGTTTAAAGCTGCTGTTTAACACAAACTCTTTGGCTTATTGAATTTAGGAGATACTAGATTTATCTAGTAGCTTGAAAAATAAGGCCCTCAATTTGAGCTGTTGGTTTGATATGTCCAGCACTTTCTAAATTCCAATGTTTCTAACAAGTTCAGAGAGAGCTGAGATCTGGGAAGAAGGTGGAAAATGTGAAGATGCTCATCCCTCCTTCCTTTCTTTCCCTCCTCACCTCACAGAAAATGCTGTGGACATGCTGTGCAGTGCACAGGCCTGGAAATGTTAACATCTTCAACTAACTAAATGCATGTGAGGTCATGAGAAAGAGGAGGTGCTAAGCTGGAAATGCAGTCAGCAGAAGCAGACAATCTTTCTTGCTCTTTCAATATGACTGCCATGGTATCTCAAAGGCAAAGACTGATTAGATAAGATCCCATATTCCTGTTGTTGGGAACTTGTTTCAAAACATCACTCCATTTGACGATGAGAAGCTGTCATTAATTTCCACCTCAAATGGTTTGTTTGAGTAGCCATTCTTTCATGTATTCTTCAACTTAGACACTGGGAAGAGAGTTATTTAATTCTCCCTGTATTCACATAGAGACTCAGCTAAACCAGCCAGCTTCTCTAGTGCTCTGACTCTCAGTAGACTGGTAGATGACCATCAGTAGTCATGCCCTGTCCCTCTCAAATGTTGTTTCCCCAACTCTACAAGGATGAAGCCACCGCAACCAGTAGTCTGAAACAGAGTTATCACTGGTTTACCTTAATATCCTGAGCTGCAAAGTATGGGGGAGTTCAGCAGCACTCTGCACTCTACTGGGCCACTTCTGCAAAGGTGGTGGTGCTGGACTAACCATGTCTTGCTGTAACCATCTTCTCCTCTGAGTTTGAGGCCATGGGCTTCTCCTTTAACCCCATCATCCTGTCCTGCCTCTCAAATTGGCACAGAGAAAATCTCTTGTATTAGTTGACTTTTATTAGTGGACTTTTATTAGACTCTTGTATTAGTGACTTTTGCTCACTCTTCAGTTAAGGTCCTGTGGTGCTCCCCAATAAATCAAAGTTTTGAGGTACTGGCTCAACTTGTTTACCTGAAGAATAGGCAAACCAGATTTTTATTGTGGTATGCTCAAAGAGGAGAAGGCATAAGAGCAGCTGTAATTCGCTTTTAGAGGTTTGTTTGTTAATTGTTTGTTTAAGAAAGCTCAGAGAAAAATGAAGATAAATTTTAGTGTTATCCTTAAAAGGAATCACTGGGTCTGGTACAGCCTTTTCTGTAATTAGAAGCTTGTAAAAGTAGGGCAGTAGATTAGCAACAACATCTAAGCTGAAATTCGTGCATAAGAAAGAACTACAAACGTGTTTCTTAGCAAATGGAAGATCCTAATTAGCTTCTTTGTAACATTTTTGTTTTCCCTCTCCTTCCTCAGGATATTAAATGTTTTTCGTCACTGGGTAGAGCACCATTTTTATGACTTTGAAAGAGATCTGGAGTTACTGGAGCGACTGGAGACGTTTATTTCCAGCGTAAGAGGTATGCTAATTGGTGATCATAAAATTCACAGGATGGTTTTGGTTGGAAGGGTCCTTCAAGATCATCTAGCTCCAAGCCCCCTGCCATGTGCAAGGAAACCTTCCACTAGACCAGGTTGCTCAAGGCCTCATCCAACTTGGCCTCGAACACCTCCAGGAAGGGGGCATCCATGACCTCCTGGGCAACCTGTTCCAGTGTCTCACCACCCTCACTGTAAAGAATTTCTTCCTAATATCCACTCTAAATCTGCCCTCCTCAAACTTCAGTCCTGTTCTTCCACCACTGGGTACAACCTGGTCTCATCCTGACATGATTGAGGCATGAGGATGTCTTTACAAAATGAGTAATGTTAATGTCTTTAATTGAGCTGTTTATGAGACTCCTTTTCATAATCAAGCTTTGGCCTGGAGCCTAAACAGCTACCAAAACATTACTTCAAGCATTATGATATTTATCTTTGGTAGATTTACTTCTGGACAGTTCATCCGTGCCTTACTCCATAATTTATATTGTCATCTTCCTCCTTGTGTTGTGTTGGTAGAGGATTCCTTCCCTTGGTTATTGAGACTCATGACTTTCCATCTTGTTTATTCCCATTTATTGAAAGTTCCAGCTGAAAATCATTACCTTTAGGAGAGGATAATTGACCCATTGGATATTGCTTCCTCTGGAGCAGTCCCTTACATGCAGAAACAGAATCTTAGTGTGGTGGTATTTGGAAGGGACCTCTGGAGATATCCAGTCCAATCACACTGCTAAAGCAGGGTCACTCGCAGCAGCTTGCCCAGGACCACAGTGTCCAGGTGGCTTTGGAACCTCTGGAGAAGACTTCACAGCTGGGCAGCCTCCTCCAGCACCCTCACAGCACAGAAGCTTCTTCTCCTGTTCAGATGGAACTACCTGGGTTCCACTTTGTGCGATAGGACTATCAGTGGACACCACTGAAAAGAGCCTGGCCCTATCCTCTTGGCTCCCACCCCTTAGGTTTCTGAGCATTGAGAAGATCCCCTCTCAGGCTGCTTTTCTCCAGGCTAAACAGCCACAGAGATGTTCCAGTGCCCTCAGCATCTTCAGAGCCTCCACTGGACTCTCCCTGGTAATTCCCTGTCTCTCTTGAACTGGGGGGCCCAGAACTGGACCCAGTCTTCCAGCTGTGGCCTCACTAGGGCAGAGGGGGATGAGAACCTCCCTCAACCTGCTGGCCACACTCTTCTGAATGTACCCATGCTACAGATGAGCAGATACTTTTGACAGTCTGTGAGGAAAGGAACAATGTTACAGAGTCACTGGATCACAGGTTGGAAGAGACCACCTGTCCTTCTAGAGCAGGACCACCTAGAGCAGGTCGCACAATAGCACACCCAGGTGGGTTTTGAATGTCTCCAGAGTAGGAGACTCCACAACCTCTCTGGGCAGCCTGTTCCAGGGCTCTGTCACCCTCACCTTGAAAAAGTTTTCCTTTATGTTCACATGGAACCTCCTATGCTTCAGCTTGCACTCTTTGCTCCTTGTCCTATTATTGGACGTCACTGAGAAGAGCCTGACTGTCCTCCTGACACTCACCCTTCACATATTTATAAATATTAATGAAGTCACCCTTCAGTCTCCTCTTCTCCAGCTCCCTCAGCCTTTCCTCAGAAGGGAGATGTTCCACTCCCTTCAGCATCTGTGTGGCTCTGCGCTGGACTCTTTCATGCAGTTCCCTGTCTCTGAACTGAGGGGCCTAGAACTAAAGGGTGTTGGTTAATCAGTTTTAATTATTCTGGCAATTCTAGATTTTATTTTCCAGGTTGGCCAGCCCATTGGGCACTATAATTCTGAGACAAACTCAGAGAAAGACAGCTTATCTTTTGCAGAGGTCTCCATGCTAACCATTGCTAACCAGAAAGGAATAATTCCATTTTAGTTAGTCTCCTAAAAGCTATTTATCTTGAACTGCTAAAGGTACTTCCCATCTTGTCCACTAGAAATGTTGCACTGACACTGTAAATGTGTATTTTGCTAATCATAGAATCATTGAGGTTGGAAAAGACCTCTTAAGCCCACTAAGTCCAACCTTCTACCCAACATCTGCAGTGCACTAGGACAGCATGTTGCAAAGATGTCACTTGAAGCTTGTTATTTTTAGTTTTAAGCAGATGAAGCTAGAAGTCAAAGTGGAGATGGTTGCAGACTGAGGGGGAAAAGTAAAATACAATGTATACAGAGTCACTTTTTTCCACTGAAAACTGACAGTGGAAGTGCTTAAAGGCAGCTGGGCACCCAGAAATTCATGTACATGTGTATTTCCCCAGGGATACATGTGCAAGAACCCATCTGAGGAAAAACAGGGAACTTACAAATGTACTTAATTTGCTTGCAGGATTTTGAGGGCATGTACAGTTCTGGGAGGATTCAGTAAATTACTGAAAATAGTTTAAGTTGGTATTAAAAAAAAGAGGGGGGGTATGGTTTCTGTTTTGCAGGGAAATCCATGAAGAAGTGGGTGGAATCAATTGCTAAAATCATCAAGAGGAAAAAAGCTCAAGCCAATGGAATTAGTCACAACATCACCTTTGAGAGCCCACCTCCCCCCATCGAGTGGCACATTTGGCGTGTTGGGCACAGCGAGACCTTGGACCTCATGACTCTGCACCCCATAGAAATTGCACGGCAGCTGACACTGCTGGAGTCTGACCTCTATAGGTAGGGATGGAACTAATCCAGGGCTTTTTTGGAACTAATACACATTTTTTTATTTTTTTTCTTTTTTCTTTTTTCTTTTTTCTTTTTCTTTTTTTCTTTTTCTTTTTCTTTTTTTTTTTTCTTTTTTTTCTTTTTCTTTTTCTTTTTCTTTTTCTTTTTCTTTTTCTTTTTCTTTTTCTTTTTCTTTTTCTTTTTCTTTTTCTTTTTCTTTTTCTTTTTCTTTTTCTTTTTCTTTTTCTTTTTCTTCTTTTTCTTTCTCTTTTCTCTTTTTCTTTTTTCTTTTTCTTTTTTCTTTTTCTTTTTTCTTTTTTTTCTTTTTTTTCTTTTTCTTTTTCTTTTTCTTTTTCTTTTTCTTTTTCTTTTTCTTTTTCTTTTTCTTTTTCTTTTTCTTTTTATTTTTCTTTTTCTTTTTCTTTTTCTTTTTCTTTTTCTTTTTCTTTTTCTTTTTTCTTTTTCTTTTTCTTTTTCTTCTTCTTTTTCTTTCTCTTTTCTCTTTTTCTTTTTTCTTTTTCTTTTTTTCTTCTTCTTTTTCTTTTTTCTTTTTTTTTTCTTTTTTTTTCTTTTTTCTTTTTCTTTTTCTTTTTCTTTTTCTTTTTCTTTTTCTTTTTTCTTTTTCTTTTTCTTTTTCTTTTTCTTTTTCTTTTTCTTTTTCTTCTTCTTTTTCTTTTTCTTTTTTCTTTTTCTTTTTTCTTTTTCTTTTTCTTTTTTTCTCTTTTTCCTTTTCCTTTTCCTTTTCCTTTTCCTTTTCCTTTTTCCTTTTCCTTTTCCTTTTTTTTTTTCCTCTTTGTGAGTATTTGAACAGGAAAGAGTTTTAATTCATAGAATCAGTCAAAAGCAAGTCGCCTTGACTTCCAGAGTTTATGGAAAGAGGTTTTCTTGACCTCTGATTGATCACAAAATATGCAAGGGGGGAAAAAAAAGGTTGTTTTATCTCCATCTCAGACTTCTGACGAGAGAAGCGCAGGAAGGATACTAAAATACTATGAGCAGATAATTGTCTACTTCTTAAAATGAACTTAGTGTTACAGTAATAAAAAAATTTCTCTTGCATCACACAGCACACAAAATTATCTCCCTTCCTTTATAGCTGTGTAGCAAAAGCTCTTCTCTTAATGTTCTTTGCATATAACCATAGCACTGCTCTCTCTGTCAAGGTCCTCTCATCTAATTGTGAAGAGGTTTTTTTGGTCTTGTACCATAGGTACTCTGCTGTTTCCCAGCTCTCTTGTTACCTGTGATAAATAGAGCTGATCTCGATACGAGAGCTAGTGTGTTGCTGGGTAGAAACTCCCTAAGGCCTTACAAAACTCCTTTTGTGCTTCGGTGGCAGCAGGTTTTTTTGTCTTGAAACGGTCCATTTTTTTAGCAGGTTGCTCAAAGTACTTCAACTTCCTATTATAACTGTCTTTAAGATGCTTTCTTACGCTTTCAGGAAATTAAACTTACTCCTTTGTCATTTTCTTATCTGAAAAAGCTTATTAAAAAATGCCAGTTTCAGTTAAGATAAAAAATGTATTTCCTTCTATAGTCAAACACTCGACAAAAAGATATTTTAGGTAACTTTTGCAGTAGATTGGGTTGGATGTGTGAAATATCAAGTTGTGATTAAGGGAAGAAATAATCTTTTAATGCAAACAGAGAGCATACTGTTATTATTCATCCTGAGCATTCTTCTGCACCTTACTTTGTCATTATCAGGGCAGTGCAGCCTTCTGAACTCGTCGGGAGTGTGTGGACTAAAGAAGATAAGGAAATTAACTCTCCAAATCTCCTGAAAATGATTCGTCATACCACAAATCTCACTCTTTGGTTTGAAAAGTAAGTACAGGTGGTGACGGTGCAGTGGCATTAACTCCTGCTGAGGTGCAGAGAGAAGTGTGTTCCTGTTGCTTCAGTTCTGTTGACTCCAATCTTGAGGTGGCTGCAGGGTATTACAGGAATTTCAGTTCTTGGATGAAGGATGCATGCTCTGCCTATCATATATGCTCCCTCTTCTACAAGAAGGACATTGAAGTGCTGGAGCAGGTCCAGAGAAGGGCGAAAAAGCTGGTGAGGGGTCTGGAGAACAGGTCTGGTGAAGAGTAGCTGCGGGGACTGGGGTTGTTCAGCCTGGAGAAAAGGAAGCTTCTAGTTCTCTACAATATACCCTGAAAGGAGGTTGGAGTGAGGTTGGGATCAGTCTCTTCTCCCAAGAGACAAGTGACAGGGCAAGAGGAAGTGGCCTGAAGTTGTACCAGGGGAGGTTTGGGTTGGATACTGGAAGAAACTTCTTCCCTGCAAGGGTTCTCCAAGACAGGAACAGGCTGCCCAGGGAGGTGCTTGAATCCCCATCCCTGGAGGTGTTTAAAAGATGCAGAGATGTGGTGCTGAGGGATGTGGTTTGGCATCAGACTTGGTAGAGTTAGAGAATAGTTGGACTCAATGATCTTAAAGGTCTTTTCCAGCCTAAACAGTTCTATGATTCCTGAGACAAGATTTATTTCTAGTTATGTCCACTTGGTCAGCACTAGTCCTACTTAGATTTCTACAGTGATGAAAGTACCAGATTCTGTCCCCTTGTCTTAGTCTTTCTCACTTCTTTGAGATAATGAAGTACTTCTGAGGACGTGGCAAGGTTCAGAATGCTGCTGTAGGTACATTGGCATGATGAGAGTCATCCTTCCTGGATCTTGCTTTGGGTTTGCTTGATTATTTTACAGGATATGCCAACACCTCTCTTGGCTTTCCAACTTGAACATATGTAAGCTGTGATTACATCAATTTCTACTTGAGATTCTTGAGAGAGAGCCAAAATGTGCACACTGGATGTACTGCACAGTTTTTGCTTGAAAAAAATAGCTTTAGTAGCTGGCAAAATGCAAGGTTTTATTTCTCGGTCTTTTTCAAATCAACATCTTGTTTGATTAGGTGCATCGTGGAAACTGAGAACTTTGAAGAGAGAGTGGCTGTGCTGAGCAGGATTATAGAAGTCCTGCAGGTTTTCCAAGATCTGAATAATTTCAATGGTGTCTTGGAGATTGTCAGTGCAATGAACTCTGTGTCAGTGTACAGACTAGATCACACGTTTGAGGTAAGCTTGGGGCATTGCTCTTGGGAAAAAAATGAGAAGAAAACCCCAGAAATGCATCACACACTTCTGAAGTGAAAACCATACTGTCCATATCACACACATTTCTGAAGGGAAATCCATAGTGTCCATATCACACACATTTCTGAAAGGAAATGCATGGTGTCCATATCACACACACTTCTGAAGGGAAATGCATGGTGTCCATATCACACACACTTCTGAAGGGAAATGCATGGTGTCCATATCACACACACTTCTGAAGGGAAATGCATGGTGTCCATATCACACTTCTGAAGGGAAATCCATGGTGTCCATATCACACACACTCCTGAAGGGAAATGCATGGTGTCCATATCACACACACTTCTGAAGGGAAATGCATGGTGTCCATATCACACACACTCCTGAAGGGAAATCCATGGTGTCCATATCACACACACTTCTGAAGGGAAAACCATGGTGTCCATATCACACACACTTCTGAAGGGAAATCCATGGTGTCCATATCACACACACTTCTGAAGGGAAATCCATGGTGTCCATATCACACACACTTCTGAAGGGAAATGCATGGTGTCCATATCACACTTCTGAAGGGAAATCCATGGTGTCCATATCACACACACTTCTGAAGGGAAATCCATGGTGTCCATATCACACACACTTCTGAAGGGAAATCCATGGTGTCCATATCACACACACTTCTGAAGGGAAATCCATGGTGTGCATATCACACTTCTGAAGGGAAATCCGTGGTGTCCATATCACACACACTTCTGAAGGGAAAACCATGGTGTCCATATCACACACACTTCTGAAGGGAAATCCATAGTGTCCATATCACACACACTTCTGAAGGGAAATCCATGGTGTCCATATCACACTTAACACCATGGAAGAAAAGAATTGGGTTATTTATGAGAAAAGATAGGAGGTGGACTGGGTGTCTCAAAGGGTTTGTGATGGGAAGTGGAGCTTCTCAGCAGGTATTTTTCTTCAGCCCAAAACACCATGGCCATTTGACTGTTGTTCCTTAACCTGTCTGAAATGAGCCCTTTACTTCAGTGTAACATTTTATGAGTATGGAAGAGATGGATGCCAGAGCTGATAACTGTGGACTGGGATCTTTACAGGGAGGGTGGTGAGACACTAGAACAGGTTGCCCAGGGAGGCTGTGGATGCCCGCTCTCTGGAGGTGTTGAAGACCAGGTTGGATGAGGCCTTGAGTAGTCTGGTTTAGTGGAAGGTGTCCCCACCAATGGCAGGGGTGTTGGAACTAGATGATCTTGAAGGTCCCTTCTGACCCAAACCATTTTCTGAATCTATGAATATTGTAACAGCAGCATTTCCTACCTATCAAAAAATGTGAGGGTAGAAGGGCATGGGGTGGGGATAGCTAAAACTCAATTCCAGCTGATAATAAGTTTTCTTGGATGAGAGAGTCTCAAAAAGTTCAGATTATCTGAGGCAGAAACAAATAACCTGCTGAAACCAGCAAGATGGACAGTAGGAAGAGAGGCTACTCCACAAGTAGTGACTGTTTTTTTGCTTGCCAAGGAAAAGAAATGCCTAGGATTTGGCAGCAGAGCCTCCCTCTACTAAAATAGAAGCAGCAGCATGAATAAAATGTTTAGAGATTTGTATACTTTTGAAAGAAGACAATACCAGGCCTTTAAGTTAAATTCAAAATTAAATGTTTTGTGTTTGTTAAGCTTAAAGGCCAGGATTATGCTTGTAGGCTTGACAGACAAAATAATAGCCTGTTTGCATAGCCTCCTAATTCACAGGGCTAAACTGTTGGACTGATAGTGCTGCAGTCCAGAGCAAACCGTTTACAAAAGGGATTTTTTTAAATCTGAATTTCAGTTCCTAAGGTTTGCTGAGAGCAGGGAAATTGCCTTGATTTTTCTGACCATTCTACTGAGATTTGCATCCCTGTTTTTTTTTTTTTTTTTCCCTTTAAACAATTTAGGCACTACAGGAAAGAAAAAAGAGAGTTTTGGATGAAGCAGTAGAATTAAGCCAAGACCATTTTAAAAAATACCTAGCTAAGCTCAAGTCAATCAACCCACCCTGTGTGCCTTTCTTTGGTAAGTAACAGCAGGGCAGGCTAACACTGTCTGAATTGTCCATCTTGAATTTGATGCAGATGTGTTGAAATGTTTAGGCCTCTGTTTAATTTCATTTCTTTTGAATATCATATGTCCTGGTGGGACAACAAGGTCACCATGAGCCAGCAATGTGTTCCTGTGGCCAAGAAGGCCCAATGGTCTCCTGGGGTGCTTTCAGAAGAGTGTGGCCGGGAGGCCAAGGAGATTTGTCCTCCTCTACTCTGCACTAGTGAGGCCACATCTGGAGTACTGTGTCCAATTCTGTGTTTCCCAGTTCAAGAGACACAAGGAACTACTGGAGAGAGTCCACTGGAGGCTACAAAGATGCTGAGGGGCCTGGAGCATCTCTGTGAGGAGGAGAGGCTGAGAGACCTGGGGCTGTTTAGTCTGGGGAAGAGCAGCCTGAGAGGGGATCTGATCAATGCAGAGCAAGAGCTAAAGGGTGGGGGGCAGGAGAATGAAGCCAGACTCTTTTCAGTGGTGCCCAGTGGCAGCACAAGGAGCAGTGGGCACAAACAGGAATCCAGGAGGTTTCATCTGAACTGGAGGAGAAAAATCCTTGCTGTGAGGTTGCTGGAGCCCTGGAGCAGGCTGCCCAGAGGGGTTGTGGAGTCTCCTTCTCTAGAGAGATTTCAAAGCCACCTGGACATTGTGATCCTAGGCAAGCTGCTGTTTGCTTTAGCAGGGGGGTTGGACTGGATGATCTCCAGAGGTCCCTTCCAACCCCCATCTTGCTGGGATTCTGTGTGTTGTGACTGACTTCCTAGGCTTGTGATGTTTTTAGACTTCAGTGCCTTCTATATGCATTTATTTTTCTAATTTAGTATACAGCTTACTGGTATTACAGTGGTTTGAATACTGCCTTGGTTTAACACTGCCTGCATGTTGGTGATCTAATTGTGGTGATTACCTGCAGCTCAGGATCTCATGTTAAGGGATTAAAACATTTTCTTTGTATAAGAAACAGAATGAAATGGAACTTCAGAAAACACTTCCTTTTTTTTCCAGGAATATACCTAACAAATATTTTGAAGACAGAAGAAGGGAATCCTGACTTTCTTAAAAGACAAGGGAAAGAGTTAATTAACTTCAGTAAGAGGAGAAAAGTGGCTGAAATTACAGGAGAAATTCAGCAGTATCAAAACCAGCCTTACTGTTTACGGATAGAGCCAGAAATTCGGGTAAACAAACATTCAATATCTCTTTGGGGAATATGAGAGAGAAAAGAATGTACAGAGCAAAAAAATTGTCAGATAATCTTCTAGTATTAGACCTAATCTTGAATGAGCAGTGCCCATCAGAAGAGGGGGGAACAGTGGCTTGTAGAGAACAAAGCATCACCACTCAGGACTTTGTAGAAGTGGAGACTTAATTGCCTGGACTCCATATTCTGAGTCTTGTTCATCCCCTTACTGTTCTGCAGCCTTGTATCAGTGAGATTTTAGCAACAAACCAGAATGAAGAATAGATACTGACTGAAAACCAGAGCTTTTTAAGAGAAGAATCAGTTGCCCTTAACCTAAAGTGCTCTGTACATGACTGGTCTGTCTAGCTCTGTCATTCTGTACTGACACTTCTGACCAAAATCTCATGACCCAGCTAATGGTGTGTGGACAGGTCTCAATCTCAGCTAATCAACAGCAGCAGGCAGGAAGCAACACAACTGGTTACCTGAGGAATTAATTGAGCAGTAGTACTGCTGTTTAGAATGTGAGTTGCATTGTGTGTTTAATGGCTGTGCACATAGTTGCAAAGAGTTTAGGAGATGGACAGTAGTCCTAGGCCAAGAAGTACGTTAAGTTCAAGGTTATGGCAGTATTTGTGCTGAAAAAAAACAAATGCAAAACATTGCAGGTCACCCCTCAGAGATTCTGACTGCAGCCAGACCAGGACTATCAAGCCTTCGGGGAGCTTTGTCCCGTCCCATGCCCTTGGTGCCAATCTTGTTGTAGCCATGCCTTCCCTCTGGCCCTTGTGCAGCAGCACCAGACTCCAACTCCGTCCCTACCTCTGGCCTTCCTGCTTTCATCCTTTATCCCCTCCTGTTCTTCCTAGTTACTGATCACATCCAAAACACCTCTGAGAAGTGCCACTGGAATAACCTTTGCTTCCACTACTATATCATCTGTATTCTGCTGCTTCCCAGGTCTGGGATGTTCAGGATGCTCTTAACATGGCCTTTAACACCACTGTGCTGTGCGTGACTCAGTGGTCAAAATATTAGCAAGCAGTGTACGCAAGAGTCTTAATTTACCATGTCTGGTTATTTGACACAAGGTCATTCTTTCATGTCAGGAAACATCCTGTGAATGTGATTATTTCTTAAATTGGATTGTTTTGTATTTGTGTCAGGGAGTGTTTTACTCTGTTTCTCTGGAAATAAGCTAGTGAAAGGTAGTGAAAAACTTAATCGTAGATTTAATCACAGATTTTTAATGTTAATTATGAGCATTTCATTAAAATTCATTGTATCTACTTACTGCTTAAATATTCTTGATGCTTGTTTCATGTAGAAATTCTTTGAAAATCTCAATCCCATGGGGAAGATACCAGAAAAAGAGTTTACAGATTATCTGTTCAACAAGTCATTAGAAATTGAACCTCGGAACTGCAAGCAACCACCTAGATTTGTAAGTCAATTTAAACAGCTAAAATCCACCAGCCACTATGAGAAAGAATGCTTAGTTAGCTCAATAAGCCATCTGGATTTCCTTCACAATTCTGTTGAGATTTTTCCAGCAAAACTTGGTTTAAAAATACTTTCATTTCAGATGTTTGTCACTACTGAAAACCTTTGGCTCCTTTTAGAATGAACATTTTTCAGCCTGAAATCCTGCTGCTGAAATTTGAGGTTTTTACCATATAGTCATTTGTTAGCATATGTAATAACATTTCTCACTTCCCAATACCAAGAAATCTTCTAAATGTGTTAAGTTTTCTTTAATGGGAAATCATCTTCTGTTTTTATTTCGTCTAAATATTTTTTGTCTTGTTGCAAAAACTGAAGGATTGACAAGGTGCAACCATCTTGCTGAACAAAATTTAGCTCATTTCAAAGGAAGAGAAATTTTGTCTCTTAAAAAAAATAGCTGCTGGAGCTTGGGCTGCTTTGCTTCTTTTTTTAAGCAGAAAATCACTTTCGAGAATGCTTGTGTTTTATACATTTTAATTGTACTTCTGAGTAGTTGTAGACAGCTCTGATTTTGGGGAGAGCTATAAATCATTTGGCAATCTCTTGTCAGAAGAATGAGTAAGATGCTACAAATACGGCAAGAAAATGACAACAAGCTGCTCCTCAGTGTCCATACTGCCAGTCCCATCTTTACAGTTCATGATTTCCAACTAGTCATTCTTCTTGGGATTTCAGGAAAGTCCATTTCTGGGCACTGCAATGTGGTGGAGTTGCGCATACCACCATAGAATGGGAACGTAATTCACCTTTAATTGATTGGACTTTGATGTGTGCTGTGTTATACTTGAGCCTAATGAGGCTTGTCCCATTCACACCAGTGACCTGTATTTCAGAATTGTGTCCTGACTATCCCAGAGGATGTAGACAACATGCATCTGAGTGTGGCCTTGATCTTGGCCATGTGTAGGGACCTGGTGACCTGCTGTGGTAGAAGCATGCCTTATGGTACTGTTGTGAGGCTCTTCTGCAGGCCTGTGCTGGAACTTACAGAATCATAGAATTGTTTGGGTTGGAAAAGACCTCTAAGATCTTCAAGTCCAACCATCAACCTAACACCATCATGGCTATTAAACCATGTCCCCAGGTGCTATGTCCACATGTTTCTTAACACCTCCAGGGATGGTAACTCCACCACCTCCCCGGGCAACCCGTTCAAGTGCCTGACCACTTTTGCAGGAAAGAAATTTTTCCTAATATCCAATTCAAACCTCTTCTGGTGCAATTTCAGGCCATTTCCTCTTTCCTTATCACCTGATTCTAGGGAGAAAAGACAGACCCCAAACTTGAAATAAATCTCTCTCTCTCCCACGTTTGTGACTTACTCCTCCTTGTGTTTTGTCCTGATCTGAAACTTGACTCTTTGTTCTTCATTGCTTTGAAGAAAAAAAAATTAAAAATTGTTAACCTGGGAAAGAAACCTTTATTAAGCTGCCTCCATAACTATCCAGTAAACTCCTGCTGTATATAGAACACTGTACCTCAAGTGGGTTTTAGAAAGGCTGTGCCACTTCTCAAGGTGTATTTGCTAAGTACTGATTAAGATATCTCACAGAGACTTGGCAGCTCTGCGATCTGAAATGTCAGCAGCACTAACCAGCTGTACTTCCTCCAGCCTAGAAAAACAACCTACCCCCTGAAATCTCCCGGGATAAGGCCCAACACCGGCAGACACGGCTCCACTTCTGGCACCTTGAGAAGTCATCCGCTGCCACTCGAAAAGGAACCCAGCAAGATAAGTTTCAGTAGAATCACTGAGGCAGAGCATGAAACAACAGCATCAGCACCAACTTCTCCAAACACGCCGTCTACGCCGCCGGTGTCAGCTTCTTCAGAGTTCAGCGTGTTCTTAGACATCGACCTCAACAGCTCCTATGGTAAACATGCAAGATGTTCTAACAACCCTTGTCACTGTCCCTCAGCCTTCCAAATTTGTTGATGTGCAAGCCAGCCTTTTGGGAAAAAATGCTGCAAAATTTAGTTGTGGACTATGAAGTTTGTAGAATCATGGAATTGTTTGGGTTGGAAAAGACCTTTTAAGATCATGAAGTCCAGCGATCAGCCCAACACCATCATGGCCACTAAACCATATCCCAGAGTGCCATGTCCACACATTTCTTGAATAGCTCCAGGGATGGTGACTCCACCACCTCCCTGGGCAGTCTGTTCCAATGCCTGACCACTCTCGCAGGAAGAAATTTTTCCTAATATCCAATCTAAAACTCCCCTGGCACAATTTCAGGCCTGACAATAGGAAGAAGAGGCCGATCCCCACCTCACTCCAACCTCCTTTGAGGGAGTTGTTGAGAGCAGTGATGTCTCCCCTTAGCCTCCTCTTCTCCAGGCTAAACAATCAAGTTCTTATGTCAGTGGTCTGGAAATCCCTGCTGTAAGGAGGTAACTGACAAGTGCCATTTCCAGTCATTTTGCCTACTGGAGCTGAGACAGTATGTTACAGGAGGTGTCCCCATGAGGCATTGCTGTGCAGGGGCTCTGCTGCATAGAGAGAAAAGGTGCTGAGGACCTGATATCCACACTAGTGTGTGTTTTTGGATTGGTCCTATGAATGTGATTCTAGTTTGATTTCCTTTGAAGGGAATCCAGGCTGTGTGTTTGAAGTGTGAACTGAAGCATCAGCAGTTGGGATGGTCAGGGCACTCACCCCCAAACACAGTCTTGATTAAAAAAAGGACATTATTAGTTCCTAAGTGACACTATCAGATGCACTGATAATGCTCACAAGCTTTGCTTGTAGCTGTGAGTACCTCCTTAGTCTTGAAAGCAGCATGTGACAGGTCTCAGCTCTGCTCTGAGGAGGCTGTGGAGTTGGCAGGTGGGGTAAGTCTGGTGCAGGGGACAAAAGTGATAAATACTGAGGGTGTTTGGGCTGCAAGGGACGTGAACAACAGTGTGGTCATGTCAGAACAGTGTAGGATAATCACAAACCGGTAAGAGTGGGAAAGGACCTCTGGAGATCATCCAGTCCAACCCCCCTGCTAAAGCAGGGTCACCCACAGCAGCTTGCTCAGCATCACAATGTCCAGGTGGCTTTGGAATCTCTCCAGAGAAGGAAACTCCACAACCTCTCTGGGCAGCTTGCTCCAGGGCTCCAGCACCCTCACAGCAAAGAAGTTTTTCCTTATCAAGTTTATAATGAATTCCCAGCATAACTTCCAATCTCTAGTTCAGCAGTATTTTACACAGGAAAGCGTAGTTCACATGAGCAGTAGATAAGCTTGGAGGTCATGGTGATCTTTGAGGTCATTCACAAGCAGGCATCACGTGCTGTTGTGTGGTTGTTCTGTCAGGCAGGATGTTAATGGATTCTTCTTTTAACAGGTAACAACAGCATCTTCGCTCCCGTCAGCTTGCCCCAGTCAAGTGAGTACAGTAACCATGTTAAATGTTTCATTTCACTCTGCTTTTCCTGCTTTTAGGAATTGGAATTAAAATCTGAAATGAAAATTTGGGCTGCATTTGTTAGGGCTCTGAGGGGAATTTTTGTGCAGGTTTCCGATCACATGTCCAGTAGGGAATGTAAAGTTTCAAAACTGCTCTGGTTTAGTTCTGGTTTGGTGTTTTTCTCCCAGGCTCTAGCCTGATTCCGCTTGTACTTTAAACGTCCTTGATTGTTTTCTTTGACCAATGCTGCAAAGGAACTAACATGATAAATCCATGTTACTACTTAGTGTTCTGGTTTTGGGGAAGAGGAGGTACTTTTTATACCACAGCTGGGAGGAATATCCTGTATTCATCCGTGTTGCCAACTTCTCTTTTTACTCCCTTTACTCCAGGCACTTACACTTCTTCACAATTATTCAATTACTATTTCAAACTGGAGAGCACAGGTTCCTATCATATTGATCCAGAGCTCTGTGCACTTCTGAGGGACAAAGCAAAGATGTGACAAAAGTCACAAACACAGCTTGAAGGGTTGTGTTGTTTCTTAACTTCCAAGGATTTCCCCCCTCCCCTGTATAAAGGAAAGACTAGAAATGTCCTAAAATGCTCTAAGAGTTAATACCACCAGTCCAGGGTATAATCCTCCTGCTTTAAAAGTGTCACAGACCTGTTAATGAAGTCCCTAAATGCCTGGATTTGAAGGTGGACCCATGTGGCAGAGAGAACAAACCTCCACTCCAGTGTAACTGAGGCACGTGGGCAAACTGTGGCAACAGGGGGTAAACTCTGCCACACAAGAGGGATTGCAGAGAAGGTTATTTAAGTGCACACTAGGAGTTAACTTCTTTATTTTTCTACCCTCCAAACAGTTGATGCATATCTTTGGTACTGGAAACAGGAGACCACTTTGGGAGGTGTATATCTGATTAAAGAAACAATTTCATACAGCTGAAGTTAACGGTTCATGTGGCTGTTGAGCACAAAGATCTGCTCATTTGAGTTTGGCTTCTAGTTTGGCTTAATATTCTAGAATATGTTCCTCAGATATTGCACAAGCAGTGAAATAATCTGCTTTTCTCGTTCCAGAGACTTTCTTCAGCTCGTGGGGTAGCTTTCCTAAACTAAGTGATGAGCCTCAAAACCCTCCTCCACTTCCTCCAAGAAAAAAAATGGATCAGGATGCTTCTAATGCTAAGGTATTTCTGTCCCATATTAAATAACCTGATAATAAATAATGGAACATCTAGAATCCTAGAATTGTAGAGTCGTTTAGCTTGGAAAAGACCTTCAAGATCATCAAGTCTAACCATATAGCAGGACTAAATATTTCCAAATACAGTGCACCAGTTCCTTCTTTCTGAGTTTCAGGATCCCAATGTCCAAACTCTGCTAGCCACTTTAGGAACAGGGCGGTTGTATTCAGATCAGTTGACATCAAGCTGAGGGATGAGATGGCATCCAGAGGGACCTGGACAGGTTTAGGTAGTGAGCCCATGTGAACCTCACAAGGTTCAACAAGGCCAAGTGTAAGGTCCTGCACCTGGGTCAGGACAGTCCCTGGTATCATTACAGGCTGGGGTTGAAGAGATGGAGAGTAGCCCTGAGGAGAAGGGTTTGGCATGAGCTGACACTGTGCGCTGCCAGCCCAGACTCAGCTGTGTCCTGGGCTGATCCCCAGCAGCGTGGGCAGCAGGTGGAGGGTGGACATTCTGCCCCTTTGTTCTGCTCTGCTGAGACTCTACCTGCAGTGCTGGGGCCAGCCCTGGAGTCCTCAGTAGAGATGTGGTCCTGTTGGAGCAGGACCAGAGGAGGTCACAAAAAAAACGATCCAAGGGCCCTTTGCTGTGAGGCCAGGCTGAGAGAGCTGGGGTTGTTCAGCCTGGTGAAGATAAGATGACATTACTGTAGCCTTTCAGTTCTTACAGGGACCAGTCAGAAAGCTGAAGACAGACATTTTAGCAGGGCCTGTTGTGACAGGACAAAGGGTGAAGGTTTAAACTGAGAGGGGAGATTTAGACTGGAGAGGAGGAAGAAACAGACATTTAAATGTTCCTTCCAACCCAAAGCATGCTATGATCAAAGATATGGCCATGCCAGTAGCAAAGGTTGAAAGAATTGTGCATCTGTTGGCAGGTCTGCTCTTCACCTAAACATCTGCATTTCTTACCACCTTGTCTTCTCTGTGACGTTGTAGGGAAGTTCAAAGTTGGACGATGATCCTCCAGCAATTCCACCTCGGCAGCCGCCACCTCCAAAGATCCAGCCTCGTGCTCCTGCTTACACTAACCCCCTTGAGCAGCCACTGCACAGCCCTCCTCCTCCACCCCCCCGGGACCCTCTTCCTGATACTCCACCACCGGTACCTCTCCGGCCACCCGAACACTTTATCAACTGCCCTCTGAACCTCCAGCCACCGCCGGTCGGACGCTTGCACCGAGATCCTGACCGGTTCAGGGAGGCAAGCACAGGTCCCAGCTCTCCTGGCACTCCTCCCAGCACTCCCTCACCCAGGGTTCTGCGTCGCTGCTGCGTGCTCAGCACCAGTCACAACAACCTGGTCAACCCACCTGCACCCCCAGTCCCACCCCGGCACAATTCAAGCCCTCAGTTACCAAAACTGCCACCAAAGACTTACAAAAGGGAGCTCTCCCACCCTCCTTTGCACAGACTGTCTTTGCTAGAAAATGCAGAAACTCCTCAATGACCTTGGCCATAGTAGTCTTGACACTGGAATAGTATTTGTAAAGTTCCTTTTTTTTTTTTTTATTTATTCCAGGAAAAGAAAAAAGGGCAGTGTATTTTAGTACTTTCACAAATTATGCTCTTAAAGTGCTGCTGATCATTTAAAAACAGGTTTAAATTAGAAAAAGAAGCCTACACACACTCTAGCCTGTGGCTGTTGGACAGTATGACCCTCAGGTGATCAGCAGCATTGCCTTGTCTCACCTCCTCAGTGCCGACAGTTTATGCCAGTATACAAAAAAAAACACCTTTGTTTTGTTTTGCACTGTAAATGACACTAAATGAATAGAAACTGACATCCTTTAATTGCACTGAGCCAAAAAAAAAACAAATTAAAAAGGTGCATCTGTGGAATTTTTTTTGTTCAGATTTAAGCACTAGTGGCCTTCGTGTTAAAACAAAGAGCAACAGGGACAATGCCACAAGAGGAGGATATTGAAGTGTTAGCCATTTTAAACCTCTGGCCACTGACCTCCTAACATCACCTCAGCACACAGAGGTGCCTGAGTGATGGCTCCTGTTCTCCACTCTTCTAATGCTGTGTCTTAATCGCCATTGATTTGCTGCTGAAGACAAAAAAGTAGATTGAAATCTAAATACCAAAATACTCATTTGGCCTTGATTCTGTTGAGAAAAGGGATGAACAAGGACTTGGGTGCTGGAAAAGGATCCCTAGTACTTAGCATGTGTCTTGTTCAGATGTGCCTTTTTGTTTTGGTAGGGGAAGGTGGCTTGAAGCTAAGGAGCTGTCTTCTGGAGAAGGAAGCTACCCGCCATGTCTGTACATTGTGTATATTGTATAGTTACAGAAAATGCTCATAACCTGTATAAATTTAAGTGACTTGAGGCCTAGCATACAGTCTGCTACTCTTGCAACCTTACACAGTCAGAAGTGTTTTCTTCTGGCTTAGGAACAGTCTTGCCTCCCAAACTTAACAACTTCCCTTAGATCTCACTTAATCAGCAATCCGTTTGGGAAATTGGTAGCATTTAAACCAGCAAAAAAAAAAAAAAAAAAAAAACCAACAAAACAACAACAAAACCCCCAACCAAACGAAGCAAAAGCTTTATTAAACTTTTTAAGCTGATAAATGAATGGAACTTTTTCTTTGCCAGTTGGACTATTTGTTTGAACTGGTGTCAGAGTGAGTCTGTTTTACTGGTAGTACTGTAGCAGCATTTATAAAGTGGCTGGAAGCCACATTTTATTTACTGGTCTGTGGCCTTTTACTGTGCTTTGTATCAGAGTTCTTAACAAGATTAATAAATCACCCCAGTCTTAATTTGTAAGAGCTTGAGCAGTGCGTCTTCCTTGCCAGGATAAGGGTGGGAATTCCGTTTCATAAGCCTTTAGCAATACAAAATGTCCCAGTTTTGTGGTTCTCGGCTTTGGTTGTCCTTTGATCTGCAGCTGGGCCCATCCTGTGCTGTGAGCAAAGCCTCAAGGTATCTCCAGATCTTCAAGGAACCCAATATGTGACAGCTACCTGGAAGTTTAACCTTCCCCTCCACCTACTAACCCCTCAGGTGCCTCAGCCCCTCAAGTTCTTTACAATGAGAGTGATAAAATTCTGGAACAGAGTGCCCAGGGATGTGGTTGAGGCCCCATCCCTGGAGACATTAAATATCAGACGATGCGGCCCTGTGTGGCCACATCTCCACAGCCCTGAGAAGCCTGATCTAGTTGGAGGTGTCCCTGCTCACATTATGGGGGGCTAGACAAGATGATCTTTGAGGCCCCCTTCCAACTCTCTGCAACTTGGGAACCTGTAGATGGAAAAGTGGTTCCCATTTTCAGTGGCTGCTGGCTGGAGGAAGAGCGCTGTGGTGGGATTTTTGCAGCAGCTCAGGCTTCCAATTCCTGCTTTGGCTTGTCATCAGCCTCCCTGTGTGGCTCCCACCATGTCAGGGGTTCCTTCTGGGAAAGGAGAGGTGATATACCTGGGTAGGGGTGCTCATTTTCTTCTGGAAGATGCCTCTTGGACAGTCTTCTCCTACAATGCCTTGATTATGGCTTTCTCTCTGCAGTAAAACCACAGCTCATACTCTTCTCTAAGTTTGGGAATAACTCTTCTGCTGGTGCTTGGTGGTGAAATACAGCTGAGGGAAGTACTCCCCTAACACTCTCTACACAGAAAAGGCAGGCTGTCAGCTGTCATCATTCCAGTGATCTGCAGAATAAGCTCCACAACTGAAATTCTTTATCTAGTTCTTTTATTAACTCTTTTGATGTCCTCACCAGCAGCCGTTGCTAAAAGATGAGTCAGATTTGTTCAGACTTTCCCATTTGGTGTGTCACTGTGGGGAGAACTCTCTCAGATTTTAGCATACACAGATGTCAGCCAGAAGCATTTTCAATATCCCTCATTAAAATACATCACAGCATTGTATTTTGGTCCTGACTCAGAAAAGCCCTTACCCAGATCATTTTAAGTTGAGCTGATTCGTAAGAACTTCCGTACACTCTGTCAAGACCTGTATAAGGTTCTGGTTTGTGATGGACTTTGAGGACAGTTTAAACTTGTGGAAGCAGGAGTGTACATTTATTAGTTAACCTTGAAATGATAGCTGACAGAGGTGCTGCTCTCAGAACAGCCTTTTCTAGGTGCCAGCTTACATTTTATGTTGACAGCCTACAAAAAATGTGAAATACTTTCTCCTTTTAACTTCAGGTTTAACTTAAACCTGATTGTGAATGAGTGAGTTTGGGCAGCAGTTCTAAATTCCACAGCTGAAACCAGAGAAAAATGTGTAACTTGCAGTGGGGCCCAGTATGATTTGAAGGGTAGTGGCTTCAAACTGGAAGAAGCTCAGTTTAGGTGGGATGTTAGGAAGAAATTCTTCCCCATGAGGATGGTGAGGCACTAGAACAGGCTGCCTGGAGAAGCTGTGGAGGCTTCAAGCCTGGAAGTGTTCAAAACCAGGTTGGATGGGGTCTTGACCAGCCTGATCTAATAGGAGGTGTCCCTGCCTTGAACTAGATGATCTTTAAGGTCCCATCCAACCCAAACCATTCTGTGATTAGGAAAAAAAATGGTGCAGTAGTCTGAAGCCTTGGCCATCGTTCTCCCATTCCTACAAGAGTTTCTTACTGCCATCTGAGGATGCCAGCTATGTGTGGTTGCACTGTGAATTGGACATGGAGAAAGAATTATCACCCACAACTGAACAAGAGCAGTGCCCAGGCAGTAAAGCTCCAGGAGTGTAAGGTGGGAGCAGTAACCTCTTATATTAGATGTCTCAATAAGGGCAGTAACTTGAAAACACAAAATACTTGTGCTAGAAGGCAGCATCTAAAGTTTCCTAGCTGCATTCTCCATGCGTGTAACATGACTCTTACCTCTACAGAGCCAGTTCTGGAGTTAACCCCAAATACATAAATCACAGCATGGTTCAGAAAAGGGGCCTTGCTCCTGGAGAACTTGCCACACATTTAATCTGTCCTCCAAGCATAACAGGAGCTGGAAAATTCAAAAAACCATTCCAAGGCAGGGTGACAGCAGCGATGCTGGCGGCATGAAGTACTGGGGGGACAGCAACACATTCCCAAAGTAACTGTTGGGAAGTGGTTGAAGGCAGTCAGATACCCACCAATGTGGTCCAAGGGAATGCCAAGATAGCAATAAATTAGCATTTCAGTCTCTTCCTAATTAGGGGGATAGATAGGGACAAAAAGAAAAAAAATGCTAGAAGAGGGAAAAACGTGAAATTGCTGGGCTTGAAATTGGCTTGTGTGGGAAAAGGCAGTTCCCTCAGAAAAGTGCTGATAAACAGATGGAACGTGAAGGCAGTTCATAGCAAAAGAAACATCTTTTTTGTTGTTTTCATGATCCTGTTTTGAGCCACTGAGTTTGAGCATTTCTTCCTGCTCTGGAGCTGGAAGAACTTCTTTGAGTGCTATGATTCCACTACAGCAGACAAAATTCAAGAAGGGACAAAAGGAACCATCTTTTGCTGCTTTTATTTTTTCCTCTAGATTTGCTCCAGTTTTCAGAAATCCACCACAAAGTCTGAATAGACCATTTGGAATCCCTAGCAAATGCAGTAACTCTGCCCTGGGGATGGAGGAAGTGTTAGCAAGCAACACTAAGAAATCACAGAATCAGTACTATAAAGTAATTTTTAAAAAGTAATAAAAAATGTCTTCCACATGTCCATGAAAAAAAATAGCTTTTGTGTTTAATGTTGATGCACTGTCAAGTCAGCTGCTTTTTAAAAGCCTTTTTTGTAAGTTTAAATGTTGGATGAGGGTCCACAACACCCATGGTTGCAGCAATCATCTGGCTCTGGCAAGACTACATGCCCACAGTGCTTACACCCGGCTCTGAAGAACTTGTGAAGCAGATTTTTGATTCACCATGTGTTAATTTTCATCCAGCTCACATGTGGAAAATATTCTTCACAGCTGTCTTTTCTCTGGCTGGTGTTTAAGGTCTGTTTTAGTCTAGCAGGCTGAATCAGGAAGGTCTGACTGCCTGCCAGGTGAGCTCCTGCATGTGGCCTCCAAATGGAGGTTTCCCACCTCTGAGGGAAGTCTGACTTTGTGGCCCATGTGCACAAGGCTGAGCTGTGGCTGCTGCTGTCTTGCCTGGAACAACCAGGCCACCTAATGGGTGGCTTTACGTTAACTCCTGCACTGCCAGCAAGCACTTGAGTAAAGAGTATATTTTACTGTCAAGCAAGGGTAGCCCAAAATTTTATATAATTCATAGAATCACAGGTTCTTAGGGTTTTGATTGAAAAGATTCTTAACGATCATCTAGTTCCAAGTCCTTGCCATGGGCAGGGACACCTTGCACTAGACCAGGTAGCTCAAAGCCTCATCTAACCTGGCCTTGAACACCTCCAGGGAGCATCCACAACCTCCCTGGGCAACCTATTCCAGTGTCTGCCTACCCTCACTGTGAAGAATTTCTTTCTAATATCCAGTCTAAAACATGTAGACTAAAATTGCAGTCTAAACTAGAACTAAATATATAGTCTAAATATCTTGTTTAGAATTCACAGTCATAAAATTGTTTTGGTTAGAAAAGA